>NW_026706814.1:12400000-13600000 GCF_024137745.1 Phymastichus coffea
GCTTGCCCGGCCGAGCGTGTGTCTCGACGCTCGCCCCGAAGCTACGAGAGCAAAAGCAATAAGCTCAACTGAAATTGCGATGCCAACGTAAAACGAGCTTGCTTCGCATCGACTGCCAACTAAAAACTAATGTCAATCGGCCAAATTAATAAAATTCTCGCTAAGAAAATTCATTTTTATTGAGAGCATCAAATAACCAATCATCGATGTATAGCCTCAAAGAAATTTTCGCTTTTTTTATTTTGGCTGCAACTCGTAAATTATTCTTCTTATTACTATTACTTCAACAGTAACAATACGTTAACTGGATATAGAAAAGACAACACAGACAAAATACGAATGCCACTGAAAGCATGTCTAAATTCATGTGTGTAAATGGTGATTGTAAGGTGAGATATATTGAATGCTAGTATAACGCTATCAGTGATTTTGCAGCTGTGCACATTAAGACAAAATCACCATTGCAACTTGCGCTTACATATACTCAACGGTTCACGTGTGTTAGTACTCGTTGACTTTGATCAAACTCAAGAAATGCGTCAAATAAAGTGCTTTCAACTGTTGACTAAGAAAATTTCGTGCGCTTCGTTAAACTCTCATTATCCTTTCTTTCAGTTTCTAACAGTTCTAACAGTTCTAATTATAAGACTCGTGAGAACAAGAGGATTTTCTTTCGAACAAGATCTTCAGTTACGTGATGGCTGACCGTTCTCGATTTCGGTAAGTGATCGAGCGATCGCTAAAAATGACAAGATGTTGTGATGAAGGTGGTGATCAAGCTACGTATGACGTATACTAATGACTGAATACTTCGTTCAAGGAAGTTTTCTTATCGGTGCTTTTAGGATAAGACGATGTATTCCATCAGTCGAAGGATGCTTCAAAGGCTGACCAATGTGCACAGCTAAAATGAACTTTGGTGAGTTTATCTGTGAGACATTTGGTGAGAAATGTTATTATATTCTTGCCTTATGCGAGATGGTCGTCTTCATAATCGGTGAAATGCGGCAGAAATGAATGAGCGCATGATTGTCAAATGACAGCGTCGAAAGAGAAAGATTGAAACGTTGGATCAGTTCATACCGATTCTCTTATTTATCTTTTCGTCTATGGCTAATCAACGGCGAAGCAGAGTTTCATCAAATAAAAACACAGGTGATTCGACATTCAGCATTGGAATTCGGTACAAGCTCAACCAATGTATGATTTACAACAGAAAGATGACAACATGAAACTGAATAGCAACAGAAGAGCATGTCTAGATAAATGCAAAATAAAGAAAAATAAAGAGAAGAAAGATGAAAGGG
Source organism: Phymastichus coffea (assembly GCF_024137745.1). NCBI lineage: Eukaryota > Metazoa > Arthropoda > Insecta > Hymenoptera > Eulophidae > Phymastichus > Phymastichus coffea. Next base: position 12,401,308 of record NW_026706814.1, read on the forward strand.
CAGGACTGCAGCGACGTTGAACTTGCGGAAGAGTTGCAAATCGGCAGAATGACACGACAGGAAGAAACGGAGAGAGCAAGAGCAACGTCGCCGCAGTCAGTCGGCTCGCAACAGACGGAACAATAAGGGAAAGCCAGATAGGTAAGTAAAGCCGCGAGAAGGAAAGAAGAAGCGAAATAATAACGAAAGGCAATAAGGGAGTTAAAAGATAAAGAGAAAAGCAGCGGTGACGTCGGTATGTACCTGGGAGTGGGGAGACCATGGCTGTGTATCCGAAACTACAGTAGCCCCCCGAGGTTCCTCTCTCTCTCTCTTTCTCTCTCTCTCTCTCTCTCTCTCTCTCGTCAATTTGTCTCTTTCTCTCGCTTTGTCCGAGCGTTCGTGTGTGTTGGCTGTCGTCCGGCAAACAACGACTCGTCAATGTGCTACACGCAGAGACAGACACAGAGAAAGACCGAGCGCACTTCAAACAGTCTTTTGATATAATGCACTCGCGATATCCTCGGGGCAGGCCTCACTGCGATTCATTGCCAAATGTGTATGCGTCTCAAGGAATGAGATAGCGCGCGTCGGATTCGCTACTATCTTTCTATAGCACTCGTTCCGCGCACTCTTCTAGTCCCGCTCTGCTCTCCTCTCACTGTGTCTCTCTTCAACACTTATCCTCTCGCTTTTGCCTCCTTTCTCTTTTACTCTCGTTTTCTCGCTCTCTCGCAAATTTACCTAGTTTGGGAAACACAGTCGTGGTTCAGTCATCGCAGAAATTCAGAAATGAGAAGAGATATATGCCGAATGCAGGTTTGCGGCCGCCGAGAGGGCCGCGTCGGCCGCTCGACGTGGTACCCGCGCTTCGGGGGCACGTCGCGCGCGCGCGCGCGCGCGGCCCTCTCGCGCTCGCCAGCCTCTATCTCTCGTTTCGCTCTCGATCTTTTCGTTACAAACAAGCCTCTACACTGTCGTTCTCTTCACGAGTCTTTCTCCATTGCGTTTGCTTTATCTCGATCTCACTCGTGGCTCTGTTACAGTTGCATTGCGTGCGTCCCCTGCGCGTCTGTCTGTAAAAAGAAGTGCGCGTACGTCCGCAGCCCGCATCCCGTGCGGTTCGTCCGCGCGTCTCGCCCGAGCAAGCGTGTAATTGTATAAGCTGTGGAACGCAACGGAAATCGGACAAGTAAAGCGTCGTTGGTCGAGTAGGTGTATCCGAGTGTCAGAGTCGTTTGGTGTGCCTAGACATGGTCAGCTTATTTGTGCACAGTCGATCGACATCGAGAGATCTTTGCATGGACAGATTTAAAAATGAATTTTCTAGCTTGGCAGCGAGGGCCGCCGCTAAAAGCGAAAATCGAACGGAGGTGGCGGCAGTGCCGGCGCGGCCCGGCGCGGCCCGGAAACCGGGGGCGAGCTGACCTTATGAGCAGCTCCCTGAGAGTGGCCTCGTCTTCCTCCGGTACCTCTTCCTGCGTCTCATTACCGAAGGAGCCGCGCAGACCGAAGTGGTGGCGAGTGGCGGGCCGCACGCCGTGCCGGTGCAGGCGCGAGGCCGAGTGGTAGAGCGGCGGCGCCGGCAGGTTGGAGGCGGCGAAGCCGGGAGTCGAGGTGGGCTGCTGGTAGTGGGTGGTGGTGGTGGTGGTAGTGGTGGTCTGCAGGTAGCGCGCCGCCGAGAAGCGTCCCCTCGTCAGCTTGAAGCTGCTGGCTTGGCTCTGGCGGGACTCGAGGCCGCCGATGCCACCCGCGCCGAGCGCCGACTGGCCTGCTGCTGCTGCGTGCGCCTGCTGACGCAGTGAGTTGCCGGGGCGCAGCGCATGCTGCTGGCTGCGATCGAGGAGAGGCTGCTGGTCACGCCGGCTGACAGGCGCACGAGTGGACGAGCGCGAGCGCGCCTACCTGTGGGCTCGGTGACGAGGCTGCTGCTGCTGCTGCTGCTGCTGCTGCTGGTCGGCCTTGGGCCTGGGGGCGTGCTGCTCCAGCTTCCGCGTGCGCCTGATGCTGCGCTGCTGGGCCTGCGCGGCGGCAGCCGCCTGGGCCGAGTCCGCGCAGGCAGAGGAGGCCGAGTCCTCGGCCGACGGTCCACTGATCTCCTCGTAGAGGCACTCCGAGTCCGCGTCCGTCGATGCGGCCCCGCTGATGCCCCAGAACTGCCTGCTTTTTACTGGCTTGAAGCCGCCGCGCTGCTGCTCTCCTGGCTCGGGCATGCTGCTGGCTGCTCGCGTGCGCACATCACCGACCACCGCCTGCTGCGCCTCATCGCCACCTCCTCGCTGGCGCTGCTCTGCCTCGGTGACGCCGCTCGCGGGCGCCCGTCCTGCTCGCAGCTCGGCTCGACCCTCGGCCACTCGCGGCCGCTCTGCAGCATTCACTGGCGTCAGCGTTCCTCGCCGTGCAAGCGCGTCGAGCGACCAATGCGCCCCTGCAGTCCCAACCAGTGACCCAAGCCCCGAGCAGCGCTCTGGCTAGCGTTCGCTCCGATCCGATGCCACCGTTGTTCATTCGTACTTTTCGACGCATCAAATGGAGTCACGTCCGAGTCGCACGTTCGAATGATTCGGCGATCGATCTGGCGACGTCGGCGGACAGCGGATTCTCCTTTCGAGAGCGAATCACGGTAAATATTGCTCGAGGCCGGGGCCATTGACGAGACGATCGCGCTGCAGCGCGCGAGACGCCGAAGATTCAAAAAAGAGGCATGCGAATGGGTAGGCGAAGCGGGATGGGAAGGGAAAGAGAAAGGGATTTGGCGCGCGCACGCGGGGGCGACGGATCGATCGACCGCACGCTGGCAGCAGCTCGGAAGCTCGACGGGGCCGAAGTCGTAAAATCAGGCGTTGCCCCGCGTGCCTCTCGCTCGCTTCTTCCAATTGTGTAATCGATAAGTGTGCAATAGCCCCCCTCCCCCCACCGAAAGCTCACCCCTCCTCCCGCGTGCTGCGGATAATATACCTGCATCTTTCTTCCGTTCGTCCGTCCCCGCGGTACATGCACGTCTCTGACGCCAGGACCGGCCGATTCTTTCCCTCTCTGCTCTCCCTTCCCAGTCCGTTAGCGCATTGGCTAAATCAGACAGAGTCCTGATATTCCCAGTACTTGTCGATAACTAACGGACTATCAATTTCCATTGCAACTCACTCCGCAAATTCGAAAAAGCAACCTTTCGGAAAATTGCATGTCTACGGTCAAATTTATAACAAAGCTTTAATACGAACCCCGTCCGGTTGTTCGTCACAGTTTCACAGTTTCACAGTTTCACAGTTTCACAGTTTCGCAGAATTATCGACCTCAATGTTTCTTCGTGATATCGTCTGCCTTCTCGATTTATTCTTCCGAACGACTAAACCCAAAGGATTGATAATGTAGCGAGGAAATTATTCGGAGAGTCAGAGAAAAATCCGGGAATATGAAGCGATCAGCTGCTGAATGGTTGCAGAGCTCGTGACGCTAACTCAAACAAACGCTACGTTGCGAGCATCACACTACGCACACAGCAACCGGGCCTACCGCGAGCTTATCGCAAGCCGCGCACTGCAGCCGCCGCGAAACTGCTCTATTTACTCGCATGGTAACTGCATAATCGTACAGTTACCATGCGGGTCTCGCATCCGAGCGGAAAAAAATCAACACAGGCAGAAAAATCAAGTGGACATTGAGAAGCCCGCGGACGATTAATAGGAGCCGACGTAGCGTGGCGGCGACGGCAAATAGACTGGTCGCGGCCACTCGTTGGTTGGCTCACGGGCCCGCGCGAAAACGAGCAAAATCACTGCTACCGCCACCGGGCCTGCGGACAGCAAAAACCGAGAGGCAAGACAACAAAGGGAAAAACTTGAAGAGCATAACGACGTTCTGGCAGCCGGCTGCTAATGCAAATGCTTCAGGCTTCGCTCTCGTTATTTTGAAAAATAAGGCGTACTTTCATTTTGTCTCCTGCCTTTCTCGTTAAGCCGAGCGTCACCATTTCCATTTAAGAAAACGATCGTCCTTAAATGCAGATGCACTGCTGCTTGGCACGGTTACATTTGGAATTTCAGTCCGGCGTTCTTGTTGCGTCTATTTTTCGCCCAGTCGACGTTCAACTCGCGGATATGTATGTACGTCAATCAAAGTAAGTAAACACGCTACTGAATTCTCCACCGTCGCTGCTTTTTCGACAAGCATCTTATATATGTATGTGTAGAAAAACGACGTGTTTCCGACCTCCATTGCCGACTAATATTCCCTCCATTTATTTTTCGACGTGCCGCAAGAACTACGATAAACATAATTAGTGGTAAAAATAAAAAGAATACATTGCTGACGTGAAATAAACATCGATTGGCATTGACTTTTCGCGCGTAAGCTTTGACATGCAAATCTGTAATGGAACTTGATGTGCTTCAAGACTGTCGAAATACCAACGAGCGTCAACGAGTTTAAACGTCGAGCTCGCTATGATCGGCAGAGAAGGAAAGCGTACAGGAGGACGTATCTCACCTTGAAATTTCTGACGAATGTTCGCAAATTCATTGTGCCAGAGTAGGGTGATCCGAGAGCTGTCCGCTGCTGGCTGTCCGTGTTTTGTTTGTCGATCGCGCGAGAGCGTATAAAAAGATTAAGGCAAACCGGAGAAGTGGATCGAGACTTTGGCGGTGTGAGCCACCACTCGAGGATCAACACAATTTCCGTCCCTCGAGAAAGCTGCTGCTACTCTTGCTCCGGTGCCGCTGCATCCGGCCTTATTTCTCCCGTGATGAGCCGCAGTCACTTCCTGCCGCTGAAAAGTTAACGAGAAAATCGAGCTTAACAACATGCCAACGTACCGATTCGAGGGCGACCCATCCCCTCTCGACGCATTGTTTGCATATTAAAATATAAGCCTTATCAAGCCCGCTTCTCCTCCCTTCCTCCCTCCCTCCTTCCCTCATTCCCTCCTCTACCTTCCAAGAAGCTTTTTGAATTTTCCTCTTACATCGTTAAAAATTTATAGCATCATCAGCCAACGAGTGTCCTCGTTTCTTTCACGATGATCTCATTAATTTTTCATAAGCTTTCATCGCTTTTAATGTATATTGATATACCGCTCGAGAAATGAGTGGTACATAAAGATGCCATAGAAACGAACATTTGTAGTACACACTTTTTATTAATAAATTACCAGAGACGATATATTTGTGATCGCGTGAACTTATTATAGAACTGTATAATGTGAACACTGAGTGTATGAAAGCTTTTTGATAATTAATGTGTTGACTTATCGAAACGTGGTCACCGCGAATGCCTGCCTGTTGAACCTTCTCTCTCTAAGCATACGTCCGTCTCTATGTTTTAGCTATGACCCTTGGCCGTCACGAGCTTCTTATTGTTGAGCGTACGAAGGATCGCTGCTTAGCGCTGCACTTATGGAAAGTAACCAGAAATTTCTCTTTCATATTTCTTATTTTTCTTCAAAAACTGGCGGAAATATTGTCTTTCGCGAACAAACTCATTTCCATGAGTCATGCGTAAAAATGTTTGCGTAATCAAACGTACTTTTTGGCTTTAACAACCTTCCGCTGTATTAATTTCAAAGGATTAAAGGTGTTTTTGTAACTAACCGGAGACTATACTTACGAATTGCGATTTAAAGTATTTGCTTGAATTTGAAAACGATAGAGTTGTTTTCGCACCAACTTGGTATTCTATAACTGTTTTCAAGTAAGAGGCAGTGTCCGCTTACACAATAGTAAGAACGCGGTACCCGTGAACGATTCATTTGTCGCACTGTCAACCGAAAACTTTGAATTGAAAACAAGCTATGCGACAAAGGCTAAACATTTCAATCGTCATGCGTACAGTGAAAAAGTGTAAACCACTTGAATCAAGTTGCAGCGGTTAATTTCTACAAGTCAAATTTTGGAAAAAGCGCAGCCTGGCTTGGAGACGACAGGGTTACAAGTATATATAGACATCTGCTAACGATCTTCACGTGACAAAGGCGTGGCTTATGTGCACACATTGGTTTTTGCACAAACGGATAGCTTCGGTGTGCATTGCATTTAAGGTGCGCACGTAGATTTGGCCGATAGAGTGCACTGCCCCTGAAAGAGCGCGTGCGTGCGCGTGAGAAAGCAGTCGCGGCTCGGTTGCTCGCGCGACAAGTAGGAAGAAAGGGGTCGTGCTGGAAGGTCGCGCAAAGTAGAAAAGTCGGCTGGCGCGTGCTGCAGCGCTATTCGGAGCGCGGCTCGCGGCACACACACACGGCGGGGCCAACGTGAGCAAGTGGTGCATTAAGTATCGCACAATCGCACGAGTCGTCGGGGCGAATCGATAAAGGCGACGCGACGCGGCGACGACGACGACGACGACGACGACGATGACGGCGACGATGAAGACGAGCTAAGACTCGAGCAGCTGGTCTGCCTCGGACAATTAGCAGCGCCCAAGCTCACTGCTAGCACCCGAGGCCGTGTAGTCTGTTTTCTGTGCGGCCGCAGCCCTGCAAACAGAGACACTTGTGCATGCGAAATTGCTGCCGTTGCAGATTGCTTTCGCGCTTTACGGAGAGCTGATAGCCCCAGGCTCGATACCTTCAACCGCCGTCCGCCGCACACCGGCATTGCAGGCCCGCGATGAAGCTTGCGCCGATCGATTCCGCTCTCTCTCTCTCTTTCTGCGCTATATTTTTTATTGCACCACAGATTCCCTACAAAGTGCTGGCCTTATTAATTCTGCGCTCCACGGATTAATTTGGCAAAATCATATCTCGTCTGTCTGCACAAAGTGTACTTTATTTAGTTTTCGTTTTCTTCTCTGCTTGTTTTTCCAAGCCTACTATTGTTTGATCCTCGTAAAATGTGAACGTGTGTCCGTCTATTTCTGCTCTTCTGTCAATTTATAATCCATCGAAAAGCGCCTGGAGATTTAACGCTTGTATCATTCGGATCGGATTATATTAACTCATTATTCAATGAGGCAGCAGGCGTACTGCGTGTTTCGAAACCGGTCGTACATTCTGATCTGCCACCCGATACATATAGGCTTGCTTTGATCGATCGTTCAGAGTTTTTCCGTTTGCAAGTTCTAATGTATTTACATGACACTTATTTTGATCGACAACTAATTTATTGGATAAAATATTTAGTTCTGTCTATGCTTGCGGCTATTTTTGTATACACCGTCGGAGTATTCCCGTCGAAAGCACTTCGTTGCAAATTTTAATTGATTATCGTAAGTTGCGTAAACTTTGTGTCACTCGACGACAACTCCACAGATGATTTACAAATTCGAATATAGCAAAATAAAACTACAATAACCTGTGCGCAATTAAACACTCGGCAGCTGAAAGTTGACTTTTGGATGGAAAATGGTACAAAGCTTTCAAAGTGTCGTGAAGTTTATCACGAAAGAACAAAGAAAGACATTTTAATGAGCAATTATAAAATGTGAAATTAAACTTGGGAGGAAACATGTGAAGCGATTGCATTGGAGAAGTTGAACGTGCGGAAGCGGCGACGACTAATCAAAACTAATTTCTACACTCAGTTCTAAAGAGAAATAACTTTGCGCGAAATTAAATAAAAGCTTACGCGTAGGAGCAGATGAATTTGTATGGAACGGCGTAATTTTACGGGTGACGTGTACGAACTGAACGAGGGTAAACTTATCCGTTGGTATACGACCACTCGTAGTTGGTAAAAATCAAGGAAAATTCAAGTATAGCGAGTTAAATCGTATACAGCAACAGACTTTGTACATGTAGTTGCAAACGAAGTAACCTTGCTTGCTTCGCTTATAATCGCGCCACAACCGCTCGCGCAAACAGACATCAAGTATTACTATATATACTCTCGGATCTGCAGTCAAGCGTTTTAAGTATATAACTATATGGCAACAAGCCGTACAGTCAGCCGCGTGACTGACTGTATCTTGTTCTGTTTTGGGCCTTGTTCGCCAAATACCGCTGATGGATTTTTCTGTTTTTGTTCGCTCACACGTTTTGGACAAATTTTGTTGGGCTTCACATCTCATTCGTTACACTAGATTTTCCCGGTCAATATGCAGCGCGCGCCTTCACTGCTAATGTATTTTGTACATCTAGCCTTACGAAACATGATGCCGAGCGCTAAACAACAAATTCGTTTCGAAATAATGATGCGAATCTCTAATGAGCAGTGAATGGTGCTTCTCTAATGAGCTTGAATCTGTGTTTTCTAGAAGCGATTCAACATGCAGATGAGCGCTTTCCAATTCGATAATTGATATAAATTATCAAGATTAAATGTAGCTCATCTGTACGGTAAATTATAAAGCTACAGCGTGTGCGCAAAAAGGTCAGCATGTTAAATTGTGTAGCTGGGACATTGCTAAGGATGAAATATTGCTATTCGCCATTATGCAGCATAGACGATAAACTTTTACACCTGCAGTCATTGAAAGTATACATACTCAAAGAAAATGTTAGGTTACAACTAATGCCAAACTTCTTTGTCGCGCATAATCAATCTTGCTAATCTACTTCTTTTTCTAGCGTAAATGGAATGTAAAGAATAACATTTCACAAAGTACTTTAATCACCGCAAAATTATCTCACGGGCAATTTCAATGTGAGTAATTGTTCATGCGTTTGCCTGTGTACGTCTTGGAAATAACTGTCGTGATCGTATGAACACATGTAAAAGATAATAGCCGGATTTACGTAAGGGAAAATAATTTTTCTCTTTCAATTTTTGACATTCGTTGAATTTGGTAGGCGCAAACACACTATTATCAGCCTCGCCGCGGTATTCAGTCGATCGTATTTTATCTTTTCTTACGCTCATTTCCAAGTAAGCGGTCAAAGAATGCAGCGATGAATACGACATCCAATATTGGTTAAAATAAAAGAAAAATAAACAAAAGAGTATGCGATATGATTGTAGGAAAAAAACGTGGATGTTAAGTTTTTGCGGCGCATTAAAACTACGTTGGTTAGCACTGCCGTACGTAATGTAACGAAAGACTCACCAGCTGACACAATGGATATATATAGGGGATCTTGCAGTCAGAGAAGTGAAGGAATAGAATAGACTGAGTGGCAGTCGTGCATAGACAGACACACGCGCACGGAGATTGAGAGACGGACGAGTGCAGATCGAAAAGTGTATAATGATCGAGAAACTATTCGCGGTTTCGACGGGCAGCGATCGGAACTGGCCTGGTCAACGGGAGAAAGTCCATAGATAGCGTGACAGTCGTCGGATAGAACGGTAGAACGGAGCGCGGCGAGCGTGCGTGTACGACACGACAAGGCCCGGCGCGAGCGAGCGATCACTAGCGCCAACAACTGGATTAATATCGCCCCGCGCCGCGCGCGCCACGGAATTACCATTCCCGACTCCCCTCCGCGCCGGCGTCTCTCCCTCTACCTCTACGTACGTATGCGTGCGATGCAGCGCGTCTTCTCTCCTCTCTCGCGTTTTCTCCATGTGTGCGCGTCTCTCTTATTATTCACAGTGCCAGTCAAGCTTCTTCAAGCTCTTATTCGTTTCATGTTTGCAAATCTCCATTGTTCGCCATTGATACACTTGCAATCCGTACTCACCTGTTGAGCTGCCGCTACGCTTTTTCCCAACGTCTCAATAATTGTACAGCCATGCACGACTTCTTTAACATTCCACGACGCTGTTCTCGGCCGAACGCCATTTTTACGTCGATCTCTTAATTAACGCCTTGGGTAACGCATCGCTATGCAGCTTCTCAAATCAATCGTTCATACGTTGTCTTCAGAGTTCCATCGTCATTTACAACTGGCATAAAAAAATACTAGTTTGTTTTCTTCGTTGGGCTAGTCGAGCATCAAATATTAAAATCTAGCGCGCGACAAATTCACGTCGCGCTGTGCTGCAGCGAAACCAAATGAAAAAAAAAATGTACGTCAGTTTTATTTTCATTTCTGAATCGGGTTTTCCTCTACCTGCGGTAAACGAATTGTCCTTGACTCTCTCTTTCTCTCTCTTGCGCTCAATACCAGTTTTCCATCGGCTCGCTACGTCGCGATGGAATCTTGTAATTATAAAAGACAATGCTTTTCATGTTCGCACGTTGATTGTTTGAAAATTGGATTTCAGTACAGTTATTGATCCCTCAGTTTCCATTGTTAATGATCAATTACGCGTATTTATTCATATTTCGTCGAATACAATTGCTGAGGTGCGAACTGATTGAAATGTAAAGCGAGCCAAAATCAGAGCAGGCCATTTATATAACACGTTTAACCATGCCAGTGCTTAATTCTCAGATATTAAGGTAATTGATAAGCGTTATCGAACTCACAAGATTTAGCGTTGGAGAATTGTAGGCAATGTTGTGCGAGCAAAAATTATCAACAAGTCACTCGCGTGTTAGTGTCGCATGTAACTCGACGATCGAGAGGTCACGTCGATAACCAAATTCTCGAATCAAATCCGAATTGCAGTTACTGCTCTAAGTACTTGCGTTATAAGCTAACCACCGATCGACTCGACAGAAAACAAAGTTTATTTTGGCAGAGAGCAAATGTCTACGGCTAATCCCTGGAAATACCGTACAACGAAAGACAATGACGGAGAGCAGCACTGTTTACGATGGGCAATCAAAAACGAATTTGCGCGGCGCTCGAGATAGGCGCGGCAGGTGATGTTTCTCAGGCGAGTCGCAGAAACGTACGCGTAAAGGTGGTAGGCGCGCGTATAGCGCCGATGCCCGAGGACGAATGGAGCCGCGGAGCGCTGCACTTACACAATTGCCATTAGGGCCATAATCAAACTGGAATGCTCCTCGGTCGCTCGCGGCCAACGCATTAGCTGCGGCGCGCGCTTGGATGAAGCCATACCGCATGACACGTGCGCCCTTATACGCTGCTCGCTCCTCGAGCATCGCTTGCCGCTCATATATTTTATCGAATTTTCGTCTGCACGTTCGCACTGATGAGATATACTACGATCATCATTATCGAGATTTCGCACGAATGTGGTTTCGATTGGCCTCGCGCATCCAAAACTGGAATGGTTGCTTCGGTTTACAGTATGAAATATCTGAGATACAACGGACCAAACGACAAGTGAAATTCGCGCGAAACGAAATGTTCGAGCAATTAGTGCGTTAATTCTGTTGAGTTGGCCTCTAACGAGAAAGAGCACTCGCGACGAGAGAGAAGTTTTCATTTAGCCCCTTTTTTCTCCTCATTAAGAGCTTCCTGCACTCCTCTCTAATCAGATTATTCTATGCGCTGATAAAAATATGAAGGCCTCTCGCTATTCAGCTCTCGAACCATGTAAAACGCGTTCGGCCGTTGATGAAGACTTCCGCGGTCAACAAAATAATTCAGCGAGCTCTTCGTCGGATTTCTCTCTCTCTCTCTCCCTCCTCGCGAGCAAAGTTAGTCGCTGGGAAGAAAATATTCCAAGTTCGAAAGGGTGAGCGTCCGACTATAGCCGAGGCTTAGGGATGAAAAAGAAACGGGGGCCCCGTCAAAATTTGAACAGCAGCAAGGAATAGCTGTGCAGTGGCGGTGCACGAACGATTAATAATTTGGCGGACTTGGCAGGAGGCGGCCGCGCGCTCGGACGACCGGTGCAAATCACAAGTGCGCTCCTCTTTGCTGGCTCTGCCGCAGAGCGAATTTCGCAAAGGGCTCTTATAAATTTTAGGAGTACTGGGAGGAGCTGCATTCATAGTGCGCTGCCTGCTACATAATGTCGAGGGCAGCGATGAATAACTGGCTGATTCGGACACGGGCTACTGCAAGTAGGAGGCCGTGTAATCGCGCGAGGATTCCCGCATATAGCTGGGGCAAATTGCACTCCGTGCATTTGGCCCGAATTATCGCGCCACCGCGCTGAATTTTCTAGCACGCTTACTTTGTGCCACGGAACAGGCCTTACTTGCGATTCGCTATACGCTTGACTCTGTGTGTGCGCGCGTGTATGTGTTTAAGGGCCACACTTGTCGGAATAGTAAGTGCCTGCATTAGCTTCTTTCCAAGCCAAGCACCTCTCGCTACCTTCATTTATATCACTGTCATGTGGGTTTTTAACACTGCCAGTTTTCGCTCAGGAGACAATTATCTTCTTTGATTTATTTTCGACAAAGTAACTTTAAATGAAAAACCTTTTTTTCGCGGCGTCTAGTCCATTTTTTCTAATTCCCACCGATAGTTTACCGCTTATCCACTGACGTCTTGGTCCCGAAGCTTCCTTTATTCATTCCGGAACATACGTCGTGAAGCTTCGGCGATCTTTGATCGAGGCATCGTAAGATCGTTAGAAGTAACGGAGTTGGAAACGAGGATTTGGAAGCTAACGTGAATTTGGCATTGGTTCAGCAAACGTGAATGAGAAGCGGTCAACAATTTATTCATTAAGGACGGCTGGACGAGCTTATAAGGTGGGCGCACTCGAGGCGAAGTAAATTGGGTATAACGCAGGCTTTTAAGGCTGGCGAGGTCTTCGTCAGAAATGAACACGAGCGCAAGTAGGTAGCCCGGTCGCGTGCTCGTGTACATAAGTAGTTTTCTTATCTGCGGCCGCGCGGCTTGCGGCGAGTCGAGGGCGACGAACTCGACTGGAAAAAAAACCCCGCACGGCATCTCGAGCGTGAAACGCGCGGCCCTAATCCGCCAGCTCAAAAGGCTTGCGCGGGTTCTAGGAGCCGCTCATGCCTCCTTCTCCGCCCTACACGTCGCACTTGACTCGTCAACTCGCAGCGTCGGCCTGCTCGCGAGATCAACGCGATAGATTGATATCGGCTTGGCCGTGCCGATATTGCGACGAGTCGTCGACGAGTCGAGGAAACGCGCTAATCGACTTGGAAGGAGCTTCGCGACGAGTTGTAAATTTGATCGACGGCTTTACGGGTAGAAAGGATATCGGTGTAACGGCCAGGCTACTCGACATCTACCCTATTGTAATCAAAACTTTGATTCTGTCTCGTACGATGTACCTGTGCTCGTCGTGTAACTACGTAACTTCAGCAGGAGTCGGCTTTTCATACGAGTGAGCTCGAGCACGCCCAGCACAGTTCGCTCGACGCGCGCAAACACACATTACTCCCGGCAATTGATTCCCGTGACATTGTTTAGTCCCCAGGCCCTTTGTTCCAACTTTCAACTCAATAACCCGTGCAACCCGCGCCGCAATTCATTTGGACTGCAACTCAATTGGCCGCGTGAGTGGATTCGATTTCGGCGAAGAAAGAAACGATGGAGCGGCTGCGCCACTGTTTTCATTGTGCTCCAGGCGAAGGTGACGCCTGTTTGATCAACATCGCTCACCTCGCATCAAGGATCATCTGCGCGCGCGCGCGCGTCAATGTATCGATTCCCTCGCAGAATCGGACTGCTCGCAAGGAAGTCTCACGGGCATTTGCGTGTGTCTCCCTGGTACCTTCAGATCTTGTTCCGTAATGGCAAGCTCTTGATCAATCGCACTCGACTGATCGCTCGTCGGTTCCAAAAGTGCGGAAAAAGTGCGCGTCGCTGGAGATTCGAAGCTCGCGCTGATCAAGTTCTCTCTGTGCGAGAAAAGATCAAAAGAAGCTACGTATATATCCGGCGATTTGCCAAGGTGACGACGATTTTTCCCGGCTTTCGAGGCTTGGATTCGAACTGCCATCTTTAAGCTGCTTACCTGCGCAAAGCAACGACAATCATAGAAATGCCGAACGCGCGTACGAACGCTCGTTAGCCTCGTCTATAATAGCCGCGCTCGCGCTCCAAAGCAGCCAAAAGGCATCGCTTGGACTTTGTACAGCGGCAACTCTGCCAGCGTGACGATGCGTGCACTGAATTAATTCATCGCCGATAATTAATTCAGTTGACGTGTCCGAAGTGACTAACGAAAGATGAAGTTGCAAGCTGCAGATATGAGCACTCGAAAGCTCTCGACAAAAGCTCTCTTGTCCACAAGCGCCTTGGCATAGCCAGCTGGATGGCTCAATCGCGTGAACAGGGCGGAAGCAACGAACAAAATAGAAGGGCCGGCTTTGATGGGTAAGAGTCCTTGCGGTATCGGAAAAAAGCGCGGAAAAAAAAGCGCTCGGCAATTTATCATCTTTGACGAGGCGCGCGCGCGAGGAAAGAATGCATATATTGATCGCCGCCGACACCTGAGCCCCGCGCCAACGGTAGTGGCTGCTTTTGCCCCGGCAATATTAACATAAGCACACTTTTGCCTTCCCCGTGTATCTCTATCGCTCGGCTTTCTTTGTGCAACAGTTGCCCCTAAAGCGCATCATCTTCCTCCTCGCCCACGCTCTGCAATCATCTCGCATTATCTAGCCACGGACAAGCTCGTTTTTCCGCCAAAATTCATCCTCCAAGCTTTTCTCGTCCAAACAAACCCTCGGTACCGATCCTTTCATTCGTTTCCTTTTGTTTTTCTTTTTTCTTTTTCTTTCTTTTTTTTTCTTTACACCACTCACTGCGGTCCATTGAAAACATTTCAATGCTTCCAAATCGAACCAATTTTTAAGCAGCTGAATCAATTTTGACATGAGCTATGAAGAGTGGCAACATTTCTTACCCAAACAACAAAAGAAATCGTAATTTCGAATCAAGTGCTAAGAAAGTGACGTCAAACTGATAATAAAAAATACGCGTTACATAAAGCAATTTCGAGCGTTGCAATTGTCAAATGGCTGGCCGACGACTTGATGCTCGCAGTCATTGACTGGGAAAGCAGAGCGGCGAGGCCGAGCGAGAGGGAAAACAGTTTAACCGACGATCGATCATTCATGTTTGCGAGCTTGCACATTTAGCAGACGAGCCACTACGTCAATATAGTTGTACGATCGTTCGTTGGCATGTATTAGTTTTTTTTTTTTGATTGCTTATTCGCAACAGTCCGCGAATTCATCACGATGGCGTTAGTTCGATCGAAAGGGGGAGGTTACACGACCCAATAATTATCGATGAACAGCCAGTTGCGCTCGATCGAACAATGATGGCTACACAATGAAGGCTAACGCATCGCCGAATGAACTGGCTGAAAGCGTAGATAGTGGCACACGGCTTATTTCAGTTCTTTATTGTAAACGAGGAGTGAAAGAAGCACACTCGTGCATTCCAATGCATTCCAAGTGCAAGCTCTCTCGGTCCCCAGTATATTTTTCAATCCATCCGTGATCGTTTATGCTCTTATTCGTAGGTGGGCTTCGACGGCGTTTCTGAAGATTGAAGAAACAATGTGAAAAATCGGTGCTCCGATCACGAGCCTACTCGAGCAAAGTTGGCCACCCGCTAATCGTCGGCTGATCAGAATTGGCTGGCTGCGACGATGGCCAGCAAGAATCGTAGCGAGCTGCGCTGGGCGGAGCTTCGATGCTATAGGCGCTGTTCTGAATGGACCGAGCGCAGGCAAGAGTGTGCTCGCGCTCGCCACGCTGTATACAGCCAGCAGCTGCGCTGGCTGGAGTATAACAATTTTGCATTGGGCGCAACGAGCGAGGCGTATCAAGCGAGGCGGGAGTGCACGAGCTTTGGTAAAAAGCTCGGCGCGGCGACGCGCGGCAGTGGTGTCTATTTCAATTGTTGTCGCTGCTGGCGCTGCGAAAATGCGCGTCAGAGTTGATGGGATGCGGGGATAAGATAATGCTCTTTCGTGCCCGCCGCGTCTCTTCGAAAATCTCGCAGCCATTGTTTGCTTTCTCTGCGACTCGCTCTAATTTATCGCGTCGCGAGCTGCCTTTCTCTTCGCGAGCTTTCGCCCTCGCTGCTGTCGTCGTTGTCGCGCGCCTCCCGCTCTCTATCTCATTGTTATTCCCACGCGGAACAATATCGCGTTATACGCTAATGTCACAGTGCTTCTACGTAGCCTCGCGTTCAATTAAACTAGAGCGATTGTGGGACTGAAGAGAAGAACAGCGAGGGTGCGTAGCCCGGTTAGACAGGCTTGACGAGTGCGGATCGTCGAGTCTCGAGTC
The DNA here is from genome assembly GCF_024137745.1 of Phymastichus coffea. Classification (NCBI taxonomy): domain Eukaryota; kingdom Metazoa; phylum Arthropoda; class Insecta; order Hymenoptera; family Eulophidae; genus Phymastichus; species Phymastichus coffea. The sequence goes on from NW_026706814.1 coordinate 12,417,193, forward strand.
GGTGCGCTACTAATTAAAGTAATGCACCGCAGAGAGCAAAGCCCGATGACGCGCCTATGCACGCATTGTCGAGAACGGCCCAAAGTCAAAGTGGATCGTACTGCGGATTTGCTCTCGTCGGTCGCAACGAACGTCTGTCAACTTATCCCTCGGAAGCACTCGCAACCACGAGACTCGATGCAGTCGACAAAGAAATCAGTAATTATTTGCACTTTCTGGCAATAACCCTGAACAAATCTTGCCTAGGCAAATCCATGTCGACATATTCCGGTCTTTGTTCGATACAATCGTATGCGCAAATAAAGAGAAGAAAAATTGTTCGAACTGCCGTGAAAACTTGATTGGCGCAACGAATAATTTAAAAAGTAAGCCGACGCGCAGCGGTGAAAAATGTACGTGTGCCGGCGGTTGGTATAGACGAAATAAAGCGAGGGTAGAAAATGAAAATCGGCATGGGAGCGCGCGCGCAAAGGAAAAGGAAAAAGAAATCGGAAGCGCGAGCGCGGGCTCGCAGAGAAGATAGCAGTGCGATCGCGCGTACGAGGAACTTTAGGAATGTATATTCCGCGGTGGCGCGCGATGGCAAAATGGAAACGAATGGGAAATTGAGAAGGAAAAATGGGAAAATACAGGCGCCCGTGCGCGGACCGATGCGCGCACACGCGCGAGCAGAACGCCAAGGCGACGTATACCAGCCAACTCGTCGCGTGCATAAATATTTTATTTATGCCGCTGCGGCTCTGCGCGTAGATACGTGTATGGCCCCTCGAAAATCAAATCCATCTCGACTTCCTTCCTTCCTTCCTTCCTTCCTTCCTGTGTGCAGTGGTCGCGCGAGTGCCGTTACTACACTTTTAGCCGTATTGTCCCGGCCTTTGCCCATCGCGATCCCGATGAAACTTTCCCTCGGAGACTTGCCCAGTCTCTCTTTGCGCGCATATACTTATTCTCTAAGACCAAATTGAATAGCTGATTTTCACCTCGCGCGCTGTTTCGCCTCTTTTATTTAACTTCTTATCTACTTTGGCTGCCTCTAACTTGACGCTATTTCCGCATCTTCTTCGCGCGACTTTTACGACGACGCTTTATACATATTCGCGTGCAATTTGTTGCCGAGATTTTCTATCGCTCGATGCTTTTTCTCAAAAATAGCCAATCGTTTTGTACTTTCATTTTTCCTATTTCGTGCAAAATTATAGCTTCGAAACTGACGAGACAATAACGAAGAGAATCTGGCAGGTCGTGAAGTCGCGGCTGGCTGTTAAAGCAACACGCGTCATCCAAAATTCCAGGGCGATTCGCGTGCGCGATACAAAGTTCCAAACGACGTGCGCGGACGGCCGGATTCCATCGCAAATAAAATTTAAAATTGAAAAAGGCTGCCTCTCCAAGAATAGCACTAACGATGAACGCGCGCACACGCGCGCGCATACGCGATGTGAAGTTGAACGGAAAAAAGAGCCAAAACGAGGAAAAAAAAAAGAAGAAAAGTTTGGCGAGCAGAAGGCTCGCGCGGAAAGTAAATACACGGGGAGGAAGGACAAGACGCTCGATCGAGTTGATTGGGCGCACGCGTGTGAGCACGGACTCGGAACGTAAACGGTAGCTGGCTGTAGCTTGTGTCTGTGCACATACCCAAATACGTGCAGCGCCAGCGAAAAGCGCTGTTGTCGATGTTGCGAGCGGTAACGATACTGTGCCGAGGCTTAATTAGCAGCCAGCGCCGGTTGCCAGCGTTTACGACTCTCCAGGTGACATTTCGTTTATTTTTTTTGAATGCTCTCCCCGTGTGCCTCTCCAGTCTCCTCCTCTCCTTTTCATTCGATATTCACTTTCGAACGCTAACTGCAAACTATTTTTTTCGAAATTGCAATTTCCGCAGCACTCGTTTAGTTTTAGCCATTATTTTTTATGTCGCGGTCGTTTTATCAAGCTACGAAGCTTTCAAGGACACCAAAAACTTACAATCTGTGATAAAGAACATGAAGACAGATACGCAGGGATTCGATAGAAAAAAGTGTGAAACGTATACGATCTTTTTCCGAAGCTCTGTGGCAGACGTGCCACAGACAAGGGCTTGAACTCGGCATTCCAAGGAAAAAAATATTGAAAGCTATACAGAGTGTGTCATAGCGAAACGAGTGAGCGAGCAAGCAATAAAATGAAAATTGAAATCTGTTATTGCCGGCGCGCCTGTATGCGTGTGCGTGAGCACTGCAGTTACGATGACGATAAAGAAAACAACAAAATAAAACGCCCGCTAAGGTACACGTCAACCGCACGAAAGTGCCACTTCTCTGTGTCTCCGATGTCGTACGGCTCGTCGCACAGACTCCACACAAAAGCGAGATGCCAAACTAGACTGTTTTTCGTAGCCTCGCTTCCCTCTGTGACTTTGTCGCTCTCATCCTCTCTCTCTCTCTCTCTCTCTCTCTCTCTCTCTCTTTGTAAGCTCGCGAAAGGACGAGGGCTGCCGATACGATTACAAGGCGTGGAAAGCCAGTTTACGAAAGCGCTCGCGAGCTTTTGTCCGCCTATTTGTCATTAGCGTAATGCTATCGGAAAATAAATGATTATCTACCGAGTAACAGACGTCATCGAACAATCGATCGGAGTTTTGACGCTGTGTTACGCCAGATTCCACAGTTCTGCGTGCTGCAGTGTACGCAAACGTTGAAGGATTAAGCCTTAATGCAAAACAATGCCGGCGGCAAAATTTGTCTCGCGGTGACGGCGTACAGCCATTTCGAAGGGGAAAACAAGGAGGCACCGCGCGGGAGGCAACAAACTTTAGTAGGCTTCGGAGCGTAAGAAGAGCTCGTATAAATTTCGATAACCAGAGAGGGAGGCTGATGCTCGCGCCACAGCTGTGTGCGTACGCGCGCGCGCACGCGTGTTTACGTGTGTGTGCGTGCGCGCGCGCGTGACCTAAAGATTTGGGATGTGCTGATGCAGTGTCGGATAGCCAAGTGAGACTGCGAAGGAGCCGAGGGCTCGTCCCCATCGTTTCCGTCTCATTCTCGGCTACCTGCGCCCCCTCTCCCGGCATTTTCGGACCGTTGAACGACCGCAGTGACGTCAGTCGCCCGAGAGAGCGCGCACATACTCACACTACGCCCACCTCGCTCGGCTCGACTTCTGGCGTTCTGGCGCAAAAATCCACTCTCGCGTGCCCGTGCTCAGTCCCGATTGCTGCTGCTGCACCTCATCTTCCTGACCTATTTCGGACACTCAGCTTCGCGATCCGTCTCGCTCCTATCTTTCGACTAGTCGCACCCCTATCTCCTAGTCAGCTGCAGTCGACATCGCACTGCTTCGTCAAAGCCTACCAAAATTTTACGGCGACTAGTCTGCCATTAATGATTTGTTTAGTCGCCAACCTAATGAGCTCCTCCCTGCTCTCTCTCTCTTTCTCTCTCTCTCTCTCTCTCGCTCGCTCGCTCGCTCTCTGTTGTATCCTCCAACAAAGCAACATCGACCACTGACAACGAGAGATCGCGCGACCGAGCACCCCGAAGGCAATTAGTTTCACCAAGAGGACTTTGAAAGAAAATGACAAAAGAAAAAGAAAAAAATAGAGCTGAATTTCGCCCTCGAGACAATAATTATTTCGTTCTCGACTGCAGCATTATAGTCGTCGCTGCTGCGGTCTATAGAACCAGACGACGACAGAGTCGAAGGTGTTTTATTCAGTGCTTAGCCGATCAATTGTCGTAGCCAAGTGCACGGTCAATAGATACATTAGAAGGCTGTTGTCTTGCGACCGAATCACCGTCCGTTCGATTTTCAGTGCCAGAGATGTGGCGAAGGCTAGCAGCTTGCAAGCTTTTTCTACGCCAGCGACGTTGGAAAAGCGAACAATGACAATTATCTAGTCCATGCTTGACTGTAATTTTCATTATTTTTAAACGTGCGGGAGAGAGAGAGAGGGACAGAGAGAAAACGAGGGGGGAGGATTACAGAGAGACAGTGTACGTATGGGCAGAGTAGCTTGGGGCGACTGTCCGTGTGCATGCGCGCGCCTACGAGTGTGCGAACGAACAGCGGAGTTCGTCTAGACTGCACACTCTGGGCTATAACTAGAGCGACGGAGAGGCAGAAGACGTGGAGCCGCCACACGCGGATGGAGCAGAAACTCACCAGAGCGGAGAGTGGGCGAGGTAGTGCGGCTGCTCATCGCCGATGGCTGCGGCTGCGGCGACTCCGCTCCCCGGCGGCGGCACTGACAGCAGGCATCCCCGTGAGCTCTCTCTTGATCCCCGCTCACTAGGCTCGTTTCTGCACGTAGGCACTGTGCAACCACACTCGCGAAACTGACGCGACCAACGACGACGCGAAATGGCAAAGCAACCGCGGACGAGCGATCGCAGGCTTCCTCGAAGAACGACGGCTCGTAACGGCTATCGACGAGGCTATATCGAGGAGGCAGTGCGTCGGCTACGACGACCTAGTAAGCTCGCGATGACCGAGTCTCGGCGCAATTGTCGTCGTCGTCGTCGTTGTCGTCGTCGTCGTCGTCGTCGTCGTGGACGTGACCGTGGCTGAAAGCTCGCTGCTGCTGCTGCTGCTGGCTTTCGCTCCCTCGGCGAAGGCGGTGGTCTCTCGGCTCTCTCCGTCTCGCTCGGTGTTGCCGACGCCTGCGCACTCGCTCTGCTACTACCCCGAGACGCCGCCCCTCGGCCGCTGCCATCGAGAGACCTACACTGCCTGCTTGCCTACCTGCCTACCTGTCTGCCTGTTTGGAATTTGCCCGACACACCGCTGTCCCGAATTTCGACAATGTTTCTGGCCGCAGCGACGACCGACTCCTATCTACCTGTGCAAACTGTCTGTCGGGCCGATCGACCTGTGTCGACACCTTTCTACGCCACCTCCATGATACATCCTTTCGTAATCCACGAGCGTCCGCCTGCCTCGTCTCGTGTCAATTTGCCATCCTAAGCATTGACGCCGATTAGTTAATTAATCGATTACTCGAGGTCGCGCGGAGTCGTCGCGTGCAATCCAAGAATAAAATTGTATGCGCATCGGAAAGTAGCGAAGCGATCGCGGTGACCAACTCGAAAGTTTACCAAGCTCGAGAGGAGTCGCTAGACTAAGCTGCACTGATTTGACAAGGGGCTCGAAACCAACTCTCTAACGTCGATCTTTCCGCGCGAGAATTGCAACACGAGTCGGCTTTGAAAGTATATACCCTAATAAACCTCTCTCGTCACTGAAGACATCCTTCTAACAGCGTTCAAGTCTCAATACGATCAGCATTGTTTGATCGAGCTGGACGCAAATGCAACGACTAAAAATAGCAAGGCATGGGCAAAAGCCTCTGCTCATCAAGTATAATGTAAGAGGCAGGCAGCCAGCAAAGATACAAGCAAAAAGACTCGTCAGATTTGCCAGGTCCGCTTGGGCTAGCGCTACGAGGTCCGCGTATAGCTTGACTTTGGTCTTGGAATTTCTGTGGGATAGAGAAGCTTCAAAGCGTCGTAGCCGACCGAGTGGTAGTGCGACATGCGCCCATTGCAGGATTACAGAAGACAAGTCAGCAGAAGAGAACGGGTGGAGGAACGCGTGGCGGCGCCAACGCGCGTCGCAGGTGCTGCAGCGGAGGGTGAGCTACGGCAGCAAACTTGGTGTCGATTAGGGCATAATTGGCGGTGTGCCGAGGACGCGGTCGTGTGGCGTAAGCGCAGCAGGCAAAAATTGGGAAAAGTAGGCTAAGGAGAGGGAAGGTAAGCACGAGCGGGCAAGCGACGGAGAAAGGAAGGAAGGAAGGAAGGAAGGAAGGAAGGAAGGAAGGAAGGTAGGAAGGTGGACGGGTTGAGTGCGGGAGGGGAGAGGACTGCCGAGGGTGACCCGGAGGCAAATTTTAGCTGACGCTGGAGTAGGGGCTGCGAGTGGCGAGGCGCGCGGGGAGGGGAGCAATGGCTGGCGAAAGGAAGCCCTTGAAATCAATAGCCAGCCCCGCCGCCACCGGCGGCGTAGCTGCTCTACTGTACGCTCTCGCCTCTCGCCTGCTACGCGTAGCAGCCTGCTCTCGCGCCTCTCCTCTGTCCCTTAGTATTTCTCCTCGCGCTCCTTTCTCACCGTCTCGCCTGAACGCTAACGGTCGGTCGAGCTCGCGACATCGGAGCAGCTGCTTTTCCATTTGGACGCTTCGCGCATTTGGCGTCTGACCATAACTAGCCTTGATCTACTGCGCTTGGCCATTTTCACTCACCTGACTCTCGCTACACCACTACTTGGTGCTCGAGTCATTTCAAATAGCCTACATTCCTGGCGTCTATCCCAAGCTCAACGATAATGGAGCGGGCTAATACTGCTCATTTTTGTGCGTAGCTTGTCGCCAACGGCGAGTGAGCTGCTGCAGTTGCAGCGAAACAATGAGCTATAAGTGTTACGAATAAGCAGCTTGCAGGCAGCTGCTGCTGGTGCCGCCAGCAAATCGACCGCTCCAGATCAAAGATACGAAGGCGCCAAGTAGCGCCAAGTAGCGCCAAGTCGTGAACGCCGATCGCTCAATAGTGCGCTACTGCGCGACTAAGTAACACCGAAATTACACGAACGTACAATCGGAGCTCTCGCCATATTTGGCTATTGCTAGCAAGTTGCTTTTCTCCTTTTTCTGGCCGTTGTCGAGCTGCGAGATTATAAAGAATACAGCGTTGACCTGGAATAACGACATTGTGTTCTCTCCCGGCAGGCCAAAGAACGAGAAAAAGCTAGCGTGACCCTCCACTACTAGCGCTGCTTCACTTATTACATCTGTGCATGAACCCTGGCTTACACAACTCACGCTCTTTTATTTATTCGCTTAGTCGTGCTTTTTTTTTTGCTAACCACCTTTGGGATAGATGTGCCCCCTATTCTTGTCAGTCAACTTATCAACGGCTGTTGTATAGGTCAACGACAGTTCTTGCCTCGTTGCAAAAGCACATCGGACAAAGATCCTTTCAACAGCGCTTCTCGTTTCCTTATGTTTTGCCCCTTTACTCGTCTTAAATATATTCATACAGCCACAGCCGTATTTCCCTTCGTCTTCTCTTCTTGTTAATTTCACATTTTGCTGCTGACTGACGCGATAACTTGATCCCGCATTGATAATCAAATCAATCGAAAACGTACGATATTCAGATTGCATAGTTGCATAGATTTTAAGATATTAAATTATTTTAATATTATTTTAATATTTTATCTTTTATTTTTTTTTACGCTCAGCTATTAAATCTTGTCTATTAACAAATTTCAAACATTTTTTCGTTCACCATTTTAGGAAGGTCTAGACAACTAGAGTGAGAGAGCATAATCATAATGACTTACCTGTTAAAATTAAGTATTTGTTCAATCTATTACTACTTTCTACATTTTTACAATAAATTAATTAAATTTAGTAAGTGAACCGAGAAAAATTATGAAAAATCTAAAATTCAGTAAAACTCAAACTCATTAACTGAACATCAAAAATATATAATACAAGATTGCCCATATACATGAAATAATTGTCAGCTACAACTTAAATAAAAAAAATAAGTGAAAAAAAGATAAAACCTATCGTACTTTTCATAATTGATAGAAATATCAAAAAATGTAAATTAATATTGTTTAATTTATTTATTATCATGACAATCAGAATAAACTTTGCCTTGACATAAATCAAAAAGTTAATGTTATGGTGAAACGAAAAACTCGAGTTTGGTTCAAATGTCAACAAAACTTGAAAGTAAATTTCAAACCAATAATTATTTAAATATAGTCAATAATACTTTACAATTATATCATTAACAATACATAAAGCTCTTATCCCAATTATAAAATGACTTTTATCTTGACAGTTGACCAATTTATACGTGAATAAAAACTTTCATTGCTACTTGTTGATTTTTTACAGTTTTTCATACCAATCGCTAAATTTCATGTTTTGAAGCTATATGCTGAGTTTTACGTAAAAAATTACGTTTCTAGTGCTCTTACTGCATCCATCAATGTTTATTGTTCATTATCAAAATAACCACTCGATAATTTCCCTTTTTTTAATGATTATTCTGGTTATCTTATTTGATGAATAGATGTATAAAATCAATTTCAAAACAGACAAAGATAATTAGTATCGATACATATACAAAGCTCGCTAAAATCGTCGCTCAAGACATTTTTGTCGATATTATTGATTTTTGTTCTTCGTTATCTTAACTTGTTACTCTTAACCTTGCTCTTTTTATAAGACAAACAATAATAAATAAATTAAAATGTACATTGAAAAGCATTCATTGCTAGAGTCAATACGTCAACCTCATTGGAACATAGTGCACCGTTTTCTTGTGAAACAGTTGGAGATAGTTGATTACAGATCATAGACTTTTCGCAACTACATTTTAATTAAAACCGTTCTCTTTCCCACCCCACATGCTCCTATTTATATAACTCTCTTTCCTACGCCGCCAGCTTAGGATTTTTTTTCACGCTATCCATCCACATCTTCTAGGTCTAGTTCCATTTAAAAACTGTAACACACTCGAAGAGTGAAAGCAGTATGACTGTTTTGATAAATAAATAAATTAATAACGAACAATCTTGTATTATATGTTGTTAAAAATAAATAATTATTTTTAGGCTACCTTGCGCCTCTATCGAATACGTTAGTCAGTGTGCTATGCCTTTATCTTCACATTCAGCTGAAATGGTCAACACAACAGGCAGTACAAGCCCCTGCGAATATGGTAAAAGCGCTATACGTGTTGTAATTTCAAAATCTTTTGCAAGTCCGCCATGCGTTTTATGTGCCAATCCGTATATATTTTCAAAAAATGCATTTTTTCATATTTTACATTCGCAATTTTCATCACAAGTTTTAATAGACTCTTATTAAATCACGAGTACAACTTTTGTTAGGTCTCTATTTTCAGATAAAAAACTACACTTTTGCTTTTTCTTGGTTTAGTTTTGTTACTATTTTATTAACAAAATGAATTACTTCTCTGAATTCCAGTTATAATGTATAGTGTAGAAAGAAATGACAGTTTTAATATTTTGCTCTATGTGTAAAAAAGAGAAACAAAATCTGAGCGAAGAGAACGTGTCAGCGATGTTGTTGGACGGGGTGCGGCTCAAAATCTATTCTCAAAAGTCGCCCGAGGTTCACTGTAGTAATAATGAGCCGATTAACCGATTCTCTAACTATAATTTACCGTCAAACATACTATTTATACCTTATTTTCTCGTAGTACGATTCTTAATTTATGTTACATAATGCGGTAAGACGAATCAACATCTCTTCCAAGAGTCACGATTCAAATATTTGGAAACAGCGGTATTTCTGTTAGCCTAGTAATATGATGATACGGTGATGTTTTTTAGTACTTGATTGAACTTGTTTTTATGTATCAGACACTGACAAAACGCGCGCGACACAATAATAAATAAAATCCTTTTCTAAGAACAAACTTTACTGCCAAATACACATTACTAAAACAAATAAAACAAATTAATACAAATAAAATAACATACAAACTAAAAGCATTTTGATAATTTTTTATTAAATCAAGAATGCCATCTTGAGACTTGTATGTTTCATTCTTTCGTTCTTTTCCTTTCACAAAGACATGAAAAAATATATTTTCAATTCAAAGCCAATCAATATTTTACGGCTTTATAATATAAAAAAAAAGAAAGAAAGAAAGAAAGAAAAGAAACAAATTAAACTTAACTTAAAAAGTGATTACAACGGTATTATATTTTGAAATTCTTAGAAAAGGACTTTACTCTCACTTGTTTTTATTGCATTAAGCACATTCGCCTAGCAAACGATCCTAATTACTTTATGTAGATTACACTACAGTATAAGTTGATAGTAATTATTTATTATGAACATTTGAGTGACTCTAGTTGACTTGATAAAACGTTCTTGCTTTCTCTCTTCGCAGTTCACAGTAACTGTCATGGCATCAGCCAAGTGGCAGGAAGGATAGACTAAGAAAAGTAGGGAGAGGAAAAGGGAATGGCGTGCCAGAGGTGGTTGATTACAATAAGGCTAAGGCTCTTCAGATCAGTTTTCCCAAAAAATAACCGACTACAACCATGGCGACAGCAATAATTATATGGGTAGTGGACATGGGCAGCTGGTTACTTTGAGATGAATTTAAATTAGACATTAAAGCCAAGCTCACATCTTTATTTAGTGCTGCATTCTTCAATTTCATTATTTCCTCCTGGAAAAATTATATTGATGTCAGTTCTTACTTATATATAAACAAAGATACAAATCACGCATGAAATTACCTTCAACTGAAGATTTTCCTGCCTCAGAGTACTTTCTTCTACCCTGAGTTGACTAACTTCTTGTGCTGCTTTCAGTAATATTTTATCAGTTTCATCATTGAGCTTAACAAAAAGAATACATCATAATTATAAGTGAATAAAAATTATTGTTATTTATTGTACTTCCACTTTACCTTTGGTGATGATTTGAGATCTCCAGCAGCCTTAGTTTTACCATCAATGGAATTAGAATCTGATTTGCTCGTTGTAGTAGTTGCTTTAGCTTTAGTTGTAGTAGTACTGCTAACAGGATTTTCAAAAACACATTTAAGTTTTGTATCCATTAACTGCTCAGGATTCACATCCTTCCACTGAAAATTTAAGACTGGAATTTAATATTTTATAGCAAAATGAATATGCATGAAAAACTATGCACTGGAAACTATGCACAAAATTAATCCATAGGACTAAATTGGATTATTATTTGCTGATAGCTCTATTACACTTGAGTAACTAGGGAAACGTGAAAGTAATTTTAGAAATGTATTGGATAATTGCCCAAATAACTTGTGTAGGTACATATATTTGGTATTTCAAAACACAAAAGCTTCTAATAATTTTACAAAGTATTTTTCAAATAAAAAACACTATTAAATAAATTTACTCAATTATATTTTAAACTTTATACTCACAATTTCTGTTGAATCTTCATCTGGATCATCATTTGGAGCAACTAAAGTCTGTACCATAAACTTGTGTTTGCTTTTTTCATTTGGATCGAAGTCATATGGTTGTAAACAAACTACAAAATCAGAGTTAAGCAAGTTTAGTCATAGTTCAAGTCATACTTGGCTTATAGTTGATTTCAAATTATATTACCTGCTATTTCACAAATTTCTTTTGGTTTTATGAGACCAGAATTTGGTCTCACACAGTATTTCTTTGGAGCAGTAGTCTTTATCTTAAAATATACTTTTTGATTACTTGTGGGATTTGTAAGTTTCATGTACGAAGCAATTGGAGCTCCTGTGAAAGGACCTGTAAAGAGAAGTGATAAATACCATTCTCATAAAGGCATTCACAGAAAAGTTGACACTGTAGTATTTAAAAATGTTATAATATTTAATTAGTATTTTTTCAACACTCTATATTTTGTGGAATAACTAAAGGTATCTTAGAGACTACAATTTGACAATATAAAACAATTATCAAAATTAATTATAGAAATGAAGTTATGATCAATATAAAAACAATTTTATAGAAAAAGCTATTATAGCTTCTGTATGATAATAATTTTAATAAAGTTTTAACTGTAGTGTTACCCAAATTTAACATAACTCTTTTGTATAAAAGCTAATAATAAATATTAAATAAATAAATAAAATCTATTATGCAAGACTAAAGTTTTATTCCCAATTTGAGTGCTTCATCATTGAGTTTAAAAATAAGTTTTTTGCTGAAACTCAAGTGGACATAAATCAATATTTTAAAAAAGTGTTTCATCTCTGCTACTGTGAAAAGATAGATAGATCAAAACGAAAAAAATTTCAAGAAGGGATTGCCAGAAATGCAGGTGTTGCGTTACATTGTAAAATGACTAGAAGAAAAACATTGAAAAAGTACGAAAAATGAGAGGAAGGCTTTTTGTTTGCAGGTCAAGGAGGTCGGAAAGTGGCGCTCTGCAAATGCACCATATTATACAAAGAACGGTGGGCCAGCAATTGAAAGTAACGGGATGACAGAAATCATAGATGCTGAAAAATCTGTTTTTAAAAACTGACTGATTCCAGGCCACTTGCACGCGTGTACGATAATAATCGCCATGTCGTGGCGCGCCACGCATATACATATACACTAGTCGAGCTGCAGCAAAACTTTAATCCAAGAAAAGCGCGCTTTAGAAAAACTAGGAACCGATCACTCGTAAGCTAGCAAATTGCAGGAACGGCATGCATAATCCGGCGAAAACGCCCAGTCATTCGCCGACCTTACACAAATCGCGACAGCCAGTCAAACCAGTAAATGATCATCAGCAGTGGCTGCGGGTTCTCAGCTTTGAGTTTGCATAATGTTATCAAAGTGTAAACTTACCCCGGAATCGCAGCTCATTTTGAGGCTCGATGATGAGGATCTGCTCTGGTTTGTTCGACATGCTGCCTTTGATAGGAGATGCTCTTTGTGGAAGCCTCTTAGCGGTGCCGAATCACTGTTGCAGCAAACAAGCGTGACGTGCCTTGCAAAAGACACTCGCCGTCTCCGACGCACACACAGACACTAGTCGCGGACGACGAGAGAGCAACCTTGCGTCGTCGTCTTCGCCGTAGCTTTCTCTCTCTCTCTCTCTTTCGCTCGCGCTTCCTCCGTTCTGTCGATCACTCACAAAGCTCGAACGCGAGCGAGCACTTCAGGTGGCTCCTGCCTGACAGATATATATGTTGTATATATAGATGAATTGTATGTACGTACGTACAAAGGCAGATATTTGTGTCTAGGAAATAGGCGCGCACGCTGCAATTTCTTTCAACAAATTATTCTTAATCTGATTTGCGTGATTCCAAGTTACAGGCAGTGTATAAATGCTCATTAACTTACAAAAAGCAGAAAATTATCCCAAGATACAACACTAAGTAGCACTGCTGACTGCTCGCCTTTTCGTTAACCGTTGCCGTTTGCGTAGGTACAGTCGCGAGTAGTGAGGAGCGTGCGCCACCTATGCTCTTTCTTAGTTGTGTACTCGACTGCCCGTGGTGGTCTGTCTTGTCTTTTTCGTGTACAGACTCGTTTTCCGTTGGGCTAAATTTTACGATTTTCGCTGCTTTAGGCAAGTTGGATCGTATATATGCTTATATGCTTATATGTGCTCCATTACTTGTGTGTGTATGCACACAAGTATACGCAAGCGCGAAGAACAAGATCGTCGTCGTCGACTTGCGTTGTGCGCGAGCACCACTGATGTTCAACACGCATGCGTCATCCGTCACCGTGGAAATTATCTATATATATATAGCCTCGCTCGTATACTCCCGCTTTTATCATATATATAAATTAAACAAGTAAAGCTCATAAAATTTGCCAGAAATTAATTCTTTATAAATCCCGCATAGGATTTCATGCGGTAGTCCTGATATACGTATCCTGGGATCCAAGAAAAATTAAATTAGATTAGAAAATCACACTAGCTTTCTGCTAAAACATCTGTTTTATAAAGATAGTATTTATCAACGATGCAAATTTATGATATATAGCGAAATGTAATAAATTTTAAAATAATATCCCCAAACGCATGCAATACAATATCTAAGATTACATTAACGTTTAATATAAAAGTACTATATATTTTACGTTCATGAAGTTAAAAACTTCTATATTCAATCAATTTCCTAGATTTCCTAGATTTTAATTGGCAGTTAAAAGTGGCACCGCCACGTGATGAAATAACCTTTGAATACTGCATCAAGTCAACACGTGACACCATCACATTGTAAAACTTGCAACTTTATTACAGCCCGGCTTCTCTACTTTTATGATAAAAAAAATTGAAACGCTGTCATCAGTTCATTAAAATGGATGAACAGAAAGAACAAATTGATCCAAATTTAAATGCAGATGCATATAGAAATTTGTCTCCAGCGGATCAACCGCCCATTCACGATAAGCAATTGCAAGTCATTATTGTTCATAAAGGTAACAATTTAGGTTATAATGTATGATATCAGCTTTTGCATACCATTCTTTTCTTCTTTATTCGTGAATGATAAATAAATTATAAATAGCATGGAATTTAACATAATTTTATTGGTATTTTGAGCTTTTAAAACTAATATAATATTACTTACACTTAATAATACTACTTTTCCTAATATTTTCATGTTAGTTATTTTATTATATATGTTTAGATGATAGCTTGGTACTTGGAGCAAGTAACATGGTTGATCGATATTGGAATGGATCAGTTTGGTTCTATAATGGTCTCACTAATTTTGATCGCAATAAATACACAGCAGCTCGTAAAACAGAGAGTGGAGTATGTGTTGCTGCATATTTAGACAAATATGATAAATTTATTGTTGGAGAAGAGAGTGGTCTTTTATCAGTTTTTGAATTAATCACAAAACCTGAAACTCAACTTCAAGAATTGCAATGCATGGGATTTTCTTGTCAACATGACGACAGCTTGACCTCAGTTTCAACATTCAAAGACAATGTTCATATTGTCACAGGAGGAATGGATGCTTGGTAAAAAAATGTAAGTTCATTTTATATAATCATTTTTACTGAAGCATATCTTTCTTGTAGTATAAAAATTTGGGATACAACAGAAATTCTAGCAACAACTTTCTTCAATCAAGCTCAAACAGATATAATTACTTGTGTTCAGACTCAAGTGAATAGCAACTCAGTATTCTTATCTACATCAATGGACCATGAAGCTTTGATTTGGGATATAAGGAAAACAAAACCTGCTATAGGTATATGCGATTGATTTACTTAACTTCATATTAGAAAATATTGATTATGTTATTTATGCAGCTAATATTGACAATTTTTATTAAGATGCTACTTTATTAAGATTTCAATTCAACTATTATTTTTTTTAAGGTTTATGGAAAAATTCTTGTTGTGGGCTCACAGCTGCTTCATGGAAGTTTGATGATGAGAATACTGTTGCTATTGGAGGAATAGATGGAAGTATTGCAATTTTTGACATTCGAAATATTGGTGTTGCAGTTTATGAATTTATTCAATTCCCAAGAGGCATACACAAATTGTTATTCAACCCTAATAGTTCAAATCAACTGGCTGGTTGTTGCGATTCTACAGAAATTAAAGTCTTTGACTCATCTAATAATTACAGTTCTATTTTTGAAAATACTGCACATAAAGATTTTGTAAGAGGTCTAGCATGGCATAAAAGTGACTTAATAACATGTTCATGGGATAATACAGTTTTAAGACATTCCATTACAACTGAAAAATTAGTATAACAAGAATGTAAACAACTTTGCATTATTTTTAAGTTTTTTAAGATTAAATATTGTTTGGAAAAATGTAAAAATAATGTAATACAAATGTACATATTTGATTTTTTATATTAAAATATTTTTTTTACAAACTTATAACAATAATTTTAATCTAGTCCGTCCACATAATTTATGGGATTTCTATTTCTCGTGGTTTTTGAAAGGCAGCAACCAAAGAATTAAGCTGCACAGCTTCATTGCAACCACTAATAACCCTTTTCTCTATTTCAGCCATCCTAATTATTAAGTCAATCAAAACATCATCAGGGAACTCAACTGCAAAAAAATATAAATTTGTACTTAGATTAACGTTTACTTATAAATAAATATTGATGTCTGAACCAGAGATTATGAATTAATACCGGTATCCTCTGTCTGAACTTACTTTTATTTACGAGTACTTGGATTTCTGTTAAAATATCTTGGAGTGCAAGTCCTTTTTTCGTTTTTAAATCTTGAATTTCTATTTATTAATTAAGTTAAAAATGTTTTACTTCAAAAGTTTTAAAAAATGGTGAAATTTTTAAAGGATACTGTTATATGCAGTTTCATAATTTTCATTCAATAGCCAGTTAATAATATTTTTTATATCGTTAGGAAGGGGATGGCCAACACACAAGTAGACATTTTTCTCATTGACTTTTTCAAAAGCTAGCCATGTACTTTGTAAAACATTCAACACTCTTCTCATATCACCACCACTCAATGTTATTAAGGCCTCTTTACCATCTTTTGTTACATCAACTCTGCCCAAATAATTGCAAAATGTTATCAAATACTATTCTTTAAATTTTGTCTGACTAAAATAAATTGTTTTTATACTTTTCCTCTTTAATAACATGTTCCAAACGAGGCATGATTTGTTTTTCAGCAAGAGGTCCAAATCTGAATTTCGTGCAACGAGATTGTAATGCAGGAATGATTTTACTCAAATAATTGCAAATGATACAAAATCTAACATTATCAGTATACTTTTCTATAACTAAAAAAATTGTTTTAATATAAAGATTTTATAAATATATTTCTTACAATAAATATACAAACTTCTTCTTAAAGCATTTTGAGCATCATTAGTCATTGCATCAGCTTCATCTAATATGATCAATTTGAATCCTGATCTGTACATAGTTCCAGTACTTGCAAAACTTAATATTTGACCTCTTACTATTCCTATACCTCTATCGTCTGATGCATTCAATTCTAAAACCTATAACACCATTAGAATTTCAATAATTTTATATTATTCTGTATAATGACGTAATATATAGTCATATATTCTACCATTGAATTAAATTGTTGTGGAGTATAAAGTTTTTTAGCACATGCAAGGATTGTACTAGTTTTTCCAGTACCTGGTGGTCCATAAAGTAGTAAATGAGGTAATTGATTTTCATCAATAAATTTGTTTACTGAAAGTAGAGTTTATTATCACAATTACACTTAATGGTATTTTAATGAAATGGTATTATTTGTTATAACTTCTTACTTGTTTTAATGATTTCTTCATGAGAAATTAAATCATCTAGTTTATTTGGCCGATACTTTTCAACCCTAAATTTATAAAAATATTTAAAAAATATACAATATTTAAACTGGTACAATTAAAATATTAAAATAATGGTTATACCATGGTAAGTTAGGCCCAGTTTTTGCTACAGTCGCTGTCATTATTTTTATAAATAAATATTTTTATTTGAATTAAAACTTCAATGGGTATTGCGCTGCTATAAGGTTATAAATCCAAAACAAAACACAAAAAGCGCGCGTTAAATTAAAAATGTGTAGGGTTGGCATAAATTTGTGTGTGTGTTGTATGTATGTATACGGCACATTCCAGCTATGACGATCAGCTTTTCAGGGGTAGGTTTCGGATTTTCTTGAAACATGGTCTACATATTGCCTATATGGTAGTGTATTTAAGTATAGATAATTATAATAATTATATTAAAAGTTATAAACAATTGAAAATTTTTGACGAAAAATTTTTAAAAATTTATACCTCCGCAACCATTGGAGTTATCGAAATGAATTTTTTTTATTACGCATAAAAGGGTGTACTTTAAAGATATTAAGCGAAAAATATTTTAATATCAATTTAAAAGTTATTAACATTTTTTTTAAACTTGGTCGATCGTTCGGTCGGCGCTGCTACCAAACTTATCGACTTATCGGCGTCGTATAGTGTGAGCGTCCACTATCGCTTATTGTGTCGTATCTAATGATCGCTTGATATATTTAAAAACAGATTCTTAAAGATAAAATGTCAAGGAATTCAATAAAAAAAGAATTTTTTAAATAAAAATAGCATTTTTTGAGATATGGGCAATTGTTTAAAAAAAATGTTGATAACTTTTGGAAAAATTTATATTCAAGTATTGTTCGTTTAATATTTTCAAAGTACACCCTTTTATGTGTAATTTAAAAAAAATTCGCTTCGATAACTTAAATGGTTGCGGAGATATAAATTTTTGAAAATTTTTCGTCAACATTTTTCAATTGTTTATAACTTTTGATATAATTATTATAATGATCTAATAATCCATGCTTAAATATACTACCATACAGACAATATGTAAACCAAGTTTCAAGAAAATCCGAAACCTACCCCTGGGGGCCTATTCTGAAAAAAAATTTTGTGGTAAATCAGTTTGTCACTTCAGTTTACCACAGAATTAATCACTTTAGATGTGATAAATGCTTATGACATGTGCTAAAATTTTTTTTCAGAATAGGCCTCGTGCTAAAATTTTTTTTCAGAATAGGCCCCCTGAAAAGTTGATCGTCATAATAGTCTGGAATGTGCCATACGCGATTTGCGCGCCTTGCGCAGATAATTAATTCGCGACCCGCTAAGTTCGAAATCCGAATTATTTTCGACAATTAAGCATCGAAGACACCAAACAAGGTTACATCAAGGGCTATTATTTTGGCAAGTTGTATTCTCAAAACTTGCCAGAAAAAATCCATTTGATGCGATACGATGTTCAATCGTTGAAAATAATTTGTGTTTTGTTTTTCATGGGTCGCAAATATCAATGTCCGGGTAGCGTATAATTTTACATATATATATATATAAATGTTTCTAGAAAATATTCATTTAATTACTACATGATTTGTTGCTTTACTGTCTTTAAGTATCTTGTAAATATACATTCTTTTTACATGGTTTTCAAATTTTCAAACATTACAAATATTGCAATAATAAGTTAATTAAAATTAAAGCACGTGCGCGTAAACAATGGCAACGTCGCACTCGGCCGAATTCTGTGAATCATTACAAATTAGATTTTGTTTGTAGATGTAGTGCGGCCGACTGGCTATAAGATAAAAGCCGCCAAACCGAGGACAAAGAAAAAATATTTGACATGTCAGTTGTCAATGTTAAGATTAATGATTAGTGAATGTGTTAGAAAAATGTGATGTCTAATATTATACTATAGTTATCAATGTTTATGTGTTTCTTGAATGTATTTTGACGTTCATATGTTTTTATCTAAATTGTCGAGGTTAATTTATTGTATATTTTCAATTATTATCAAACAAATAAAAAATGACTACTTTTATGGGAAAAGTCTCACACATAATGTCGTTGGCTAGCAGTAAAAAAGTTCTTGAGTACAAAGTATGCACGAAATAATGTCATTTCATTTTCATACAAACTACTCATTATTTATAAAACTAAAAACTGATACATTTTTATACATTTTTAGAAAGCAATTAAGTACCTAATAGAGCTATGGGAAGATCATTCAGATACAGACATACAAGAAATTAGTAATTATTCCAATTATTTATTAAAATCTGGAAATAAAAGGAAAGAGGATCATTACTCTTGGAATGACATTTTCATTGTTGTTCACAATTTATTTGAAACTGTAATGACAAAATAAAATTTTGTATTATCTTTATTGTATATTGATTCTAATTATTTGTTTATTTAGGAAATTGTACGAATCAGCAAACTTGCTGGAGTAAATTCTGGCACTTTAGACAAGGAAAAAATTACAAAACTATTATTTTGTACCTCAGACAAGGCCAATTTTTATTTGAAACCACAGACAGTAATAAATTCAACAATAAGCATCTTGCACTATGATAGAGCTCAGATATTTTCAGAATATTATGAAGTTTATTTAAGTATATTGATAAAGCATGTGCTTCAAGAAAGATCACAGTGTATATTTATACCATTTAGCCAGTGGCAAGAATTATTAGATGTATGCATAATTATTTTAAAACGTAAAATTCAAAATTTGAACTATGTTACACTTCTAGAAACAGTAGAACTTGTAGTCAGACATGGATGTACATTGTCCAATTTATCATTTGAAACAAAAAAGCTTTTGCCTACCATTGGTAATAGTTAATCATTATGATGTTTGAATTTATAGTTTTTTATATAAAAGTAATTATATGTACTTTTTAGGTGATCTTTTTGAAAATTACCAGTCATATAACATAAAATCAACAGATATTTTATTCAAATTGTGCTTTACTGTGTGTCAACAAATTGCCATTGACAGTAGATATATACTTATTGTATTTTCTGAAAGTTTACCGCTATCTATGATTGAAGTCAAGGGACCAGAAGAAAAATATCAATTATATCTTCTTTTTGTACAAGCACATCACCCTAATGGTGCTATTTTAGGAGACGATATAAGTCATGTTTACGATGAAGAAAAGTGGAAAGCAATCTTGCATTTACTGTATAAAATGGTTTTAAAAGACATAAAGCTAACAACTTTGTCAACAAATCATTTAGCACTGGCGTGTGAAGGCAGATATTCAAATTTGATTTTCTTAGATCCCTTTTTATATGAATATAATCATAATATTAGTGTATATAGTTTTCAGACAAAAAACATTTATAAAACTACCTCCAAGTTCAACGCAGTCTTATATGCTTCAAGAAAGTGCATACATTCAACCTCGGAAAAAAAGGCGTATTTCTAATAGCGAGTCGGAGGAAAAATTGATTGATTTAGTCAATGATAGAGATCCTGAACGAGCCTGGCCAATAATTCAAATAGCCGCATGTCTTTATAAAAAATATCCAGATTGTTTGATATTCCATGAAGGTCTTGAGTTTCTTGAAATCATTGTCAAACTAATGAGTCAAGCTAAAGCTTTTGCAATCATAGAAAGTATATGTGAGTTGGCCACAGTAATCGCTCAAAATAATAACATACACAAAGAAGATGATTTGAAAAGATTCTGGGACAAAATATGGGATTCAGCACTCAGGTGATTTCAGGAACTCCACTTTTCAAAATTTGTTACTTGTAGCATATTTGTAGTATTGTTATAATTTCAATAATCCATTACTAATAATTCTATCCAAAAGTATATGAAGATATTTATAAGATCGTGTTCACGTTAGGTAATGATATATTGAATACTAAACCTAACATTACTAAGTTGAATCAAAAAAATATTGCACACAAAACCGTTATTATTAGTTAAAAATATTCTGATGGTACATTACATAAGATTATTATCAGATAATCAAAGATTTTTTAAAGCAACAATACAGTAATACAATCTAGTCGTACCTTCTGAGAACGTAACGATAGACGAGTTAATATTATTAAAATATAATATTATAATTCAATAGCTATAAGGTTATAAATATTATTAAAACAAAAAGCTAGGCGTTCATAAAAGATTATTTCATGTTCGACGATGAAAGCTCGGTCTGGATTTTAATATGTGTATTATTGTATTTATTGCCGTTCGATTAAACTTTTTGACCTTTCACAGATGCCTACAATAATAATGATTTTTGAAAAGTAGTATTTTGAAGAAATTATAAATATAACTTGATCAAATGAGCTTTCATTCTAGCAGCAATAGTTAATATAATTTAAGGTTTTAATTAAAAACAGCTAAAATAAAAATTATACATTTAAACGTTATAATTTAAAATAGCTTCATCAATAAAACTATTTAGATAATACGTAAGGAGATTTTTCAGCTCAGGGGCAGATTGGACAGGGCCTTCTGCGGTAAAAAGCACTACTCATGTTCTCGCTTGAAATAAAAAATTTATTGATAGATTGGAGCCAAAAAATTGTGTCTTTGTAAAAATTTAAAGTGTTTTTATTTATTTAGGAAAAATGCTAACCTCAGAAGTAAAGAAACGCGTAATTTCATTCGATAAAAGCGACGATTATAAGGGTTTATCTTCGTTGATAAAAGTCTTACGAATTTTCGAAAATCCTATTTTTCCAGTATTATATTATTTATTAATGTTTGAAAATATTATGGAAGCGATTTAGCGAATCAACGCTACACCGGCGGTATCGCTTCGATTTTCGAATCTCTTAATTTTTCAAAACATTCGATGACCCATTATTTTCAATACGGTAATCGCTTTAGAATTGAATAAACCATTTTGTTTTATATTTATTTTCAAAGAGAATATGGACGCGTAGGTGTATAATGGAAAAGTATATGGAAGACGATATTTTTTCAAGTTGTAAGTAATAAATAACATAGAACAAAATTTAACACATTTGTGAAATTTTGACAAAATGAAGTTTATTCGATTTTGAAGCGATTGGCGTGTTGAAAATAATGGCCGTCATCGAATATTGTGAAAAGTTAAAGGACTCGAAAATCGATACCGCGGCGCAACGTCGAATCACTAAATCGCTTTCCTAATTCTTTCTAACTTTAATAAATGATGAAGCAATGTAGTATTGAAAAAAAATACGACTTTCTAAAATTCGTAACAGACTTTTATCGAACAAAGTTTCTTCACTTTCAAGATTATAATTTTTTCTTAATAAACAAAAATACATTGGATTTTGACAAAAACTACAAGAAACGAGACATTATATAACAGTTATACAACTGAAAGAAATAGTAAAAATGTCCCTTATTTACATTTGCTTTATGGCTGGTAATTGGTCTTAAGAAAAAGTCGAATATACCACTATCCGGACATTTTTATACTTTTATCAAATAAATAAATTTGATATTTTTATGTGACGAAACAAGTTTCAATCCATTAAATAGGTTGCATATATTAATGTCGAATTAATTATTTTGCTTATACGTTGCCTAAGCTTATTAAATTAAATTATAGGGGCCAGGTAGTGGGTGATGGCCGATAATAGGGACACTCAACCTAAATGTGATGTACCGCTAACTTTGAACGTTTGCCTTTCTGTTGCTATGATTTATTGATTAATTATTATGATGAATTGTAGTTATTACAATCATCATTGCAATGTTTATACCTCTTATAATTATATTTTTTAATTTACTTTTTTTATGGCTATACATATAATACCCTGTGTGATATAAGCATCTTGACATGTATCAGATCTGAATTCGCATTCGTTGACAATTTTATTAAAAACTCATTAAATTTTGCTTTTTAATCGAACAAACAAATAAAAATGGAAAAATCTAAATTGGCGTGTTTGAGAACCATTGCTGATGAATTATATCGGTAAAGTGATAAATAGAAAATTAGTCTTATGGGTAAGGTGACATTAGATGTCGTCGAATTGTAGGACTGATGATTGCAGCGTTAGTTCAGGATTAAACCCTTAGAAACAATTTTCAAGCTTACTTTTTTATTGTATAATCGATCTTAGATAATTAAAAATACTCTATGATCTCGTTAATGTATGTACAACTGTACACCTGATGCTTGATATATAAACTGATGTTTGTTATTGTTTTAGGTATCTGAGTATGAGTCACAAAGACGTAGCAGAAAAAGGTTGCACATTAGTACAGAATCTCATCTATTATAAAAGAATATCTAATCCAGAGTCAATTTTAAAGTTATTTACAACACAGTCCATTCAGAAATCTAGCCATTCCATCCGAACTCTGGAAGTATTTTGTCATAATAATGTTTTGCCAAATTGTGAATTAAATACTATACATTTGACAAATAATAGCTTGAAGTTGCAATTGATGCAATGGAGTCTCCATCCATTTCCAAAACGATTCACTAGTCCTTTGTCTATTGAAAATTTCAGTAAATTGTTAATAGGTTTTACATTAAAAACGTGGTACAAGCAAAATAGAAGAACTTTACAAGTAGACTGTAACGATGAATACTACATAAATATGGAACAGAATTGTTACGAAAATATGCAATCGCTAACGATAGATAAAATTGAACAGTGTTACTTGTCACTAAATTTGAAGACAAGTGTACCATTTGCATCGAGGATCAACAATCTAGTTCAGATGTGGGATGAAACAATTCTCGATAATCCATTTAATTCAAAAGATCTGGATTATTTAGTAAATAACTTGTTACAAATAGTGAAAACTGACAAAGCTGAAAAAGAGTTGAATACATTCATTATGAAAACTGCACTTATCGCTGTCGTAATCTCGGATTTGAAAGCAATGAACATGATCAAGAGCACTTTAGATGAATTTTGCCTAGTGACAGAGTTGCAAACCTGTTTATCAAAAATTATGAATGAAATGAAATGTATTTCTTGGTCAAAATATATAAAACGTACCTGTCATTATGTATTGGAAATAACAAAAGCTTTAATTTTGTTATATCAAACGAAATACGACGCTGAAGTTAACAGTATTATAATAAAAGCAACGGAATGTGATTTTGTAAAAAAACTGTATGAGATTAGAAAATTCAAAAATAGCGAGTCAAATACATTACAAGAATGTCAAATAAATGTAATGATAGTGTTAGCCTTATTTAGTTGCATGGAAAGCGGAGGAAGTATAACAGATCTTCAAGTAAAAATTGCAAGTTCACTTTTGAAATTGGAAAAATACAATTTGCTCGTCGTAACCGATGTCATCGGTGTTTTGACTACATTACAAATATTTTCGAATATTTCAGTCAAAATGGTTACAGATGAACTAATGGAATTACTGATGGATTTCATGCTGGAATTGTTTAACGACTGGCACCGTGATGACAAAGTTACTCGCTATTTGTTACAATTATTCCCCAAATTTCTCGATAAAATTATTTTGCTATATAATAAGGTGCATGTTCATAATATATTTTTAGTTTGCAAACATTATCACAATAAATTTTTAAAAGGGGAATTTGGACAATTAGTTCATCTTTCACTGGTTACATGCCTTAATAGTATCATCAAGCATACTACTTTTTCATATGATGCAGAAGAAAATGTTTTGAATGATGATATATTCATAACATTTATAAAAAGTTCATATTATCTTGTGAGATTAGAGAGTTTGAAGTGTATTCATTCTATATTTTCATCAAAGAAGATCGCTGACTTTTGGAAACAAAGTTTTTTTGACAAACTAAAGGATTCCGTTGAAAACATTTTTGTTATACAAAGAGAATTAAGTGTTGATGAAATTCAGGAAGAGCGATTGATGCGAAGTATTAGTGTGATGCAAATATTGACAACTATTATCTGCAGTCAGAGTATTTTTCAAAGTTCTGTACTATTAACTTTGTCGCAAGTAATCGTTGATAAAGGTAAGTGTTGAACTAAATTTATATATCTTTGAATGATGGTAATTGTTGTTTATTTATGTAGGTATTGAAACAAACATCGTACTAAGAACTCTTCAAGCAATCAATGCTTGTGGCTTTTCTTTCAAGAAAATAATTGAACATAATCTCAATTACATCTTGACTGATTGGTGCCAAAATAGAAATTTAGACACTTTTCCATTTATCTTACTAAATTGTTTTGATGCATTGGAATTTCACGATAAATATGCTCATGTTATTTTCCCCGTATTGATTCGCGGGGGAAAGTTTGATGAGTCTATGGATTTCTGTCGAATAATAAAAGCTACTTTCCGAGATCTTTTCAAAAGTTGTAGCCCAAATATTATACCATGGGCGACATCAGACGAATGTCCGGGTATACTAGAACAGATGCAAAATAATGACGGATATTTTCAACAAATTGACAACCTTTCAGAACTTGTACGTGAAAATTTACAACAAATTATAATTGAAACAGGTAATTTTTTTAGCTTCAAATATACTTAGCTGACACACACACACACACACACACACACACACACACACACACACACACACACACACACACACACACACACACACATACACATACACACACATATATTTATATATATTTATGATTTTTTATATAGTTCAAAGACTTCATGATACGCAACACTTTTATGTTACGTTCAAAACGACCATCAGTTTACCTAAGCGAGATCCTCCATACTACAAATACAATGTTGTGGATCAATGCTTTGATCATTTAATGCAAATACTATCAAATACCTCGAGGGAAACAGTATTTAATTACATAATAACGCGACAGCCTAGTATAATCCAAAAAAGTTTATTACAATTGACTCGCAATATTTATACGAGCAGTACAACGGAATTTAAAGCTATCTCTTTACATCAGTACGTCTATTTCTGTGAAAAGATAATTTCAGACTTGAAGGAAAGTCATTGTGATATTGTGGCGTTGTATTTTATTAAAGACATTGTTTCAACATTGATACACTTGGTTAAAGAAGATGATGCGTTTATTGTTCAGCTTGCTGGCAAATATTTACTCGTCTTCCTTGAAGAAATGCTTCCAAATAGAAGTGCACAGCTAGTACAAATTTTCGATTTTTGTGTGAAGCAGCTTGTGCCTCTAATTCAGAAGCCAAATGGAAGATCTCTAGTTAAAGTTGTTCTTGAGTTTTTTCTTGATGATCAAAAAGAATGTTTTGCCGAAGCAGTCAATAACTTGGCTTGCTTACTAGATACTACTCAATTAGGCAACTATCGACCACATCCATCCAAGGTATCTAAATTGTCAAATACCTTTTACTTTACCGTATACTGTAATGTTTAATTGAATTCCGTTTTTTCAGATATTACAAAATAATCTTGTACAGTTTTTGAGTGCAACTGACGATCATAACTGTAGCATCAATAGCCTTTTACAATTAAAACAGCAGTTGAGTACTAAAAAAGTCGATTTAGAGAAGCTCTACGACGAGTTAGAATCGAGTCAAGGTTTTGCCGAGGACTGTGTTATAAGCTTGCTTCACAAACTTATTTATCGGCTAATTCAGCTCACTAAATCTAAAGATGATAAAATCTCATTAGAAGCGGCTCGATGCCTCGGTGTACTCGGACCTACTAATCTTTTCACCACAATTCTACATCCTCAGGAGACGCCGAAAAAAGAAACCGACAAAATTGATGTTTTAACGCACAAACTTTGTCAGATTTTAGCAGATTTGATCGTAAGCTCTGACATTGAGCTACGTACAGTTAGCAGTGATATTCTTTACATTTTGTCAGAGTATGTTTGTCGAGAAAACTCTGAAAACTTACAGGACTTTTTGTATCTTTTCAGAAGTGCTCACAAAAGAAAAATCTCTAGGTAATTTTTTCTTGTATTGATATTTATTATAGTTAATCTTCAACATAATCGACCTGATTAAATATTTATAGAAAAACAATAAAACTAATAATCGACCTATCGAAATTGGATCAAGCATTTTCATTTATTCGATGGACTGAGGAGTCAAAAAATCCGTACAATATTTGGATAGCCGACGTAACATCTGAAGTAGCAAAGCTTCCTATGGGTCTTTATAGTGAAAGTCTTATACCACTTTTCAAACTCAATGTACAAAGCTGCGAAGTGGCGTTGCCACGTTTAATTACCATTATTGTTGAAGCAGACTGGAATCTGAGTACAACAATATGCCGCAGTATCAATGACTTTTTTCATTACCATTTTGGTCATAGCCTTAGAGAAGATGAAACTCCAAGTACTGTGTTACAGGTAATATTAAATTCAATGGAAGAATAATTGTGCGTAACTGTGGATTTTTTTAATATATTTGAACAAATTACAGAAGATGCAGAATAGTACAGCACGCGACGCTGTATGGTGCGTTTTAAATATCGTAAATTATATGCGCATACAAACTGATGAGAATGTGATATTGAATTTTGATTACTTAACAATATCAATAGCTGCACAATTTTGTTCGGCTTATTTTTCTTCAATTTTGTATGCTGAGCTATGGTGTCACTCCAAGTTGTCGAATTTTCGTGATTTTGATAGCATACCGATAATCGAACAAATTTATGAGCAGGTGATGAACGAGGGAAAGACAGCACAGGATGTAATGAGAGAAGCTTATATGAAGATTGGTGATTCAGATTCTATACATGGTTGTGGTTCCTCTCACTTACAAAATCGTGAATCCAAAATATGCTATTATACAAACTTTCAAAAGCTCGACAAGCTTACGTTATCGCATGATGTCGAATGTAGTATTGGTTATAAAGTTTCTGAGAAAGGTAAGATTTATTTTTCATGTTATAAGGAAACTTAGGCTGTACATTATAAATTTTATACTTAATATTTTTTTTTATTCTATAAGGCCTGATAACTGCTTTGAAAGCTTCAAGTCATTACTATCTGGCAAATCGTTTGCTGGCCATGCCATCTCTCACAGACCCTATGGAAGATTTACGCTTTGATTGCTATTGGAGGTTAAGTGATTGGAATCAAGTAATAAATTACGATAAACCTGTTTCTAGAAGAAAGGCGGGACATTTTTCAGAGTCTCACTATTATGCGTTACAGTGTTTGCATGAAAATAATAAAAGCTCTCTAGATGCATTCCTTGAACAAGCTCATTTTTGTGTGATTAAAGAACTGAACAATATTAGCTTAGGTACAAACATAGTTATGATTATTGTTACATACTTGAGAAAAAAAATCAATATGTTTATTTTAATTTCAGAAAGTTGTAAAGCTATTTATCCAAAACTTACGAAATTGCAAATGCTACGTGAAATTGAAGAATTCAGCGAAACTGACCCAAAAGATTATAATATTTTGTTCAAAAAATGGGGAAAAGACAAGTACTTTTGTAATAACAATTTTCAATTTATTGAACCGATTCTCACTCAAAGAACAGTAATTTTTCAAATCAAAGAAACTATGAAACGCCGAAACGATATTCAGAATGCTTTCATCGATACTCAGTATCAAATTGCGCAATTGGCTCAACAAGAAGGAAATTTTAATGTAGCTACTCGAGCTTTAGGTATTACATTAATTTTTTTATGAATTTTAGCTTTTGCAATTACAATAAAATCAATAATTTTTGTATTTGTTTAAAACACAGAAATAGTATCGAAAGAAAAGGATCTAGATTTGCTGGATGAGTGCTACTTAAAATATCATGAAGCACAGTTAGCATTGAAAAGAAATGACGAAGATATGGCAAACTATAATCTTCGAAGTATCATAAAATCTGAATTCACAGATCCAAGCCTTCTTGCGCAAGCTTTACTTATGTATGGTAATTGGATTGCTGAAAATAAATCAGAAAATCCTCAGGTACAATAATTTATCATATCAGTAAATATATTAAATCAGTATATAATATCACATTTTTTTGAATAGGCAATTGTTAGTAAATATTACGAAAAAGCTCTTGCTTCCTACTCAAATATTAGCGAATTAAGCTCGGATGATCTAAAGGGCCAATGTAAAACTTTCGCAGCCTTAGCAGAATTTACTCATGAACAGTATTTAATAATTAGTGAGTATATGAACTCGTCAACATTTGAGAGTCTACAAGAGTGTATAGATTATTCGCGAAACGTTAATAATAAATCAAAAGACAAAACTGATGATGACGTAAGAAAGGCATTTGGTTTAACTATCAGGCAGGGTCGTAATGATTCTATTGAAGTTGAAAATATAAAAAAGGATAGAGCCATGTATTTATCTCATGCTCTTAGGTAACTAGTACAAATCTACTCAACTTTTTAATGTTATCGAAAATTTCTACTTTAATATTTGTCTTTTTTTACAGTAACTACCTATTAACTTTAAAAAAGAGTGACGACCACGACTTTTTGATCTTTCGATTAGTTTCTTTGTGGCTGAGCAACGGCAACATGTATGACGAACAAGTTAATAATATTTTAAAGGGTCAATTAGAAATGGTGTCTTCTTACAAGTACATACCTTTAGTGCCTCAATTGGCCCCACATATGAGCAACGTTGAAGATATATTTACAAACACAATCAACAAAGTGTTAAGACGCTGCGCTCTTGATCATCCATATCATACCTTACCAGTTCTTCTTGCACTTAAAAATCTCCACAGTGATTCCAAGTATTACTATAAAAAGAATGTTAAAGTGGAAGCTCGAGTACTAGGAGGACAAATGCTTATCGAACAACTTCTTTCTACTAGCATTGGACCTATTATTCAAGAAATGGATCGAATTTCCGAAGCACTTGTTGAACTCGCTTATTACGATACTGAAAGAAAAAAAGGTCATTTAGATTTCATCAATTTAAGTCTTTTTTTAATTGCAGATCACACTGTCAATAACCCGATTCGAAAAATTAAACTTGTTTAAAATTTTACATTTATAATTTACAGTTGCTGTACCGAAATGTTCAATTCCAAGAAATTTCCTAATTAATACAATAAAAGACTTTAAGCATTCTCTAGTACCTACTATAAATTTAGAGATCAAAAAGACCAAAAAATATTCAAACATTGTAACTATCAGAAAGTATGAATCAAGTTACGACAACGTTGGCGGAATGAATGCCCCAAAAAAAATTGTTTGCTTTGGATCTGATGGAAAAGAAAGACCACAATTAGTAAAGGTAAGTGTATTTAGGTAGGAAAGGTAGGTACTATTTACCTAAACAAAAGAAAAAACAATCCTAATAACAACTTTCGTTTTACATATTCTTAAGGGTAGAGATGATTTACGTCAAGATGCTGTAATGCAGCAGGTCTTCACCGTTATGAATTCATTACTCAAAAGTAATAAAGATGCAAAACAGAGAAAGCTTTATGTTCGAACATACAAAGTTGTCCCTCTTACTCAAAGATCTGGTGTTTTAGAATGGTGTATTAATACTCTGCCTTTGAGCTATATTCTAACAGGCGATGGAAAACGATTTCCTGGGCTTCATCAAAAGTATTTTCCAAAAAACTATTCACCATCCGAATGTAGAAAAAAAATGGCAGTAAGTTTTCTTGAGCACTTTGTCTTTCTTACGTGTAATTATATTAAGGCATAATTATAATAATATTATTACTCAATTTCGCAGGGAGCCAAAGGTGATAAAATATTTTCTATTTTTATGGATTGTTGTAAAAATTTACCTCCAGCTTTCCACTATTTCTTCACTGAAAATTACTTGTCTCCTGAAATATGGTTTGAGCGTCGAATGGCTTACACTAGAAGGTAAAGAAGTGGTTTCTCTCATAATTATTTACTGAAATTGAAGATGATGGTTTTTTTTTACGTTAGCGTGGCTACAACTTCCATTATTGGCTATATTCTAGGATTGGGGGATAGGCATGTTTCAAATATTCTAATTGACAATTCAACTGCAGAAGTCATTCACATTGATTTTGGTAAGATACTTTTTCAATATTATTATAACAATATTAACATCCTTTATTTTATGATAGTGTTCTGTTTGACTTGACAGGGATAGCATTTGAGCAAGGTAAAGTTTTGCCTACACCAGAAACAGTGCCATTTAGGCTCACAAGGGATATCGAAGCAGGAATGGGTGTTAGTGGTGTAGAAGGAACAATGAGGCGTTCTTGTGAAGAAACTATGACTGTACTAAGAGAACAAAAAGAAATAATTGTTACTTTGTTACGAGTGTTACTGTATGATCCACTTTATTCGTGGGCTATAACACCAGCCAAAGCTGCAACTTATCAGAGTGAACATTCCACGCGATCTAACGAAAATAAAGATAATAATACGCCAGGTAAGACTGATATAATAAATTAATTTTAATTAATCCATTAACTAAATAGATAGATAGTCCGGCTCCTGATTTGTCGTGTTTCTATGTAAATGTTCATAATAAACAAGCCTTTCATTATGAAGTTGATGAAAATGTAATTGTATTTTATACTTAAGCTAACTAATTCAAAGAGCCATATACGTAATTTCACTAGGTTTATGCAAAATTATCGAGATTGTTTATTCTTGACAACAAATATCTATTTAAAAAATTATCGCATAACAAATTATTACGATCTAAATAATTAACAAATTAATGGAATTGCAACTCAAAATTTAGCTTAACCATTGCCTGAATTATGCATTATGTTTATAACAGATGCATTTTAATGATCTTACATACTTATTTTGTAGTTGGAATTGCAGAAACAAATAAATTAGCAGAAAGAGCTCTTTTACGTGTACAACAGAAATTGCAAGGGATAGAAGAAGGTGTAAGTTCAAGTATTCCCGGTCAAGTAACAAGACTTATTCAGCAAGCTCGTGATCCAGTTAATTTGTGTCGACTTTTCGCAGGCTGGCAAGCTTACTTGTAATAAGTATTTTTTATACTCTACTTTCGATAAATGTACGTTATTTATATTAGTTAAATATTTTCATAGTTTCGCAAAACGTTCATCAACGCTGTTTTAATATCATCAAATATTGTTCAAAATCATTGTAAATTCAACAATAATTATAGAGAATTTTAAGTAAAAAATTTTGTTGTTACTCATTACAGAAAAAAATACATTCCTTATTTAATGTTACTTAATAAAAAAATATAATTTTACAATTTTAAGTTCGTCATTTCCAATTTTGCAAACTTAAAAAGCTGATTTCTTTGGATATGTAAGAAAAGAAAGCAATAGTTTCATTGTACTGATAGTGAAACTAGTAGGTTTTAATGTAATTTCAATGAGAGTTATTGTTAGGTACGTTAAAAACACTAGGTATCAGAAATTATTGTATTATTATTTATAAATAATTCTTGTAACTACAATTTATAATACATAAATATGTATCTGCTAGAATCAGAAAATCGCATGGTAATAAGTTTTCATTAAATTAAATGATTTTCGCTCTTGATTTACATACAGTTATAAAATATATCATCCGTTGCAAAATGTAATTATGAATCTATTATAATTTCTTTTTTTTTTTACATTGTCAAACAACTAGAAAAGAATCAATTGGAAAACTGTATTAGTGTTGTCAAGTAAAAATGGATGAGAACAAATAACATTTTACAAAAATTGAATGAGGCATACTTCTTTTCTCGTGATTAAGTTAGAGAATGATAAATTAGTGAACAAATAATTGCAAATCTGTAAATTTAATTTATGACAATTTGATTTCTGAAGTTATGTTTTATGTGTCTAAATATAACAAAACGAAAAACAATAAATATAAATTAAAACTAAATAGAATCGTTAATAACACATGCTTTCAAGCTTAAACAGCGGTTGTATGAACTATGCCATTTTCAAAAAAGGTTACTTTAAAATAATTGCAATAGTGATAAATTTTGTTTATCCCATATTCATAAACAAATGCTACATTATTTTTTTTGTAAATGCAAGCAAAATCGATATTAAACGTGAAACAATTTTGTTTGTCTTAAATATTATAATATACAGTGGCACTTTTAGAGACGTAAAAGCAATATTTTGAATTTACGCTCATTCCTTAGCTTATTTTTTACATTTTTTATTTTATAAAATGTAATGAATCATTTACAATTGTACGAATATGTATCGTGTTTCTTTCAAAGAATACTTGCTGCTTTAACAATTTTTTTCGATTTTATAAAGATTACATTTTTATGAAGAAAATAAATTACGCATTTGCAAGAAAACACCAAAACTTTAGGTAAAATTAGAAAAGCTAATTTGAATGTTGTACTGCATTAAAATTATAAAAAGTTTAAAAACCTGGAAGCCATCGTTGCGTGGAGGGAAAAAATGAGCTAGAAATAAATCATTATAAATTAAGCAAGATAGAAAGCTAACAAGTTTGGTTTCCATGAATGATAGAATCACATAATCGCAGAACATTTTAAAAATGAATTAGAAACAAAATGTTTGAGAAACATTGTAAAAACATTATTTCTCGGACTCAAGATTGTAAATCTTTTATAAGACTATCTTGAGCAATTGCACGATTGTACATGTTCTACATGACATTGGAAACATTGAATCCTTAATTAATGCATTAAGTTAAAGAGCATCCATGGTTTTGATAAATAACGCCACACTCTGTCACGAATTTTTTAAACGCGTAGTTGTCGCACTCGTAAATATTTTATTTTATCGATTTTCTCATAGAACGATAATTATTTGGTCTTAAGAAAAAAACAATAATTAACTAATGTAGTAATACTGAGATTGTTCCTCAGCTTGAATTTGATTCTGTGATAATCAAGTAGATCCCACGCGTATCTTTAGCGCCTTTTCTTTTCGTGGACTTGAGCTTACAGGTACTGCTTCCAATCCTCGAGCTTTTATTCGGAATACATCGTTACTTCTATTTCTCCTCTTAATCGTGTTTGATGAAGTTAAAGAAGTAGCCTTTTCTGTGGAATCTCTGCAACGTATAAATTTTTCATTTTAAATAATATATGAAGAAAATAATTAATAGATAGTTGAAAATGGATTGAACAGAAAAACTCCTTAGTAAAATATGTTTCATTGTATTTATATATTTCATCTTATAAAAGCAATAAAACATTTTTATATTCGCGGTATTGATCTTTTACATATTTTTTTTAATCAGTAAATAAAAAGGGATAAGTATTTCACTTGTATAACTGGCGGAATTATTAGTAATTACCTATATAAAAGATAGGTTTTAAAATCTAATTCATCAGGCCTTATACTTGTTTTCCATTCAGCACTCTCTATTTTATTCATATCAATATCTTTTGTAGCAACCAAAGGATAAAACTCTAAATTCTCTTCAGGGATATTTTGCGAGTCAGAAAGCTAAAATACAAATATATAATAATTTCAATCATCGACAAAATCCACTATGTACGCAAATGAATAAATAAACTTACCTTCTTCTTTATTTGCTCACCAAATCCTTCATTTTTGTCTACGTCTATTTCATCTCGAGGCAACGTTATCATAAGAGTTTTCGACATATTCCATTTCATTGCATAGATTCGCGTCGTGTTGTCTTGACATCTTGGTAGTTGATGAAGACATATTTCTCGTAAAGATTCTGGAAGAATTTTATCGTCTTCGCTGTCTTCAAGAATCTTGCCGACTACGTTATTTTCAATTTCCATAAACTTCCATCTCTCGTAAGGTACGCTGGATAAACTAGAAAATAAATATTTTATGATAATCTTAGCAAAAGTAAATATATTTGACATTTTAAATGTAACGTGTACCTGGTTAATTCCTGATCAGGTTTACGCTTCAATTCTTCTATTATTTGATGCTTCACGCTGCCGATAGAAGCATTCTTCTTTACAATTGTGGTAAACAGTTTTCCCAAAATCTGAAATTCAAATCCACTTATATCGATAAAGATTATATTATTATTATTATTATTATTATTATTATTATTATTATTATTATTATTATTGTTATTGTTACTATTATTATTATTATCATCTTCATCATCATTAATCAACTTTGCTTTAACTACATAGCATTATATTCAAATATTTTGTATTACTTTCAGATACTCGATGCATATGAATCAATCCGTATCATTGAAATAAGAAATAAAACATGAAAAACGTATTAAATTTTACAACATACATCTCGTGAATCCATTTCTAGAAGATATATAGTAATTTGATCTTCATCAGGATTGAGAATGCGTTCCAAGTTTAATATATATTTTTTATCTTCTGTAAAAATCAATTTATCTGAAGTACTGTAGGTCATAGAATTAAGTTCGTCTAAATGATTTGCATAAAAATCCACAAGTTTGAAATAATCTCTAGGTATATCTAAAAATGATTCTAACTTCTTTTTAAGTTCTGTTTCTGTCGTGTGAATGTCCATTGATATTTTTAACACTAAAAATGAATAAAGCAGTGAATTAAATAACGTAGAATTCCTAATTATAGCAAATAATTATAATATAAATAATAAATCCAACATTTTATTTGACAATCTCAAATTTTACTTACAATTTCGTGATCTCAAATCTTCAATTTTGAAAAATTTCTCATTATTTCCGTCTTTGTTTGTCGCATTCATTACAATTGGACATTTATCATAATTATTATAATTGAATTCGCTCTCTTCAGGTGCATCGCCTATAAGTGTTCTATCACTATCGCTTAAACTGCTGTCTTCACTGTTACTTGTTTCTTGCATATTCCAGTCCTCATTTTTATCTTTTTTTGCTATATCATGAAGTGATCTAGATATGACCCCTATGTTTCTACATTGTTCTAAAAAATTCAAAATAACACTTATGTGTAATTATTATAAAGTATATGTGTACTCTGTGAATAAATTAGTGGGTTTAAAATTTAAAAACAAACCTTTGCTGGTCAAGATATTATTATTAATATTATTATTATTATTATTATTATTATTATTATTATTATTTCCTAAAAGTTTCTTTTTGTCATCTGGAAGTATATATAGGTTACTGCTTGTCTGACTAGTCTCTATCTCTTTGTCTACTACAATATTATTTAAATTAGATTTATTGTACATTTCAAAACAACTACAAAAAATAATTTTCTTTATTACAAATTATTAAACTTACTCAATTCATGTTGGTTGCATTTTTCTCTATTAAACTGACTAACTGCTATTTCATTCAAAGCGCTTCTTAATTCAGGACACATTTCATCTATTTCACACTCTCGCCTTTCTAAAATACGAATTATATTAATAAGTAAAATCATAATTTTTGTCATTTATATTTCAAATATAATGTATTTACCAGCCAAGTCATTATTTCCTTTTTCTTTCGACTGCCAGTTAAAATTGTACAACGCATCAGTCTTCGGGTCTTCTGTTTTTGGAGTTATATTCGAGTACATCTTATAATAATCAATCATCTCGGATTTATCTTGATTTTCATACTGGTAACTTGCATTATTCGAGTGATAGTCATAGGGTTTTGAAGTGTTCTCTTTGTTTTTTACATCTCTGCAATGTTCTGTGAAAGATGGTATACTTAGATTGTCTAGTTGTTCTGAAATTATTATAAAATTGTGAATGTGTCAGCAGTAATTTATATTGAACACTAGTGAAACTGGATATTAAATACCAATAGTAAGTGTACGTAATAAATTCTTAAGTACCTTTCGTAACATCCTTTCGATCTACATAA
Organism: Phymastichus coffea; assembly: GCF_024137745.1. Classification (NCBI taxonomy): domain Eukaryota; kingdom Metazoa; phylum Arthropoda; class Insecta; order Hymenoptera; family Eulophidae; genus Phymastichus; species Phymastichus coffea. The sequence goes on from NW_026706814.1 coordinate 12,453,565, forward strand.
AATGTGATAATATCACTTAAACGTTCATACATTTTATAAAATGTAGATCCTAGAAAATTTTTTGTCATGTCTTCATTGTAAGAGTCAGTTGCGCTAATATTATATACATAATTCCAACCTAACGAATCAAATACGAAATCATCATCTAACAGCTTATTCGGCAGTATTTCTGGACAATATAATTGCAATGTATTTAAGTCTATGCGAAAATGTTTCGTTAGCTGTTGTTTGTATTCCCGTACTGTTTGTTTACAATAAGCTCTTACATATTTTGGACAGTATAATAAATCTTTATCAATGGCATCAATAACAAACACCTAAAATAATAAGGAAGTTATATTAAACATTTTTCAAATCATTCGTTTTAGCCAACTGGTTTATCAGCATTTCAAATTTGTTGAAATAGTACATTACGATACAAATGCGGGAAAGTAAATTCTTGTCTCGTGTGGCATTTACGCCCGAGCGAAGCGAGGGTGGAAAGGTACACGAGACGAGAAACTCTTTCCCGAACATGTCCCATACCGTATTTTTTGATACGATGTGTGGAAAGTGCGATTTTCAACGCACGTTTTTTGCCGAGCGTGCGGGAAAAACGCACTTTCTGCACGGAGTGTCGAAAAGTACAAATATTAAAATACCTTAGTGATAATTGGTTCAGATGGATAATCCTGAAATTTTTCATTTTGTGGACGTATATCCAAAAGCAAAGATTTTATCATGTGCTGAGAAGAAAATAATTGATCCAATCTGTATTCTTCTTTACCATCAAACGTATTATCGACAATATCATATTCAGGAAAATAGGTAACTATTCGACATTGACTACTATCAAACTTATAATCCAGATCAAACTTTTTGCGAGCAGCCTCTACCACTTGATTCAAAGTATAACTCATACTGATTGTTATATCAGTTTTTTCGACCTCGCAGCCTTGCGCTTGACGATAGTGAATAGTTTGTTTAAAACGACGCTCCATACTATGTATCTGTTCATCAATATAACTTTGCTCTTCTTCGTTCTTCATTTTTTCAAGAAGTTTCTAATAATTGAATTAATTATCAGTAAATTAGCTAAACGAAAGTCTTTGAAAAATAAAAAGGATATACGAAAAAATATTAGTTAATGTACCTTAATGTGAGGGGGAAAGTCTTTGGTTTCCATGGGATTAGTATTGCGTTCAGGATCAATTTGTCTGTACATAAGCATGTATGCATTTGTACTACTACGATAAACTCCACTGTAATACACCGTTTTAGTTCCACCTCCATATGTTTTCTGAATTTCTTCCTTGGTAATCTACGATTTAATAAAATGAGCAATACTTATACATCACTAATAATAATCAAGTAATAATTTTTATGTGGTACATACTGATGATACAATTTGATCATTGAAGCAATACCATTTATCAGTTTTAAAATCTTTTATATAAGCATAATAATGCCCTCCACTAGCACTTCCACTGTGTATCATTATTGAAAAGAGTTCATAAATATAAGGTCCCTTTGCAGCTGCGTATTCTTTCCGTAATTTTTCAATATTCTCGTTATGAGTGCTACAAGATGAAGATAAACCATTTTCCAAGGTAAGACCTGGAAAAAATTCAATTAAAATTATATTTTACAACAATTTTACAATATTACATTTACAAGTTTAATATTTAATATTAATAATTCAAGATTAAATAGTTCACAGTACTTGTTTACTAACCTTCATTGTCATCTTGTTCATGGTTATTCAAATGATTACTATTTGAAATGAGCATATCATTCGAGATATAATTTTTATCTACATTATTAACATCTGCCAAAGCGTTTTTATTACTCGTATTATTTTCAACAATTTCTTCTTCGAAATTTGATGATTCTCGATTAGAGGTTGATTCAACGAATGAATTTAAATTCAATGTTTCAGGAAATGTAACCCTGCAATTTAATACAAAATTTATGTTTCATAATATCAATTATTTTTGGAAGATACTGCTATTGTCTACATTAGCATAGATTAATTTTTTATGCATAAAAATTAAGTAAAAATGCCTTTAATTAAATAATTATTGTTGATAAAAAATATGTTAAACTTACTTATCATTTAATTTAATTCTATTGTAAGTGTTATGATCGAAATCAAAACGTTTCAATTGCAATGTAAGGATATACGGGAATTTGGTAAATTTCAATCCTTTGTGAGCATCTGATTTTTTATCGCATTTTTCACAAAAATATTGATTACTTCCTTCTAAAGTTTCATATTTTACAAAAGCTTCCAATGCTTCTTCCTTAAGATAATTAAAGTTAAAATGAGCACAAGTAATAATATAGTTTTGCATTCAATTCATTAATTCATTATTAGTTTTACACTCACCACACTACCATATGCTACATTATTATCAAAAGGTCTCACAGGCAAAGGAATATCAAGAAAAGTATCTTCTCTAGATTTCTCTGTGTTACATGATAGGCACTTAACATAGTCATTGATTTTTCCTGTAAATTTTTCAAACACATTTTTTATATAATGTTGTTCTTATTAAATGAATTAATTATCATATTACCTTCATAAAGTCTATTGATAAGGTCAGCTTGTGTTGTATTTTTAAATTTTTGTTCCAATGCATCAAACATAACTCTACACAATTCTTGGATATCATGCTGATGCCATGAATCAGATACATCCCAACCAAAACTTTTAGTCAGTGAAGTAGTTTCTACAGCTGCTTTATGTGAAGTCTATCGAACAAAAAAATAGCATACTTCATTTTATAATATAAAACCAAAAAGAACTGTTTCAGGGTTTTTAAATTACATCAAGATTACGTAGATTTGTGACAAACTAAACATATTTTATATTATATTAAATAAGATGTTGAAAAAAGCTCTATAAATTAGAAACTTTATAAGCTTCAACAATGAAAACCATAAAGAGTATCGCTAAAATCGGTCAACGCTCCGAAAAAATGTACAAAAGTTTCATGAAACTTTTCCAAGATGTCCCGAAAACCTTTATGTAAATCAACATTAATACGTTAATTATAACGAACCTACATGTACATTTAAACGTAATTAAGAAATATAATTGATCTATAACATTTATTTCCAATTACAATGCTTATAAATCAAAGTCGATCAGGTCAATTTGTTTCAAATAGTGCCGCCATGTTGCAGAAATCGCGAAAATATATAAAATTTTTGTATATTTATTTAACATTCCGTTTACACTCCCTTTAAGACTCTTTGTGAGTTTAAATTTAATATCAAATAAAATAAAAATCAAATTATGTTATTATTTATATTATAATATTTGTGTAATAAATTTAAATTAAAACCTGTAAGTTGAGGAAAAGTTTTTGTAATTGGTAAGGAATACTATTGGCTTCTGAATCTTTTTCATTATTTTTGTATTCCCAATTGTATAGAGCATTCCTAAATTCAGGAGTCATAAACAATGCTTGAAGAAGACTATTGAGATAACATGTCATAGCTTGATTAACCAGACCAACATGATCTAAAATTTTTTTTTAATAACATTTATCAAAAATTATAGTATTATTAGACTTACTATTCAGTAAGTATACAAGTAATTTAACTTACTACTTTCTATTGTTTCTATACTATTAGTATTGCACAAATTTTTTTTATCTTCATTACTTCCTAAAGTTATAGTATTATCATACAAAAGTGTATCTGCTTTTTTATCTTTTTCAACTTTTTCATCTTTTTCAATATAAAATGATTTTTTAGGCAATAAATTCTTCATGGTACTCTCTGAATCCTTTTCCATAACAGGTTCTGATAAATCTGTTAAATTACTTTCTTTTGTGAGAGATGTATCAAAATTCTTCTGCTTAGATGAGTAGGGTATATTTGTTGTAATGAAAACTGGACTGGCTGGTGTTTCATCATTAGAGCCATCAACTCTATTTTTGTCATATTTAAAGTACAAAAATAGTTCAATTGAAACAGTTTCCGCATACGCCCAATCAATGTTATCCACAGCAATTGTTTTTAAATCTAGTTTTGTAAATCGAGTAATGGGTGGATCAATACGGATTTTCTGAAATTACAATTTATTTTGCTTAAACTGTTCATAAACAACTGCATTTTGCAAAGCTAAAAAATAATTCCATGAAATTTACTAATTTATTTTATTATATAATATGTACTTACATCTTTGTCAGCAGAAAATTTTAATTCCAAATAGTCTAGAATATAATTGCCATGATGCTGCCTTTCTTTAATTTTTCTTTCTATATTTGATAGCAAATTTTTGGCAAGACAACCAGGACTATCAGTGGCTAAGCTATATGGCACAGGTTTCAAGTGCCTGTATGGTAAAATTTCATACAATAAATATTGCATTTTGATAAAAGGAAGTGAAGGATTTCTTCGAACCATTGTCTGAAAAATGTATTATAGAGATATGAATCATAAAATAAACATAATTTATTTAAAACAGAAAATCTTTATATGCCAGGTAATTTATAATATTTTCTGATTATTTGTTAATTTAAACTATACTTTTGTACATAAACTAATAGGTTTCAATAGATGTTGATCTAATGGTAAATAAATGTTATATTTGATAATTGAATGAATCATTATTAAAAATATATAAACAAGTAAATACTTCTAAGCTGAAAGACATAATAAAGGAAGAAAATGAGAGATCTACGTAATAAAGCAGGATGCTGTTCAACATGGTATGATACTACGTGGAGCCTGCAGCTATAATTAGACATTCTAAACCAAGACTTGGAAAGTAGCTCTCTGCGTTGCAATCACCCCTTCCTCTATTCTCAAACTGTTTTATAGAAATTAATTTTCTTAAATACAATTCATTAACATTATTTTATGACTTTTACAATTTTGTTCACAAATTATATTTATTTAATATTTCATTGACAACAGTCATAGTAACACTTTGTATGTTATTTTTTAATTTTATATAAATAACAATTCTTGGATTAATAAAACGTAAAGCATCTTTATTTGATTTTTAACTGACGTATTTATATAATTTTTTTATTTACTAACTGGTTATTAGGATTTTTATTAGCTAAAGTGTAAAAAATGAAAAGGTGTGTCTCCGAAGAAAGCATGTACATAAACAGATCGTGTTATAAAAGAAACTACATTTTACACCGGCACTAAAGAAAAAAAACGCGAGACAAGAAAAAGAAGAGTCAAGTCGTAATAACTAAGAGCGCAATCTAAGTAGACGTTCGTTGGTACAAGAGCAGCTATAGGTAGATACGTGCATGCATTATTTCTAGATTTTCTCTACTATATCTCTCTTCAACTTGCGTTCGCATAGTTCAAGAGTTCCTAGACTTACGACGACGACGACGACGAAGACGACGACGACGACGACGACGACGACTGCGACGAGGACAAAGATGGTGTTGATTACGTCTTCGGCACTCTGTTATTGTATCACATATCAGCATCGATTGTCACTCAAATTAATATTTTATAAGCTAATCGAAACCTCAAACTATCACGCGTAGAATGACTACGGCAAAGACTATTTGACGAAAAGGAGCTTATCGTAGCTGAGCACCGACACATGTGCAGTAATTACTTCGCCATATTTATTTCTATTTTTTCTGAACAGCGCTCTTTTTGACGCAGAGTTGCCAACGGCACGACATGACAATGCTATAACCTCCAATTCACCTACAGGCAGTGTTTCAATTTTGACTATATTACTACTCCAATATTTTTATAAATTAATTTATAAACATATCAATCGGAGTAAATGTAACTTGAAATATTGATAAACGTATTGTTTCGTTTGTAGTGATTTTTATTTGATTCTATTACCAAAACAACTATATATGTGCCAGAATGAAAAGCATCGGCACTACTGCATTGGCGGCATCTTTAAACTTTCACGTCGATTTTTTGTTCTACAAATACATGTGACGAATCCGATTTATTAATACAATCATCTAAAAATATCCAACTTTGACGATTATTTAGAAATGAGGTAAAACGTTACATTTTTCAACTTTTACTTGGAAAGCTTCTAAAAAAATACGTGATAATCTTAGCTACACCTTTAGCGCTGATTTATCTACACTCACACACACACACACACATATATATAAACATTATAGGAAATTTTAAGGCAATTATAACAATGATGCATAAATACTTTTATTTTTGGTCTTATACAAAATGATATGTTATGAAACGTACAAAATAATGTTTCGAAGATCAATATAAATTCATATAATAGATTTAAATACAATAATATTATGTTTTTGTCAATAATTATAAATAATCTGATGAAAACATCATGAGTAAGTTAATCACCGACTTGGCCGGCCAAAATTATAATATACGTTCTAAAAATTTTTTCAAATAATGTATGTTTTTATATGTTTTTATACAATTAGACATTTCAATAATGAAATAATATATTTAAGGCATTCTGCTTTCAGTTATCATCCGCAATATGTAATAAGGCCCGAAAGTCCGCAATGTCTATTTTTAACGCTACTTGTATCACGCCAACAGTGATATGTTACTATATATGTGCACATATGTGATTACCAAACATTGGACTCAACGCGACATCCAGTGGGCAAGACTGAGCCTACTTTAATCGCTTAACGCTCAATTGAACTGCCACAGGTACATTGCTGTACATTGGCTGCTCTGGTCATCTGCTGCTCCTGCTCATCTTCTAATGCTTCATTTAACATAATGGAAGATGATGATGGTAGGTTTGTTTATTAATTGTGTTTATTCATATTCTAAGTAAGCGTGTGTTTACTTATGCATAGTGAACAGCGACTAACCTGCTTATTAATAACTTTACAGATTACAGTGACAGCAGTTTCAGTTTGTTCGATATTTATGACAACAGTTACTTGAGCGAGTTGTATCGTAGGTTAACCGCCGAAACAAACAGTATGAGTGATGATAATTTCAGTGACAGCAGCGACAGTTCTTCTATGTACGAAATTCCAGACCAAGATTTCGATGAGAATGTCGAAGTCAACGAAGACGTGTTGGAAGAAGATGACGATTCGTCTAGTGATGCTATGAGCGATGCAAGCACTGTAGTCACAGGTGAAGATCAACTACGAGCAAGTCAGTCTGGCACAGAAACAGAAGTAGAAAATGAAGAGCAATCTAATGAAGAAATTGTTCAATGTATGCTTATTTTTATTTTATATTTTTATGTTTGTTTAGGTTTTCTTAAATGCCATCATTATTACAGCTCAAAAGAAAATTAAGCTTGATGAAACAGTTGAAAACCAACCTGGAATACTTCATAACGATTCCTCTGACGAAGATCAAAGATGTCCAATATGTTTGGAAGTTTGGAGCAATGCTGGTGAGCATAGGCTGTGCTCTTTACGCTGTGGACATCTTTTTGGACTTAAATGCATAACACAATGGTTTAGTGTCGCACAAAATGCTTGTGCTCGGAAATGTCCAGAATGTAACACAAAAGCTTCAAAGAAAGACATTAGAGTTTTATATGCGAAAAGTCTGCGTTGCGTTGACACAAGTGAAATTGAAGAATTAAAAATGCAATTGAAAGATGCTATTACTCAAAAAGAGACCTTCCAGAAACAAGTCGTACAATTTGAATCCAAGGAAGTGGTTTATAAGCAGCAGATAAATAATTTAAAACTAACAATTAGTGATTTGAGAAAACAAGTAGAACATTTAACATCCACTAAAAGTAGTTTTTTAATACAATATAAAAATAATACTCTCCAAGAGAGAAAAGTTTTTGATATATGCAAGAGTGATTCATGCAGAGTCATGGCTTATAATCCATGGTACAAGAATTTGGTAGTCTGTGCAGGAAACATGGTTAATAAAATATGCATGAGTTCACTTGTAATCACCTCAAAGACACCTCTCCATAAAGGGCCAATAAGAGACATAGCCTTCCAAGAGCAACATCAAAATTATCTCTTAACTGTTGGGTTTGATAAAAAAGTCATGTTGAGTGATATAAGGACCCATATTTTAGTTCATAGTTTTGCAGAACATGAGAATCTTTGGAGTTGTTGCTGGAGTAATTACAGTAGTTATAATTTTTTTGCTGGAGGTAATAAAGGCATTGTAATTGAATATGATATCAGAAACTTGAGATGTGGAGTGGCAACCAGAGAAAATGCTGAAGACAAGTAAGATAATTAGTTAAATTATTATAATAAAATTGTTAGATTAAAATTTATGAAAACTATTCTCATTGTAGAACTCCTGTTGTATCTATCGCATCTGTTCCTAGTAGCAGTCCAGCTTTTTCTGCTGGTGGTTACTTGGCGTGTCAATTTAATTCATGTTATGCTTATTGTTTTAAAGAGGGGAGCCATGTTGGATATAAAATTGACATTGAAGGACCTTTTGCATCATTGCGATACAACGAAAGAGACAATCATGTACTACTTTCATGTAAACCTACTCTTAAACATCCAACACGTCACATAGTATGTTCAATAGCAAAAAGTAATGACAAAATATTGTTCAACCAAGTGCATACATTTACTGCTGGCAATTGCCAGAAATACTTAGCAAGACCTTGTTACATGAACTTACAAAATGATACAATGGTAGTTGCCAGCAATGAAAGTGAAAATCTTATTATGGCTTGGAGTATTTCCTCAGGGCAGCAAGCTTATACAATTTCAATACCATCCTCTGAGTCCGTACTTGATGTTTGCGCCTTTGAAACTGGAAGTGATGTGTATCAAGCTGTACTTACCAGGAATAAACTTCAACTATTTTGTCATACTTGAAATTTTCGATGATAAAATTGCAAACTGGTTTATATTTATGGCTGAGCCATCAGAGACTATGTTTATATTTTCTTTTGACTGAAGATATGTATATAAATTCTTATAGTTTTTTTCATTAAGACGCGATTGTATGTTTGTAAATGATAAATTAAATTTTTCTATTAAACAATAAGTAAGGATAATTTATTTTTTCGGAAGTGCGAGTGCTGTAAAAATGTAGAGCCAATTTTTTCAGAATAAATTAAAAATGTAAACAAATTAATAAGACAAAGACTGAAAGTAATACTTTTAAGAATAAAGCTGAGTAAATTTTTCATAAAAATTTGTAATATTCGGTAATTTAAGTAAGTAATACATTTTATACTAATAATGATAACAAATAAAAAAACTGATAAAATAATTCTATTTGCAAGTAATTTATTTTTCTTGACTGATTGGTTTTTACTTGAACATATCAAGTTTTGAAAAATAAATATTACAAAATGGAAATATTTTAGAATAAATAAAAAAGGAGTAGTTTATTATAAATTATTATTACAAAATTATATATGCTTTAAAACAATTGGCAAGGTTATTTTCAAATATATTTGCCATTTCAGAAATTTCAGCACTTTACTTTGCAATATTATAAAATATTTAAAAATACCGGATTGTTAGTCTATATTTGATAATTTGGCGATAAGAGCAATAAATACAACATTACTTTTGTATTTGGAATGTAAACCACTCATTTAAACAACGAGGTACACTTTATTGCTCTTTTCTACCCCAAATTCCTTATGAACAAATTACATATTAAAAACAATTCCATTTGTTGAACATCCAAAAATATGCAAAATATATTACTATATATTACGCTGAGGCGTGCACTTTATATAATTCTACAGTTGATCTAGTTTGTTATATTAATGAATTCATTCATTGGAATAACAAAATTATTTAACGTTTACATGAAGCATTAAAACGAAAAAAATATTTTCCCACCATTTCTTTTAATAATAGTGGTTTACAAATTATAATACAAAAAATTTAAGAATATTAATAATCAAATTATTAGTAAAATTAAAATAGTATTCAAAGATATAGTCTATTTTGGAAAATAATTTTTGATGAAAAAAGAAAAAAAAATGATAATTTATAAATCATAGCGGTAGATTTTATTATAAATATTTTTTTTCAAAACAGATTGGCCAGATGGCCCAGCAACTAAATCAATATCACATATACAAAGTTACACTGTATGATATAAAAGGAAAACAATTAAAGCTCACAAAAGTTGCTTTTAAGAAGAAGCATTTCCTGTAAACTTTTTCTATACAACTCTGAGCAGAAAACATCAAAAAATGATCTGCTCATATTTTAATTAACTGTTCTTAAAGTACACCGACCCAAAATTTCTTCATGAATATTTCTATTATTTTACTGTTTCTTCATTTTTTTCATACCTATTTTACAAAATAAATAAACAATTATCAATAGGACTTATGCTCACCCAAAAATATTTCATTGGAATATTACCATAGCAAATGCATGTTATCTGTCAAAATTTGCTATGCCGAAAAAAATTTAATGGTATAGTTGTTCGTAAAACATTTCAAAATATGAAATGGATGATGTATAAATATACAACAATTGCTTTTAAGTCGTCACTAACTAAAAAGTTGTTCTGTGGCACGTTCTAAATCCCAATTGTAAGAGGACAATGCTACTCGTGCATTGTGTTCTTCTATACCCATGTCTGTCAAACGCCTAATTTTTTCATCCAACTCTGGCATTTTACATGGTCCTGTATAAAGATAAACATCATACTTTTAATTAACTTATGTCTTTTTTGAACTTCAATTAGAATAAATAAAGTTTCCTAGAACAATGTTTCATTGGCACGTTTATTTATTCAATTTTGCTTGGTGCAATTATTTATGAAAAATTTTATAGAATCGATTATTAATAAGTAAACAAAAAATTTTATTGAAAGCTTACCTCCAGCATAAACAGATGTCCAATGTTTAGCAGTTTGACGAAACATTTCTGGCTGATCTTTGTACTGTTTTGCTACCACTGCATCTTGTGGATCATCTGGTTCAGCTGCTGACAGTAGAGCTTGTAGAGATAATAAAACAGTTCTTAAAGTCATAGCTGCTGCCCTGAAAATAATGTGATTAAATGCAGTTATAATATATTTTTAAGGATTAATCAAATTTAATAAATTTAAAAATACCATTGGTCCTTTAATATATCTAAGCAAATTGCTCCTGTAACTGAGGATATATTTGGATGCCATATTTTTGTTATAAAACGAACCTAAAATATTAACATAACGTTACTTTTTCCAAAGTAATTATTGGTAGTATCAATAAATTCATCACTTTCTATCTTACTTTTGGTGGATTAAATGGATAAGTCTCTGGAATTTTGATTTCGAGTATAAAGTTTCCTCCTTCATATGGTGTATCAGGTGGTCCAGCAATTTCACCTTTCAGCTCAACACAACTGTCATTTACCAATTCAACTTTTATTGAACATTGTGCAACCTAAAAGATGTAATTATATTTAGAAAAATATTATTAACGTATTATAAAATTAATAATTTTGACTTTATAAAAATTATTATGAATAAATGATAACTACTTGTTTTTATAGTTTATTTTTATGTATCACTTAATAAATATAATGTGATAAATATTTAATTTTAATCGAACAAATAAAGAAAAATCATATTTCATTGTATAAACTGATAGCAATGTGACCTTTGACACTTCTTGTCTAGAACTAACTGGAAGAAACTTCTTCTGTTGATAAAATATTTGCATCATATTAAGATACCCCTACTGTTTTGTAATTAATGTGGTAGTATTTTACGTGAAGAACAGACTAGGAGTGAGTTCAAACCCTCTGCAAAGATTGAACAATCTCAAGAGAAGTTACAAGAATTAATATAAATAATGGATAGAAAAAAGGGTAAGCATGTTTTAGTTACAGAAAAAATATTTTTAAGGTTTAATAAGAAACACAAAAAGTTACAACATTTAAGATTTATTTAGATTGTACATCGAAGTCATAGTAAAAGTAATGACTTTTTTGTTTATTTCTATAGTGCGATAAAAAGTAATTATAATGAAAAATTTATTAATAAAATATAATTTATGTCTGTTATGAGATTAGAATAACGTAGCTTAATTAAAAGAATTTTCATTGGACCTTTGCAAAAAATATAAATTTTTTAATAACATTGGACTAGAATAACTTTATCCATAGAGTTATGTTGGTAATACATTGAATCAAAAACAACCAGTATATTAAAGAAAATAGTGAAAAATATGTCAAAATATGTAAATGAATAAAAATGAAGAATAAAACACGCAATAAAAATATAAAAGTATGAGACAAAAGTAGAATATAAATCATAAATTTTAAAAGAATGAACGAAAACAACTCTTAATATTGAAAATTCAAAGTTGGAAATGCAAAGAAATAAAGCCGAAAAGCTTAATGAATATAGCTAGATTTTTTCGAGGTCAATGATTTCATAAACTATTATGATAACGCATGGTTTTATATTTTCCAACTCGTGGACATAGGTATAAGGGATTATGCAATAAAAGTAGTTGAGTTAAAACACACATGTGATACAAGCCAGCGATAATGTGTATTAAGAATAATAACATTAAGGGTGTTGCTTTGAACTCGAAAAGAACAAAAGTGGAGACTACTTAGAGGTGGTCAAACGAGGGATACATTGTACGTTGTTCGTTATCCGTATTCATCATATAACTTACCTCCTCGCTCTTTATAACCTCTTTAAATTCTCGCTTGATCCGCTGGGCCGCGATGTTCGTCGCCATGACTCGCTGCCTAAAAACTAGTCTCTATTCGTCGATCAATTTGAATGGCCAATGGCGAAAATCTTTCTGATTAACTATGTCGACTGCACAACTATAACGAAACGACGATGATCAAAGGAAAACAATGAGAATAAGGCTAGTCAGTAGCAGTCTGTCATTGTCCTGATCTCCTCGTCTGCACACATACACGCACGATATTGAACCTGGCTCTGTTGCTGGCACTTCTCTAGAAATCAAATGTTACCACACGAAGGATTTTTAGATTAGTTCGTGATGAGAAAGTTATGTGGCACGACACGAACCAGTCGATTCAAATCAACACGTTGCTTCTTTTGCAGACACAGGCGAAGTAGAAACTTGGTATGGTAGTAGGCCAATGTGTGCGTGAATATGTGCGAGCGCGTTCATACGTGTGTAGATGCAAGCGTGTAGAACAGGCGCGTGCACGATACTAGCGCAAACTTGCGCTCTCGTCGTTACTACTCTACAAAACTTGAGTTTTTTTACTTCGTCGACTATTCCGACTTCAGAGTAAAGTCAGGCTTGAATGACTTTCACTCTCCAAAGCTTAACGTGTTTCAAAAACGGTACAATTACACGTAAGAGATCAATGAAGCGCTTCGAAAAAACAATTCACACTGGTACGTACAGCTGGTCAGCGACTATTGTCCGACTGTTCAAGTGTAACGTGTAATTTAAATAGAACCAAGTCTTTTGTCCGCCGGGCTAAAAGTGTAAACGAGCGTTTTTCGAGAAAAACGACAGACAAATAGTTGACAGTCAGCCACTAATCCACTATTCGCGCTTTGCGTAGTTTGCGCGTCTTTTCAACCTCGCGCGCACGCTCCGTTGCCTATCTTCCTCTTCCTCGTGCTTTTACCTTTTTTTACTTAATGATCCACGTTCAATATGACTTTAGGATCGTTTACAAATCATTTAAAGCTTTCGAATTTTGCAAAGTCGCTCAAGCGAACATTTTTTTGTTGGCCATATCATTGCTTTTCAATTGATTTTGACTTGGAAATTTTATAACTCACTTTTTATTCTTTTGCCATAAAGTGAACATTTCACAAAAATCGATTAGCTACCTAAATTTAAAGTTAGCGGATGGAAACTTCATCTTTATTTCGAGACACCGTTTTCTACTACAATAACATTAGTAAAAAACGGAGTAACAGGGATATGTCGTGATTAGATTTGAGTAGGTAGAAATCTTATAACCATTCGGAAATTCTAAAAAATCTATTAGCATATACATTCTTGATTTCTTATATCATTTTGCAAACAATGATATCAGCCGTAACGACGGTCAACTTATCGTTGGATATACCTAGTCATATGGAGAGCTATTCTGATGCACATGTTTGATTGTCAGAACAATCCCTCTTCAACTCAAAATAATTGTTTTGTCGTGTGAATTGTACTAAAAAAAATTTCCGTTTTCATTGAATATCAGCCAAAAAAAATTATCTGTGCGAAACTTGATGAGCTTTTTATTGTAACAGCGATCACGTTTGGAAGCCTCATTATTTGGTAAACCTTGCAGAATATTAAAAGAAGCTCTGATATAATAAATATTGATAAAGAATACTATTTTAAGGTTACGTTGGGATGCTCTGAGAAGTCTTTGTTCGTTAGAAAAAGTTTGATGCTAATGATTTTCTAAAATATGATAACAGAGACAAAGAGACGTCGAGCTGTCTGGTATAGCATGAGTCAGTAACACAAATTTTGCGGCATGAAGCCCGTAGCCAATTTGACGCATCGACAAATTTTGCACGTGAAGTTGAAACAGCGCAACAAATGACAACACTATTGTTATTGCTTTACATCGAGTTTGATCAAATACGCGAATAAAAACGTTAACTTAAAGATAAGTGGTAAAAAGTATGAATGTGATATAGCGGATGAGTGATTTATGGCCCAATAAACCCTTAAATTTCGTGTTATGAAAAATTCCATTAGACACGCCGTGAACACAAAGTGACGTAAGTTTTATCAGAGCCTAAGATACGTACGTGAGATAATGTCGTGCGTGAGGCTGACAAGTATATTATCGTCAAACAGACCGGCGTGGAAGAAAACTTGAATAAATTATGTGAAAAAACATAGAACGCTTCGAATAAGTACGTTTCAAGTTGATCTTATTTCTCGTATACAGAGTCAATCGTTACAATCATATTGGCGATGCGAGACGAACGGCAGACAATGCAGCGCAATCAATCGAAGCAGGAGAAACAAGCATATTTCATTTTCGTCTATTGATAATAAAAAGCTGTGATATCGATTGAACCAATATGCTTCGAGGTGGTCGCGTTCAAGCCTCTCAAATCTTCGCGGAAAGGCGCAGGCCGACTTTTTTTTTCTCCCGAGTAACATATCGCAAGAGGGACCGATAAACAAACTACTGCAGTACAATGTCATCTGCGCTTAAAATCAGTGACGAGATTCGACAAACCCCCTGCACGGCAAGATATTACGCTAGTATATTTAGTAGCCATTCAATTTTAATATTGAAAACTTGAAAACATTCATCGAAATTCGATTGTAAGCATATTCCAAAATGCCAGCTGGCGAATTCAGGTTCGGATTTCAACAATCAGCGCGTTATCGTTCGAATAGTCGTATAACTTAGTTTTGCTAAGCAAAGCATGTGTAGGAAATTTGAATAAGGTTTTATAAAAATGGCGACTGGCGTGTGTAGGAGGTTCGCAATTCGAAGGTAACGTCGTCGTGAACAACATAAAAACGGTATCCGAAGAGAAGTACTTTATCAGCTGCAGCTATGTCGCCAAAAGCATAGATATAGGTTTTAAGGGATAGGAAAACCTCATATTAGCCATTACATTAAAAAAAATTTAACAAGATACCCAGAGTAATGGTATGACGCTGCGATGATAAAAATTGGCGCGAGAGCACGTTGGGGAAGGGGTAAGAAAAGGCGGAGCGAGTGTCGGTGCGTCACATCCGTTGCCGAGCAAACTGGATGGTTAGAGATTGGTCGATCCTAAAGGTGTTTCGAAGTCTGACCCGATGTAACCGCTTGCGATTTTTGCCAAATGTGACGTCGCACGAGAGAGAGAAAGAGAGAAAGAGCAAGCTGCGAGAGTAGCGCTCGTAGTGGCTATGCCATCAAACCATCGAATTGGTGGCTACGGCGGCTCTCGCGTGCTCGCGTGCGGCTGCTTCAATCCCTCGTTGTTTTGCTATCTCTATCTCTGTCTACTCTGTTCTCGGTATCTCTCCCTCTCTTTCTCTCTCGTTCGGCTGCTGACGACGTCGATCGGCTCTCCTCCTCTATGTGTGTGTCGGGGAGCCAGTGATGCCCGTCTCGCAGCCAGTGCGTGCCAAGAGTTTGTTACGCGCAAACTTGGAGAAGCCTCGCACCAGTGGCTACTTACAAAGCAGAATGCCCAACATTAAGGTCTTCAGCGGCACCTCGCATCCGGACCTGGCGCAACGCATCGTGGACAGGCTCGGCATCGATATCGGCAAGGTCGTCACCAAGAAATTCAGTAACCTCGAGACATGGTAACTACATTTATACAAATATCTATCTCTCTCCCTCTCTACGTACCTCTTGCTCCCTCTTCACTTCCTCTTCTCCTATGCTTCTTCTAATGCTTCCCTTACACTGGCCGTTTGTCTTTTATTATATTTTTAATTTTCTTTTATTGTTTATTAACTTTATGGCACGTCTACCTTCTTTTTCGTCGCAATCGAGCGACATACTCCAACCTCGCATGGTAGAATAATCGATTACAACCATGAGACATATATTTATTTCTGTCAATATTTGCACGACCACGTGCTCGAGCGCGCCAAGCCGTTGCCGCTCGGCCACAACCTGCGTTTGTCCGACTCGAGTCTGATTTATTTCGTCGCTGAATTTTATTCCACCTGTTTTACTCTCGATTATTTAAAAAAGGCGCTTCTCTTCCTTCTTTATTAAACACCACTCTAAGCAACGCCATTAACATAAACATTTAACGTACGTTCAATAACAATAATTGTAGTACTCTCATTAATACTGTTTTTTTAAATACAAATTAAGTATTGCGCTGTCGCGTGCATTTCCTTCTGCGTGTGTATTACGTGTCCCATCTATCTATTACTATCTACAAGATGAATGCGAGGTCAAAATTAATAATAAATAATTAAATAATTGTCAGGTGACAAGTTCAGTTGACTCAGGATTTATAAAAATGACCAACTTTGGAATCTATTAAAATAATATTCGTTATTCATTCGTTTATAAAATATCCCTCGTATTCTTTGCAGATTCACACTCAAAACATAATTTATTTCTCGACAAAAATTATATGTTAAATACGTACGTCGTACAATTATTCCAGATACACGTTTATTAGTAGTCACGTGTTTGCATCAATTTTTCCTAGCTGGCTAGTATTTTTATGTGATTAGTAAATTTACGCGATTTATAATTTCACAGTAATCTATTTACTCAACAATTTCCAAAATTATATACCATATTGATATTTATGTTTAAATAATTCGTTATGATAATTTTAGTTTAATATAATTATGTACTTATTGACATTTAAATTATGATTTTTTATATTATAGAGTATAAATTAATTTGTATTCCAGTGTTCAATGGTTTTTTTATTGAGCATGGAATGAACTTATCTAGAAAGATATAATGAAAAACTATGAAACAAACATATCTGTTTCAAATCAACTATGTTGTAACAATTATATTATATGTTATCTACCAACAGTTTTTTAAAAACTAAAAAAAATTAAAAAGTTAACAAAAAGATATATTTTACCATTTTGATTAGTTATATTAATGATTTTTTGTCAAATATTAAATTGATGACAATAAATAGACTTATAGCTATATTTTTATAATTATAATATAATAAAAAAACAGTGTGGAAATTGGCGAATCCGTACGAGGAGAAGATGTCTATATTATACAGAGTGGCAGTGGAGAGGTCAATGACAACCTGATGGAATTGTTGATCATGATTAATGCTTGCAAAATTGCGTCTGCATCTCGAGTAACTGCTGTCATTCCCTGCTTTCCATATGCTCGACAAGACAAGAAGGATAAGGTATGAACTATTTAATAACAGATTCACTTAGTTCCTATTTAAGCTCTTGTTTTTTTTCCAACTAAACTGTTTTTCAAATGTAATTTTTCATTTTTATGTAGTCTTTAACAATTTGAAGCTCTTGAAAAAATATTTTAAGAATTTTTTTTAAGAATGAGAATGACATAGAAGATAGCGAACACTCAATCATCACAAAATGAAAAGAAAATTATAAAATTATCAACCAGTATTTTCATGTGTATAGTATTGTTATACTAGACATAGATGTACGAAATCAAAAAATATTTCAGTAGATAACTATCTCAATAAACAAAATCTTTCTATTATTAACTTTTATTACTATAAATTCGAAGATCAAACTACATTGCCTCTCTAAATCACCTGCTTTCAATGTGAATGTCGAGGTGTACACATATTCTATTTTTAACTGAATTTGAGTACACCGATAGTCTCTTGCTCAACTTTTGCAATATGCACTAGTACTATTATATAATTACAAGTAACATATGTTGTTAAGCAATTCAAAGACATGTTTAAAATTTAATAAACTAATATTCATCAATGTCTTACGTATATAATGCATTCTTCTATTTTGTTCATGTAATGTTAGGCTTTTAATATATGACTTTTTCTTTTCAGCAATTGTTAATATATTTAAATATAGCTTTATACAAGAGGATTCTTAACATGTCAAATATAATTAAACCAATATCTGTATGTTGATAAGATTCTTGTTTAACATCTGAAGCAATGTGACTACTATAAGAAGCATTCTGTTGTGCTGTTTAAATTCTCTATCATTGATGACTTCACAGGGAGGTGATGGTGGGGACAAGCAAGACTCAACTAATAAGAGTCAGTTTGTCATGAAGTCGAACGAGTGGAAATTCAGGGTAACTTGTGGCGCTCCTTTTTTCTGCTCTTTTTTCATTTATGATTAGCTTGGTTTATAGGAATTACTGTATTGAAAAATAGGGGAGTATGGTGTACATTGTTCATCATTATGAGCATCAATAGAATTTTTTGAAAATATGTTTCTTCATAAAATGAAATTAAATTTAATATCTTTTTAAAATTAATTGTATTTTACAGCAATTTGGCAATAAGTAAAATCTAATAGTTATTGATCCCTATAAAATTCTATTGAAATCCCATTAATAACATTATTTATCATTAATCAATTCAATATTGTCACTATTACAAGTTCTAGGCTGTGTTGCCTTATACTGACGTGAAGGTTATCAGTAAATGGATAACCCATACTGTTTATTGCAAAAGCAGTGCATGATGGCGATCGCGTGGGATACCTCGAGCATTTGCAATATTATCTCGCCACAGACACAAGACTGTTTCATATATCACTAACAAGAGGAGTGTCACGTGCGGGTCGTTGAGTTGCCTATAACTTTAGGAAATCTAAATACGTGAAAGTATGTGAAAGACCACGTTCATTCATTCTAAAGCTCAATATTTTCATAGTTACACGCTATTTTCACCTACATCATTTTGTTAAATTGAACAAAAATAGCCAGTAACTATAGAAATATTAAGAGTCAGAATTAATAAACGCGGTTCTTACATATTTTTGTTTATGAAAATACTCCCAAAAGTTACAGACGGTCCGTGCAAATGACACTCTTCTTGTAAGATGCACAAGAAATATTTATCGGAACATTATTACATTGCATGCTATAATTTTCGGGGATTCACGTTAAAAAATAAAATCATGAAAAAGAAAACTGGCGGTTAAATGATAAATTCAAATAGATTTGCGCAAAAATATTCAATAAAGAACTAATTTTTTAATTACAAGCTTATAGATAGAAATACATTTCTTAAATTATAATTATCATGAAATACAAGGTAATTTAGCTGATTAGTAATGTTTATGAATCCCAATTTATTCTATGTATAAAAACAAATTGTTCAACAAAGTTCTGAATAGTTGGGTGTTTTCAGGACTTTGTGCCCGACCTGTCAACAGTGAGTATTAAAAAGAAACGCCAAAAATTAGCAGCAAGAAGCGAGATTTTTCGAGTGAAGCGTTTTTCATTCTGACGATTTTTACTTCATGGCCAATTTAGATTTGCAAATGATTTTTAATAAACTTTACCTTTCAATACGTTTAGTTGTTAATTATGATGATTAAAACAAAATTGATTTCGCTGTTTTTGATATAGGACTAACAAGCCATTCCTAAATTACTATTTATTCAATCCCATTTGCTATATATTGTTGATTATGGTGTCTACACCCTCATGAAATAAATGCGAAATATTTGACAAACACATTGACCTATGTCTATATGAGAGGGCAAAATATCAATATAATAGCAATGTCCTATAATATTTATTTTGTTTTCATGTGGGGTATATTACATTCTTAAGTGTGTTCGTCTCACAAAACTACTAACTAAAATAACAAAACAAACTATTAAATTTAGGGAAAAATTATGTAAAACAAAAACCAGAATATGATACGCATGTGCATAGTCGTGAGGTAAACTGAAGGTGTAGAATTGTATAAGAAGGTGATGCGATTAAAAAACAAGTAAGGAATTTAGCACAGTTTTTTAATGAGCATCTTTATGTAATGAAGAAAAAAGTGTTCCACACAATTGTACATAATTTTTCTCTAGCGAAACATACAACTAACACGGGCAAGCTTTTACTTTATTCACTAGCAGAGCAATGCTTAGGAATAAGCGACTGATGAGTTTTGACTTTCCAATGTATCTTTTCAATAGCTTTTCGCTAGGGCATACTCATACTCTAATATAGAAATACTATTAACATAACACAGCTTTTTGCAACGTTGCAGCTCACCTCGTGTCGCTGAATTATAAGCATAAATTAATTAAATTCCTTCTAGCTAAAGTGAAAAAAGTAAAGCACATTATAAGAAACAGTAATATTTGAACTCGGCAAGATTGCATGATTCGTCAACTCGATAAGCCGCCGAAAAATGTACTGTACTTGTGAAATTTGTGAAAAAAATAGGTTTACTGCTTTGCTGAGGTCCTGTCGAATATAATGGAGGTGCATTTGCAACATTTTTTTCCACTAAATGTTTGTTTTTGTTGAACGCCTAATTGATCAAACAAAAAAATTAATTTCTTCGACATGTACAAAGCCATTGTATTTATATTTTGTCCCCTCAAACAAGAAATTCGGTTTGCACGGTAAGGAGAAAAATCAAATGAGCCTGCAGGAATGTAATTGGTAAAAAATAAAATCTGAATTTTCGGAAAAAAGAGATTAACAACAAAAGGATTTTCAAATTACAGGGAAATGTCAGTTGCAAATGGACTTCAAGGACTCGTGTAGTTTATAATAACTATCGAGAGTCCCCCGTTGTCGTATCTAACAAACACTGTGTTGTCGATTTTCAGAGTCGAGCGCCCATTTCAGCCAAATTAGTGGCGAACATGCTGTCTGTCGCCGGTGCCGATCACATCATAACCATGGATCTGCATGCCAGTCAGATTCAGGGCTTCTTTGACATTCCCGTGGACAACCTGTTTGCCGAACCGGCTGTTCTCAAGTGGATCAAGGAAAACATCACTGAATGGAGAAACAGTACCATCGTCTCTCCTGACGCTGGAGGCGCCAAACGGTACCATTTTAGTTTTTCTTTTATTTTGATTTCATTTATTAATTTTTGTGGCAATCTTATAGATGCCAGCTTCCACGTCAAATTTGAACTATTTATAATTTTTTCATGGGTTTCGATTTTTTCGTTTTTACCCTTTGGTTATTTTAAGATTTCAGTGATCTCGGTAACTTTGCTGAATATTTTTACGAATGACTAAAGTACCACGTATGATCTTTAGAGTAACATCTATTGCTGACCGATTGAACGTTGACTTCGCTCTTATTCACAAAGAGAGGAAAAAAGCCAATGAGGTGGCAAGCATGGTGTTGGTAGGAGACGTGAAGGATCGCGTAGCTATCCTGGTTGATGACATGGCTGACACGTGTGGAACGATCGTTCACGCCGCCAATAAGCTTGTCGATGCCGGCGCTACTAAAGTTTATGCAATCTTGACTCATGGCATCTTCAGTGGTCCAGCCATCAGCAGGATCAACAACGCTTGTTTTGAAGCCGTTGTTGTTACCAATACCATTCCTCAGGATAAACACATGAAGGAATGTTCAAAGATACAGGTAAATTTTAGTTTTATGTAGCTTTCCTCCCCACCTTGCAGTGCATTGTTTATATATAAATCATTCGATACTTTTACTTTCAGTGTATTGACGTTTCGATGATGTTTGCTGAAGCAGTCAGGCGGACCCATAATGGCGAATCCGTGTCATATTTATTCTCAAATGTACCATATTAAATCGTACGCCTCGCTACGTACGCACCGCATAAAACAATCTTATTGTACGTTAGTGATTTATGTTTAATATCAGATGAAGTTTAAAAAAGAGTGAGATAGAAAAGAGCAACTTGCCAGAGTGACTAATTTCTATGAAAAATGACGCTGTTTAGAAAGTCACAACAAAAAATCTTCGAAACCTTCATGACACCTCAATAGAAGTTTTTGTTTCATTTTTTTTCTTTTTTGTTGTTCATGAGGTTACGAGGCATTTTCTGCTCCAATAATCTCGGCTCAAACAAATTATTACATGAAAAGAGAAAACTCGTTAAAAATTGTACCGCCAATGCTCATCTGTAAAAAATTACAAGTGTATGTAAATTTTCTTCAATTTATTGATAACATAGTTCACGAAAATTCATTATTCGTTTAACGTTTGTACAGTGTTAAAAACTTACGTGTTGAAAAGCTCTACTAATATAATCAAGAGAAGCAAACACTTACGTAAGCACTGAACTGCCTGAAAGCTCGTTTTTATTTGCATTTAATTTAACAAATGATACAAATTGGTGGTACGAACTTTTTCTCCATTATATATAAAACATCATAAGCTGAGTCGTCATAATTTTATCATTAGGCACGAACGTTTTATATTAAGTTAGCAATGTTACTTGCAACAGGCATAATCTTTTCTTACTTCAGTTTTTGACGAAAAATATAATTTCTGATCATTTTCAAAATGTTTTGATATGAATTATTATCAACTTTTTACACCTCCAATTTTCATAGAAAGAAAAAACTAAAAAGATCATTTTAAATATTGATTTGTTTATAAAACCTATTACTTAACAGGGTCACGTCCTGTTATAGTAGTGTTTGATTGATAACTATATAGTTATAAACTATTGTAAAATATTGGTAAATCGTATAATATTTTAAAGGCAGTCAACTCACAAAATGAATTATATCTTTTTAGATATTGAAAATATTTTTCAATTTTTTTTACAATTGTGAAATCACATAGTAAATATTTTGTTATAAAATTACCCCTACATCGACTGTAAATGAAATTATTATACAATATTTCTTTTTATAAAATGAAGTAAACAAAATTTCTATGCATTTATATTTTATTACAAAATCCTAGTACTTAACATGGATATTTAAATTATAAAAGGTAAGTCTATTATGTCTTTTATTAAAATATACACAATTCCAATATTTTTAATCTATTTTTTAATTTAAATGACTAAATAGAAAAATAATTTTATGATAATAAAAATAAGGATTCAATGCAAATATTCATTTCTAATGAACATTTACAAAATATCAGTTGCGAAATTTTTAATTTAAAATGTAAAAATTGTTATACAAATGAAAAGATATTCTTCAAGTTTTGAAAAGGACGAAATATTTAAATTAAAATTTTTTTGCAATGCTGACTTTCGTGTATGATCAATAAAGCATTTTTAGTCTTTCTATTTTGTACCTTTTACTGCCAAATAATGCATCATGAAGAATATGTATTCTGCAAGTACAAATGGAAACAAGAGAAAAAGTTCAAATTGAGTTTTAAAAAATTAAATGGAATTAAATTTAGGTGAAAACAAAAAATATATGTGACTTGCAATGTTATTTTAAATAACTAATCTAATTTTAAACTAAAAAGTTAAAGTAATTATATAGATATTAATTTGTCAATTTACATTTTAACCTGTTATGGCATTATTTAGTCTGAGCTTTCAGCATAATTGAAATACTTGTTTCTCTCACTGATAACAAAGTTGTTTCTAAAGTACAACAAATTTTTCTTAAAAATGCTGGTAAAATATTAAATATCTAATTGTGTAGAGATTAATCTTTTTCTATGCCTGGTGGCAAAGTTATATCAAAAACTATAGGTAGATTGCTTGGTTGATAGTTTAAATCACATGTTGAAGCATTGATAAATATTATTTCACCATCTGAAGAGATACCATATCCTAAAAATAAATTTAGATAATAAAATATAATATAAACAAATTTTTATATGAAAGACTAATTAGAAACATTATTTTACCTTCATGAATGTGCCCAAAAATGTGATATTTTGGTTTCACTCGATTCTGCACAGTAGTTAATAATTCAACACATCCAGCTCTAACTCCACGGTAGCAAAGATCACCATGGCCTACTGGAGGACTATGTGTAACTAAAATATCTGTATCATCTGGGATCTTATTCCATTTAGATAACAATTCTTCTCCTCGAAGTAGATTAAAAGCCCAATTGTAAAATTTTGGTTGCCTATAATTTTTAAAGATATAAATTAACTGCACTATATTGATTCTGAAAAATCTGAATAATTATATTTATATATTTCAACCTATTTTTAAATTTTGTAATTAAGCAATAATAAAATATATACCATGGTGAACCATAAATTTTAATACCACAAATGACAATTTCTGAATCTTCAAGATAAGTACAATTAGTCAATACATCTTTTACATTACTGCTGCTAATTGTTTCACTAGTCTGACAATTGACAGCATGTGTAAATATAGGGTCAAAACTCAGTTCATGATTTCCTGCAATAACTATTTTATGCTTGTGCGGTAAGTTATCTGCAAAGAACTAGTTTTTTATTTTTTTCTTTATTTCATATCTATTATAACGAAATAGAAAACCTATGGATTTACCAATCCATTGATTAAAATCAATCACTTCTTGAAGTCTTCCACGTTTAGTGAAATCTCCAGCATGTATGAAGACATCCCCATCAGGAATGTTAAATTTTATGTATTGTGTTAAAGAATGAGTATCACTCATACAAACTATTCGGAGCTATGAAAAACGAATAACGTGGATTATAAATCAGTATTCAACCGTTTCCATTAAACTATGTATACTTTGTAATAAATGTTCCATATCAGCAACAATACAAGGATTTTAATACCTTATCTTTTGATGCGGGTGTGGTCGGGATTTTTGCATTTATTTTTATGAATTTTTGCTGCTTAGCTAGTTCTTGCCATGCGGTAGTTGGATCTTGAGTTAGTGGATGAACTTCAATTTTCATAATTAAATGTTACAAAGTCTGGTGGTCAAAATTTGATGCCGTTATGCATCACGCAGTAAAACAACATGGATTTAAGCCTGTTTCATATTCTACAATATAATGCGATCGTGTTTTCCTATTTCATAATATATCACTTTTAGAATTGAATTTTAATAAATGAGAAAATTTTATGATTTTAATGATGACGAAATTATTAGATTTTCTTTTAACTTTTTTTTTAAACTTTATCGTGATTTGATTATTTAATAATTTGCTAAAGAGAAACTTTCATCATAACAAAAATTCTTATTTTAATCTTAAAATATTCGTAAAAATTTCTATAGATAAGCCACAACTACAAATCGCATAGATTCGTGTATAAAAATTCACTAAAAATATTTATCATGCCAATCATAGAACAGCAAATGTTCTGAGTGCTTAACTTTTTTCAGTGAAAATGGGAGGAGATACGAGGCATAGTAACTTTTCTATAGTTGTATTGTTACAGTTTCAGATTTGTATACATGTGTACATACATACATGTAAATGGATGTAGAAAGAGCACGAGCTAGGCATGGAGTCGCTATGCGCGCCAGACCTGCTCTCGTGAGTTGCGGTTGTAGTCCAGTAAAATTAGTATTGAAAAATTTTAATCACAGAAGTGGATGCACTTTTGATATTTGGTAAATTGAGGTCAAAAAAACCGATTCTGAAATTTTCAGATTTTTAGGTTCAAGAGATTCCGAGAAAATCACGTTTTAAAACTAAAATCGCTTATATCTTGCGAACGGCTGAA
This sequence comes from Phymastichus coffea, assembly GCF_024137745.1. Lineage (NCBI taxonomy): Eukaryota > Metazoa > Arthropoda > Insecta > Hymenoptera > Eulophidae > Phymastichus > Phymastichus coffea. Next base: position 12,479,416 of record NW_026706814.1, read on the forward strand.
CCTACGATAAAATAAAGTACGCCAATCGAAAGAGCGTTGAATTTTACATCGGAAACGATGTTTTACTCGACTTTGATGAGTGTGAAATGTTGAAATAATAAATAATAAAAATCAAATAGGAAAAATATACGTGAATGAGGTAGGAGGGGGAAGCTGCGATACAGCTCCTCTGCCGCTCCTCTGCCGCCCCTCTCTTGCGTCGAGTCGATCCTCGGGCGAGAGGGGAGACACGCTGCTGACTATTTGCTCGAAAAGCATTTCGGGCTTTCGGAGCTCAGCGGCGATTGTTGAGGCTGTCGCGTTTTGACACAAACAAATTCCTTTGCTTTTGTTTTTAACATCAGTACGAGGTAATTGATTAATTAACGATCGGGTCAAGCACATAATTTAATCATAAGCCCACATGTTTCTTGATAAACATATTTACCTTTCATACTTTAATCACCTAGTTCGTCGATAGTCGTGATGGTTAAAGTACGTACATGCTGCATTTGTTTTTGCGGTCGTGGGATCGAATCCCGCTCGATTATTTTTTTTTCTCGATTTCGATAAAATACTTTTTTATTTTAATTTATCTTTTTCAAACTTTTATAAAATAATGAATAGGATATAAAATGGCGATGGAAGTGACACTCGAGTTTCTACAAATTTATATACTTTGCACATAAAAAATAATAATAAAATTATATGTAGATGTAAAGAGTATAATTGATTGTGGTAAACTAAGTTGCGAATAAATAGGCAGCAGTTTTTAATTTTGTTTAAAATATTTAGAATCCTTTCGACGTGTTAAAGATTATCGTATAGCATTCCAATTATAGGACACGAGTTGTACAAATAAATAATACAGAGCGCCGTTGCTAACTTTTTTATAGACAATTAAATTCATCTCATTGTATAAACAGTTGATTGTACCTCCAAAAAAAGTTTATTTGTATATCGATGAAAAACTTTTTTTTTATCGTTATTATATTTGTGTGTAAAAAAGAAAAAAAATATAAACTGTGTTGTTCAACGTTCGTGCAATGTATCTTTATAAGATATGGAGAGAGTAATTAATTATTATGAACTATGCATTGCTAGGGTTTTTTTATTTTGGTATCAAAAATTGAAATCCCCTCAATATGGTAAGGATAGTCATATAATATAGAACGCCAGAAAATGTTGTTAATTTATTAAGGAAAAGTCCATTTTTATGTTGTGTTTTTATTTTATTTTTATGTAATCAATGGTAAAATTTAAAAGAATAGCGATTCTAACTATAAAAGACAAAATCATTTTTAAATACAAATTTATGACAAGTGAATATTGCTTCTTTTATCGATATCGGTATATATACTCTAGCGTTCAAGTATATAAACACTTCGTGACAGTATATGTTTATATATGAGGTCACTAAGTGGATATAATTTAACCACTTCACAGTTTACGTTACTTTCAAATGTATACTGGTATATTGATAAAAAGCAATATTCATTTGTCATAAATTTCTATTTAAAAAGGATTTTGTCTTTTATAGTTATAGAATCAATATAATTTTACATTTTACCATTGATTAGATAAAAATGAAATAAAAACACAACATAGAAATTGACTTTTCCATAAAAAATTAACAACATTTTCTGGCGTTCTATATTATATGACTATCCTTACCATATTGAGGGGATTTCAATTTTCAATAACAAAATAAAAAAACCCTAGCAATGCATAGTTGATAATAATCAATTACTCTCTCCATATCTTATAAAGATACATTGCACGAATGTTAAACAACACAGTTTATATTTTTTTCTTTTTTACACACAAATATAATAACGATAATAAAAAGGTTTTCATCGATATACAAATAAACTTTTTTTGGAGGTATAATCAACTGTTTATACAATGAGATGAATTTGATGTTCTATGCTTATTCATTTTACATATAAATTATTTATATTTTTCTAATATTTCCTATGTTAATAAATAAATTAACTTTACATATCGATATTCATTATTAATTTATAATTGAATAAGATATTGTGAATCTGTATGTTAAAATCTATATAATTGATACTTTGTTATATTCAAATTATCTATAATTAACATATTTTTCTCAATATTATGGTTCATTATATCTATGTCTATTATTTGTGACGTCACGCTATTTGTTTTGACTCGACTCTTATTTGTATACAGTCGCGTAAACAGTAAGGTAGCGCCGCTTAATGTATTGTTTTGACTAACAGATAAATACGTTAGACTAGTTGCAGTCATTTAATAAACAGCTCATAAATAGGACCGTTACAGTTTATATATTGGAACGCCATGCGGTAATCATTTTTTCATTCGCAATAGATGACTTCAGCTTTTGAACGATCTGTATCAAAGCTCATTAACGCACTGCTTCTCGTGCAAGTCATATCGATCTACAATATCTTGAACGAAAATTTCATTTAAAAATATTTTTTCAATACCATCGTTAAATTGTGTGTAAATCAGTTTGTGTTGTGCCAACAAGATTCTCAAAGTACGTAGAACATTATTTTTTTTTATATATTCACAATCAGTACCCACGCGAAAGTATATTTTTTGGAATAACAGTTTTTTGTAAGTTTCAAGAAGTTTGGATGTTATAAAAGTTTAAAGCAGCTGCTTTAAATTATTTTAGTTATTGTTATTGTTAAGGAACAATTTTTTTTTATATTTGGTTATAATTAGATTAAAAGTAGCTGTCAAAAATATTTTTCAATAGTCGATTGTCTGAGCTTTTTGTATTCAATTTGAAAATCTGATGAGAATATTTTGATATTTACTAGATTCTTTTCATTTGGGTACAATACAATTATTTTAGTATTCAAAGCAAAGAGTCTCAATATTTATTATTGAAATCAAAATTAAAAATGCAGTAAGCATTTGCGTATTTTCTACTTACCACAATTTTCCAGTAGCTACACCATGTTTTTTGCAATTTGCGGAGATGAAAATAACGTTCACAAAGAAACAACAAATTTTATGTTGAATTTGTAGCAGTCGTTTACTATGACAAATATCGCGATGAATTATCTTTGTGAAATACGCGTGAAGATGTCAACTTTTGACATGAAAAATAAACGGTGAGTCGGTATTTTTTATTAGCATTTCGACACGGTACAATCTAGATTTTAAATAAATTTGTTTCACTGTATTCCTTGATCTTCCTTTACGTATAGAACAGTATTGAAATTTCTGTCCACTAACAAAACAGCCAAATGTAAACGATACATTAAAACAGTCCAGGTACAGGTGAGGTCACAATTCCATTTCATTCCAAATGGTTCAATATGAATTTGTAAATTTTTTCAATTCATACTGTCCAACTACGCAATTGTGATCTGCATTCGTGCAGACTGCTTCACTGTATCGCTTTTAGTAACTGTGTTAAACAATTCAGACAAACAGAATGAACAGTCAAATTATAAAGTATACTATGGCAAAAAATGCAGTACGTTCTTTTTTATAAAAATATGTTCATTTTTTGGCGATAAACAATGTTTACTCAATGTACATTTTCCACGCTTTACATGTAATAATCGCGCGTGTTTCGTACAAAAATTCATCGCGATAATCATAACAGCAACCAAGTAATTGCCTTTTATAGAAAATTCCTTTCTTTGGTATTTGATCATTATATTTGAATGATATGAAAATTCGACTTAAAAATCGATAAAATCATGGTTTCATCAGATTTGTGATTATTTTCAATGAAAATAAATATTAAAAACATTGTGAGCCAACTTTGAAAATTATTTTCGGAAAAACGTTTTTATTCCAAAGGCTGATGGTCTTATTGAAATGTAAGTTATCACATTTTTTATAGTAACTATTGGAAAATTGGAGAGTTGAACTATCCAATGCTATCAATGATTTGTTCATTTTCCTAATTCAATAAATATATTTATGTAATTACTGGAAAGTTTATCTTTTTATACGTGAGAAAAATAGGTTACTCAATTTGATTTTTACGTATATAGCGAGAAAAAAAATTGTAACCTATTATATTCGAATGACATTGCTGAAATTAATATTCAAAACAAAACAAAAATTAGACAAAATTGTTTACATACTTTTCATAACCAATATAGATTTAACGATGTTAGAAAATATGGGCAATTAACGGTTCTGAATAGATATCATTATAATACTCAGTAAACTGAAATTCAGGAGACAAACTAGAATGTATAAATTTTACTGTTTCAGATGTTGCGCTTACTTGTTTTTTCACTGTCGAAAGAATTAGAAATAATTACATCAAATCGGAAGTATAAAACCTGGGTTAAAACTGGTCACAGCACTTTTCATTATGCTATGTATAGTATTGCCACAATTGCAATACTTTATGTATTATTCAAACTACGAGTATATCATTGTATTTTTAGTGCTTTTAAAATGTGTATTCTCACATCGTGTCCTAATGCATGCAAATTCTGCGTAAGAAGCGAAAATACGGCTAATATGACCAACCAAAGAGAAGGCGACAACGTAAATGCCGCTCCACTTAACTCTGACAATGTTCAATCAGTAGTTCGTTTTAATGCTACAGCATCCTCGTCGAATAACAATTAATTAAACTTATCTATCATCAACTATTGTAGGTGAAAAAAAAATTGTTTTTTTTTTATTTTATAGAATAATTCTACAGTTAGTAAAAAATCTATAAATATTATTTTTTATATCAAAAAACGATTACTTTAAATTTTAAATAACATTGTAGCACATGGAAAATTTTTTTTAAAACTTGCATTTGCCCAGATTTGTATTTTTCCAACTTTAAAGTAACCCTTTAGCATTCAAAATTGAGATGCGAGTTTGAAATTTTGGGTATGTATCCTACAAATGATTTACAAAAAGGCTGTTTTCCGGAATTTCGATTTTCAGTGTTTAAAATACAGTTTAAATAGTTTTTATGTAGAAAAGAGCAGTTTTTAACGTAAACGATGGACAAAAATGTTTGATTACGTGGTTAAAAAATTAATAAAATGGTTTATTGAAAATCAGAAATAAAATATTTTTTCGAGAATATTTACTTAAAATTTCAAAATTGCATCTCAATTTGGGATGCACGTGAATCGATTTCAATAACCTTATATTTGACTAATAAAAAGAATATTATCCCCTACAACTTGAGTAAAGCATTAAATAAGCTGAAAACTCGAGTAAGAGTTTCTCTTTTGAAAACAAAAAGAATAAGTTAACGCAGGTGTTACAATAACAATTTTTTTAGAAAGCTACCTTCAATCAGAAATTTTTCGGATATGCCACATGCCAATGATATGTTTTTGAATAATACAATGTTTGAGATTCTTTGCTATGGATACTTCAATGCCGATTTTTATCATACGTTTATTTTGTAATATATAATAATTTGTAGTTTACTTTAATAATGGAGGAAGGAAACATGTGCACTATCTGTGGTACACTACTACAAGAAACCGATACCGATAAAATTACTCTTGTGAAATCTAAAGGCCTCGAAACTTTCATAAACAAAAGTCAATGCAGAAAAGATGGACTTCATGAACGATGGGAAGGAAAAGAAAGCGTTAGATTTCACGAGAGTTGTAGGCAACGTTATTCGGCGTTAAAGTTGACGGAGAAGAGAAAGAGAGATTCATCGGAATTACCTCCACTAAATTTCCCTACAGCAACCAACGTTTCAATTGAGTTCAATTTTGATGAGTATTGTTTTATTTGCAACAAGCTACTAGATCGTATTCACAAAAAAGTATCTACTTTACAACATCTATATACTTATAATAATCTTGTACTAAAAGCTTCGAAAAGAAATGATGAACTCGGCGTAGCAGTATCAAACCGACTAATTAATACGCCATTCAGGGAAAATTACTTTCAGTACCATTATTTGTGTTACAAACATTTTTTGTATGATTCTTCAAAGGCGCCTTTAACAGAACAAACTGCAGAACCAGTACCCGAAATACATAACGAAAACCCTCAACCACCTAATGCTCCATCGAACGATGATGTATTTGAAGCTATATGCGAGTACATGGAGGAAAGTGGTAAATTTCGTTTTTCTTTATCGGAATTGCAAGGTTTGAATAATGAAAAAATCAGTAATAAAGTACTTTGTAACAGATTGGAAGAGAAATACAATGATGATATTTATATTTTAAAACATCGTGGTCGCGAAACTCTTATTTATTTTCAAAAAATAGATTTGACTCAAACATGTAGCGATTGGGTCACTAAAAAATCTATAAGCAATTTCGAAAAGAATGCTATTATACATTTTGCTGCAGAAATTTTGAAATTTGAAATTATAAACGGAAAATACGAGAATTCAACATACCCACCAGCTGAAAATTTTCTTGATAACGTCAATTCAGAGATTCCAGAGTTATTACAAAATTTCCTCTATGATCTGTTACTTGATAAAGCAAAAAAGAAAAGTACTGAAGAAACTCGCGAAAATAGACATGATTGCGCATAGTATAGTGACTCAGTTACGTCCGAGATATTTTCTTTCAAACTTACAACTAGCTGTTGGAATGTATGTTTATAGAAAAACGGGATCGAGAAATGCAATTGACCTTCTTTCGAAATTTGGAGTCAGCGCATCATATGCATCTATTCAATTATATGAAGCCGCAGTAATCATTAATCCGCCGATTCAACATATTGATAGTCCATTTGTTCAATTTATATTTGATAACACTGACCATAATGTTGGAACATTAGATGGTCGTGAAACCTTTCATTGTTTAGGGGGTGTCGCAGTCTATACTCCTGATTTTTCAATTGTAACAGAGGGTGGTTCTAAAAAATGTACAAAAATGCCAACCGCAGAAAAAATATCCAAGACAAAAAAAATTGAAATAATACCGTTTAACGATGTCGGTGCAGCTGCATTGAAAAACATAGAATTTAAGTCTGTAGAGACACTTCATATTGGGAACCGGCCAATTTTTCCAACATATTATGCTGCATACGTATGGGGTAAAGCTCTTCACATATCGAAGCTACCATCATGGAAAGGGTTTATGGAGGTTATATCAGCAGATGTTGAATATACACTCTCTAAAATTGTATGTTTACCCTTCATTAATCTGCCACCTTCTAAATTAATTACATTGAATACTGCCTTACATCATGCTGTTATGGAAACTCAGAAAATAAGTCAAAAAACAACATTCGTAACATTTGATCAGCCATTGTACTGGAAAGCTCGTTGTATTGTTGCGCAGTCAACATTCTCAATTCGTAATAAATTCAAAAACGTTACCGTTCGCTTAGGAGGTTTCCATTTATTAATGTCTTACCTGGGAGCAATTGGTTACATCATGGACGGAGGTGGGCTTGAAGAAATGTGGTCGATGATATATGCGCCAGAATCAGTGAAAAAAATGCTCACGGGCCATGCGTTTTCAAGAGCAATGAGAGCCCACATTTTAAGTTTTTCTGCTATAGCTATCTTCATTTGTAAGTCTATGACAAACACCGCTGGAATAGAAGAGTATTTTGAAAAATTTGTTGACAATTTTGAAAAACGACCGACAAGGGTCAAGGAGATTAATCGTGAAAGCTTCATGAAACATTTAACGGAAGAATTGATACAAAAATACGACTCTTTGGAAAAGAAGAACTCAACTGCCAAATTGTGGATACAATATTTAAAATGTGTAACCATAGCTTTGCAGTTTATGGAGGCCGAACGCTTAGGCGACTGGAAATTGCATTTGCAGAGTATAAAAGATATGCTGCCAATATTTTATGCCAGTGGCCATTTTGCTTATACGAAATGTGCCCAAATTTATCTTCAAGATATGGAAATTTTAGAAATGTCAATGGATCATTATGAATTTGAACGTTACACAAAAGATGGCTACTTCACTATTCGTAGATCAGACAAAGCATGGTCTGGTGTATGGAGTGACATGATTATTGAACAAACGTTAAATAGATTTTTCGGGAAAGACTTGAAGCATGGTCGAGGCGTGACTACCAGCGTTGTAGCCCGTTATTTATTTTCTATGCCGTCAGTTTTTCATGTCATGGAGTGTTTGGAAAACTATTGTGGATTAAAATCCTACACTAGCGAGCAGCACGTTGACCTTTCCGATAGTAGAATGAAAAGGGATACAAATGACATAAATGAATTGATAACATGGATTCAGAATCATAATCCTTTCAATCAACAACAACATGGAATAGTATCGCTTTCTACAGGAATCATTGGTGGACTAGAGATAGATTGTCATAAAGCATTTGAAAAAGGGTTATTGGGAATGGAAGGTATGGTTGGCAAAAATGCTGAAAATATTTCACTATCACGAACTTATAAAGTGAAAAATCTAGCAAGTGCTAATGTTAGTACGCATCTTGAGAATGATACTGAAATATCCACTATAAATATATATCTCATTTTTCAAAGGATTTATGTTGCTTTTCACGAGGATCCCAATAAAAAATTGGAAGCTTTAGGATATGAGCTTACACCATATCCGTTAAGCTTGTTTGATGAAAAAGGTGTAATGAGAGATTCACAAAAAAGCAAAATGTATGACGTGTTTCAAACTTGCAATGATAAACTTGGATTAATGGATTCAAGTATGATGTATGTAATAGATGGGGGTTGGCTTTTGCATGCCGTAGTTTGGCCTCGCAATTTGTCATATGAAGAAGTTTATAAAGCGTATGTGTCGTACATTTACAAGCACTTTGGGAAAAAAGTTACTGTCGTTTTTGATGGATATAATAATGAATTGATTGGAGTAAAATCGTACGAAAGATATTGTAGAAGAGAAAAAAATATTGGAGCTGATGTAGAAATTTCTGATGCCAAAATAATACCCATCGACCAGAAAAAATTTCTCTCAAACATTCGTAACAAACTGGAATTTGTGGATGCACTTGCAAAATATCTGGTGAAAAATGAGATCACTACGAAAATCGCAGATGAAGACGCAGATACAGTTATTATTCGTACGGCTCTAGAATTAAAAGATGATAATGACAATCTAGTTACAGTAGTTGGTAATGATGTTGATTTGTTAGTTCTACTAATTACACAGTGTGACGGTTACGAAATATACTTTTACAAAAGAGTACCAAAGTCAAAAGACATCTATTCAAGTAAAGAAAACTCCCAATTTCAAAAATTTATTTTATTTGCTCACGCTTTCAGTGGATGCGATTCGACCAGTGCTATATTCGGTAAAGGTAAAAAAAGTATTATTGCACTATTAAAACAAGATGATGACCTTCAAAAAATGATAAATATCTTCTATAAGCCATATCAAGATATTGATGATTTATACAAAGTTGCTGAAAAAGTTATGATGAAATTATATGGCGCAGACAACGAAAAACAATCTCTGCAAGAATTAAGGTATAAAATTTTTGCCGTAGCTACAACAGTAGCAAAAAAAGAACTATCCTTGAAAACTTTAGCACCTACAGCTGCAGTATTGAAACAACATGCTAAACGAGTATATTACCAAATGCAAATTTGGCTGGGCTTTGAATTAGATCCAGTATTGTGGGGATGGAAAAGAACGACAAATATGCTGATACCCATAATGAACACAGAACCAATTGCACCTAAAGATTTAGTAGAGATGGTGAGTAATTTCGAAAATTATTTTGGAATAGAATATAAATTCTTGTTTATTTTTATACTGCAAAGAACTTTATGAATAATTATTTTTCATTTGTCGAAAATAGTAATAAAATTATATACTTCTATTTCATTTTTATCCGTTTCAAAAAAGGTAAATAATAAATTTCATTTCTAGGTTTTCTGTGGATGTAAAACGAATTGCAGTACGGCTCGGTGTAAATGCAAAAAAGCTGGACTGAAATGTAGCTATAGTTGCACAAATTGTAATGGCCAAATTTGTGAAAATGCTTCAAATTCAACTAAAGTCATATTAGAAAATGACGTGGAAGAACGTGAAATCGAGGAAGCCGATATACTACCTGATGATATAGCAAGTATTTTGTAAGAAAATATTGATGAATATGAAACCGAGGAATTCGATAATGAAGAAAGTATTTTGCTAGCAGAAGAAACAAGAGAAAACGAGTTCGAATTTCAACAATAAAACATTATACTAATCTAATCAATTTTCGCTTCCCGACATAGCGATTTCAAAAACACCTTTTTCATATTTTCGAGATATGTTTCAGTTCAAAGCTCAAACAAATTTCATACATTGACAAATTAATTTGAAGTTAACTGAGTAAATAATCTATAGTTGAAAACCTTTCAAAGATTCAAGTCTTTTCACAACATATTTCAATAATAATTTATATAGTAAGAAAATCGAATTGAAAATATGACCCATCCATACGTCACGCTGAATTCACCGTGTTAAATAATTTTATCATTACAAAATAATTCCTATTTTAAATATTTTCATATTAGAAAGGGTTATTGCCGCTGCACAGCTTGTATTCAAAGTCAACCAAACTGAAGGAAAAATAAAAGCAACAGATAAGTACCTGATGATTAAGATATGATATGTTTAAATACAATTGTACAATGCCGAAACTACAAAATCTTTTTTTTTTCATTTATATGAATACATATTCTTGTCATTGTTTCAATAAGAAAACTCTGTACGCTCATTCGGTATACAAAAATCTAATTTTAGATGAATTTTAAAGTTTTTAGAGAAATTGAACTTTACTTACACCGTACGCCCGTTTAACGCCTCTTACCTTCTTGTTGGACGTTGTTGTTCTGCTTAAAAAAATTGTTTTTAATTGCTAGGGAGACTGACGCATTAGATTTTCCAAATTTCATGTATATAAAAGTATTGACAATTTGCCCAGGAGCCTACAATTTTGTTTTCCTTTTGTGAAAAATAGAGATTATTTATGTACGAATATTAGTGCAAAATATAACATCTAGAGTATTTCAAAATTTTCGATTCTGTAGAGAATTCTTGTTTCGACATAGTTTCACTAATTAGCATTAAAAAAAGCAATAAACAAATGTAAAAAAAGGCTGCGTAAAAGATTATTTCATCCAAATCAAAAAAAAAAAATGATAAATGAGGGGGATTTGAACTCGCGACCGCAAAATAGAAAATATCAGTCGTGCGTCTTGCCCGTCACGGCTATCAGTGCACTGAGAATCAATAACATGTAAGTTAGTTATGTTTATCAGGGAGCATGTGAGTTTGGGATTAATGATTTGTGTTTGACCCGATTGTTATTTGATCATTTACCCTGTACTTATGTTAAAAATATCGAAACACAAATTTTGCTTGCTAAATGTCAAAGCGCGACAAGTTCAAAAATCCTGGCTGAGCTCAAGTTTGAAAATGCTTTCCAGCTCTGCTCCTCTCTCTCTCTCCTGGCCGGTAAACTCGGCTACCAAGCCGAAGGATGCCGAGTGACGTCGACTCGACGCGAGTCTGGAGGGGCGGCGGAGGAGAGCGTCAGCTGTATCGCAGCTTCCCCCTCCTACCTCATTCACGTATATTTTTCCTATTTGATTTTTATTATTTTTTATTTCAACATTTCACACTCATCAAAGTCGAGTAAAACATCGTTTCCGATGTAAAATTCCACGCTCTTTCGATTGGCGTACTTTATTTTATCGTAGGTTTAGCCGTTCGCGAGATATAAGCGATTTTAGTTTTAAAACGTGATTTTCTCAGAATCTCTTGAACCTAAAAATCTGAAAATTTCAGAATCGGTTTTTTTGACCTCAATTTACCAAATATCAAAAGTGCATCCACTTCTGTGATTAAAATTTTTCAACACTAATTTTACTGGACTATTGAGGAAAGGCAAAATGGCGAAAGAATTCAGCGATAGTTTTGAGTCGATTTAATTGTAGGTTCTGGACAACAATTTACAAATGAACGTGACGAGCTCCAAACGCCAAAGCTGTGGCAATGCACTTTAAAACACTGTGATGTTTGATTCACTCGCGCGATCAATGTCGAAAGGCAGTGAGCGTCAGTTGCCAGAGTTGAACGAGCCGGTAATCGTGTTGAGTCGGACGTGAGTGGCGAGTCTGATTGACTCAATAGCACTTCCGCGGGACTATCGTTTGCTTTCTCTCTCGCCGTCTCTGTCGATAGTGTGGCGCCGCCTGGCGCTGCTTCAGCGCGTTGGGGGGAAGTCGCCACATACATACGCATTATATATTAATTCGGAAGCCGCGAAGTTCAAAATTCGAATGATTTTCAACGATTCAGTATCGGTTACACCAAATTAGGTTATAGATCAAATGGCAAGTTGTGCCTCGCTGCAAATGCTAGAACAAAAACTATTTGATGTCATATTGATATCCAGTTGTCGAAAATGATATGATTTGAACTTCGCGGGTCGCGAATTGATGTTCGAACAATTATGTATGCACACGTATATTCGTCGTATACACATGTGTGTAATCGAGGCCTTGATATATTTTAATAACCTTTGCTCGGTACTCGACTCCATAAATATATATACATTGATATCATTCTTAGTGCAGTCGTCAAGCAGTTGAGATATCTATATGTTTTCAACTCGGTCATTTTGATTGTGCAAATTATCGTAAACCATTTATAAAAGTCATCTTTTTAATTTGGCGCTATTGCGTTTATTTTTGTTTTTCTTATTGTTTGAAACCATATAAAGCGATAATATGCTTCGAAAGGTACTGTTTTATTTATTAGTTTTTTAATTTTAATTCAACTATAATATTGCTGTGACTTGCAATGCTATTGCTTATCACGCATGTTTTATATGCATATGTATATTTGTCATATGTATATTCTAAATACGTAATTCTGAATATTTTTCAGATTATTAATCCATCAGTTTTGCACAATGCTTCCAAGTATTTCTCAACAACTGCAGTTTCTAAAAATTATAACTTTCGTAAGTTACAAGATTTTGTTACAAACTTGCATTTGCACTATACCATTTTTTATTATAATGTATAATTTTCTATACCATGTTATGCATATGTATCACACAATATGAGCATTTAATACAATTTCATTTCTGTACAAACAATAACAATTTTATAAATATTACGAGATTCAAAATAACTGAGTTATCTGATATGGTATTGGTGAATTAAGTTTAAATTACAGGACATCCACAATCAATTAAACATAATATATATTTTTTAAGACTATAAGAACAATAACTTTAGAAGTTTTATGATGTAATTAATTAATTACAAAAAATTGATATGCTAACTAATTTAGTTAATAATGATGCTAACTAATAAGTTAATAACTTTCTTTCTAAAAATTCAATATAAATTTATCAATTGCATATTATGTATTTCAGAACTCAATGATACACAGAAAGAATTTTTAGAGTTATCACAAAAGTTTACTAAAGAGGAAATTATACCAGTAGCAGCCCATTATGATCGTACTGGAGAGTACCCATGGCCTGTTATAAAAAAAGCATGGTCTCTTGGACTTCTTAATCATCACATTCCACAAAGTTTAGGTAGAATCTAACATCGTAGTTCAATATTTAATAAAGATTATTTCTACATAATTTATATTTAACAGGTGGACTTGAGTTTGGTATTTTTGATGGTTGTGTGGTAAGCGAAGCTTTAGCTTATGGTTGTACCGGTATTAAAACAGCCTTAGAAGGATCTGGTTTGGGGGTGAGTGAGAAATATTTAAATGAGTTTTTCTATGTTAAGTTTTAAAGATGAAATTTAATTGTTTATTTTCTATATTTTTCACAGCAAACACCTGTTATACTTGCTGGAAATAAAGAACAACAAAAAAAATATCTTGGAAGATTACTTGAAGAACCTTTGGTAGCAGTAAGTATAACACCAAGAAAAAAATTTACAGTTAAGATTCTTAATTCTAAAATTTTAAGAGTGAAAAATTCATTTCAGGCCTATTGTGTAACAGAACCAGGTGCTGGGTCTGATGTAGCAGGTGTTAAAACAAAAGCTGTGAAAAAAGGAAATGAATGGATTTTGAATGGAACCAAGATGTGGATTACCAATGGAGGTGTTGCCAATTGGTACTTTGTCTTAGCAAGGACTAATCCTGATCCAAAAACTCCAGCCAGTAAAGCTTTTACTGCTTTCATTGTAGAACGCGAATGGCCAGGTGTAACTCCTGGTCGAAAAGTAAGTAATTTTCGTGTGAATGGAGAATTACATTAGAAACCCATCAAGATTTAAAAAATATTTAAGTAAATTCCACCATTTACAAGTTATACATAAATATTTCTACTAATAAAATAGTAGACAGTTTCTATGTAAATGATCTAAGTTCATGGCTCAAAAAAGTTGTAATACTTTAGAGCATTAAAAAATAATTCAAGAAAAACGCAAAACTTACTTGAATTTTCTTTAAATAATTTACTATTTATATGTAATGAGCTAGAAAATAATGATTGATGCATCAATTATATTCTCAAATGTTGATTTTTCTTTTCAGGAAATCAATATGGGTCAACGAGCTTCTGATACTCGTATGGTTACTTTTGAAGATGTTAGAATCCCAGAAGAAAATGTATTGCTTGGAGAAGGTGCTGGCTTCAAAGTTGCTATGGGAACTTTCGATAAAACTAGACCTGCGGTAAAATAATTTTTACATTCTTTTAAATGATGTACATATATTTTTAAGGTTATTATAATTAATAAAAATAATTTATTAAATTTGTTATTCTATATATATATAAAGGTTGCTTGTGGAGCTGTTGGTTTGGCTCACCGAGCTTTGGATGAAGCTACAAAATATGCCATGGAACGAAAAGCATTTGGTAAGCCAATTGCTGAACATCAAGCAGTAGCATTCATGCTCGCCGACATGGCAATCGGTGTTGAGACTGCAAGACTTGCATGGATGAAATCGGCATGGGCACTCGATAATAAAGATCCACAAGGAACTATGCTTGCTAGTATTGCTAAGTGTTATGCCGCCGATGTAGCCAACAAATGTGCGACTGATGCTGTTCAGGTATTTTGCTTTTCATTCCCAATAAAACATTATAAAAGAATTACAAGCACTAATATAATTTTGATTTGTTTTTAGATCTTCGGTGGTGCTGGTTTCAACAGTGAATATCCTGTCGAAAAACTAATGAGAGACGCTAAAATTTATCAGATTTACGAAGGAACAGCGCAAATTCAAAGACTCATCATTTCCAGGCAAATTTTTGCTAATGCTAAACAAGGAGGCGTTTAATTGTATATAGTAATTTTTTAAACAACTTTTTAGTAAATCCCTGTTGAAAACAGAAACTAGAGTTAATGCATATCAAATTCGACTTACTAATATATTTTTATATTTATACCAGATTTTTAAAGTTTATACATTTTATAAACAACTATACTTTTATATAAAAATGCTAAGGTCTGGGTTTTCGTACCGTTTCTAAAATATATATATATATATATATATATATATTGTTATTGTTATTATATAATTGTATAAAAATATCAACTCTAATATTGTAATAAATAAAAATGCTATAATAATAGCAATAATAACTCGTTTTATTAAGTTTTTCTGCTCAAACCAAAAACCAAATTTATATTAAGAATCTTGTTATGAAATGTTGCATTATGAACCGTGAAAATTTTTTTGAGTTTAAAAATGAATATTTAAATGCTATGATTATGCATTCTGTTCGTATGTATTTCTAATTTCAAATGACACTATTCCAAAGATTTCAAAGCTATAAAATATTTTTCATCATTCTAATTAATTTGAATTGCACAAAGCATAAAATATACGTATTTTTAAGCTATTAAAATTATCACAGTAAAATTTTTGCAGTATATTTAGTTTATTCAAAAATCTGATCATACATTATTGAGGCAATACATGCACGTACACATATGTAATACATTATGCATGTATGTGTATGTGTTTCTTATATTTTTCGTAAGTAGAACAAAGAAAATACAAATTTATTTCATGGTTCGATTAAATTGGAAACTCTATCAATAAAAATACTTAAATTAAATAAAAACAAAATATTCTGTTGCTTGTCTGCTCAAAGCTAAAAAGAAACATTATTATCAACAAATTTTTATAGATACTGATAATATCTTCGCGACAGTCATGCAATAGAAACAAAACAAAAGACATGAGTGCTAGATGATTCGATATACATACCGTATAGTTTCAAAGGCGCCAAACCACCTATATTTATCTGCTGAAATAATTTTGATCATTATTTATTATTAAGATGATAAATATTAATTAATAATTATATAATATGTGTATTAAAAGAGATACAGATAATACACTTCTAACTTTCAAATATTTGATGTGATATATTTTTATGTAATTTTTTTAGAGTGATTGCAAGTTCAAATAAATAATGTCAACTACGATGAATTGAAAGTGTTATTAGTTTATGTAACAAAAATACGTATTATGTTGGCCAACGAGACAAACGAATTTCCTGTTAAAAAAAAATCAAAACTTTCACTCAAACTGAATTTGTTAAATACAACATATAAGTCATCTATTAATAATAATATTCTCTTACAAAGTAATAACATTTTAGATGTGAATAAAATGACAAATGCAGCTGTGGTAAGTCATTTTTATAATTTAAACTTGCAGTCAAGCTCATATGATGATGTATTATTGAAACATAATTTAATTATTATTTAAAGAATGTTGAAGTAGATGATAATTTAGATGATTTTATGTCACTGAAGAAGTTGAAACCCATTCCTAAAAAAATCAAACGAAGAAATGTTAGGCCATATAGATGTCCAGGAGACAATAACTATACTCAAGACATACGTATTGATGCATATGAAAAAGCTAAAGCTGATAATAATGAGTATTGTTCAGAAGATGAGTTTGTAATTTTCAAAAAAATGAAACAAAACAAAGAAAAGAAACCGTTGATTGACAAAAGTGGCAGTTTAAAAAAGGAAACAAAAAAGTATTGTGACAGGTCAATGAATTCTATAGAAGCAAAGTTTAAAGAACCTGTTGTGCCATTGGTTGCCATTAATAAATTAAATGAAGTAGACAACAACCCCAAAAGTAACAAGAGTCTTCGAAAAGAATTAAAAAATATTAAAATAAATAATATTATGATTGAGGACTCTAGTACATCTGATGATGAAGTTATTCCCAACTCTCAAAAAATTGTTCGTGATAGCATCTTGAGAGAGAAAATCATTAATGATCACAACATAGAAGCTAAGAGATTGATAAGAATAAAAAATGAAAATTCAGGTAAAATTTTCTTATCACACTTTTTACTAAATCAATAAATTTATATAATCAAACATATAGACTCTTGTTAAAAATATATCTATTGTAATTAATTTATCACTTCGCATAGATTTAAAAAGCTTAATGCAGATTAGTATGTTTTGGAATTCTCATCACAGTATTCAACTAATTTATTCAGAGCAACACACAGAAAAAGGAACAGTTTATCATATACCAAAACAAGATTGTGTACTAATGACAGTTTTAGACCCAAATCAGGACACTACAAATATTTCAAATATAGAAAATTGCAAAGGTAAACATATTAGTTAACTACACAATATGAAATATTAATAAGTAGCCAAAAACTGAAATAAAATTTTTTTTGCAATAGTACCTGTAAAAATAAACAATGAAAGTTTGAATAAGAATAATACTCATACCATTTTGCGGAATAACAATGCCCTTCAGCAAGAAAATATTCATTTTCCAATTCTAGACAGCTCAATAAACTTTCAAGATGCCCCTGAAAGTGATATAAAAAATCAAAATGTAGATTTAGCTGCAGAACAGTGTAATGTACAAATAAGTGAAATAAGAAAATTAGAAGTGGTTGAAGAACCCTTACAATCAGGCATGAGTGAAATTCAACGAAAAGAAAAAGGAACAGTTTATAATATATCAAAACAAGATTGTGCACCAATGACAGTTTTAGATCCAAATCAGGACACTACAAATATTTCAAATATAGAAAATTGCAAAGGTAAACATATTAGTTAACTATACAATATGAAATATTAATAAGTAGCCAAAAACTGAAATAAAATTTTTTTTGCAATAGTACCTGTAAAAATAAACAATGAAAGTTTGAATAAGAATAATACTCATACCATTTTGCGGAATAACAATGCCCTTCAGCAAGAAAATATTCATTTTCCAATTCTAGACAGCTCAATAAACTTTCAAGATGCCCCTGAAAGTGATATAAAAAATCAAAATGTAGATTTAGCTGCGGAACAGTGTAATGTACAAATAAGTGAAATAAGAAAATTAGAAGTGGTTGAAGAACCCTTACAATCAGGCATGAGTGAAATTCAACGAAAAGAAAAAGGAACAGTTTATAATATATCAAAACAAGATTGTGCACCAATGACAGTTTTAGATCCAAATCAGGACACTACAAATATTTCAAATATAGAAAATTGCAAAGGTAAACATATTAGTTAACTATACAATATGAAATATTAATAAGTAGCCAAAAACTGAAATAAAATTTTTTTTGCAATAGTACCTGTAAAAATAAACAATGAAAGTTTGAATAAGAATAATACTCATACCATTTTGCGGAATAACAATGCCCTTCAGCAAGAAAATATTCATTTTCCAATTCTAGACAGCTCAATAAACTTTCAAGATGCCCCTGAAAGTGATATAAAAAATCAAAATGTAGATTTAGCTGCGGAACAGTGTAATGTACAAATAAGTGAAATAAGAAAATTAGAAGTGGTTGAAGAACCCTTACAATCAGGCATGAGTGAAATTCAACGAAAAGAAAAAGGAACGGTTTATAATATATCAAAACAAGATTGTGCACCAATGACAGTTTTAGATCCAAATCAGGACACTACAAATATTTCAAATATAGAAAATTGCAAAGGTAAACATATTAGTTAACTATACAATATGAAATATTAATAAGTAGCCAAAAACTGAAATAAAATTTTTTTTGCAATAGTACCTGTAAAAATAAACAATGAAAGTTTGAATAAGAATAATACTCATACCATTTTGCGGAATAACAATGCCCTTCAGCAAGAAAATATTCATTTTCCAATTCTAGACAGCTCAATAAACTTTCAAGATGCCCCTGAAAGTGATATAAAAAATCAAAATGTAGATTTAGCTGCGGAACAGTGTAATGTACAAATAAGTGAAATAAGAAAATTAGAAGTGGTTGAAGAACCCTTACAATCAGGCATGAGTGAAATTCAACGAAAAGAAAAAGGAACGGTTTATAATATATCAAAACAAGATTGTGCACCAATGACAGTTTTAGATCCAAATCAGGACACTACAAATATTTCAAATATAGAAAATTGCAAAGGTAAACATATTAGTTAACTATACAATATGAAATATTAATAAGTAGCCAAAAACTGAAATAAAATTTTTTTTGCAATAGTACCTGTAAAAATAAACAATGAAAGTTTGAATAAGAATAATACTCATACCATTTTGCGGAATAACAATGCCCTTCAGCAAGAAAATATTCATTTTCCAATTCTAGACAGCTCAATAAACTTTCAAGATGCCCCTGAAAGTGATATAAAAAATCAAAATGTAGATTTAGCTGCGGAACAGTGTAATGTACAAATAAGTGAAATAAGAAAATTAGAAGTGGTTGAAGAACCCTTACAATCAGGCATGAGTGAAATTCAACGAAAAGAAAAAGGAACGGTTTATAATATATCAAAACAAGATTGTGCACCAATGACAGTTTTAGATCCAAATCAGGACACTACAAATATTTCAAATATAGAAAATTGCAAAGGTAAACATATTAGTTAACTACACAATATGAAATATTAATAAGTAGCCAAAAACTGAAATAAAATTTTTTCTGCAATAGTACCTGTAAAAATAAACAATGAAAGTTTGAATAAGAATAATACTCATACCATTTTGCGGAATAACAATGCCCTTCAGCAAGAAAATATTCATTTTCCAAATCTAGAACGTTCAATAAACTTTCAAGATGCCCTCGAAAGTGATACAAAATGTAAAAATGAAGATTCAGCCGCAGAACAATGTAATGTACAAACAAGTGAAATAAGAAAATTAGGAATGGTAGAACAATCCTCACAATCAGGTATAAGTGAAATTCAGACGACTAAAGAAATGACATATCAAAACCCATGCCAGAATAACGTAATTGAATTAAAAAAAATAAATAAAAGCTCAAGGAAATGGAAGGTTCGTAAAACTGCTAAGAAGAAAGTTTTGAAATCCAGAGCAAATTTACTGACACTAAAAAAGTTTCAAGCGAAAAAACTGAAGTACAAAAGCGTTTATAAATTTTGGTGGACATCAAAGTATCTAAAAAGAAAATATGCATTTTCTGTGATCAGAATGAGTCATGCAAGAACAATAAGATCGTAACAATGAAATATAAGTATCAAAACAAATGATACTACAAACATATTTATACTTTAAGTTTTATGTGTATCGTTCGTTATTTATTCAGTTAAACGTTGAATTACACAATTTATTTTGATGATATGACGACTATTTAAAAAATTCTATCTGAGATAATAATAAAATCAACACAATGTCGATATTTAATTTCGTAGCGAAACGATAGGCAATAGGTCTCTGTTCGCAAGTTCGTATAGGTTTCTTCTTCCGGCAGTAAAGTTTTGTTTACTAAAATGTGAAATTTGAAGAAAAGTAATGTTTTTATATTTCCGAGTAATAGCGTAATGTTTGTTCAACGTATATCAATGTCAGTCTTCTTTTGCAAGCTGCTCTTTGAGCTTTGATCTTCTCGTTCGAAGACGTAGGGCTTGCTCAGTTACGAGCTTACTTTGCATCATTGCAAACATCGCGGAAAAGATCTGCTCGTTGAGCTTGCATCAGTTACAACGCACGTCGGCAAAGTATCTAAGTAAATGTCGCCGAGCTTTGAGCTTGCGCGCGATGATCCGCTGAACACTTTTGTCGTCAGACAGCACTCTGAACCGAAAGTAATGATTTTACGTGCTCCGTATTCATGTTATATTCGCTCTTATGCTACTTCTTCGCTCAGTTCCGTTGGTTGATTGCTTCGTTCTAATGTAGTTCTTATATAAAAGTTTAGTGTGGAGTTTTGCTATTTTGGACATTATTTATTACTCGAACGCGATTATAGACCAATACAGTGTTTCGTAAATGATTTGATAGTTTTTTAAAGTTCATATTTTAATAATTAAGTAATTTATTATCATCGAAATAATGTTTGAATTCCTTGTTTGGGAAAAGAGAAGGGTTTATTCTTACAATGACTGGTGATGTTTAGAACTGAAGAACGTTGATGCACCATACATGTATATTATCTTTGCACTTGCGTTATTTGGTCTCGATGCATAAAATTACGAGTTTGGCTTTATATCAAAGTATGCACGTAAAAGTTCTGATAGAAGCCATGCGTGTGGTTTGCTTGCATGAAATGGCCCCGATTGGCTGTAAGCTGCTCAAATTTACGCTCGGTAAATTACGTAATTATAACATGGTGACAGCACTTGCTTGGTTGAGAGAAAACGCTCCCATAACCGGGCTGTACTCCGCCGAGAATGTTGTGACACCTGACGCGACCTGACCTACTTTTTTCGTTTAGTAGGCTCGTAAGAGTCAGAAAGAGAGAACCACGATTCAGCCAATCGACCACTGAAATGCCTCTAGGCTTGCTTAAATAGCGACTTTGAAATGATGTATAAACGACCGTACTGATCAGAATCGCGAGATTTAGATTACAAACGTGTTAACATTAATAAAATGGTGATTTCGGTTCAATTTCGAAAAAAATTTTTATTTAGTCAGTTCAAAATCTTTAAGTTCTCTAATAAAAATATGCCAATTTCACCTATCATTCAACATTTTGAACTACTTCTAACTAAAAAAACTTGCGAAAATAATTTGTCGTTATCTATAACATCTATTGTCAGTAATGTTTTGATCATGTATGATCTATAATTTAGGCAAAACATTGAAGAAAAGTCGTGACAAATATTTTTCATTCGTGGTATATAAATAGACGTTAGATCGACACCTTAATAGTCGTGGCAATTTAATTCTTGCAAAAAAACGAAAGTCAAAGACGTGCATTACAAAATCGCCAGGTGCATGCTACTGTTTGTGATTCAAAATGTATGGTATGAAAGTCGCTCATACACTTGTACAGTGATTGTGGTTACATTTATAAATCGTGGTAATGTCTAATCTTATGTATTTTATGCTAAAATGTCTAAAAAATTAATTTTCTACTCATTTACATCCAATTATCATTCATTTATTTTTTTCAGTCACAATTCTCTTTGGACATATATTTTCTATATTCTAATCATTCACAAAATATATCGTTCACACTTAAAATAAATGTTAAAGCTCTAGACAATACCACTACTGCTTTAGTTATTAAAATGAAGTTATCAATGTCACAATTGTAAATTGCTGAACTTTTCTATCTATACAAAATTTTGCGTAATAAAGTGTATAGCTTCAACTATAAAATAAAAATTATAAAATTATTTTACTCACTGGCAAGATGAACTTTAATCAATTCTCTAACTAAATTTAATAGTTTATTTACTATTTATAAGCTTAAAATGTACTGTTGTAAAGAAAAAATTAAATTCATTACTTATTTAGTTTTAAAAAACAGTATCGAAATAGTAAAACGTATATCAATCTTTATAAGTTCGAAATTCAGATACATCTATGAATTAGCAGTTATTTACGCCTGCAGTATCCGTTTCAACAAGCTAAAGCAAAACAATTGAATTGAATAGGTATTATGCAGCAGGTTGAAGTTCAAGTAATTTAGTTCGATCGCTACATTTTTTTACAGTAAGTACGCAACAGTAGTTGAAATATGTGAAAAATTAGTTAAATTATCTATTCGTACAGTAATAATTATTTATTATTTTCAAAACATTGAAAAAGCTTACTAAAACAATGAAATAATTATGACATTTTGTTGTGTAACGCAATTGAATTATTATGCTTGGGGTTCTCAACTTTGCTGATTCGCGCCTGTACACATAAAAACTAACATACTCGTGTAGACACACTAAGTACTGAGAAACGCGTCGCTGTCAGCTCGCGGAGTTGCGCGCGCGATCCCGATCACCGATAAGTACGTGTGTGCACAATTTTGCGAATTCGGTTGACGGTCAAATTACATATATTCGAGAACGCGGTCACCCGCTCACTCCTTTAATATTTTTATTCACCGTTGCTGCATTCAAAACGTATTCATTGTTAATCGTCGTTTAGCGTGTGCGCGAATATGCTTAAAGCAAACAGATCTTCAAGTTAATTAAAACATAATTAAAAAACTGATTTGCTTATTCGTTATAGCTCGTTGCTGTTTTATAATGAGACATTTTTTCACATTCATAACGATGATTGCATTGAAAACGTAGTCGTGAGGAATAACTGATAAGGTATATGTAACGTTCGATAATTGCTCAGATAAAAGATTGTTCGTGTATGTATGTATGTACTTGCACTGCTTGCAGACGACAGCGGCGACGCAAGGTTAATTATTGTGGTGAGAGTTTATTGGGCGTGACAGCGAAAAATAATAAATCACAGGAAGTAATAGAGTGAGTTTTTAACATTGTTGTGCAGGCAGCTTGCGCAGAGGAAAGTGAGAGTGATAGACGAAACAAAGATCAACAGCCGGCGGCGGGTATATATAGGTAAGCAGTGCTCGCAGAACAAGGAGTAGCACGGCGAGGTCGCGGGGCGGTCGGGCGGGGCGGTGGGCTGGGGGGCGCAAACTTGACCGTCGGCGACGGTCAGGGACGCGAGTACAGCGACCGTCAGTAAGAACGTCTGCCGAGTGAGCCGCGACTGCGAGAGAGCAGAGCATATCTCTCGCGTGTGTGGGCTGCGACGTCTCTCTCTAGTGCGTGCCGCGTGCGTGCGTATATGTGTGCATGTGTTCCGGTGGCGGTGGCGCGAATACATGCGGGAGACAAAGAGCGAACGTGTAGCAGCATCGCCGAGGTAGCAGCTGGAGTCAGCGCGTCGTTAGCTCTACCCGCGACAGCGATCAAGGACAGTCGCCTGCAGCTTCCTCGAGTGTTTCGTGCAGTCTCTGCCTCCTGCGATCTCTCCGTGTGTGACGTGCGTGTATATGTGTGCGTGCGCGTGCACTTACAGTACTTACACCCGACTCTCGATACATACGCACACCAACCAACTAACACAGAGTGTGTAAGTCGACTGGCCTACAGACCTACATTTGTCTAACGTTCGATTTTTCCTCTTCACTCTCACTTTTATCCGTGAGAGACTCGTTTCTTTCCCTCTTTCTCTCTCGTGGTGGGGCCTGTGCTCGTACCGGCAAAACCTGCCTCACCTCCGACTCCACGAGTGCAAGAAGAGCGCGGATTAAAACACACATCTTTATTCCTATTGACAACAATCGCGGACGCGACGAAACAAGCAGTGTCTTTCAAGTGGTGAGAAAGTGACAAAGGAGGGGGGGCCTTGGCAATCAGCACATCGCGGTAGTGATGACGACGGCAGCGATTACGACAGCGTCGATGACGAAGATGAAAAGGACAAGTGCCAGGGTGCCCGAGTGCCGAATGTTACACTGCTGAATAACGTTCTCGTCGACGACGACGGTGGTCGTGCTAGTGGCGGTAGCGATAGCGACCGCGGCGTTATTGACCGTGAGACATAACGAGAGTAGGTGACAGTTTGGCGTGCCAAGAGCAAAGCGCTCTTAATTCTCTTGTTGTGTACCCTCTCTGCGAGACGATAGAAAGAGAAAGAGAGAGAAAGAGAGAGAAGAGAGAGAGAGAGAGAGAGAGAGAGAGAGAGAGAGAGAGAGAAGAACGCAAGTGCACATAAGAGAGGGAAAGAGAGAGAGAGAGAGTGCGTGTGTTTGTGCGCGCGACAGACAGAAAAAGCCAAAGAACGGGCAAGTGAGAGACAGAGACAGAACGACAACACTCTCTTTCTATCTCATCTCGCACGAGTAGTACGTGCGTGCACATACTGACACACAACAGCGGCTAGCTATATGCACGCACGCACACCAGCTCTGATATATACCTCGCTTGTGCGTCCGCTCCTCGCATGCAAGTTAGGGAAACAGCAGCAGTAGCAGCAGCAGCCAGACGAGAGCAATCAAAGAAATTATTTTTATTGGTACCGCATGTCTCATTATTTATTTTTAAATTGTTATGTATGCGTCTTGTATCGAGAACAAATGATCGGGGTATAGACTACCTGCTCGATATTCGTTCCGTGCTACGCGTGTTCTGTTTTACCGCTATACTCTGTTCTGCACAGTAGTTGCCGGTGAATCAAGACGGACAGTTTTATTCATGTAGGCTTGTGCGTGAACAAAAGTGCTGTATCGCACAGAGCTGGATTGGCAGTAGCAGGTTGAATTGGACAAGACAGGTGTGAGTGGGGACAGGGCGCAGGAAAGTTGTATAGAGATATAGCTATATTTTTGGAGTAATATTGGGATGCTTATGCGGCAAATCAGTCAAATGGATACCCCGTTGAGCAGCAGTGACATCGTTACCAGCGCCACAGCTAGTACCAAAGCAATGGAGCCAGAGAGTTGCAGCATCGCAGCCACGAGCAGCAGCAGCAGTAGCACGAGTGTTCAAGCGAGCGAAGAAGTGCACACGAACGGCATTGAGCTGGGCATGCAAGAGGCGCAGCAACAACACAACATGGTGGAGATGGCATCGTCGGAGGTGACGAGCAACAACGACGAGCTACTAGTCTCAGGTAATAACCTCAAACGAGCTCATCGCGCAGGCTGCTTTTTTCTCTCTCCGCGCGGGCTGTGCACACGTGCGCGCGCGTGTGTGCGTGCGCGTGCACAGTCGGCGCAGCCATACATCTCTCTGTCCTCGTCTCTCCGGCGCTCGCAACGAGCGCCTTTGTTGTCTGCTACGTGTGTTCGCTGTATTTTGGCTGCTCGGCGCGCAGAGCGAGCGGTCTGCTAGGAGCCGATACGATACGTACGCGTACTACCTATAACTTGGCCGAGCTCTTGCTATATAAGCTGCTTTCCCTTTCTCGCGCTGCTCGGCCGCGCCTCGCACTCTCTCTCTCTCTCTCTCTCTCTCTCTTTCTCCGCTCTGCCCTGCCTATATGTTTCCTCTCCGCTCTCCCTCTCGGATTCATTCACTTTCGGCGCCGACTAAAACCTTCACATGCCAGTTGTTCGCGCGATTCTCAATTTTATTTAGCACGCGCTCGTCTGGCGCAGTTGCAATGCTATCGGGATCCTCTGCAAAATCAACGGCGATATGAAAGAGCACAAAAAGACGCTTTGTATAGAGAAGGAGCGGGGATAGCTCCGAAATCGATGATTAAGTAGAGGAGGGAGGGTCGTTAGGGAGCGCGCTCGACCCGGTACGCGGACCAATTCCAATTCCTGAGAGAGGCTGCTCGAGCGCCTGCCTCCCGCAGGTATACGGCCGCTCTGCCTCTCAGAGATGGCGATTCCTCGTAAACGACGTTTCCTGCATGCATATACCTCGGCCTCTCCTCCCGCAAGCCTTTCTTTCTCTTTCCCTTTCCTCGCTTATTCTCTGCTCTACCGCCGAATCTCCTCCTCCACTTATGTCGACCTCTTTCTCGCTCGCTTTATTCGCTTTTCTATACTTGCTCTATACTGCTTTATTCACAGATCGACTCAATGCTTTCTTTCAAAATCTCCCTTACCATTCTCCACTGAACATATCTATTCACGGCTTTCGTCGTGTTCTTCCTCGGTTAACTTCGCGGTCCAATGAGTTCACTGCTTCTGGACGATTCAACCTTTAATTCTTCCATACGCAATAGAATGAACAATTCTAAATACTTCTCGTACCGATTACCGATACTTCTTTTTTATGTAAAATAGCATTCTTACGGAACACATCTTGATTATTACAATTATCGTTCGAACGATTGTGATTCCTGACAGAAAATTTCATACATCGCTTGACTGATTGATAATTCTTGTTTATCTTGTACGCTCACGAAACGAGATGTGTTCTTCTGCCTTACATATATTTCACGCGAATTCTCGATATGGTATTTTTATATTTCTAGACATTAATTGATATATAACGTCAAAATGTTTAGAAGAACGTATTTTAAAAATTCACATTGACTCATTGACTACTATAACTAACTGATATTTTTTCCCAAGGTGTCATTTAGCATGGAGGATTGTATGCGAAAAATGGACTCTTTCTGACGGCTTTATTAGCAGCTTTTGCTTCTCTCATTTTCATCTATCGCTTCATTTTTATATATTCGAGGGATCTTTATCATCAAGATTTTAATCAACGAAATAAAGAAATGGTTAAGAATGTTAGAGGATAAAATGCATTAAAAGAATAGTGGTAATTTTTTTCTAGCCCAGCTTTAAAATTATTAAGTGCATTCAATAAAATAACATCTTACTCCAAAGTTTCAATGATTGTTTTTTCCTTATGAAATTTTGGAGAAGTATTTTATTGCGAAAAATTGTATAATATTAAAACAATTAAATGAATCGAATGGTTGAAACGTATTTGAAAACGTTATTTGAAAGGAAAAAAACTGTGCAAAAAGTATAGTTGAAAGCGAATGAACGCTTGAGATTTGAGCGCTCGCTCTGCGGTTTTGCGGACACACGCAGCTGATAAAACATGGCGTAAACGCATTTGTGTACACGTAACGTCACAGTTGCAGCACCCGAGTACACGAGATCGACAGAGCGATCGATGCCGATAGCACTTCGAGGAGATGCCGATTGTGCAATGTTCCAGTATACGTAAATCATTGTCGGTATATCTGTGGAGTTAAGTTTATCGGAAAACGATATTCCTTTGAGCATTTTATTATTTTATTATACAATTTATCAATCATGCAAATGTATTAGCGAGAAAGAACTTATTATTCCGGCAAATAATTAATCACTTTGAGAATTGTACAAGCTATGCATTCGTGTATGATCTTGAATTTCATATTTGGCAGTTTTTGTTCAATGCAAAAAATGCTTATAGACAAATGAAGTGATTGGAAAGCTTGCTCTTTCAATTTGATTACTTCGCAGAAGAAAAAAAATAACAACGTCATGAGCACAAACTACTTTTCACTGATTCACACGGCCTATCGGCGTCCTCTCGTTTTTCATTTCTCTGCATTTATTACTGCTTACATAATCCTAAGCTATCCTGTCGCCTGCTTTTAATCAACTATTAAAAATATATTAAAAATGGAAAAGACGGCATTTTCGTCGATTGCTATCGATAAAAGTATCATAATTAATACATTAGTTGAATTTTTTGATGGTTCTCTTCAATTTTGATTCGATTAAACTTGTTCGTGCATCGACAAAAATGTGTGTTTATTCATACATGTGAACTATGTTATAAACGTAAGTTATCAATATTGAAAGTAAGCGCACATGTAGTACGCCTATAAGGCATGGACTGCTGGTAGAAATATAACAAGCCCTTCCCTCCAACCCATTTTTTCTAGCATTCTTCCATTGATTAATAGCTGTATTCGACACGGCCGCAGCCTGCAAACTGCTCAATTTAGATACAACGAAAGAAAAACAGAGGTAAGATCAAAATTTGAGGTACTGCTAAACATTCTGCACTGGGTTATGTTGCGCAAAAAAATGGCCAAAATCTGGTAGAAGCAAGCTAGCGCATAGATACCGAGTCATTCTTAAAAATAAAATTGTGGTTATACGCTCGAAAAGGACACAATAGCTCGATAGCCGAAAGACAGTGTGCGTATAAAAACGCGCGATCTAGAGCGACGAAATCGAGCGACTGTAACGTGGCGCACCCGAACGACGTAAAGCGTGAACCGACTGCCTTCCAGAAACTCGTCGAACTTTACAGGAACCTACTATTTCTATGCGAGCTACTTTCTTGCCGCGCTCGAGTAGTATACGTTTGCAGGATACATTTCGCGATCCTTTTTTCGACGTCAGCTTGGAAAATGAAAAGGCAGTTCCGCTCGAGCGAACTTGAATAAATCGTTGCAGAGTCGCGCGTCAATCTACTGGTATTGTTAAATGAACGACAATTGCGTAAGTAAATGGGCGTTTAACATTGCTCCCACCTCTTTAACAGCGCATTGCCGCGATATGAATTTTCTTTGTACGGGCAATAATGCATCTTTGAAAAGAGTCAGCGATACCATAGGAAACACGTGACATCTGGCATTTGAGCTTACGTAAGAAGAAGGGAGGTCGCCTGAGCGCGCAAAGTGCGCCCCTTCGGCTCGCGTGGCTCTTACGGAACGAGACACCTGTTTGGAGCTGGTGACCCATACGAATCGCTCGAGAGATGGAATGCTCCTTGCTTATTTCCTTTGCCTCTCGTGCTCTCGGTTCTTTCTATCTTCGATCAAGGCTCATCGCTTCCAACGATATTTTAATATCTTCCTGCTCGTTTCCCTGATTTCGTTATTGCCTTGCACATCGTTCGCAAGCTGCACTCGCTAGACGTCCGATCAACAGTTCCAAGTTGCGTAAGAAGTTTGCTCGGCTAACTTGGAGCCTCCGTCAATGGAGGAATGGCCTCAACGCCATTCCACGGGAACACTAATTATCAGCCATATTGCCGACGGCGTCAGGCGTCAGGCGTCGGGCGTCGGGCGTCGACGTAATCAATCAATTTTCGGCTAGTCGCAGCAATCCAGCTTGCGACCTGTTTACGCGCCAATAAGCACTGGCGATAGAAAGTGAACGAGTAGCGGATCAGAGCTTACGAAGAAGTCGAAGAAGACGCCTGGAATGAGATCGAAGGAAGCCGACAACCGGAAGTAGGCTCGCCAACTGGCTCGTAGATTCCGCGAATCGTGCGCCCGAGGCGGCCGAAAAGTAGTA
This sequence comes from Phymastichus coffea, assembly GCF_024137745.1. Lineage (NCBI taxonomy): Eukaryota > Metazoa > Arthropoda > Insecta > Hymenoptera > Eulophidae > Phymastichus > Phymastichus coffea. The sequence goes on from NW_026706814.1 coordinate 12,509,203, forward strand.
TCCGCTTGCGCTCTGCAGCTTGTGCATGCTCCGTCGAGAGGACAAAAACCTATGGCTATCGAGCTTTTGCATTCGGACATTCGCGGAACGGAGGCCAAACGCATCCTCGTAACCAATTCATGATGAATTTCGTTCCGTTTGGAGTAAATGCAAGTTTGGAGGTGCAGCAGGGCAACCCTTGCACGAACCTGGCGAAGCGTTCCGAAGCAAGGGACTGAGCTGTGTGACGCGTGGGGGGACGCGTGCCGCTTTAATGGGCGAATGTCCAGCGGTGCAGCATAATCGGTTGACAAAAATGGAGAAGACGAGCGGCTCCCCGTCGAGGTACAGGCGTACAAACGTCAAAATGTTTGCTGACAGCTTCAGTGGAAAACATCGTCGGGATAATATACCTGCCTGGCTCGTGCTCACGCCTCCATCTGCTTTTAGCGAACACTTGTTGCGTCTTTTCAGGCCGAGGCTAGTACTTATGTTGCCTGCTCCAATCGTAAATTTTTCAATTTGCCGACCCACGCCGACTTGCCCTCGCTCTCATGTTATTCCATGCAACTTTCCTTTTCTCTCGCTCTCGAGCTGCTGTCACTGTAAATTCAAAAAAATCAAAGCACCATTATTTGCACCAAAGAAACTAATAGCTCCCCCTTCCCTTTTTATTTGTACAGCTTCGTAACTCTCTTTTTGATTTATGTACTTCACAGTGGCTAACTTAATCGGATCTTCTTTGATGCAACTAGTCAAATATCTTTCTACGCCGTCTGCGCTAATGCGAGGATAGATAAATACCGGGATCGTTAATTTCAGGTAGGCGGGGGCTACTTGCATTCTCAATTTTCAAATTATATCGTTTCTTTTCACGAAGACGTCTTTTACCTAGAGATTGTATTTTCACATCGTCTTTTGATTGATAACGTCATATTTCAAAGGAAATTTTAGAATCGGACGCGACGCAGCTCAGTAATAAGGGAAGACAACCTGTTGCACTTGTTGGTGCAGCGAGCGATTGAGAGGTACAGAGGTGAACGTTCTCAGTGAAATTTGACAAGGGCATCTTCTATAAGAACATTCAGCCAGCCTGGAAACCACAAACCCACATTTTCTGTTATATTTATCAGTTCAAGAATTAACAGTAATATTTACGAATACATAATGTGTACGCGTTAACAGCATTATTCAATACCGTTCTAGCTAGATTTCGCACGTCTCTATTCGTTCAATAGTTTTATTATAACTGTAAAATAATTAAGCCGACGATCACTACAATAGATCAGGGGGTGTAAAAAAATCGCGTTGTAATAAAAGCGATCTATTTTACTTTGACTACATTTACAAAGGAACTAATCATCAAATAGATTTGGATTGAATAAAGTCAAGATACTTTTAAGGCACACGCATTATTTATACATTAATATTACCGTTAATTTTTTATTTGTAAAAAATAACTTGAATTCATATTTTGGACTGTGCTAAGAAAATGTGTATTTTTTTTAGTTTTTTATGTTTGTTTTTTCCTTTAAAATTTTCATGAAGATTTTGCTTGATTTTCATGAGAAAAAGAGATAGTTTTTTAAATTTAAAAGGCATCTCGATCGCAACAGATGTTTAAATAGCTTTGTTTAATCGTGAGAAGATGCTTGATATTGCGAAATTCAAGTCATATGGTCCCACTATCTGTTTCTGGACTCCGTCGTAAACAAGTTATGGGACCATTACTAAAATTTATTTGAATTTATGACGTTGAATGTCCGTTGTCTTCCCGTAAAAGCGAAAGCCGAACTGTGCTTTCCCTTTCCTCAATCTTTGTCACTGTCCACTTGGTTGCATGAATTTTATAGTATTTTCACTAATGATTGTAGCCCATGAGTAGAATCAGCTGTACGATTAGTCACGCAAGTTTTCAAACGGGATATAAAATTTTCCATAAATTTCGTATACTGTAAACTCAGGTTTGAGCGCGTAGAAGGTCTGAGGCTATATTTATGAAATTCACAAATTACAAATCGATTTAGAAAAAAGTTCTGGATAGACAATCAGAAGTAAGTGATAAATTGTTTTAACTACGCGCTTAACTTTTGATTTTCGATGCGTAAACAAATATTTGATAAAAAGTTTAATTTGCACTGTAAAAATTACGTGTCAGGGGAAAATTGGGGTACTGTGACCAAATTATTAAGAATCATAGATCATACATTAATCATTCTAAGACCTTTCGTAATTATTTTTAGATCATCACTCTCGAATTTATGAAAGGGTTACGGTAAAAATTCCCCTCTCCTGATCAGTAAATCCATTTAATAAAACCGAACTGATTCATAACACTCCAATAGTTAATATGATCTCGTGGTTATGAATTTGACGTAAAATGCTGGTTATGAATTTTGGCATAAAAATTCACTTTTTTTGTGCTTTCATTCTAACTCACTAGTACAAATGATCATTATCTGAATGTAAAATTTATCAAGCATTATACGAATATTCACGAAAATCGTTAGGATAATTGTATATTTGCATGACAATAATTATGGATAGAAAAAAATTACAATGCTGAACCGTAATATTTTATAGACAGAGGGAGGGGGGGGGGGGTAAAATTTATTATTAAATATAACGCCAATTCATTATAAAACCTGTTTATATGTCCCAGTTTTATCATGACGATCATTTCGACGACATTAGCGTTCAAAATGTCAATTGGAATGTTGATTAAAGGCGTAATTTAATACATTGAAACAGCCAGGAGCATGTAAATTGTCGCGACGCCATGAAGAAAATCAGTGCTGTACAAGTTGAGCAAATTGGAGCGAAATATGCATGGGTAAAGCAGCAAGTACAAGCCTGAGAAAATGGAACTGTTTGCGTAGGGTAGGTACACGCATCGAATAGCTTTCACTGACTCTAATTGAAAGGCCAATCCGGACAAAAATGGGTTACGCTTTCAGTCGACCGCTTGATCTGATTTGTTTCTAGAGCCGCGTTACGAGTAACGTATACAGGCAGTGTCAAGCTAAATTTTATTACCGATCTTTCTTTGTCTTTCAATATTCATTGTGGAATGGCAATTTATTCCATTGCACGTGAAATTGGAGTAAGTCGACTACGTGTCGACAGCATCCACAATAACGATCTTGTTGAAAATGCGAACAAGACGAAAAAAAAGAAAAAAAGAAACGAAGAAGTAGAAAAGAAGCAAGAAAGCAAACAGACCGCAAGGAGTTATTGGCCGCCAACGTCGCAGCGGGTTCGTCTGCCCCTCCGGGCAGTGGGGATTGCATCCTGTCCAAACAAACGAGCTGCAAAAAATGCTGCAGAGATGTTCTTCTTTCCGACATTATGCAACAACGTATCCGGCGGAGAAGACCAAAGCCGGCTATTTTCGCTCGTTAAGGCTCGAGCAGTCTCCAAGGGAGTGCTCGGCGGCACGCGCAACCTCGTAAACGACCCTCGTAAATATCGATTTTAACCGGGCCCTTTGCGTCCGATGTCCAGCCGCGAGAGTTGGGACAGCAGTGCCGATGGTTGCACAATGACGATGAGAAATCACCGACAGGGAGACAGGCAGACAGACGAATTCTCGCCTCTCGCACAGCGCGAAGATCATCCCTGGATATCCATCTCCGAAGTATCCGATATTCCACTGGCACGTGTTCGCAAGGTTCGCACTGGTCAACATCGCGCAACAACACTCCTGGTTATTTCATTTTTTTCGTCTATTTTCACAAGCCGACAATTGGCCGAGCACTCTGGTGCAGGCTTTTAATTGATTAACGCGGGTACACAATGCTCGCCGTACACTCGCGCTTGAGCAAGAAAGTCGGTTCGATCGCGCGCGCAGAGACATATCTCTCTCTCTCTCTCTCTCTCTCTCTCTCTACTTAGCTTGCTTCATTAGTTTCGCAAGCACCTCTCTCTCTCCCCCTCTCGTGCATCGTTGCCATAAATTATTGCTCGAGCTTATAACAAACGATAAACTTTATCCAGACCTTTTGATTTATTACGATCCAGAGGAAAACGATCTCTCTAATCAGTTACACCTTCGTCGATTTTCGCATCTCTTATTAAATTTGTTACAGACACACAATTGTTCCTCGTCGTTGCTGTGAGCTTTGCTTCGGAGAGTCGTACGATATCTGACAAAAAATGGAGATATCGATGGGCGCCGTACACAGTTCCACTTACCAACGAGCGGCCACTTAATCTTTTTAAACAATGCAATTTACACTTGCAAGCGATAGATTGCGCCACGCTGTCGTAGTCCAAGCGCGCGCGCGCGCGCAGCTGTTGCTCCGCTTTTGCCTTTTCGGTCTCTCCCTCTCTCTGAAAAACTACAATTGTCTAGTGCGAGCAGTCCAAAGTTTCAACATCCCACGCGACTAAACATCTTTCAATTTCCTCGAACAGCAGGAGTCCTGCTTTGCGTGCTCTTGTTTATGCTCCGAATCATGTACGAGAAGCGACAGTTGGAAATGTATCGCTTGTAAGCGAGCCGGTTCAAAATCTAAATGTCAACTGCTGAAAAGTAAGTCTAAGACGCGCACGATCCATACACTAGATGCGAAAAGCCGAGGATTTGCCGCAAATCTCACCCTTAGCGCGATGCCAGTTTGCACTTGGCAAGCGAGCCGAGGGGTCGCGCGCGCTCGCGTGTTACCTAGCATACGCTATACATTACACATGACAACAACAACATACCCACACGCAGACAGACAGACAGACAGGCACACGCGCGCGCACACTCGCGAGCGAGCCAGTGAATGAGCCAGTGGCGGCGTCGCGCGTGCAGCTATTGAATCGCTTGACCCACTTCGATAAAAAGGCGCGAGCGCGCGCTAGCGTTCGAATAACTCGCACTGCACCTAAACCTGTGTTTGCGGCGATAATTATTATTCAACAGCGACTCGCATCGATTACCCGACTAGCATGAGCCGACGCATAGATGCGCTGAGCAACCCACCCCTTCTCTTTGGCCTACCATGCGCTAATTGTGCCCACCGCTCGGCATACCCTTTCTGACGGGCTTGTTTTATTTTCACTTATGTGTGCCAGATTCGCTTGTTTTTTCATCCTCGTCCACGGCATTTTTCGAATTCACAATTCTGCGCAACATTCATCGCTATGTTAGATTTTAACAAAACTTCATCCCTGTAGTCACGCTAAAAACACATTTTTATTCCGACTGTATTCCACTAGAACTTTGATATTTAACTGTTTAATTGTATTTTCGTAATGTCCTTATGGGATAATAAGGATTACAACAATTTATAAAAAATAATATTTAGCGAACAAAGAATCGATACATATGATTTGTTGTTTTCTGGTACTAACGAAAATATATCGCTCGATAACTGCCCTTAAGAAAAGTGCAGGTATACAAGTCATTCGGAAATGAGCACAACAAATGATCAATCTCGTGGGAGAGCTAAAGCTAGAGGCGTGTGCATGGAGAAAAAATTCACCGAAAAAATTACGCCGTCAGACCGGTAATGTTTGGGCGTGGAGGCTGTGCAAGTAATTTTTACGAAGTAATTTACATAAATTTTACGATGAAGAGTTCGTAATTTTTATAGCGTTGAACATTTACAAAGAAAATTGGTAAAAATTCAGGAGATTCGTTGTAATTTCTATCACGTCATCACTGTAAAATTTACGGTGACGGTCGCGCACTTTTTACCCTCACCTTTCGCTGTCGGGAGTTACGTGATCAACCACTACTGCTAAACTTAGTTTGTGTTCTCTGCCTCGCCAGAAAATAGCTTTAAAAGTGCGAAGTAATCTTTTAGAAATATTAGACAGCATTTGATAATTTAATTAAATCGCATGATCTCGTCGACCGTACGAAAATATAACCTCTTGCATAATTTAATATTTCGATCTTTTATTAATTCTTTTTCTTAATTTTTGTGTACTTTTATCATGATTATGATTTGTTGATCAAAATTTATGAAATATGAATATTTAGCAATTATTTCGTGCTTGTAGTGCTTAAAAATTATTCGTCACAAGTTTAATATTTTTTTAAGGAAAGTACAAAGTGATTTTAAAAATAGCGCTCTTTTTAACTGATGAGTGGTGATGAATTTAATAACCATAACCTTCAAAATTTATTTCTCTGGGTGATTTGTTACTCAATAAATTTTTCTTTGCAATTAACCCGTCTTGTGTGAATCATTACTACAATTAAAGAAAAAGTAAAGTGATTTGACAAAACGTAAGATAGTGGATTTATTAAGAAATTATTCGAGCATGAGAAAGTAAACAATTAGACGGAAATGTTACAGCTATGGCTTCAAAATTTTCACGGAACCACCGTATAAACTGTACTGGCGTACCTTAATATTTACAGACATCACTCTCGTTCCTGGTTTACAATGTGTCGCCGTAATTGTTAACCTAATCTTGCAATAATACGCGCAAGAATGTCAGAAAGTGTATTGTTGTATTGAATGAAACGAATCGAATCGTGCTGAGCGATCTTGATTTGTTAAACAAATCAAGATCGCTTAGCAGATTGTAATTGTTACAGGCGAATTTTCTCCATGTGCCGTCTTGTTATTCTCATTGGCGCCGTTCGCGCATTATAAATACTCTAAATGGATACATACCGGGGGCTTCGATAGCACCAAAACTAGGTCGTGCGCGCGACCCGCTCTCTGCGCTCGCCACGCTCCCCGGCAGTAGACGCAATGTGCGTATAAAAAATTCATACGCTTCGCGACTCGAGCCGCTGTCCGCTTCTATATACACGTAGCTTCGCAAACGCTCGTGCGGCGACTGATAACAAGCCTACCTTTGCTGCAATTAAACCTTTGCTTGATGAGGCGATCACTCCTTTATTCGTTTTCACGCGTTCGCTGTCGTCTCTGACCCATTGTTAAAATCATTATGCATATTTGATAATTTTATCGAACTTCAAACTAGCACGTTTCAAGCGCTTACATTTTCATTCTATTATGTTTTTTATCGATGGACACATTTACGCGCAGTATGACATCCAATCGATATCGAAAACTTCGCTTCTGCGGTTTTGTTCACACGCCACTTTGGTATTGTTCTAGCTTCAGTCGAATACTCTGTAAGTGACGAACGCGCTCTCGTGGCTCACTTTTAATCGTTTTTTTTCCCCGAGAAAAAAAAAAGTAGTCGAACAAGTAGGTTACATTAGACATTAAAATAATCAATCGATGGATGGTTATTTTTTTGTCAACGAATGCTAGCCTACATTTGCGAGCTTTCGAAACGAAAAAAAAAAATTATAATTCCGTCGTGTCAGCTGACTTCGCTCGCGCGTAGGCCGTTTAGCGCCGATGGCATTTTGGAATCGCATTTGCGGCAACTGTCAAACCATATCGCTAATTTGTATAAATCATGCAAGTATATAGGAGCAAGCGCGCAAGAAATTTTCGCAGAAAAATGCTGCGGCCAATTGTGCAACGCTGCTCGTTTGCTAATGGATCTGACATGAATTTGAAAAGGACATATGGAGACTGAAAATAGTTTGGTTGAAATAGTAAAGCTGCGCGTTTGGATGATTGGCTGGCAACGAGCAGAGCTTTGAAAGAGGAAAAATCGAGGCACGCGGGTAGATAGATTGCAAGTAGAATAGCGGGATGGACCGCGCAAAGGTGTACCGGTGAAGAGTTGTGACTGTTTAGCATTAGAGAAGAGAACAGAAGCGGCACGGGGAATGAATAGCGAGCGATGGCGGTCTGCGATTTCGTGGCAGCAGTTATGACGAATCCGATTGGGTAATCGGCTCTCTCTCTCTCTCTCTCTCTCTCTCTCTCTCTCTCTCTCTCCTCAGTGAGAAAGAGACGAAGCGACTATAGTAGCGCGACGCCACGATATATACCAACACGCTTGCTCGCTGCTCTGTGGTCTTTAATACGCGTCCTACTTTCCGCGAGCGAGCGCTTCTCCTTCTTTCGCCGCCAGCAGGCCTTTTTCCCTCTCTGTTGAGTTTCGCATCGTGTACACGATTCCCTCCGCATCAAGCTAACTCAGCTTCTGGTATTTTATTTTCTTTCGTTCATTTTTAGTCGTCGACGACGAACTGCTCGTCCCGAATGCAACTGCTCTGTCCTTCTGTGGTGTGCTGCAACATTTTTATTGAAAGCCAGCGTGGAAGGCATGGAAGGCTCCGAATGGCGTCCTTTTGTAAAAAACCAAAATAACACCCGTAAAATGTCCAAGTGTATGGGCAATCGTTTCGGAAGTGAGGAGCGTCGCAAGCGCGCGAGCGAGCCAGACGCTTTCACTTTCGCCCAAGTCCGAGAAGAGACCGTCGTTTCGCCGAGCGACGACAGTCCGGAGGCACAATGGTGTGCGGCGTGGGACACACTGCCCAAAATGTCGATACAATAACTATGGGAAACGATAGCGTTGTTTTATGCGCCGTGCGATATTTGCTTGTGAAACGCCACGGACATAGTGTGAACTTGATTCCGAAAGAGCATAAGAAAAGGCCTCATCCGAAAGTAGTCGCCAAGGGAAAAATGCGCGAGTCAAATTGACTTTCAACTTTCCGCGGAGTGCACGCCGCTTGCTCGCTATTGCGAAGTGCAAGTGCCTCTAGCGAAAAGCAAACGTGGATATTATCGAGGCGCCGCTGGTGCAGTTGAAAAACCAGCCTGCCAGTCAGCTCCCCGCAGTAATAACACGGCGTCGACTAAATCGATCAGCGAACTCGTCACGAATCTTTGGCATAAGCGTCGGGCCGATTACGCGCCGGCCGTAAATTGCGCGCGACTCTCGCTTTCTTCCTCGGATGCGTGGAGAGAGATAAGGTTGGCGAGAGCGAATGAGCTGAAATCGAAAGTACTCGTCCCAGTGGCCCACTGACCCGATTACCCACTGACAATGACACCGTTTTCCTCCTCCGCCGCTCTTACTGTGCGACTCCCCCCAGGCGCACGGGCGGCATCTCTCTGGTGGTGGTGGTGGTGCTGCTGCTGCTCGCAAGCTCGAGCTGCAAGCGCACCGGTCTGGCTCGCGTCGCCTTGATCCACCACTTACGGATCAGCCGCGCATCTCCGCGAAACAAGACAATGGCCTCTGCGCTCGCTTCGCCGGATCACGCCAGCCAGACACCCACGGCTGCCCTCGTTTCTTCCCTTTAGCTGGCTCCTGCGATTCCGCTGACTTGGTGTGCGGCTAGCCGCCATCGAATTCGCTTGGATACGCGTCGCGTGCTCGCATCGCAATGCCAACTAGTCTTATTCCAATTTTCTTTTTCTTCTTCTCCGAGCCGCCATATTTAATGGTAGCGCAATAAAAACAATAGCGCATTACGTAAACGATCGCGACGCGACGTGTATAGCCGTGGCCGCCGATTCGACAACCGCACTCAAAAGGAATCAAACAAAAACTTATTGCATGTGCGCTCCGCCGCAGCCTACTTTTATGCTCGCGCGGTATATTTACTTCGGCCGAACAATCAATTACTTGTACTTACTTTTACCATCGTTCCGAAGGACGCACTGATGAGTAAAAACTGTTCGAGGCCATCTGCGGCCGATTCTTATCATTGCGCACATGTATACGCAAACTCGTTTGGCTTTCGAGTCTCTGCCAAGCTTGCAATCTTTTCAACGCATTGCATTTTAACATTGAAATTGCGTCAACTATTCGCTCTTTCGGAAGATGTCCAACTGGTTTTAACACTTGTCCTTATTACGTCACTTATTTTCGCAACTCCACGCACGGTGTTCCGAACGCTCGTTTATGGGCTCTTGAAATTTTCGCGAGCAATGAGCTCGGAGTTGCAAGGAAAAAAGCACGCCTGTCGTAGTTCGTTTAAGCAAGTTCATTTCAAGGCAACCTGCGGGGATATTTCCATGTATGAGATGCATCGAGGCTCGCGTCTATTTCCGAGTGCACGTAAAACTAGATATTCACTCCGGACCTTCGTATCTCGAGGTCTCCGCGTGTCGTTTATTTCATTTTTCTTTTTATTTATTTTGAAACATCGACCCGCGAGATGATTCGCGACGAAAGCCCAAAAACCAACGTCGTTTGACAACATCCGATGTTCCTTTTTCGGCGTAATGCCACCAATTAACTTGGTTTCAGCCGAAAAAACGTCTGCGCAGTTACGCTACATTTGCTTGTTTTGTCGTTTCACGTTCGTTGCAGCGACTTGGCAAATGTGTCGGTGGTTTTCGACTTTCCCCTCGCATCCTTCACTCCGTTATCCTTTATAAGCACCGAATAACTCCCACGCAGTATATACGCACTTTTGCCGCCCATAACAATTGGCATTAGGAATCTATCGAAACGGCGGTGCCAGTAAAATTGCTATGCTCGAGATTTCGTGGAAGCGAAAGTGGAACAGAAAGTCTAGCAAACGGTAAATTTTGGCGGGTAGAAAAGCGGCTACGATGGGTCCGGCAGCATTGTGCCTAATTTCTAATACTTTCTCTATACGTCCCTTTCTACGAGTACGCACGGTTGTGGTCTGAACTACGCCATTCTTTCGCAAGCAGCTCGAAAGCTCGAATATCGGGTATTATTTAACGCGCGCGCGTCTGTTGGTGTGGATGTGCTCGCGGGGTCCCAAACGTACGCCCACTTTCGCTAGTTTTGCGTAAGAGTCGGCGCTCACACATACGTATGGGCGCCCACTTATGTGTAACGAGCCCGCGCTTTCGGTTGCCTAACCTCTCGAACGGCCGACTCTGGGGCCTGATCGATGGTTCCTTTCTCGGCCAGCCGTTCTTCTTCTTCCTTTTCATTTTCAAGCACGTTTTACGACGAGCATTCATCATTTCTCTCGCAACAATCTTGTAGACCTGCCGATAGGCTTCTCGCCTTTTTATTTCCAAATCTATCAATACTTTGTACAAGTCAGAATCGAGACGGCGTGTCGAGTGTACCGACAAGTCCTATCACTTGTGTGGCTTATCAGAATTCGACACTAGTTCTTGATTATTTCAATATCTAACCGTTTTTGAACGCCACCATACTACAATCTACGGTGAATCGCAAATGAGTTTCAAGGTTTATCTATCTGTTGAATTATGTATGGGCCAACTATGATGTTTCCTCATGGGTATCCTTTCTTTTGAATTATTTAAACTGTTCTCAAATACAAACCATTGATCTGATTTCATTGTCGTTTTCTTCCTTGGAATTTTTCCTGCAATGTATTAATCGAAACGTGTACTGCTTTTTCAGTCTAATGATTTTTCATTTGTCACGTAACACTTTGTTAATAGTGAAAGCAAACTCAGTTCTCTTACTACATTCGAAAAATTATCTTCGTGAAGACTGGACGAGACAAACTTTGATGCAAAGTATTTACAGAAAGATTTCTCTTTAATTAAGTAATTTATTTCTCATATGACCGAAGGTCTTACTGGATTTTAATTTCCATCACATTCACTTCAATTCAAATAATTGCACTGTCTGAAAAATTAAAACAAATTATATTTTAACAACTATACACCAATTTTTCGTCATGTTCTGCATAAAACTGTCAAATAAAATAGCTTGGAATAAAAAAGGATTAAATGTTTTCACACTAAATATTAGATATTTTTCAAATTGAACCATTACGTCGAAAGCTTATGCATTTGAATCTAACAAAAGTATGATTATATATATTTTGTATCACTAGAATTCCGTAAAATAACGGCGTTTTCTTCTCTTTGCACTGATAGATTATGAAATTTGTCAAAAAAAAAAGTCCAAACATAAGTATTCTTAAATTCTATTATGAAATATCTTCAGAATGGTGTTAACTTTCTAAACTAAACCATAAAACCATAACAATAATAAGACAGAATTAGAAATCTATGGTAGCTCTCAAATCCTTTTTTATTTTTTTATTTCCTTTATAAAAAAGAGATGGGTCTGAAAGTGAAGCCAGTTTATTCGTGATCTGATTGGTTGAACTATGGTCATCAAGTGTAGCTTCTAATAAATATAATCTACAATAAAGAGAATCATAAATCGATGTTTTACACGTAGTAGTGTGAAGTTACTTCGGCTAACATGGTGCTGCGTAATCTCTTGAAAAATTTTTCAGAAATTAAATTTATAAAGTCGAAAATATGACGGATAATAGATCAAAGATGACAGAGTAACGTTGATTACTGAAAGTGAAAAATTTCAAAATTTAGTTTGTGAAAAGCACTGCCCCAAATGACTTGGAGTATTTTTATCAACAAAATACATCTATTGATACGGGGATATTGTACAAAAAGTTTAGAATCGTAAAAAAATATAAGTTAACATATTAAGAAAATATAATTATCAGGCGCAGCTGACGGTTCGATTTAATATTTAAAAAAACAAAAAAAAAAGAGAAACCAACTTAGTGCGCTTCCCGTCACCTATAGCTAAAGATCTAAAATTCTGCTACATTATTAGATTTGGAATTACAACTAAATTTACAAATATAATTTTAATTGAATTTTTATTTGTCAATTAGTATCGATGGATGTTATCATGTCAAAACATAGAACTGTTTGATGATGTGGTGTATTTTAGAATTTTTAATTTGCCTGTAAATAAGCACACAAAACTGAAAATGAGTAGAAATGAAAGATGGGCGCGCGAAGCATGCTTGACGACACTAGTTATGAAACAAATCCCATTAGCAATTCTTTCGAATAAACATTGACGTATTTTTTTATTGCTTAAAATCAATGTTGTTCATACTTTTTACTTTGTACTTAATTAACATTAGATTTGTTATTCGAAATTCATTGTCGAAAAAGAATATGGATAGAGATGTACCTGGAGAAAGAAATCATGCTTGAAAGTTTGTTGTACGTTTCTGTTTGTCAAGAAAATTAAGCAGTTATTTCGACTAATCAGAGTGAATAATTGCTTAGCTATTCTCAATATTAGATTTTTAGAAACTATATCAATCGGGTCTTTGGCAGCGTTCAAACAGCATTTGACTTAGAAGCAAAATTTTCACTTGTCAAATCACTATTTTTACCTCGTCCTCAATCTAATTTTACGCTGATCGTTGCACAATAAGTGTTAGCAAATTTTGGATTCCTCAAAGGGGAAACGCCTTTATAGGTTCAAAGTTTCTACTTGATTTCGAAACTTTTATCGTGATATTCAGCGCGAGTACAATTTTATAATGCTCACTCCAAGCAACAAAATGCTTTCAAGGGCAAACAATGGTTCTCTGAAAAGCTGACGTTGATTATAAAGTAAAGCGAAGTGTCGAAAGAAATAATTTGTGCTGAAGACTTGTAATGAGTGTCCGGTAAACGAAGGGTCTTCATTGGTTGGCTTACAATGTCTGTGGTGGTGACCTCATCTCTCTGTTCCCGTGTTCTCTCGGCGCGATGCCCCCCCCCCCCCCCCCCGCGGGGTACCAAGTCGTCGTGGCTCGGACAAAAAACTTTCTCCCTTAAAAAGCCGCCGTTAAAAACGACGCTCGCGTTCGCACACATCGCGCAAAGAAAAAGAAAGAAAGAGAAAATGAAATCATAGCTGTACCCCCCCCCCCCCCCCCCGCGGACAGGAGAGTAGTTTTTTTTTTCGTCTAGCGAATGTTACGCAGGAAAAGGAGCGAGAAAGAAAGAGAAAAGACTTTAGAAATCGTGCTTACTTCATTATACACCTTTTTGGTTTCACCAAATTTCTAACGCGACCACTCGTATACAGCTAGCCGTTGGGAATGCCTCGCCTATTTTTATCTCGATTTCTATCGACGGAAGCTGTTTGCCTTTCGATTACGTCCACGAAATTCGTTTGGACGGGTCCTCGTTTCTAATTGAAACTTTCGTTGTGTATAACAGAGTCGTGTAATTATGCCGCGCTATTATTCAATTGAAATAGAAAGTTATTCTTTGACAAAAAAGAGCACGCTCTCACGTGCGACGACGAAATCAACGCAAGACATGTACATACAATGAAACTGACGCGGCTGTCTTAGTTTTTCTTTATCGAGAACGTCGCGCAATCTAATCACAGTTAACAGCACGCCTTGGCTTTTGTGTGATTAGTATGTACCTTTTCGGTTTCGAAATTCTTTTCGTTACCTTTGTATACGCACGTAGGTACGAAAAATCCTTGCTAACAAGGCCCTCGAATTCAAAGTAATCGCGCAAGTATTTTCGTGTTCCCTCCTTCTCGACGTCGAGCTGTTTGTTTACAGAAAGCCTCGTCCTCGACGACCGAAGGATGAATTTTTTCTAATCGCGACCACGTTCGATGGGAACTCTAGCGAGCATCGCGATTCACATATTCAACTGGTAACAAAGTTAAATGTACGTGAACGTAAAAATGAGCCATCCCGTGCGAGTAGCGAGAATCGTAGGAGCTGCAAGGTCGCGCAGTGATGAAACATTGTTGATCGTCGGGTAGCCTTGGTAGTTTGAAAAATTGAAGGAGCTAAAAAGGGAAAAAGCGAGGGGAAGCTGTAAAAAAAAAGAAGAAGAAAGAGCGAGAAACGCGGGCGCGAATAAGAGCGCCTTGAAACGTCCGTAAGAAAGAAGGAAAGAAAGCTCGAAGGATGCATCAAGTGGCGGCGTGTACGAGTGCATTATATAGGTGTTGGCCTCGGGCCGCGTCGGCAGCGGCGGCGTTGCGGTGCAATTGTGTTGGAGCGCTGAAAACACATCACGCACTATCACCCTATCCATTCCGTTCACGCGAAGGACAGCCGGTGTGTGTGTGTGTGTGTGTGTGTGTGTGTGCGAGCACGCGCATACGAGCGCAAACTGGGTCTCGACCACTTGGTTAGTGTGTCATGGCATCCCACTCTCCTCGGCTCCTAGCTCACTTGTTCCATTCTTCCGATCTTCTACACTCTCGCGCGAGCATTATCGACCGATGACGAAATCGCCAGCGTCACGCACGCAGCACGCAGCTCCCCTCTAGCTAACTCTGCGCCCGCAAATCCGTACGACGCCCAAATCGCTCAAGCACCCGCCGAGCATTATTAAGCGCCGGCTGTTGACCGGCCATTCTGTGCTTGATGGAGCTTTGCAAGCAGCCCTTCGATCAGCGTCGTTATCGCGTTTACCCAGTAGCGCCAGTCGCGTGACGGCCGCCTGTCTACACGCGTCATCGCAAAGCGTCGCAGAGCGCACTTTTGCTGACGTACGTATCGTCTACAAATATCCGAGGAGCAATTGGGTTACTGCGTAGATTTTTCTTTTCGCGCTCTCGCATCTTCCGTTGAGACGCGTCCTCTGACAAATTGATTTTTTGGCACGCGCGTCTCTGCTCTTTGAACGCGCTTGCAGGCGCGATGAATTTGCCCAATATCGCGACGATGCGCGACACCGATCATTCCCATCGAAGCGAGCTCCGGCATACGGCATTTTCATTCGGTTGATAAGATTGTCGCAATCGGAAGAGGCATTTGAGCAACTCTGAAAGAACTGCAATACAGCGGCGTGGAAGTATCCAGAGCGAAACGTGTAGACTTGTCCAGTTAGCAGATCGACTCGATGGCGTGGCGCAATGATCGCCGGCGAGAGAGACAGAGAGAGAAAAGAGGATTCCCATGAGCGACGATCGGATGCTCTCCGTCGAAAATTGGCCAACACGGCAGGCTGCGGTTTCGCGCGTTTTCGGCTATTTTGCAAGCGAGCGCTTCTCGCCGATGAGCAGGGCGTCTCTGCTCGAATGCGCAATATCTCCGAAATGGATCGAACGTACATATCGAGCTCAAGGTTTGCGGGCCGATCTTTCTTCGAGTCCGGCCTGTGCACCACTTTGCTCGCACTCACTGATTAGCCAGCCGAATCGGGGCAAGCAATTGGTTTTGGAAGGTGCGCGCACGGTTGGCGGTTCCCGAACGCTCGGGAGAGCGGACCTGGCGCAATGTCGCGAGAGGCTGTCGATGCACGGACCACATCGTCGCGGCAGCTTGCGCAAGGTCGCTCCAAAAGCAGAGAGAGCCGCTCGATCGGAACCGCTGCTTGCGAGATATCGCTCATTAGCGAGAAAACAAGCGGCATCCAAACAGTATACACACTGGCAAGAAGGCAAGAAGGGAAGAAAAAAGCAGAAAGCGAAAGCTCGCCCGCAACGTGCAGGGTGAGTATATCCAGTTCAAGGAGGCTCATTACATGCATACATTTGTCGGCGATGTGACGACGATAAGGATCGACTGCGCGAAGCGAAGGAGGCAGGCGGTGGGGAGTACTCGGATAAGAATGTGTGTCTAGTTTAGTGGGCAAGTAGGTCGCGCGCGCTCTCTCTCTCTCTCACTCTCTCGAGCCATCAAACGTCGTTACGCAATGCAGTTCCAGTGTTATACAATTATTGACTCACCGGATTAACAAGTAGGCTGCCGCTGCCTCTCTCTCTCTCTCGGTCTTTCTCTCGGCCTGCTGAAAACGAAAGCGACGCGATCCCCCACGCCGTCGCCGCGATTTCCTCTCTATCTGCGTCTACTCGCTTGCGCTTCCTCTCCTCCGCGACGCTCACTCGCTCACTCTCACTTTCGTTTCGTCGTCGCGCGGTTTTTCGGACACGAGCTGGTCCACGACCCATTCAACTACTCGTCAAGTTGACGAACATGCAACGACACGGGGGCTCGAGCTCGTCGCAAGAGAGAGAGAGAGAGAGAGAGAGAGAGAGAGAGAGAGAGAGAGAGAGAGAGAGAGAGAAAGAGACGAAAAGCCTAGTAGGTAAATCGCGAGCGCGCGAATCTGGTATTATTTTCGGCCTTGCGACGACTCGCAGGCAGTCGCGCTTTTCCGTGGCGGCCAAGGCGGATGCAACTGGCTTGCCTTGTGCCAGTCTCGAGCCGACTGTCCGCCAACGTGCGTGCGCGCGTGTCGCGGCAGAAGAAAGTTTTTGCGTCAAGATTGATGCAGGCGCGGACTGCCAACCGACGGAGAGCATCCGAGGCGACCAGGCAGCGCGTCATTGAACGCTTTTATCGCGGATAAGCCGGCCTCCTTTCTAATCTAGGTTGAACGTTTATTTGATTAAGCGCTTTTGATTGCAATTTGTTATTGTCGCGCGCGACACGCGGCTTGGCTACAGACGAAACGGAGAGCGGCCGTCACGTGCGTAGACGCCGCTCGCTCGCGCCGACGCTGCTCAAGGATGCGCGCGACACGCGCTTTTTTCCTTCGACGAGCGCCAAGTTCAAGACTGCAGGCCGATGTTGTACGGGCGATTTCAGGGATCGCCGGCTAAGCCAAGCTGCGCTGACATCCTTGACCCCCTTCTCGCTCGTTCTCTCTCTCTCTCTCTCTCTCTTTCTCTCTCCCTCGACGACGCTCGCGCGCTCCAAGGACGGCCGATTTCAATTTCGCCGTCCAGAGGATCAATTTTTCCTTCCCTTCGATCTCGCGAGCTCTCCGCACTCTCTCTCTCTCTCTCTCTCTCTCTCTCTCTCTCTCTCTCTCTCTCTCTCTCTCTCGGCCATTACGCGAGAGCGCTGCACGCGTGCACGCCGCGCCACAGAGTCGTGCGTCTGCTTGTTAATGCCACTTTTGTTGATGTTCGCTCGGCGAAAATAAAGCCGATGCCGCACGGCGAGCGAGCCAGTGCGACCCTGACCAACTTTCAACTCATCCTTTGCCAGATAAATTTTTGTATTCCTTTTTTTTTTCAAAACGTGCTTATTCGGCCTCTCATTCGCGGCTGACTCAACACATGCCTTGCATTTTCTAGCTATTTACTTGCTCCTCAATCTCGCTATCTTATCTATCAATGTTATGAGATTACATCGTACGAACAAATTTACTCCGTAATTACTGGTAACGAATTTTTTCGCACAACAAACAGCTCGATTTTTAAATCTAATGTTTTCTTTGACGAAGCGCCTTTCGTATTCTCATTTTGCCCGAAGCTACAGTTTATTAGCGATTCCTTTTTCGTTTAATCAAGTGACTTCAGTATTTGACTTTGTCTTTTCTGATAGTATGTTACTAGAAGGAAAAGTTGGTAGCTTTATGCAGCCTGCAAATTACGCGATTGAAAGCGAATGCAACGGATTAATTGTAGAGTACAATCGAAAATGAATTCACAGAATAAGACGTTAGGCAGAAAAAGAGGGCATTTTAAAAAGAAGCGGACTATCAAACAGATGTAATTTACCATGTCTACTTTGACATTGGAGAAATGAATACGGCAGAGTGAAGATTGTGGGTGAAAAGCGTCGAAGCTGCGGCACAATGAATTGAAATGAAAGGGGCCCGACAGACACTGACAATCAGGCAGGAATATTGGTAGTTGCAGTAATGAGGCTCAAAGTAATGTCGTAAAAATGATGAATTTATTGGAACAACGAAAGAAGCATGTAGGCGTTGTGATTAATAAAAGCACATCCGAGTATAGAAAGTTGAAGCTGTGTAAATGAGAATATAAAACAGATCAAGGCGCATCAAGTAGTCGGGCGAGCAACAACGTTGCGCAATCTTTGTGTACCCTCTCGCGCCGCTCGGTGTACATATCCCTTTGAGCTTTGAGCCTGCACGCGTGCTGTGGTGGCTATTCAGACTTACATAAGCCGATATAGTAGCTGCAATTAGCCGAGCCAATTGGGTCGACTGTAATTATAAGCGCTAATAAAGTTGAACGTCTGGCAAGCAGGAGCATTAAGCCTCTTGCCTGTGGTTTGGTTTTTCGGGGAGGCCCGACAAAATATCGGCCACTGGACTAGCCGTAGGCTCCATCGAATCTCCGTGAAAAGGCTGTGGGGCAGCGAAGCCGCTTGATTGCATTCGAGCGTAATCACGCCACGGCAGTAGGTCGGCATTCACGGCCCAAGCCGAGCGCAGCCCTTCGAGACAAAGCGACCAAACGCGACTCGCGAACATTATTAATCGGCAGAGCGACGGGAAATGAGCGCGAGCGCGCGCGGTCGATCGACGAGCCTCGCGGTTGCGCGCTCGCGGTTGCGCGCCTCGAGCAACAGTTGTGTACGCGGCGCTGCGGAGCTGCAGCACACAATGGCGCCGGCCGGCGCGGCGGCTCTCTCGTTTTAGCCGCGAGTGGAAATCGATAGCGCGCTCGCGGCCGAGTAAACCTGGCCCAGTTTGGCGCGCGCGCGCGCACGACCCCATTCCTGCGCGCCTCTTCGCCCTCGCACCTTCGTCGTCTCCCTCGTCTCCCGTGCGGCGCTATCGCCACAAGGACATCTGCGGCTCGGGTCCACTCCGACCACGAGCTTTCGATTTTCGCGCTCCGTACTTTAGGCCCCGACATGTCCATTCGCTTCGTCTTACAGGCTTGCCGCTTTGTTTCATTTGCTAACTTTGACCGAATGTTGAGCAACTCTCGCTTGCGCAACGGAATTCCAAATTCCAAAGCGACACTGACCAAGTTTTGAGAAAGGTTCGAGCTCCCTGATGCAACGCAATGTAATCGCAGACTCTTTAATAGATCAACAAGGTCTTGATCAATTACTTTGCCGTGCATTTCCGAGCTTCACAGTCAAAGATCCGATCCCTAAATTACGCACGAAACGCCTAATTATTACGCGCTTATTTTTAGTAAGCAGGTCAGCGAGGTAGCGTGGCGGAGGGGCGCGGGGTGGATGGGGGGAGGGGGCATTATAATAATCTGCCTTATGATGTAAATCAATTCAAGAGGTAGCCTCGTAACGTGTCGTCGGCGCGAGGGCAAATACATTCAACGATAATACTTATCCGATGAATATCAGGCTCTGCGATATACCTTTACGATTATTCATGTATTCAGCTGTTCTGCGCGCTCAAACTAATCCTGTATTTGTTTTACGAAAGCACGACGATTTTGGCAGTCGCTAATTATTACATATTATCGATTATACAAGCGCGAGAAAGAAAGGTTTTACGTAAGCTTGGCTCATCTCGGATGGCTATGACCTAAATGAAAAGAAAAGAGAAAAATCCGACGGAGCGAAATGTTGAAATTTCAACGAAACGGAAACAAAGGTCTCCGTACACTGATTGCTAATATTTCGTTTCGGTGGGTTATTGAAATCTCCAGAGAAAATCGCTCTCGAAACTTCACTTTCCCTTTTTTTTTTCTTTTTTTTTTCTTTTTTTTTTTCCTCTTGATTCCTCTCGTCGTGTACACATTCACGCAGCACAGTTGCCTCTTTTCGTTACGATTGTACTCGACGAAAAGAGGGCCCTTGTTCTTCGAGAATCCGCCGTTTCTTTTTTCTCCCGTGCTTTTATGCTTCCTCTCCGGCGCGCATTTTTTTTTCCAACAATACTCGTTTTAACGATAATTATGCAGGTTGGCCAACGCCACAAGTACCCCTTCATTTGAGCTTTGTCTTCTCTGCCTGTTAATTTTCGGTTTTTTACCCTTTGTACTCGTACATTTCGAATAAAGGGTCGTTTACAAAGTCGCCTTTAACTATTCTTTGTTTGACTCCAAGTATACCTTTACAAAGCAATCTGCTTTTCCTGAAACAAATTTATAAACGCGCCATGTCTCGTTGTCCAGCGCGTTTTTAATGAGCTAACAATTCCAGTACAGTTCGACAGTCATACGGCAAGCTCTATGCATTGGTGTTAAAATAGAGTAGCTCTAGCACTTTTTTTCTCGAGAAAGTAGGCCGCGCAAGTTTCAAAACATTGATTTTCATTGTTTTGATTCGAAACACGAGTACAAAAGATGACGTGTGCCTGGACTAGAATGGAATTGACTTTTGAAATCGTTATCGCCTCGCTAAACCTTATTTTTCGCGCGAGAGAAATGCGCGTTCAGCTCGACGGTGCTTCGAATCAAGCGCTGGCTTGCAAGACAATCGAACGGACGGCCGATGGTGGAAAAAGGGCGCCTACGAGATGAACGCAGAATAGAGGACAATTGTCGGATAGCAAGAGGCGGTTTATTTATATCCGGAGTGCGCATCGGAGCCGTAGGACGCTACGCCATTAGACGTAGCGTCGGTGTGCGGTGTGCGTTGTGCTTGCGAGCGCGCAGTCGCTCTCTCGCTCTCCGTCTCTGCCTTGCGTGCGTTTCTGTTTTCTAGAAGCGTAGCTCGCTCGCGCGTGCAGCCGGTGGCAAGTGTGTCAAGGGCAGCGACGACTGCGAGCGCTGGGGCTTGCCTATAACTCGCTTCGTCACGGCCCCAAACGCGCGCTACAGCCACTATTATGTGCCTCCATACCCACGCGCATCACGCACTCCGTGCACCAATACTTGCAAGCTCTTCTCGTTCCTATTCCTCTTTGTCTTTCTGTCCGCATTTTGTCGGCATTTCATCGGCGCCCAAATAAGCTCCATTTCACTCGACAGAGTTGCTTCGCAGTCGCAAATTTCCTCGATTTTATTCGCGTTTCTCACCCTCGATGCACCCAACTACTTCGGCATAAATTTCCTCTCCACTTCCGACGGAATATCTTGGAATGCGGTATTTCATTCTTGTGCCATGAAACCACACTCGCAGAGGAGACCTTGCCGATCACAGTGA
Source organism: Phymastichus coffea (assembly GCF_024137745.1). Classification (NCBI taxonomy): domain Eukaryota; kingdom Metazoa; phylum Arthropoda; class Insecta; order Hymenoptera; family Eulophidae; genus Phymastichus; species Phymastichus coffea. The sequence continues at coordinate 12,530,546 of NW_026706814.1, forward strand.
ACGTTGGTGCACGAGTCGAGATGAATAGCGACGACAAACATTACCTCTTGAGGCGAAACTTGGTCCTCTTGGCGAGCTGCGATCGGACGAGTTGTCGAGTAGCTCGCAGTCGATCGCAGCAGAGCTTTCGGCTTGCCTATTAATCCGCACGTGTGGCGGCTTAGCCCCGCTTTTGTTGCCAACGGCCAAATCTTTACGCCGAATTGGCTATGACGATCATCCGTTACGTAATGCTCTCCCTAATTGTCCCGACGAGTCGCGCTCGCGTGATTTATACGCGTGCTAAGTTCAAGTGGCGTGTTTGCATTTTTGCCCCTCTTCGACTTAAACGCCGCGATCGCTGTTCCACGCACGCCTGCATGCTCGAGCCTGTTCGAATTTGATTTATCGACGGCAGCGTTCTTGACTGCGTTCAATGCGAGAATATATGGCAGCCCCCCGAGGGACCGTTCTCGGTGCATTTCGCTGCTCCGCCAATTATGCCGCTGCAGCTGTGTCTCTATCAGTTTCACATTCGTAACTTTCCGATGCGTTTTTCCGCGTGCCGTGAAAATTCCGAACAGGATCTTTGAGCGGGCGTGGGCATTTTGTATTTCACGTGCACTCGTGGAAGACAATTATTCACTCTGAGGCAAGCAGAAGACACACGCTCGACCGTTGGAATCGAGCAACAAGAAGAAAAGTACGAAGCGATGAGGAAAGCTACGCCGATTAGACATTCCAAAGGTTCTAAGACGGTACATACATAGGGAGCAGCTACAACGTTCGTGCGGAGAAAAAATTGTTGCGCCACTGGCGTTCGTCAAACTTTGACAAGTGGCTTGCTCAAACGCGATTCCTGAGAGAGATCCAGCAACGAGAAAGACAGCGTACGTGCAATGCCGCCAGTTTGAGAGCGCAAAGCCGATTATATTGACTGCTACTTGAGGGAGGGTGGGGGAGGGGGGGGGGGGCTTGTCGTTTATTGCTCTGCGTCTTTCTCCGCAGCTCGCTCGAAATTCCCACTAATGAAAAGTCATTTTGCCGTGATTGTTGCGAGCTCTGCTCGGCTTTCTCGATTTGGGTCGGCGCTAATTTGCTTAACTCATTTCCAATCGCGTTGCAGCCGCGCCAAACTCGATGGGAAAACGACAAATGCGCTCGCTCGATCGGTCCTGCTTGTGCTTCGCGATTCCGTCGACTACGAGGCGACGCTCAAGTCCCATCCGAATGCATTTACGAAATCGGAGCCATTATCAAGGCATTCGCTCCCTCTTGAATACTTGCAACTCCGCGCTCTGCTAAGTGATAACTTTTAAAATCAACTCTCCCTTTTCTCCCGACGAACCCGACGCACGAGTTTTGCAAATAACCAATTTCGACGAATATATCTCGTCGGCTGCTTAGCTATCTTCAACGGATTACTTCACAATCGACTTAACGTGTTTTCCTCGCATGTGTAACTCTGTGAGTTGCAAAAAAAAGTAACAAAGGTGGGCTGAAGCCGATTCATTGAACACTTCAACCAAGATGAAATCGTTTTATCGTGATAATGAAGCATAGAGCTCAACAAAGCTCAATTTACTTATCGTAGTTGTAACGATTCTGTCGAAAGCGGCGTCATTTGTTTTTGACGACTGGCAAGTTTCCTAAAAAAGTATCGGAGAAAATCTCGAATCTCTAGACAACTGAATAAGAGTTGGTTAGGTGTTGCTGAAATGAACTAGGAATTGCATAACGCAAATTCACATGAATTTTCCATAAAGGTTCTCGTTGCAAGCCTGTGCAAGTGTGATGCATGCGAGTTGCAATCAGATCGCACGTTAGAGACGGGCAGCAGCGGCAGCAGCCGGGTTTACGGCGAGAAATCGAGCAAACGAAGGGAGGCGAGGCGGCGTTGCACGTTCGATAATAATAATAATAATCGATCGCGCGAGCCTCCAACACGTCTTTATTAACTGCGAGCACGTATGAGCAGCGGCTGCAGGACGACGAGACTCGATTTCGACGAAGACGATAGGTACGTGCAGCAGCAGTCTTATCTCGCGGGTCAGAAGGGTGCACGATTGCGCATATTGCAAGCTGCAGCTAGTTTAGGAATCGGCGGCATCTATCTAGCGCTCTACTCCCGATTCGCTCGTTAGTCTGAGAAATCGCGCTACATCTCGCCTGCTGCTCCGCCTATCAATGCACCTCTCTCGTGTGTTGCTGTGCCTCCGACTGCACGGCCGTTACCAGCCGTCATCTTCTTCCCCCGTTAGATTTACGTTTGGCTCGTGGATGCAATTCTGCCCAGCGCGCCCGGCAAAATTCCATCTCGATTTTCAAAATGAAGCACACACTCGCAATAACTTTCAATGATTGCCATCGAGAGGCGAAGCCAATTTTCTAATGCTATATATATGTAGTTTCATTTGGAAAATTATACAACTTTCGGCCATTTTCCAATTTACTTCCAACGAAATTGCTGCTTCGCGCAAGAAATCAGAAACAATTTGTAAGGCACACACGTATGAACATATGATCCCTGTGCAATTTGTGTATCATACTTGTGCGCCTTTTTCTGCTGTACTATCTCGGCGCGGCTTACTCGGCCGTGCGATTTCACAAAACCTTTTGAAACATATCGAGCGGCAGCTAAATGTTTAAGCCTTCTTCGGTCGTCGCTTTCGTTCAAATTATTTCGCCAGTGCCACTCGACCTTTGAGAAGTCAAGTTTTTCAATTTGCAATGCGGCCGGTAAATATCTTAGGATACAACTTTATTGCGGACTGCTCTCAACCTCGTATGATTCGAATTGACAGGTTACATAAGATAATTAGCTTAGCACATATGCGAGCAGGCTTACGCACAGCGTGAAGTTTAATAAATTGCTTATTGCGGACTTCATATAAAATCAACGACCATTAATTTAGCTGCTTACAGGTAGTTTGTAATAGAGTATCATTGAGTTACGCAATGTCGTCGAGTTTTTGGACGCAAGCGAATATAATACCTGGCGCGGCGGTAATTTAACGCTTGAAATCGACGTGCACACAGGTGCAGCAGAGGTATTCGCGAATATAAAGCTATTTTCAACGTTTAGATCGTCGGACGGAGATATATCACTTTCAGTTCTCCCGCAGTCGAACAATCCTCGCGAGCGAGGCTGTTCCCGCGCGAATCCAGCTCTAATTATCGTCTCGTCGGATCTACAAGCGATCTCCAAGCGCCACACACACACACACACACACACACACCTGAAATGACTACATTGAAAAAAGAAAAGAGCGAGCTCGATATAAAGGCGATAAGCATCTTCTGATCTCTACGGCCGGTATCCGCGCGGATCTCTCTTCTACTCGCGCAGAAATCGTTGCGATAAATCAACGGCAAAAAAGTTATCGCGCGCGTGTCGCAAAGGATGCGCTTTCGCGCGGCGGTTGCGTCAGCTCCGCCCGCGCAGATCCCGAAAAGTTGGTCGACGCGAGCCTACAGCGCAGTCGATACGTCGGGCTCGTTGATTTATATTCGGGAAGCCGCAATCCATTCGGCTCACGGTGGCGCGCGCTCTCGCGGCAAAGCGTTGCGCAAGCTGTCTCTCTTCGCTGTTCCGGATCATCGGACACACTCGGGCGGAGCGACGGGGACGACGCGAGGTCTGATTGGCCGGTGGCGCCGTCGCTCGTTTTCGACATCGTTGTTAATCTTCTCCGCCGGCAGGTACGCGCGCGTCCAAGATGTTGCGCGCGTGCGGGACTTTTGTGCAACGGCGAAACGATCGAAAGTCGGCCCGGCGGTCTGCGCCGCGCGTCACGAAAAACAGCTCCCCGCGAACGCTGCACCATTGTGTGTGTGTGTGGCTGTGAAACTGTGAAAACAAACGTGAGCGACAAAAAGGCTCGGCCCGATCGCTCGTATTAATCATCGTAAATCGACGCAATTATGAAAGGATATCGCTGACGCAACGGCAGCGAGCGCATGGGTGCGCGCGAGGATTGGAAGGTGGTGGCCGCGCGCGGAGGGACGAGATAAGGAATGGCGAGGGGGAGCCTAATTGGCGCTCGAAATTCACGGAGCGGGAGCACGCGAAACGCGCGCGCGCGCAGCATAGGCGCATATGGAAAGCAGCGGGGAGCAGCGAGCCGCGACGATTTTATGAGCGCCGTGTCCTGCGCGCGCAGCACTCGCTCCGGGGGGAAACCGGGGGGAAAACGAGAGAAATAAAGAGCCCCCGACACATGTACACTTGCAACAGGATGGCACGCTCGGATGCCTATCTTCCTTCTCTCGCTTTTTATTGGGCGCGCGAGTCGCGGAGAAAGTGGCCGCGCGAGAATTACTTGCCGCGCTCTTAAAGACGCTGTGCGCGGCCCCGCTTAAATTTGCTCTCTCGCTCTCTCTCTCCCGCTTTAATTGGCTTCTTATTCCGAAAAGTAAACGAGCGTGAGTCACCGCGCGTATAACCGTTCTTTCGGCTGGGTCCTTTCGTTTTCTACAAGCAGTTTTCTTTTTATCCCGCTGGCCGGTGCCTCTCTTCGTCGCGCGGCTCGGCTCGCCGTTATTATTCTAATTGGCCCGCGGATTATATCACGAGAAGGTGGGAAAGAGGGCGAGCGAAGGAAAATTAAAAAAAGAACAAGAGGAAGGAAGAAAGAAAGCGCGCGAGGCATCTAGATAAAGGAGTTTCGGGGCGCAGGATAATTTGCAGAGTAACGATCGCGCGCGGGACTCGTACGAGTGAGCCGTGCAGCCGCATTACGCAAATGCTGCCCGTTATATTGCGACTCGACACGCAGCTTTGTGCCGGCTCGACGTGCCCGCACAACCAGCCGCGCGCGATCACGCCCAAGCTTTTTCGATCACTTTCACTGCGCGAAGCTTCGCAGAGGCCTTTGCAGCTGAATTTATCGACATTTATGTGCGTTCGGAACTCTCGATCTCGCGTCGTCGCTCTCGCTTTCACAAAGCACACGCGCGCTGATTGCCCAATGTTCAAGTGTAAAGTCGGCTGATTGACTTTCCCGATAATTATCCGGCGTAGCCGTTGATCGTCGCAAAAACAACGGGTCGCGTGAAGAATCGGCGACGCCGCGAGGCTGATTGGCCGAAACGCCGACGGGGCTTCGCATCAGCGTTGCAGGCGCAATCAAGTGGCGGCGCACGGACAATAAAGCCAAACGACGCCGTCGCCAAACGAAGTCGTAAATATAACATGCGAGCTGAAATAGCTTTAAATAAGGGCTACGCGGTCTGCCGGTGCGCCGGCGAGCAGTGCGACCGCGAGGCGGCCCGAGCGCGCCTCGCAACGTGAGAAACGGAGCAGCGTTGGCGCAACGCGGCGCGAGCAAAGGGTAGCGGGCGCGCCAAGTCAGCGTCGCCGTCGAAAACCCATCGCGTTCGCTTGTTTTCCCTTCGGAGCGGCGCGACATCGCCGAGCGAGCGCGGAAAATCCACTTTCGATTTCGACATCGCGCAACGGCGTTGGAATTGCCGCGCGGGCGCCGCACGAGACGCACGCGAGACGAGCTGCCGAGGCAGGTACGCGGGTAACGCCGCGCGATCGCGGACGCCTAATGCACGGCTGCCAAGCGAACGCGCATCTATCCGAAGCAGAGCAAAGATAATAAAGCTTGAGCGAGCGGCGTTTCGTCAGCCGCAGCTTGCTCGGCGGCTTAACGAGCTGCGGCGTTCCTCCTCTCCCCGACCACTCGCAACGCGTTCTCGGTCCCAGCCGACGGTTGCGTAACCTCGACGCGGCCGTGCGAGCTTTCGCGCACGCTGGCGCGTAATCATTGGAAACTGGAGCCACCCCGTTCCCGTGGAACGCGGCACCGAGAGCCGCGGGCGTTGGTCGCGCCGCAGCTTTGTCGAGGGTGTGTGATCGCCGTCCGCGAACGTACACGGCGCTCGCGAGCGGAGAAACGAGCGTTCGCGGCGCGGCTGTGGGAACCGAGCCGCGCGCACCTACGCGTACGTCGGTGCATTACCCGCGGAGGTGCATATTTAGCGAGCTGCTTTAATTGTTTTCCAATGAAGCTCGGAATGCTCGGGGCCCATTGTTCCGCGCCGTCCACTCGCGACGGCTCGTTCCCTCGAGATCGATCGGTCGCGCTGGTCACTCGCTCTTACGTGCGACCGCGGCTCGATGAAAGTTTCGATCGCCGACAAAGTCGAGGTTGTCGCGAGCGCTCAGCGAGGCAGCTCGCGATCCCTCCGTTCGGCGAGAATCGCCAGACGGAGCCGAGGCGCTGCTGCAGCTTTTGCGGGCAACAGCGGAAAATGGACGAGAAAGCCGCTGCGGCGACGCGCTTGCGGCCAAGGTTAGGAAGTTGCTTTAAAATTCAGCGCGAGCCACGCGGCGCGAAGACAATGCAGCTCTCTTTGCCGGGCTTCCTTTCTTCGGTCGTCGTATTTGCATACAGTCGCGCGCTCGAGCGGCCACAACGGCGCACGCGAGTGCGGCTCGCGACGCTTGTCGGGCGAAAAGGCTCGGCGAGACGCGCTCGGTAAAGTCCGAGTGTTTGTCCGGCGACCTTCCCGATCGGCGCCGGCGATGACTTGGCACGCGCGGCCGGTCGCCCGCGTAGCTGTGTCCCGTCGGTCGGTTGCGCGGAGCCGATAGCGGAAAAGGGATGAGCGGAGACAAAGCGCAACGAAACAGCGGTAGCGCCGCGCGAGTGGCGATCGAAGGCTAGACGTGCGCGAGCCTGCTCGCGAGGTGTCGGATAGGGAACCGGGAGGCGATTGCGGCCAGAGCGTGCCCGAGCGGAGAGACACAAAGGGACTGCGACTGTAACACAGCTGCGCAGCCGAGCGTTAACGCTCTGCGGCTTGTCTTGGCGGCGAATCGAGGTTTCGCCTCCGTCGCGCGATTGTCCGCCGCTGCACGCGTGCACGTGTGCCCGCTAGGATAATTGCGCCTAATACCGGCTGATTGTTTCTCTCTGTTCGCGACCCCCGCCCAGGAGAGTGCGCGCGATCAAGATACGGGGCTTTCCACTCTCTTCCCCCCTCCCCTCTTTTCCTCGTTGTTCGTCGACGTCGATAGCCTCGGAGACTACCTGTTACGCGTGTGTGCGCACACGCGCGTTTCCAAAGGGGAAAGTTAATTCGCCCTTGTGCTTAATCAGCTCGCGGCGGCGCGAGAGCGTCGTTCGTGAGGATTCCCAAGCCAAGCGTAGCGAGGGATTATCAAAGAATTCGAGTGTTGCAGAAATCAGGTAGTGCGGCGCTTCGGCGACGGGCGTCGAGAGCGTCGGAGATGGAATTTGGCCCGTGCCGATCGGCGGACGCCTGACAATGGAGCTTTCGCGTGTCCGAATAGGTGGGCGTGGGCGGGTACGAAAATGCGCCGGGGAAAATCGACTGCGCGCGCACTGCCGCTCGCCGATCGTTATCTCTCGGCGTTGTATTGCAAAATCGTGACTCCGTACAGTTGTCCGTGTGCGCCGACACGTATCTTTGCACTGGCGTACACTGCTGGGGACAGGCAGATAAGAGGCTGATCCGCGCGGCTACAACTTGTCGCGAGCAGAAATCACTTCCCGCGTATCGGGATTACAACGGCAGATGCCGAGTGGCACTAACGAGAGGCTTTGTGGGATCGATTTGTCGAACGACGATCCAAGCTAGCGCCACTCGGAGCGCTTCTTTCGGGAGGGTAAGCGACTCGATTTTCGAGGGTGTTGCGCGACAATTGGGTCGCAAGGATATGTGTACACGCATATGCGTAACATACTTTTGTTTCGTTAGTTCGGCGGTATTGTTGCGCGAGAAATGCGAGTTGTTGCCGCAAGCGCGCGGTGGTCGGCATCTTGATAGATTTTATCCCTCGAGCGCACGCGCCTACACTGCGTTGGTCTGGTTGCGGCCACTTTGCGCTCGTGCGTCTGCGCTGGGCTGTGCGCGACAGGCCAATTTTTCGTCGGCAATGTTATAATGGCGATAAATCTAAGTTTATTGAAAGTCTCGCCGAAGCCGTATCGGCGCGCGGCGAACCCCCGAGCGTAAATCATTTTCAAGACCAAATTGTCGAAGCTCGCCCCACTCGGGTGTCTTTCGAACAACGGAGCTGCTTTGTTATTTAGACGCGGTCGTGGCTCCCGTGTCAACTTGTTTCACCTTTCTCGCCTCGCTTATCAGATAACCACTATTATTCGATTGTCTGACCCACTTTTCGTGTATTCGTTGATTGAATTTGCAAACGCGGAACTGTTCCGCGATAGATAAACATATAATAAAGCTAAAACGTATCCGCGTTTCTGTGTTCAGTAATTGTATCCACAAGATAAGCATCGAGCGCAAATTGCACTAAAAGGCCATTTACTTGACTGGTGGGCTTGAAATGGTAAGCGCCAAGTAAAAAAATCGACCTGAAAAGTTGATATCTGTGAAAGCTTGCTACTTACACAGGGGAGGAGGGCGTCGGCGTCATTTTCGCTCTACTGCCAAAGCAGCAATGTGTATTCGCTGTTGGGCCTTGCAACGGCAACGCGTACACTCTCTGCCGCTCTTAGCTTGGAGTCTTAATGGCACGAAATGCAAGCCGGCCCGCTGTCGCTCTGACACACCTAATCATACGTCATTATCGTAGCAATAAATTTCACGAATGATACACGTAAATCACTGATAAGCATCGTTAGCGAGAGCCAGAGACAGAGGGAGCGAAAAGAGCGCAATAGCCGTGATACTAATCGCACCACGACGCCGCAGACACTGATCCGTGTTGTGTGTGTGTGTGTGTGTGTGTGTGTGTGTGTGTGTGTCGTGGGCCCATTAATGCGAGCATTGTTTATTAACACAGACGGAGCCTACTGCGACTGTCGAATCGCTTATTCGTTTGTTTGTTTTACCTCCTGGCTAATGTCATTATCTGGCCGGATTGTAGCTTCGAAATCGTTCAGTCGACGCTACGCTGCAGTCGGGGCTAAAGCCAAGTTCTCGTTTCAACGAGCGAGAATTCGTTCGACGAAACGCAACCGAGACCATTGCGTGATCTCGCACTCTCACTTTTCGGCCCGAGTAGCGGTGTTCCGCTAGTCGAGATAATCCAAGTTTCTCCCGACGAGGCGCCATTCGTCGCGCGAGCTTAATACCAGTCGTTGAGTCCCGTCGAGTCCTGTACAGCCGCAGCGAAATTTCCTCTTCGCGCCGTGCTCCGCCGATTCCCCGCTTCGTTCGTTCTTCCGGGGTACGGCGTCATCGGCCTCTTGTGCGTTCCCTGGCCGAACTGTTGTTCTGCTCCGCTAGTCGCATTTTAAATATAGAAAGGCCGGATAATTGAGAGGCTGATGTAACGAGATGGTGTTGCTCGCTGAAAGCGCCAGGCGGCAAATGCAGGTGGCTGCCGCGTGCAAGCAGCAGAAAGCGCGGAGCTTCCAGCGGCGTTGCATTCGCATCAGCGGAATCAACGTCTGTCCAGCTTTTCGAGCTACCTGTTATTCCGCGACGATAAGGCCTATTTATATCGGCCTAGATTCCGCGCTCCGCGAGATCACCGGCTATGGGCCGAGCTGCGCGGCTGACGGTTTCCGATTCTGAAAAGAAGCACGAGGAAAGAGAGCAACAGCGGGAGCCTGGCGCGCGGCCGCGATCGTCGTCGGCTGTCTCGTCCAGTTGTCGTGAGTGCGGAGCGACGAGCAATCGTCGGATTCCTATTATTTTTGCCGAAGGCTCGCGTCAAGCGCGCCCGAGTTATATTTTTAGTTGGTCGCGCTTTCGGCACTTTCATCGCTTTGCGCGCCCGCGCGGGCCTGCTCGCTTGGCACTAGCAGCTTTCGCGAGACGACTCAAGGATGGACTTTATCAGGCGACGATTCGCCGAAGCGCGATCGAGAGTGGAAAGTGCGCCGAATCCTTCGCTAGTCGGCCGAACGCAACGGCGTTTGATTAGCTCCCAAGCGCAAAGTGGCAATCCGTTCGGCAGTTTATGATCTCGGAGCTGTTGATTGGCGGGGCGCCCGGTTTCGCACGCTACAAACTAGATTATTCAATGACGAAGCTGCGCCTCGTTAGGCTTCGGAGCGCGACACGGAAGTCGCCTGCAGCTTTGTTAGTCTGAAACTGTATGCGCGCCGCGAATGGCTTGTGCTCAACGCAGCGATAGCTAATTCAACACAAGTAGCAAAGATGAGCTGTCGCATAAATGCTTTCGCTCGGCGCGAAAGACGCGTTCGAATCGCGAGGCGCGTTCAAGGTCGCGTCGAATGCGCGCACGTAACGCTTCTTCTTCGCTCGCCGGATGCACGCGTTCGTCATAGCGCGAGGCACAACTCTGCTCGGCAGCTTTTCGATAGCGCAGCGCCATTGCGACGATACCTCGTGCGCACGAGTATCCGCCGAAAGAAGACGAACGCTTGGCGCACAATGAGCGGCATTGTCTTCGCCGATGGACCAAGCGGAGACGGCTGGAAAATTAAATGGCGCTGATTCTCGCGACAACAATTTTATTGTCACTCTCGGTGTATTCGCTTCGTTGCGACATTTCGTCTGGCCCATTGTTTTTACCTGCGGCTAGCAATAGTGCGTTATAAATAGTCGGCTTTGATTGGAATCATGGCTACGTGGGCTAATCGAAATCCAATGAAGCCATTCGATTGAAATGGAAAAAGTGTTATTTGCCGACTGACAATCAGAGTACGTAGGTGTACGAGCGCGGCGCCCTCTCAGTGACCCGTCTGTTTTTTTTTTTAGGTCGAAAGGCCTTTCATAGCGTTCTATCGGCGTGACGGGCTCATTAAGAAAATTGCTTTTCAGTTTTGGAAGCTGCAGCTCGTAAAAACGACTTTTCTCTTCTAATAAAAAGTTGTTGTCTCATTAAGGCGCGAAATCTATATTTGCGATGCGCGCGCGCACGGAGAAAGAGAAGTGGAAGCGCGAATAAATCAAGCGCAGCTCTTCGGGAATAGCGTATCCGAATTTGGCGCATAAAAGCGCGGCGCGGCTCTCGGTTTTTCGGAATTGCTTGCAGATGTGTCGGTGGCGGCGGCGGCGGCGGCGGCGGCGGCGGCGGCGGCGGCGGCGGCGACTCGCTCAATTATAGCACAAAGAAGGGAAGTCGACTGCGGCCTGGCCTGCTCGCCGGATTTAGACTCGGATGTGCCGTCGAGCCCTTACTCACGCTCTTTTTCGCCGGCCCGCGAGCAACTGGGTCACGTGCGCTCAGGCCTGCAGCAAATTCTTTTTTTTCCACCGGGCGGCGCAGCCAAAAATATGGGTCGTCGCCTCTGCGAGCTCCGTCGCGGCCAGATACTTCCAGCGAGTAATGAACTTGGCCACTTTATTGCATTACAGGATCGCTAATCACCGAGCGACTAGGCACTCGTGCGTGCATGCGTTTTCCCGAGGTGTCTGGAAACACGCCGGCGACGGGTTTCTCACGCGTGATGCCTTGCGCAATCGACGAGAGAATTCAGAGAATATCGGTCGTGCCCCGCGAGCGTCTCGACGCGACGTCACTTTGGCGGAGCGTCGCTCGAGAAAAGAGGATCGCGACCAATCGAGCGGGCGAGCCCGGCCCGCCGCAGCTCTGGGTCGCTTTGTAAGACTGCAGGCGGACTGCTGCTCCTCTCTTCGCACCTTTCCCTTTGTACGCCGGCCGCGCTACGTTATTTTCGTTTGGATATCCGTTGGCCGTTTTCGCGCGCGGCTTATCTCGCCAACGACTAATTTGCTTTTCGCGCTTTTCGCCCGGGCGACGCCCACCTGTTCCGCCCGATTCGTTGGCGCGCGAGCAGTCCGCTCGTCAACGGACCCGGGCTTCGTCCTCTTCTTGTTTTGGTCGTTGGCAAGTTCGCAAAAGCTGGCGGCTCCGTTGACGCCGCGGAACGGCTCGCATTCGGCCAGCCGAGCTCGCTACACCTTGTCGCTGCACTCGATTACGCGCTGGCAGACTCGTGCGAACGCGCGAGACCGGAGCGACGTTTCGGTGGCCGGAGTGCAGTGTACGCTCGGCGCGAGTGGCCGCCGAGAGGAGGAGAGAAGAGAGCTCAGCGAGGCGTGCACTGTAGCTGCTGCGGGCTCTTTCGTGCGTGGAATAGGCTCAAGGCTGCAGCGGTGCAACAGCCAGCTCGAGTGCACAGAGGCGTGCGCGCGCGCGCGCGCGTTTCTACATGCACAGTTGAAGCGTATAGCTGCTACCGGCTTCCGTACCGAAGGGCCGCCGATATCTCACGCAGATAACCCCCTTTTCTCCCCTTCACTCTCGCTTTTATAGCACACTCGGACAATGAGTTTTCTTGTGCTCTTATCCGCGTTCCTCGCAACCTTATCGACAGCCAGTTTTTCGATGGAGCCGCACTTCGCTCCATTGTCCTTTTCTCTCCGCATCTCCCGACACTCCTCATTAGCATTGTTGCGCGGTTTTTTTCTTCGCGCTCGATTATCGTGGTTAAACAAAAATAGCCGCGACCAGAGAGACAGAGAGAGAGAGAGAGAGAGAGAGAGCAAGGACAGAGAAAATCGCGCGGCTCTACTGTATACTTGTTGCTTTGCAAGCTGCTGCCGTGCTTTATTTTTTCCTCTTTCTTTTTACTGCTCTAATTACCGTTGGATGCTGCTGTTTTCCTTTTTCGTTCACAACTTGACGCGGATGACAAGTCAAGCGTGTCGCTTCGTTATGTTGCTCGCGATTGTTCCTGCGTTTTTCTCCCTACCTGCTTCGATCACCGAGGAGCTACTTGGTACTCGACCACTTTTTGTTTTATTCGTTCTTCGCTCCCTCGCCTATCAAGTTTTTCTCCTGGCGCAAGTTTGATTGCCCTTCACGCCTTTCCAAGTTCAGCGTTTTTGTGGTCGCAAACGTCGAGAAGGAAGGCAAATCTCGACAACGATGTAAAAATGAGTCGCTGGCTGTGTAGCGTTCGCAAGAAAGCGCTGACAGTTGCATTCCATAGATCAGCTAATTGCGATCTGTTGCGTCTGTTACGATTTCTCGATTCATCGGATGAAAAACTCTTACGCGGAGCGAACGACTGGAGAAAAAAGGAAAGAGTCGAGGTGCAAAGTCAAAGCCGAGAGCTGCTGAGCGCAGGCGGGGCTGCGGAGAGCGGTCGGCGCGCGGTATAAAGTAAAGCAGGCGGCGCGGAGACGCGCGCGCAGAAAGCGAGAGTCGTTCTCCGAGCAGAGGAGTACGAGGATCAACGGTATATCTACCTGGGCCGAGGAGGAGAGCGCATTCCTACGGCACAACGTCACTGTACGCGCGCGGTCTCTCGCCAGCCATGACCATCGCCATATAGCGCCTCTTTCTCCTCGCTTCTTCCCTTTTCTCTTTCTGCTCGGTCGCGTTTGCTCTCGACGCCGCCTCTTCGGCCGCTTGTCAATGAAATTTCGCATTCGTATTTTTCGGACCGCGGCCGAGAACTCGGCCACTTCCCAACGCTTCCAGGCGCCAATGTTCCTCTATTACCGAGACTTGTCGACGTTTGATTCATTGCTCACTTTTCAAAGATCCTTTTCCTCCTAATGACTTTCACGAGCACAATAGAATTATTATAGTAATGTGGATGTGAAAACAGGGTTAAGCAAGTAGACACCACGTATACATATAACGACCTTTTTTCCTTTCTTCGATCGCCCCCCCCCCCCCCGCTCTCGCGGAGCTCTGTTGCATGTGTACGTGTGCGGCAATTATCCGGCATCGAGAGCAAGCGGATTTTTCCATTTCCCTTTCTCTTGAACAATCGGCTCGGAACACGTATCGGCCGGGTGATAAAGCAATGGCCGCTGTAACGAGCGACGAACGGGAAAAGGCCAGCGAGATCGAAATTGGACGAGGAGCATATCCGTTCGTCTCGTGCCAGCTTCCAGCTTGCGCGCGACAAACAGCTTTCTCCTTCCCCCCCGCGGTATTGCGAGGCGCTTTGGCGCGCGCGTCTATTTTTACCCGGCGTCCCTTTCATTAGAGTGCAGGCACGGCTGCGCGTCGCAAATGTTCATGCCCCCCCGGAGCCGCCGGGCGAACCGCTCGCGGAGCGTTCGCGCAAGCGGACGAAACGGACTCGAAGTGGCAGCGAACGAGCTGCCATTCGTCAGGACGAAAAGCAGTAGCGAGGCTTCGGTCCGCGGCCCGAGAAAGCTCACTGGCGCCTACGCGCACATGCGTAGCTCCGACGCGAGTGTATGCCCACTGGACTGCGGCATTTCGGGCGGAGTATGCGAGCGCAGGTCGAAACAGCTCGGGGAAAGAGAAATTGCACGCGAAGGGCGAAGAGAATCGATACTGCAAAAGTCTTTCGTGAGCCGAGCGCCCGGTGCTCGGCCGAACCGACTGCGCTCGACCGTGGACATGGCCAAAAAGTCGGATCGAAGAAAGGCAGCCGCGATAACGCGTCGACGACGAGGAGGAGAAGGTCGAGCTCGGCCGACACGTATACACATGTACGCGCACAGCGTGGACACGCGGCGCAGGTGAGCTACGCTAGAGGCGCCGTGAATCGTAGCGCACGGACGGTACGTGAGCGGCTGCGCGTCGTTGCCCATCGGACAACAGGTGCTTTGCGTGCCGGGACTGCAAAAACCGTGTCTCCAAATTAATGCCCGGCCTGCCACTGGAAATCGATCTTCCTCGCATTCGTATATACAAGTATGCATGATGACTCGCGGCTTGCACAATCGCCCAACCCAACCTGCCTGCCTGTCTACCTGCCTGCTCCCCCCGCCCAACTCTGTGCCGCAGCCAATTTCATTGTCCAATTTTTGTTCTCTCCCCTCTCTCCCCCCCCCGCGCGCGCGCGCGTGTCTACAGCTTTTTCATTTTGTCGTTATATGTATACCTTTGTTTTGCTACGTACAAAAGAGCACTCGTTACGCCTCCCCATTACATTGCGCAAAACCGTGTGGAATTGGTAAAACTGAGCTACACGTACCGAGTGCCAGTAGAATCGCTGAGAACATTGGAAATCGTGATAATTGAGATATCGAAATAGCGCACTATTGGTGAAAGTCGCTTGGCTGCGGTACGTTCGATCGATCGCTCACTTAATATCAATCCGACGTATCGGGCGTTCATTGTTATTTTCAGAAAAGTACTTGATCCGAGGGCGCGGAATGCCACAGCTGATCGACGATCATTGCTGATTTCTTTTTTCAGGTATCCTTCGCGAACGTGCCCGGCTCGGCTCGGCCCATTAGCCCGCAATTGATACGAAAGAAAACTACAGACAAGGCGCTCGCGTTCAATAAGCCCCAGTCGGCCCTCGATCCGATCGCTCGCGTGCGCAGGCGTTGAAAAAAAAGAAAAGAAAAAACGTAGAATAACGCGCGCGCGCGCGCGCACACAGAGCAGATAATTGCAGTTTGCGAGCGCGCAGATCCAAGCTTGATTGCGCGTGGCTGCCGAGTCGACGAAAGAAAACCAAAGGAAAAGCTGCGAATATCGTTCTCAGTGGTGGCAAGCTGTATCGCGTGTACACCCTGCACGCGAGCCTCGCGGAAACCGAAAGTACCTGCTCGATGCGTCATTTTCACCTGTCCCATGGGCACCCCGTCGCGACGAAAACGAATTCGCCTCGGTACGGCCCTCGCGTATTCTGCGTAACTCCAGCAATTGCGCTCAATTTCGTTGCTAAAATGGCTCATGTTCCACTTTATTTTTGATCAATTAACACCAGACCGCATCGCTTGCTCTCAATGATCTTGGTAATGCAGTACAGAGAACGCAACCAACCAAACTGCGCCACGGTTCTCTCCTAATTGACCCGCCTCGGTGCAGGTTTCGTGTGCGGAATGGGTCAGCGGAAAAAAGTTGGAGATGAGCTCGGACACGTACGACCTGAGCACAACAACAGGCAAGAAGTACACAAGTCGACTTATTCTTGTGCGTGGAAATGCAGTTTGCTAGCTCAACAGTGTCAATGTGGCTGAATCTGAAGTGAAAAAGCTCCATTGAGATTCAATGTTTCTCATTTGCACGCACATTACAGCTCCCTGCGGTATTTCATATTCTTGCTTAGGGGCTGCAAGACGATTTGCGGCTACGTGGCTACGCGCGCCGACCGATAAGTGCACAACACGACCGCTAGGGTCTTTGAACAGGGGATCGAAACAGCTCGACGCTCGCGAGTTTCAAAAAATGAGCCGTCTAAAAATGGCGGGAAAGAGGGAGGGGGTGGGGAGAGAGGGCTGCTCGCGTGGAACGCGCGAAGGTCCTCGAGGATACACGCGAAAGGGGGTGGGCGGGTGTAACCGCGCGCCGCCGCCGGCTGAGCCGCGTGGGGAGCTCGGTCAAGTGTAGTGGGTAAGTGGGTCAATGAGACCCGTAGACGCGCAAGCGGCAGACTGGCTCCCCCTCCTTTTACGCGCCGCGGATAACCGGCCGCTCTATTATTATCGGCAGCGCCCGCGATGAATGCGCCACGTACACAGCCAGAGCCCACTCTCATTCTGCTTTCGAGTTACCTCCAAATTGCCTCCAGCTTTATTTGGCTTTTCTTTGTTTGGTCGTCGAGACGGTCGGCTCGGCCTTGGGAATCGGCATCGAAGTCGGCTGCCGTTCGCGATCGACGTCGTTGCGCGAATGCGTTTGTTTTGGCTTCGGGCGATGCGCGACGATTGGGATTCGCGCCGACGGGCGAGCGACGAGGCGGGCAGAGGACGCGCAACGCGCTTCCGCGCGGGAAAGCCGTCGCACTTGACCCGATTTGCCGGCGCAAGGAAAAGTGAAATTCGGCGAGCGCGGCTGCGTGACATGGCGCGGCGAGTCGCGCGCGAACAGCTACGTCACGCAGTCTCGATCCAAATAGTTCGGAGAGCGGCTTGGCGGCCACGTGCCGCGCGAGGACGCCGCCGGGAATGCGAATCGCACGCGCGGCCCCGCGCAAGTGCACCGGGTAAATGGGTCAAGCGAACTCGCCAGCGCGCCTATCGTAAGGACGCCAAGAGAGCGCGGCTCGTGTGCAGCTCCGCTGCAGCGCCACCTACTCCGTTGTCTTCGTCTTTTGTTCGCTTTCGCCTTCCCTCCGATTTTTTTTCTTCTTCCTCGCTGCGCTGCTGTTGCTGCTTTTGCTGCTAAATCAATCGACAACAAGTGTTTGATCTTACTCGTCGCCCCCCCCCCCATGCCCTCCAACTGTTAATGTCGATGGCATTGATTTTCGATGTGCCTGACGCTCGTCGAACCTTTTCGTCCAAGCTCGCGTTGCCGACGAGTGGCGGCGCAACTCGCAACGATTCAATTAGAATTTTCGACTGAAATGTTTTGTATAACGCGATTACGGCTTGTTATCGGAAGGGGCTGCGCCAAGTGTCAAGGTCACAAGTCCACGTCAATCTCGTTGGTTGCCATTTACATCGGACCGGTGCCATTTCTCGAAGGTTCTCGGCGAGGCGAGCCACGAACAATCGAAAAATGCACCCGAACCACGTTAACACTTTCGCACCTATACTTTGCTCCATTTGTCTGCACCGTGATCCTCTCGCTCGCTCTCTTTGTGTCCCAACGACAAATTGTATAACGCGTTAGTCCGCTTTTACGGTCGGGATAGATGGATGTGCGAATTTCACAAGTGACGATTGCTTTTGTTGACTTTCAATTTTTACGGGAGAGTCAAGTTGCCAATTAATGGTCGGATGCGCAACGCCACAACTGCAGCGTGCGTGGCATTTCTGCGGAGAGCCCCGGAGAGCCACGGAGAGCCCCGAAGAGCCCGGCCACCGTGTATTTATAGTATTTCGAAATAATTGCAACTTGCAAAGTAATCAACGTAATAGTACTTATTAAATAATGAAGATAGGCCTGACGCGATCGATTACTCGCAAGGTAAGAAAAATGAACGACAAACGGGCGTTGGCAAGCTGTTTGAACTAACACCGCCTGTTGTTGCAGGTTCTTTCTGAAACGACAGCAAAACTGACTTTCCAAAGACGCGTGTAGTTTCTCAATATTTTCCATTCTTTGGCCGCGAGGATGTTGCTTTGGAAGGCAATACTCGGAACGAGCGTTCCGCGCGCAATCCTACTGTCGTTGAAAGTGGAACGCCCCTCGACTTAGTGCGCGCGTTGCTCGACCCAAGCCTTACCTATTCTCAAGGAGGGCATAGCTCGCGGTTCGTAATGGGGCGAAATGGCCGAAATCGCGCTCGATATCCAAGCAAATAGCCCCAATTGGGCCGCCCGCACGCGACTGCCGTTGGATGCGGGGCGCCGCTGCGCAAACGAAAGAGGAAGCGATCGCCACCGCGCTCTCAACAATTCGCGCTATGAGAAATGGAAAAATTCTCATGCCCAAGGTTCCGGCGAAAAATGCAATTCGCAATCGTTGGCATGCAGCGCGTATCTTGTCGACGGCTCGTCCTTGAATTGCGACCGGAGCGCTTCCGATCTGTGCGCTCTTAATATGCGCATATGCAGTTGCGTATACTTGACGACTACGAGCCAGACAAAACAATGCTCGGCCAAGAGTTCCGGGCGAGTCGCGGTCGGAACGATACACCTGTCACTCCTTCTTCTGCGCGCGCCCGAGCCGCGTCTTTCACGCGGCTTGCATAACTTTGCCAGTCGATTGCTTTTCACGCGCCTTCCATTCACCTCCTCCTCACTTTTTAATGCTCAGCTGCCGCGCACTCGTTTCATCGATCGCACACGCGCTATTACCGACGCTACTTTGAGTCGTCGTCAACAACACTTGCTGTTGCATTCGTAACGATGCCGGGAAAACATTTTCTTTGAATGAACTTTGCTTGCACTGCGAACAACCTCACTCGCATACCGCAGCAATAACATTGCAACTTTTCTGACCTATTTGATATGATGTTTATGCCAAGATTGATCGAAATCGATGCGGCAAATTTGCGGACGAAGACGCGTAGTATGTAGAACAAAAGTGTTTGTTATTGAAGGAAAAGAGTCAATCGCGAGTAAAGAGCTATATTTACTTGAAACAAGTCAACAAAAAATAAAGAGATGCTTGCGCTGAACGTACACAGGTGGTTTGGCAGAAGCCTCGAAAAAGTAAAGGAACGCTCATAACGTAATGCTCGTAGCGAACTTGGGAAACACGAGAGATCGTTCGTTTCGATAACTCTGGACTTTTCGTATTCGTCCCATCGTGATTAATTCGCGCGTCATCCGAATTACTCTACGTGTAAGTGCAATTATCGGTTGAACGTTAACGCCACAAAAAAGCGCTCTCATTGATTTTAGAATCAACCTAATTACAAAAATAATTCAACGAGCTCATTGAGGTAATTTACATTTTGTTAGAATACTATAATAATAGGTTCACCTCAACGCTATACATACTCACACACGCGCGCGCAGTTTTATTTCCGACCGTGCTCAACTATAATAAACAAAAAGTAGGTCACATTCAATCAATGACTAACGATACTGTAACTGTTTTTCTCGTGAACTTTGCAAAGTGCCAGTAAATGAAAAAAAATTCGAGTGTTTTTTAACAAGCAGCTTTTCCACGACGACTCGCCGTCGGGTAATTATTAAATCTTTGATCGCCTTGTCAAGTATTCATCTTATCGATCTCGTTGAGCATAAAAGATTCAGCGTCAAACAGCTTAGTTCTGTCACTTTGAAAAAGTAATTTGGAAAAGTAACGTTGGAAAAGCAGCAGCAGCAGCAGAAGAAGAAGAAGAAGAAGAAGAAGAAGAAGAAGAAGAAGGATCGGACGAGTAGGCGTGCTCAGGTTCGTCAATATGAGAAAAGAAAAGCAGATTCGAATAGTATTTCGTGCGCGGACTGCGAAAATAGCTCGTTCCCATTCGCCTCGTGCGTTAACATAATTTTCTCGATCGGCGATAGCTGCATCTAAAAGAAGAAAAGCGCGGACGCGCCTCGTGTCGGTGTGAGCGTCGCTCGCCGGCGGCTTTGCGTTCGGTTGTCCGTCGACGTGAAAGCTCGAGATGAAAATAGTCGACGCGCAGGCAGGCGCGACATCGGCGGCCAGGTAGCCGTGCATCGACACGAATATAGTGGACTCGAGAGAGCGAGAGCGAAGTAGGTTCCGAGGCATCGATTCCAGGGCGCTAGCAGCTAGTGTCGCCTCGAGCTTGCCGCGCGCTCGTAAATAAAAAAATAACTTTCGATCGTCTTGCCCCTTCCGCTGCTCGACGCCACTCGCAGACACGGCGAAGCTCCAATCGCGGAGATCGAGTGCACGAGCGGCAAGCAGTGGCAATTATTGGCTATTGCGTGCCCGGCGCTGCAAGAGACCGAGATAAAAGCCGCTGGCCCGCATGATGCGCGGCTGAGGAAAGGCAGCGGAGCAAGGAGGAGGCGTCGGCTCGGGGCGCGATAAGGAGAGCGGAGAGGAGAGGAGAGGAGAGGCGAGAGCGGTTGGTTACCTAAGCACAGCTAGCGCGCGGAACGGCGCGGCAGGCGGCTCGGCGGCGTGCTCGAGGGCAAGGGCGCGCGCGTGCCAGCTGCATAGCCAAGTGGCTCTAGCGGCAGATCATAACAGGTAACGCCGTGCGCGTTCCGTGCTCGCGAGCTATTTCAGGCCCGCGACACACGGCTATCTATATATACGTAGCCGGCGCGTGAGCGCGCGGACGGCCGGCGGGCGAGTACGTAAGAATCGGGTCATTCGTATCAGACTGACCTACATAGGCGAGCTCGCGCGCTCTCTTATCGCGCCTGATAAAGCCTCCATTAGCCGTATGATTATACCGGTGGAAGATCGCGACTCCGCCTCTGCTCGCTTTTCGCTCCCTCCGACACGCATCGCACTCCGCAGCTTGCGCTACGAGCCGCCTCGAGTACGTCGCTCCACGGACCTGCGTGTCCCGCGAATCATCGCTATCGCGAGCTTTTCTGCAAGCGCGACTTTCTTACTTTGGCCGCGAGAATTGGGTCGTTTGGCGATTGCTTCTTCGTTTCCCCGCTCGCTCGAGTGGCGTGCAGGCTTCAAGCTTCGTCGATGGACCGCTCTGTGCTTGCGTGTCCGAGTGCGAAAGCTCGTTTCCTCTTATTGACAGGTTCCGTTGTCTCGCCGTTCGGAGTGCGTCCAATTGCGTTCACGCACCGCTTTTTACGCGACGTTACACTGCCGGCAGCAAACCGGCTCGCTGAATACCCACGTTCTCCTGGAGTCCGAAACATTTTAAAAATTTACAATTATTGCGAGTGCGGAGGTAAGCCAGAACGCCGACATCTGCGCACGATCTGCTTTCGGTTGGTGCGTAAACATTGCTATCTCTTGCGCTAATATTTAGGTCAAACTTTTTCTCGGATAGATAATTGGTTCGTATATTTTTTTCCCCGTCTGTTCTATATAAATGCTTGTTCTTTCACCATCCACATTTTTCCCTGCAGTATTTCGTCACCAATCGTACAAACTCATGAAATTTCAATACTTAGAACATTTTTTTAAATACTCTGCAAGTATCTCATTGGAAAAAATTATGTCATTAAAGTCCGAGTTTCACGGACTTACACGAGCATGGAAAAAGATGTGGTGATAAACTTGAATTATCGATTTAACGACCACTTATCAAGATGAATTGGCGTTTATAGTTTTAGATTCATTTACTGATGCCTGCTCGTTTGCTGCTACAACAGCATTCGATAATTTAGCAATATTGGAAGCTCGTTCATAGAAATGTGGGTCGCGATTTGTCGAAACAGCGAGGCATAGCGGAGCATCGATGCTGGAAAAGGACTAAAATTCACAACGAATCGAACGTCGATCGTCCACTGGGATGAACTTTTTGAAAGCGTATGGAATCATGAAATAGCGCGTAGGTGCATAGCGTAGAGTAGATCGAGCGAGAAGAGAGCAGGGGTGGGTGATAATTTATACGAGCGTAAAAATACCATGGCGAGAGAGAGAGAGAGAGCGAGTTGGGTGGCGCGTGCGTCCTCGGCCCCGTCCTTACCCTGGGCTCCGCGCTCTCTCTTCAACTTGACCCGCTTTTCCGCTCTCTCTCTCTCTCTCTCTCTCTCTCTCTCTCGGAGTTGCGCTGTTGTTGCGCGCGCGCGCTCGGCCGATTATTGCACTGCACCTGGTCCCCGCGAGCACGCACGTGCCGACGAAAAAAATCGCACCCTGCGCTCGACACCTACGTCAGCCTCCGCTGACACGCCTCCAAGTTTTAACTTTTCTAGGCCAGCTTTGTTTTCCATCAGTCGACACTCGTTAGCTCACGGCCAGAAGTGCATTTACCAAAGACTTTTGGTTCGGCTATGCCTGCAATGTTCGACTGATTGCTCGCATCGCATTTGGTATGTCGACGAGCGCCAAACGACCTCAGCGCCAAGTCCCTTGTGCTTGCACGCAAATTTATGGATCACTCGCGCGCTTATTATCAAGCCCCTTTTTCGATTGTGTGCGTGCGCGCCTGTGTGTTTTATAACGAGGGTGTGGCCATACGGCGGCTCCGCTATATTCGTCATTCTTAACTGTTGTTCGATTTAACTTGTCAGAGCTGCTACAATCCAATCCCGTTCTCCCGTGGCTTTGCTCGTTTTCCGGAGTAATTAATGAGTAACAATTTTGATTTATACCGAGCATATTGGATTTTACCCGTGCATCTAGAGATCGCTCGAGCGACTATCACTTGGTTCAAGTTCCTCATTTTCCACGAATCTCATCAAACAACTCTGTGCTTCTAACACACACCTACTTATTGTCATTGCTGTCGCATTCATTGCCCAAGTGTCAATTCTTACTTAAACAAGCGCGGCGGTAATGGAGATGCAGTGGAAAATCTAACAACGAATAACGTCAGAAGAGGACGTCGGAGAGAATAGATGAAAGGCAGAATAGTGCTGACGGAGCATAGAGAACGGTGAGACGCGGCGGCTAAGGAATTGTCTGGTTACTCGGGAGGCGCCGGGTCGAGAGCGAAAGTCAAGAGAAGAGGAAGAAAAATAGGACTCCGCGCGAGGCAGAAAGTTCCGCGGCGCACGAGACTCGCGCGCGGCACTTACGATGTGCTCTCTCTCTCGTGCTGCAGCGTAACAGTCCGCGGCGACGTAACCGACGTAACTAGTATCATTGCCAACGAAAGTGCGCGAGCGCGCGAAAGTAAGAGGCCGGCCTCGCTCCCGTTGCGCTCAGCTCCGGGCGACCGCTAGAGAAAGCCTTTCTTCCGCTTGCCCGATCTCGGCTTGGATCTGTTATAGGCAAACGGGTTTTACGGATTGCGTCCCTCTCTGTTCTCTCATTATGTCATTAGATCGACGGCTCATGGACAGCCCATTTTTCTCCATCTAATACCGTTCTCCTTTCCTTTCTTTTCCTCTCCTTCCGTTCCTTCCAAACGACCGACAGCGCCGCCACGTTTCTCTTCCACTCGGCCACTTGGGCGAACGTTCGTCAAAGTTCCAATGCGAATGTTCGCTCGCTACGTGAAATTTGTCGGGGCCTAATTGGAAGAGCTGCGAGCCAGACGATCTACCGCAGAGATGGGTATATACCTCGAATGGGCTAATTGGAAAATTATGTTCCTCCAATACTCTGGCACGGATTTGAACTGCCGACAAGCTACAGTCCGGAAAGGCGCTCCGTGGGCCGAGAGTGTCGCGCTCGAAGACAAGTACAAGTGCGGGGGTCGGTCGTGACGTCCACGGGATCGTCCCCCGCCGAAGCGCCTCGGTCGCCACTACGCTGGCACGCAAAATTAACCGGAGCTCGCGATAATAAATCTCACTTGCGCGCGCCCAAACGAAGACGCATTTGCTGCGCGGCCTTTCATTAGCTACTCCGGTGCTTGCCCCCTTCGCCTCGCGACGCGCGCAGGTATTTTTTGGTGCAATTGGAAAGTCAAAGATCAGCAATAAAAAAGGCAAAACTGCAGCTCGGGTGTGCCGGGGAAGAGAGCCGGGAACGACTGGATTGACTTTGGCGATATTAACTCGACGGCGATTACCGCTTCCCTAACCGAACAGCACAATACGATCGTAAAGGAGGCTGTATACCTTCCATAAATTTGTTAAGGAAAAGTCAGCGACTTTCGGGAGCGACATTGCTCGTATACATTCATTAGACAAACAGTAAAAGTCAGTCCCCGAGTCGGAGAGTCGGAGTCTGACCTGGCGCGAGCCGAATCACTGCGAGGAGGGCTCGCGCCGCCGCTGCATCATTCATTAGCGAGCTGCCGGCAGGCGTACCTGCAAGCGTTTTTTCTGCTCCGCTCTGCTGCCCCCTTTCCTCGCCCTCGGCTTCTTTCTTGTTTTTACGAAAACCTTTCCGCATCCTCTTTTCCTTGGCGCTCCATTACGCTTTACCCCTTTTTCGCTTCGCAGTCGGGCTGCCGCGTCGCCCCCTTTTCCTCGAACATTATTCTCGAGCAAACGAGCACACGGCTCTCAGCCGACAGAGTCGTCTTTTCCGAAGTCTCGGTAATAAACCAGTCGGCGAATTTTATTTATTCCTTTTGCCAACTCATCCGAGAGTGAGTCCGTACACGACGACGAGGAACGAAGCTTGGCGAAAGAGCGCAAGCACGTCCGTCCGATTTGTCGTCGTAGGTAGAAGAGCGGCTGTGTGGCCAAGTCTTCTCTATTTCCTCGGAAAAGCGAGCGCTTCGGAGACAGCGGGCCGTCGCACGCAATAATTCGTCATTGTGAGCGCGTACCAGCGCTGCATCGAGGGGTGCTTCGAGCTGTTGTCGCGTACGACGGCATGGTGCCTCCAAATATTTGGACGCGGGCCGAAAATTTACGAGCGGCCCGCCGCCGCATCCGCTGCCTCCGCTGCCTCCGCCGCCAGCGTGATTCAGTCGCGCGTTAGACCCCCGGGGCGCGGGAGGCCCGATCACCGACTTTTTTCCTTTTCCCTTCGATGTCTCTGTTTTCGGGGCGCGCTGTTTTGCCAGCAGCGCCCCGTTTTTCCCATTGGAAACGATCGCTCGCCCGTCGGCACCTTTTCCTTGAGATTCGCCACGCAACGGCTCGCGCGTTGACGGGGTTATTTGGCCGGCGTGCGTGTCTCTTTGTTCTTCGCGCGCTGCTCGCCCTTTTCCGTAATTGGCTCGCAGCTAGGATTTTCACGCGGCACACGGTCACCGCGTCAAAGCAATCGCCGGAAGCGGCGTCTATTCGGAGACGACTCCCTCTGACGGCTTGTTCGCGCGTAAGGGACGCGTTGCTTGGGAAATTGACGGGCTGCAATAATAGGCGGCCGCCTATCCGTCGGCATTTTCGTGCTCGCGCTGGCGTAATATTTTCATTGTAAATATTTGATCGACGGATATCGAGGAAGAAGATACGGGACTCGGCGAGTGGCTCGAAAACAAGTTCTGCCGGGCAATTTTCACGGCGATGATTTTGATCGATCAGAGAAACAGAAGTCGACGATGCAGCGCTTGGATAGGACAGCGTTGCGCAAAAGAACAAATGTCAGCAACTGCTGGAAGGAAATTGAAGTGACGTAACAATCGTCGTGCTCTATGAGCGCATGAATAATTGAGAGCGCAGCCCGTTCGAAAAAGTGTCGAAGAAGCGAAATCGATCGTTCGGCCGCGAAGATATAGCGATTAGACGTTGATCGTTAGAAAGTTCTTACGTTGCGCCTAGTCATCTCACACGCGCTAGAGGGCCCGCTCCTTGCCAAACTCTTGCGCGCACGTGCGCGCGGCCCCCTCTTCCCCTTTCCTCCGCCCAAAGCGTCGCGCGCTCCCACGCGCTAACGCTTCCTCGGGCCTTTCTCTCTTTCTTCGAACACTCGCTCGCCGATCGCGTAGCAATTTATTTTGATAGCTGCGCGTACGCGCGTGCTCGATTCGATTTGCTCATAAATATTGACGGAGATTATCGATCGAGCGCGAATGGATATTGGAGTCAAGAGCTGAATCTAAAAAAATGCGTCGATCTGGAAATCAGATGCGCAGTCGCAACGCGCATCTGAGACAATCGAGGGCACGTCCGATGATAGGTTCGCGCCGTCATTATGCGTCAAATTAAAGGGAAATGAAGAATGCAACCGAAGTGACCTAGAGAGGCTGCAGCTGTCCATTGACAGAACAGGTCTGTCGGAAAAGCTCGCAGAGCCGCAACACTGCGGTCGGGGTGAAAACGAAGTTCTGATTGGGCAATGGCAGCTGCTGGCAGTCGAGCGAAATGGCATGGCGTTGCGCAGTTGGCTGGTTGTTACGATCGACCGTTCCGTATCGTCGTGCCCTGCAAGGATGACGCTCGTCCGTCGCAGGCGCGCGCCGCCGAGAATGCAGCCGCTTTAGTTTTCGCCGTGGAGATTATTAGCGCGAGCGCGAGTCGACGTAAGGCCAATTGCTCCATTCTGTTCCCCACCGCGGTTGGACTTGTCTGCGCGCCGACGGTGCTAGCGAAGTAGTCTCACCTGGCAAAGTGTGCCAAGGACGTGTGAACTGGGCTGCAGAATGGCGCAGCTCGCGCGAGCGCAAGATAGAGCAGAGCGCAGGCACGGGGGAGAAGCTGCTCAAAATGCGCGCGCGACACTCGAATCGCTCGCTTGCGAAGCGGCCGATTCATATCGGCGCGATTAGTCGCCACGGACCGTGGGGCAACCGCATCGCGACAAAAATCTCTCAACGACACGGCCAATAGCAGCCCTGCAGCTTGGGCTCCTAATGGCCATTCTGGATAATTTGCGACATTGATGGCTTTTGTCAGCCAGCCAGCCGAGTGTCGCGCGAAGCCCGGCGCGCGCTTTTAATTAATTCCAACGGTACGCATTTCTGGACTCGTCGCGTCGTCGTCCTATCCTTTCCTTAAGGGTTTTTCTAGTTCCATTGTAATTTGGTAATAGGTCGTTCACTTGCATAATCGCTGCTGCTGCTGATGCTGCTGCTGCTGCTGCTGCTGCTGCTGCTGCTGCTGCTACTGCTGCTACTGCTGCTGCTGTTCACTGCCACGCAGTCTCGCTTGATTTGCCATTCGGGCCAAACGCTCGAGCTTTTTTCCGCTCTTCCCCCCTGATTTAAAGTCAGTCTCGACGAGGCCTTTTTTACTCCGAATCTCTCACAGAGCTCGCCTCTACTGCTTAGCTCAATTACTTTGGTCACTTTGCAAGCCGTTTGCCAACGCTACTCCCACCGCTTGCCCCGCTATATATCTCCTCAACCTATCTAATTGGCAGAACTTTCAATGCCCACTTATCACTCGTATCAAAAAGTTTTTCAACTCTGGCGCGCTGCAACCGGTCAGACTTGTTTCGTGCAATTTTTCGTTTTTCAAACTTCAGCTCTATAAAATGGCTATGGGTTTGCAAAGGAAAATCTAGTTGTAATGAACGAGTTTGTCAGTTTTGGTCACGGAGATCGATAATGTCCAACTGGAAGCCACAAGCGAACAGTCTCGGACGGATACAATTTGCTAATCCAGTCAACTGGTGAAGCGCCGTTCTTGATCAATCGCAATGTGGAGTGGAATTTTTGCTGGTAGCCGAGAACATTGATCAAGATGCCACGAGCGAGAGTGAATGGATAAAAGTCAGTGGCGACTGCAATTTCCATGTGAATTGCTTGGCTCTGGGAATAATCGCGCTGGCGTAGCGACGAGATATAACACATATCAGAAAGTCGGATTGGCAGCAAGGAAAACAAGAAGGAGAAAATAAAAAAGCGCGATTGTTTACGGAAGAGGCGACGACAAGACTCGTCTGAAATTCATAAACAAAGCCGCGTGCATTATCTAATCGGCCGTATACGGGCGTGTTCGGAATACAGGCGCGGAGACAATCTCACGGCATCCCGAAACTTCCTGCCCGTCGAGCGATAAGGAAAAGAGCCGCGCGAAGAGGGTAGAGAGAGAGAGGGGGGGGGGGGGGGTGAGATAGAAAGAGCTAGGCGTCGAGTGGAAGAGGCCGAAGGAAAACGGAAAGCCGCGTTGTTTCGCTTGTACTCGACATATTTGCCAGATATCGTAAGCCTGTAAGACTAACGGCCGCGGCGTTGCAGCGAAAGAGAACGTGACGCAACGAGCGCAACCACTTCCCATAGGTATGTCGCCTCGCACGTCGATAGGGCAGTGCATGGCTTGCGCATAGGCAATCATGCATGCATATACGTGCGAGCCGCATTCCAGCAAATCGACTTCGAGTCGAGCCACGTCGTGCGCACGCATATTCGGACGCTACTCGCACTTGCCGCGTTCCCAGCGGCTCCTCCGGAGATCCGATCAGCCGAGCGAGAACGCCCGTCTTTCGATTTCACGCGAGCCGCAGCCGCGCAGCAGCGCATCCAAACGTCGATGCGTCGAATCGATACTTTGAGGGCTCGCCTTTGTTGCGACCGCTAACAAACCAAAGCGCAGTCTTACTTGTTTCAGTCAGTCGCTGCGATTTGCCGGTGAACCTACGTCAATTTACATAGGTTGTAATGGATTCACTCGGGTCTATCGTACGAGAGAGGAACAAAGCGACCAGCGTCAGTTCGGTAGCCCACGAGGAGCGCGTATGGTGTAGCGTTAGCGTGGCCCATCAACATATTGCGGGCGCCGATTGCGAAGCCGCAAGCAAGATGAAATTCCGTCCGCCCTGATCGTTTTCCAAATAGATCGAATCACGCACACCTTGTCTCCGGCTGCTACCTGGAAAGATAATTTTTTCTCGTATAAGCAATCTCGCCGGATAGAGAGAGAGAGAGAGAGAGAGAGCGAGAGAGAACGCGCGAGACACAAAGAGTTAGATTTTACTTTTAGTTTCGAAAATGGGGATCGCGAGGTAGGGGCAAAGGCCTTGGCACACTTCTCGAACGCCAAGCAAGCAAGCAAGCAAGCAAGCAGCGCCGCGCGAGCGCGAGAGCCGAGTCGCGCTAACGCGAGCGAAGAAAGACCGACGCACGCACACACACAGCACGGCCACCTCGCGCTTACGCACTCGTCATCGCGCGCGTCTGTGTGCGCCCGTACGAGAGAGACTCGCGCCAGATCTTTTTTTTTTTTTTTTTTTATCGCATTACGTGTGCCCGATTACTCGATCGGCTTTCGCTTTCTCCCGCTCGCGCCACCGATATGAATCGCTTCTCTCGCGACGATTATCCGACTGGGCGCGCGAGCGCACTGCATAACTCGATCGAAGAACGGAAAGCGAAAGAGAGCACTCGAAAGCAGAAGCCGTCGGAAAATATGCGGAGCCAGAGAGAATGAGGGATCGTCGAGTGGCAAATGCATTTTGCCCTTTCTAGAGAGCGGCTTTTGCGCATCTTCGTCTCTCTTCGCGGCCGACCTTTTACTCCGCGCGATGCGTGCTTACGGACGGCTTCGATATCGCTACGCGCATACCTGTTGCACGATCCGCACTGCTTCTCCGCGACGAGCAACAATGCGCTATTTGCTCTCGGGATTTTTCTGCTTTCGAGCGAGCTTCGTCTCGCGGCACTGTTTCGTCATCGTCGCGTTTTAGCGCTTTCGACCGACCTTTGATTATACGTCGACTCTTGTCCAACCAATTTCACGCGTCCTCATATAAGAGAGCACATTAGATCGTGTGAGATAGTGGTTTAGTTTGATTGCACACCTACACATTTATTTGAGTAATTGTTATTGTTTGGAAAAGAAGGTTGCTAATGAGTATGCGAACGCGCTTAGCTTACGCAAACAAAAGAATTACATTTCACAGGCCTACTGTCAATGGTATATTGTCGAGGTGCACATTGATTTAAAGCGCGCGTTATTTGCTCGACAGTTCAAATTCGATTCGTGGACTTGCCGTGTAGCGGCGCGACGATTGTTCGGCAAATAACATTGTTGTTCCGATAATGGAAGAAAAAAAAAGGAAAAAAAATGCGAAGCAGTAAATTGGTCTCTCCGCGCGCATACGGGTAATTGAAAAAAAAAAAAAAAAAAAGACAAAAAAGAGACCTCGCGTCGACGCGCGCGCTCGCTGCGACTCTGCGGCCTTACGACACTTGCGCGCACTTTTGATAAACAATTATGTATGTATATCTGTCGGCGAATGCGCTCAAGGGAACGACAGATTTGGCTTGAGTGACGCTTCTTCCGAGAGTTGATGAACCAATAGCGCGCTCATTGAATTTTCGAAGCGAGTGAGTTTTCGTGCGCGCGCCCAGAGCGCGAGCAGCGCGCCACAGGCATACGTCGAGAGCGCGATCGTATATTCTGGGTCAGGAGTGCCGAGAGCTTTCACTTTCGTTCGGCGCCGCTTCTCGTCATCGCTTATATTGGCCCATCTCTCTCTCTCTCTCTCTCTCTCTCTCTCTCTCACTGTCGTCTCGCGAGTTTCAACGTATACCTATAGAGTCGTCGCGCCCACGGCGGTCTTTCGCTTTCGTTTGACCCTTTTCTGCTCGCGGAGTGCGGCGTGTCACTCTCGCTCGTTTCATCGGAGCCTTTGTCTGCGGCCGTTTCGGAGTCTCGCGCGGGTCCGAATCGTAAAAAAAGCGAAAGCGAGAGACGCGCGGATATGTTAATTTTTCCCCTTCCGCAGAGACTCGCAAAGGGACATCGTGCTCCGCGCGCAAGCGCGTGTTAGCACCACGCTTCGACGACGACGACGACGACGACGACGCCGCCGCTACTGTCGCCAGTCCCATTGTTTCGCTTCTGACTTTCATCAAACGCATTCGCTTGCCCGGCTGCTGTCGTCGGTACTCCGATGACACGCGTGAATCTTCTTTTGCACGGTTCGTCGCGCCGCAGAGCTGTTCCAAAAGCCTGTTGCGCAACGCTGCAATACAGTCGCTCGCAGTCTGTTCAAAGTTCACTTCCACGAACGAAGCTCTAGTGCGATAAAAAAACTCATTTATATCAGGGAGGATAGACTCTCAGCGTTGTTTATACGTACAGGACGTAATCCGAAGAGTCATCAAGTTCATTGGAATCCTACCATTGTATATGGCGTATAGAGAGAGAGTACACGGCGGGCGATTCGTGTATGCGTGCAGCTTTGGTCGTTTCGTCACGCGATTCACCTGAAAATCTTCCCACAATGTCATTATACAATTTGACGTTACAAAATCGCGCATTATCCTTGATAATTACCGCGTCGACGCTCGGCGCAACGTGGAAAAGAGGCAAACTTGAAAAATGGATAATCGGAGCTTTTACTTTGCTATATAACATCAACGTGGCTAAATGAGTTTGCTGTCGGACGGCTTGCCGCCGGCGAAGAATGCCTCCAATCATCGCGCTCGATCATCTTTCGGATTTGTTCATCGACTGATTGTCGCTGGTTGCGCCGACGAACAAACCAATCAATGGCCGAAGGAAGGGCCGCGCGGGCGTTTGGAAAAATCGATGAAAGAAAGCGGCATTGGATTGCCAGGCGGCGCGACATCGAGCGACGTAATTGTTAAGGTATACCTGTAGCTGAAAATCGAGAGCGCACTCGCAGACATCCGAGAAGGATCCGTTTCCCGTCGAAGGGGTAATAACGAGGCCGGCGGGGGGACAATGGAAGAAAAAGACCGAGCGCGCTATCGGCCGAAAAGGAGTGCGCAGGTAAGAAGGAGGCTCTCGCAGGCTGCTCGCGATGTCGACATTACATAAAGCCTGCCCCACCGGGGAGAAAGAGAAAACGGAGCCTCGCGGAAAAGAAACGAGAGCTCGATGTCGGGCGATAGCGATGCCAGTTGTTTTCAAGATCATTCCCATAGGCGAGCGAGCCAAAGCTGCAGCGCCTCGCAGCGCCTCGCAGCGCGTCCCGTGAGATCTTTCGAACCGAGCGCACTCGGAGCAGCGATAAGAAAGTCGCGGCAACGGGCCGAGCCGATAATCCGCGCGCCAGTGGACGTTCCAGCATCTGCGGGCGATGTGCACGGGGGCACGGGAGAGGAGCGAACCGTGAAAAGCGCTTCTCGGGTCTCGATGGTCGCCGCAGCTATACACGGCTTGGCAAGAGGAAAGGAGGCGGAGCGCGAGGGAGGCGCTGCTAATAATGCCAAAGGCTCCCGGGTAATTTCTTTCTGGCTACCTGCTGCTTGATCCTCGAGAGGCTGGCTCGAATCGGCAGGTAGACCGATTACCGGCACGAAACTTTCCCAAGTCCCACTGCTCGGCGCGATCGATGTATTCGTATTCCCACGGCTGATTCCGATACGAATGCGCCGCGAGCGGGAGATGGAAATGAGGCTGTCGCAGGTGTAAGGGCCTTCTTCCGCGGTAGCCGCGACAAAAGGGCTCTGCCAGTTCCGCCAATCGGGCCGACTCGAGCGGATGCGAAATAGCTGCCAGCGCGGGCAATACGCGCGCCTCCCATTGCAGGGATTACTGCGACTGTGTGCGCAGTGCGCGACTATTGTTTCACGCCTCGCTTGCTGCTTCTCTTACCCCCTTGCAGTGGAATCGCGAGCCGTCTGTGTACGCTTATATGCACGCGCTTAGCTTAGCTTTTCGATGCCAGGGTCGCGTTCTTAATTCGATTCTCCCTCTTCTCTCTCGCACTTTTCCAACGCTTGTACACGTATAATCCTGTACTTTTTTCTTCTTCGCTAATCGCTGGCCTTATCTCTTCGCTCGGCTCAGCTGCGACTGGGGATTAAAAATGATCATTAACGGACGAGATGGTCGCTCAGCTGTCCGAGATTGAATATTCCTCGAGAGCCCGTCCTCGGCCGTCCGTCGTCATTCCACTAGCTCTACATACCTCGTGTGCACGTATACTCTGCGAGTTTCCGAATAATCAGTGCTCTTAACTGAATAATACGCTTTGGCGCGCACACGAGCCATCTCGCCGATTCGACGCTTGCGTTTGTCCCTTTGCTTTTCGCGTGATATTTTCGCGTTTTCCCTTGGGCCGGGCTTCGGAATGATTTCGAACGAATTGCACGACGTGACGCGGCACACAATGCAAAGTAAATACAAAGGGCACTGGCGGTTCGCCCCCGCGCTCTCTTGCTACCTCTCTGCCTCTGCGGCTCACGCATACCTTTATCGTTCGTTCTTTTCATTTCCTGCGCGCGAGTACACGAGGTACGCGACGTGTTTTCGTTGCACGCATACGAGCGCCGCATAAATTACAATGATTCACGCGATACGTTATGACAGCTGGGGAATTTCTGTCCTCTCCCTCTTTGTTGGTTCGCGAGCGTTGACCCAATTAGAAAAGAATCTCGTTGACGTTGTCGCCGAAAGTCCAAAGGGTGCAAAGTACAACGTGCGAAACGAGATGTGGGCGAGAGGCAAACGGGAAGGCGGGCCGCCGTAAGCGCTTGATCGAGTCCGAGGGCGAGGTGGCGAGTGTTGGCCCGCGCCGAAATGGAGCAAGTGGGCTGAGTTGAGAAAGGACGCAATTAGGGAGAGTGGTGTCGTCGGGGGTGCAGCGCGGACGAGAGACAAAGAAAGCGAGGCGGCGGCAGGCAGGCAGGCAGGCAGGCAAGGAGGTGTCGCGCCGGCGCCGTGATAAAGGGCGCGAGTGGCGCAGGCGCAGCGCATAGGTGGAGCGAGCGAGAGACGCTCCACATATCTGGCCGTCCTCGTCCCACTCGCGCGCGCCCGCGCCAGACAAAGAGCCAGCGCTCGCTCGGCGCCCGCGCGCATGTGCAAGTGTACGTGCGCGCCGCGTAATCAGAAGGAGCGCGGCTGCGTCATGCTCCGCGCGAGAGAGCGCGAGAGCGAGCGCTGGCAAAGTGGGTCAGTGGGTCTCCCCACTGCGGGAGCCGGCTCGGCTCGAGTCGAGCGGAGCGAGAGACCGGGTGGGGGTGGTGTGCCGCGCCGCACGCGTGTGTGCGTGCCTGCGGACAGTTTGCACGTGGCCCTTTGCTCGTGTGCGCACTCGATCTCGCCGGTTAACGAGCCCGCCGCCTCTCTCGCGCTCGCCCAGGCTACCTACTCCTCCCTAGCGCCATTGCCGCGATTTTTCCAATAATTAGTCCCTCGCTTTGTATTCCGCTTGATCCGATCATCGACCAAACTCCAGCTCGCCTGCTAGTTGGTTGTATACCCGCAGCTGCTCTGCGCGTGCGCTCGCCCACCAAAATCAGCCACTTTGGCAATCTCGTTTCTAACGACATGTTGTCATCGACTCGGGCTCGCTGATCAATATTGTATTGGCATTGCAGAGGCTCGTGATCGCGCTTGTAATCGGGCGTTGTACGTTCGTTCCGCCGTTTCTTTTCTTCTGTTTATTATCTCCCCCCCCCCCCTCTCTCTCTCTCTCTCGCCGCGCGTTTCGTTTCGCTCGCCTGCGAACCGAAACATTCTGCATACATATATTTTGTACCACGTAAATCAAGTCGCGCTACGTGCGCATGTACGCGCGAACCGGCGAGCACCTCGGCAGCGGTGCACACTCGGTAAGCCACGTGACATTCAGCGACTCCGCGAGTACTGTAAGGTTTATGCCGGGGATATGTAATTAACGGGCCGTCAGTGTACGCGTCGACACACGTGCGCGTGCATTCGCGTAAACGAAGGCGTGAATGCACGACCGAGGCAATCTAAAGCCGCTTTGAAACTTTCCTCGAATAGCAGATAGATTTCGCGGTGGACTCGGTGCAACCAGCTCGAAGACGTTGTCGGCGTTAATCGGATAATATCGAGCTTCGCGCTCGCAACGATATTCTTGATATTCGTAGAGCGAGAGGAGTGCCAACGCTATTACACGGCTCCTTTCTCTTTCGTTGGCACTTTCACCGTTCCGCTTCTTCTTCGCTCGCTCCTCCACGTTTTCCTTTTCATCGCGCGTAAGATATGGCGACGCCGTCGCCGTGGCATAACGCCTCGCTTTCGCTCGCTCGGCGCGCTCTTCCACGTATTATGGTAATACGCGCTCGCCTCGCTTACGCGAGATCGACGCGCCTCTTGGACAACGCTTGTTTCTGCTTCTTCTTCTTCTTCGCGCACTTGGCCTTTGAATTAACGAAGCTCGGCCTTTCCGTATCAATTGCCACTTCTTTGCGAGCCATTATTTCGAGGGTTAATTTACGAGAGAATTTTACACGACTCGTTATTTATCTTTATAGGTTATTAGAATGGTCGTGCGCCTATCACGCAGCCTCATAATTCACCATAATTCTTTGGAGATAACTTACTCGTAAGAAGTGCTGGGTATTTTCGGAGTAAGTTTTTCCTCTTGGCTACCTACTTGGATATCGACTTGTCCGAGTAGCATTTCAGTGCCGCCTGCACAGCGTCGGCTCGGTCACGTTTATTTTCGCTGTTCGCGCATCACGGGGATATACCGAAAATAGTGCGACACTGATATTTGTTTTGAATGCGTGGTGAACGATCGGATGCAACGGGCAGTGGCGCGAGAGCCGGACAGTGGAGGAGAAGGCCGCGCGCGACACGCGCGCGCACGCAGGCGAACAGCCAGATAGGAGAGAGAGCCTGGCAATAGATCAATGGAGGAGCAGAAAGAGAGATATCGGATCGCGGGCGTCCGCGGCGCATCGTCCGTTTATCGCTGCTTTTGATCTCTCGCTCTGTCTTCTATATAATTTGCTGCTCGCGTGCTGCTTATTAGAATGCCCGACAATGGGGACGCGCCTCCTTCGGTTCTTCTACGTTCGCTCGTTCGTCTCCCGGCCCTCCTCTATTGTCATTCCATGCTCGTTACTGTCTTTCGCGCGGAAGGCGGCAGCAGCTACATCGCCACTTTCACGACGAGCATTCGCGTGCATCCCCGTAGTTACGAGCTAAGCTCGACGGGCATCCAGGCACGTGTATTACGTAATTCACTAGCGATGCGAGCTTTTCGGGACCACTACGAGAGACCATTGGAGAATGCGCTTATGGTATTCAGATGTTCGGATAAAAGCCCGAGCCGTTGGGCCGCCGCGTCACGGACGAGCTTCGAGCTATGTTCCGCGGCTTATTTATTACTTCCAACGCGCGACGTCGAGTCCGTTAATCCAAAGGAAGACGTAGGTAAAAATATGACGGCGCTCGCACCGTCTTACGACCGACGACAACGACCGTCATAGCGATGAGGACGATGATACCACGACTGAAAAGACCACGGTCCTTCCGAAAATTGAAAAATCCGCCGGAGCTTTACTCTCTCTCTCGTCGACATTTACTAGTAGTACGATGTCTCTCGGTTGGGCTGAAGTTATGTCGGTAGAAGGGCAGCGCGCTGGCGCACGAGTTGAGATCTCGCCGGTCTACGCGTTTGGCCGTCGAATCGATCGCCTCCGGCGAAGCGAGAGAGGAGGGCAGGAGGGATGATTTATACCCGAGCTACCCTCTTGGCTCAGAGAAAATCTCTTTCTCTCTCCGCAGCTCTTTTCTCTATTAAATACTTGTCGTCTATTTCTGCCTGCAAAGCTTCCCCGCAGCTTTTTTGCAATTCAAACGTTATCGTTAGATTTTCGTTGTGATGTATGTTCACGCATCCTCGCTACGACTCCCCTTTGCCCGAGTCCATTATTTGAGAATTGGAAACTTTGTCGGTGCTGCACGCATATACAAAGTATCAAAGTGGGCTGAGCGAAATAGATCCCTACGTAAATGTGTGTAACGAATTCAAAGTTGTTTGCAACCAGAGCTTTACGAGCCTTCCGAAAACTTTTGCCTGGAATGCTACTCGCTGGACGATTGTAAACAGTGGTTATATATGCAAAGCTCGTTTCAACAGCCCTCCCATCTCAGTCCAGCGTGCAAGCGAGAAAAGAAAGAAAAAAAGTTGGAGCGGGTTGAATGGAAGTCGTTAAAAACGAGTGAATGAATGAGAATACATGCTGCGTCGCGTGCCAATCGAGTGTCTAGGATGATGGCAATGCGAGCGAGGCATTAGTCTCGCGACTGGCGACGTTCTGCTAGGCTGCTATACGGAGGCTTCGGAAAAACAATGGTGGGGATTACAGCGAGAGAGACCGCGAAAACGGACGCGAGGACACAGGCAGATAGCTGCGGCGAGGGGGTTCCACGAGGGATTTTTCATCGCTCTTGCACGCTCTCTCTCTCTCTCTCTTTCTCTCTCTCACTCTCGGCTCGCTTAGCTGGCTTACGCGCGCGCGCACAAGCTTCGACCTACTTACCGAAGGTCTCGAGATTGCTTTTCTCGCGTGGCGCGCGCGAGCCGTAACTGCGCGCCGCCGCCACTTTGCTTCTCGTTTTTTTCTCTCGATTTCGCTTTTTTTTATATCCTCCTCGAGAGAGCTTGCGCCGCGCATCGAGATTTCTTTG
The DNA here is from genome assembly GCF_024137745.1 of Phymastichus coffea. Taxonomy (NCBI): domain Eukaryota; kingdom Metazoa; phylum Arthropoda; class Insecta; order Hymenoptera; family Eulophidae; genus Phymastichus; species Phymastichus coffea. The sequence continues at coordinate 12,567,467 of NW_026706814.1, forward strand.
ACCGAAATCGAGGGCCACTGATGTTGCGCTGTAGCGCCTCTGGCGAAATCGTTAGACCACCGCTTGACACAGTTTTGACTCTGTAACTTGCTAGCTCGAGCGCGTTATTATCTCGACTTGAAATTAATAAACGAAGGTTGACTAATTTTAAACGTGGCTTTTCTATTTTCACAGACGCGCTCGCTGCTGCATACGTTCGCATCGATAACGTCGTCGGCGCTGCCTCGGGCAATTGTCGCCACACTGAAAACGGCTGCTCTTTTGCCGTAAGAGTGCTCAACCCACTCACGGCTGATACGTACTTTCGAACGAACACATCATTGCAGCTTTCGTTCTGTCGAATGGAAAAAATGGTCTGTAGCTCGCGCCAAGCTCGGCTCAGCAGTCGTTCCAAGTACTCATCGCGCGCGAGAACAATTCACAAGGGCGCGCGCGAGTGCTCAAGTTAATCACGCCGCCGCTCGGACGGATCCGTGGATATGGTTAGATTGTAGTTTGGCTCGCATTACGGAAGCTTTCCAAGTCTTCGCTGCGTTCAGCGTATCATCGTCCGCTTTCTTCATTCCATTTTCTCTATATCAAGTGCGATTATTGTCACTACCTGTTAGCCGACTCTCCAGCAAAATGGAATGTAGGCTCTCCGAAGCTTTTCTTTTCTTTGTCCGCCTTGTTTATTTTTCTTCTTGACGTGTACCTAAACGCAACTTTTATTATTATTTTTTTTTAACGAGATAGAACTATTTTATTGACATAATTGAGTTGAAGAATAATAAGGAAGTCGGTAAAACCAAGTAAAAACCATTTTGACATAAAAAGCGAACAATTTGTCGGTCAAATTACCACAATAATATTGTTTTCCACGGAATAAACACTTTATTACGGATACGTATTTGCGTTTTTTCTTTTTTATAATCTGAATCGTTTGTTTGATAAATAAGACACCGAAGGAAAAGTGATTTTTAATTCAAAGCAAAAGCGTATTGTAGTCGAGGATGTCTAAAGTGAAAGCGAAAGTTAATTTAAAATGATTTTCACTGGGCTATGTCATTACGCAAAAAGTCTAGTTTGAAAGGAGCGTTCAATGTCACTGCGGCGTTAGAAACGAAAAAAAGAAAAGAAAAGAAATGCCAACACAATTGACGGTGCCTGTACGCAATAGCCCGGGCCCGCTCGCTTGTGCAACGTTGCTTTGGAGAGAGCGAGCGAGCGCCTCTCGTAAAAGGAAGTACCAGTTAAAATTTCAGCGGCTCCATGGAACTTTATACATATGTATGTGCACGGACAGCGGCCAGCGCTGAAATTTTCCTTCCATCTAACGCAGACGACGCTTTTTATTGCTATTTTTATCCTTGCTGCTCCATTTTCGCAGTCAAATATTTGAGCATCGATCTTGACGTTCAATGCAATATCGCACATCCGCGAGGACAATCGAAAAACAAAAATGAACTTGTTCGACAGGCTTGCGTAACTCGGAGAAAGAGCGGACATAGTACCTATGAGCGGATTTGCACAATAACCGGAAAAAGCGAACGAGAGAAAGAAGGGGAGAGAGAGAGAGAGAGAGAGAGAGAGAGAGACGTGCCGATCCATCCGACACAGAGAGAGAATGTTGGGCGAAGCTCGTTCGGCTCTCTCGTAAGCGTATTACGAACGCGAAGGAGAGGGAGAGAGAGAGAGAGAGAGAGAGAGTACGCACACAGAGCACGTGCTCGGGCATGCAGACGTGGACGCGGAGCGCGCACACGGGGAACGAGCGAGTAGCTCGCGAGCGCGCGCGCGAGAGACGGAGAGGTAGGTTGCGCGGACAATACTTCTGCGGCCGACATAGACCTGGTTCCGTAACTAGGTCAACCCCACCGCTCGGCCGCTCTGTTGCTCGCTCCCCGCTACGGCATCTCCACCCTCGCGCCCCCCTCCGTTGTCGCCCCACTCCACGCGGCTCGCTACTTCGCAGCCAGCCAGCCACCTGGTCGCTCTCTCCCTGGCGCTGAATCACTTTCACTTGCGGCGCTCCGCTGCGCCGGCCGCTCTTCTGTGCTCGCTGGCTCCTTGACGCGCAGGCGGCTCCTTGCTGCGCTCCGCCGCGTGGCCGGCGTTGAATTTTCCGGAAAATTAAGGGCCTCGGCGACGCGCGTCGCGCGGCTGGCGTGTGCGCGCCGCGGCTACCAGTGCAAAGTGGAGCAGAGAGCCGCGACGGAGCGCCGAGGCGGAGAGCGCGCGCGAGCCAGGAGGAGGGAGATAAGGACGGAAGGAAGGAGTCCGGCGGAGGGGTGGGGGGTGACTAGCAGCGAGCGCGCGCGAGGCCCTTCAGGAAGCGAGCGCCGCAGAGAGCAGCAGCGGCAGTCAGTAGCGCGGCGAACGTCGTGGCGTCGAGTTGTGTCGTGTGTGCGTGCGCGTGTCGGTGCGCACGTTGACCAGCGGCAGCGAAGCAAGCGAAGCAAGCGAAGCACACCCACACCGCGCGCTCGCTCTCTCTCTCTCTCTCTCTGTCTGTCTCTCTCTCTCTCTCTCTCTCCGTCTGTCTCGCACAGGCGCTCGAACGGCATCACACTCGCGGAGCAGCTCGCGACCGCCTCAGTTCGACCGTCCGGTTCGGCAAAGCAACAACAAACGAGCGACGACGACCTGTGTGCACAGTGTGTCAGCCGCGGCCGCCTCGAGCTTTTGTGCTTCGCCCGTTATCTCTGTGCTTCGATACCCGTTCGGCCCGAACGCGCATTTATCGGTTGTGTGCTCCGACCACCTGTGACCTGCCAGCCGCCTCGCTCGCTCCCGATCGCCGGTCGACGCAATGCCGCGGACGCATTGGTGATAGCCGCCGATTGTGCCCCCTTCCCTTCCCCAGTGACTTGTGTGCATTAGCCGTAGACTAGGCTGCGCCAGTAGAGTAACCCAGTGCAGTAACGGGTAGCGGGCCGCTGTTCTGCTGTCGAGCACAAAGGCCAACGCATGTTGGGTAGCGCGGTGATCGGCAGGCAGCAGCAGCAGCAGAGGAGACGCAGCAGCAGCACCGCGAGTCGGCGGCCGGCTTGACGAATAGCGAAAACGTCGACGTCGGACGCCTGCTTATCACAGCGAGACAGCGACGACACCCTCCAGTCGGCTGATATGTTATTGGAGATGGAGCAGCACTCGGGCCTTATATCCCTGAACATGTCGCCGTTCCAGCTCAGTCCCCAGAACAGTCCGCAGGCTGCCGGCAGCCAGACGCAGCAGCAGTCGCAGCAGCAGCAGCAACAGCAGCAGCAGCAGCAATCACACGCGTACAGTCCGTCGCCGTACGCCAACTGCGCGCCCTCCCCCGCCTCGAACATGTGCCACCCCCAGCAGTCCATGTCGCAGGGCTCGCAGGCTGCGCAGCAGCAGGCCCAGGTGTCGGGCTTCGAGGCGGCCTTCTACGAGATGGAGGACCGCTGCCCCATGTGCGGCGACAAGATGTCCGGCTACCAGTACGGCCTGCTGTCCTGCGAGTCCTGCAAGGGCTTCTACAGGCGCAACAACTCGCCGTCGTGCAGCACCAAGAAGGTCTACACCTGCCTGTTCTCGCCGACAGGTGGCGGCGGCAACGGCGCCGGCTCCGCCCCCAGCAATAACAACAACAACAGCAGCAGCAACAACAATAACAGCAGCGCCGGCCACGCCGGCCAGGCGCAGAGCCAGCTGGACGGCTCGGGCTACCCCGGCAACTCGGCGCCCTCGCCCGCGCTGGGCGCGGGCGCCGGCGGCGGGCAGCAGGCTGCCGCCGGCGGCGCCGCGTCCAACGGGCCCGGCGCGCTCTGCCACCCCGGCGGCGCGCCCGGTGCCGGCCTGGGGGCCCAGGTGAACGTGGGCGTGGTCACCGGTTCGATACCCGGCCCTTCCGACTTCCCCGACACCAAGGACGTGATCGAGGAGCTTTGCCCGGTCTGCGGCGACAAGGTCAGCGGCTACCACTACGGCCTGCTCACCTGCGAGTCCTGCAAGGGCTTCTTCAAGCGGACAGTGCAAAACAAGAAGGTCTACACGTGCGTCGCCGAGCGCTCCTGCCACATCGACAAGACCCAGCGGAAGAGGTGCCCCTTCTGCCGGTTCCAGAAGTGCCTCGAGGTTGGCATGAAGCTCGAAGGTCAGTACCCGCGGCGATCGCGTTCGCGTTCGCGTTCGCTTTCTCCGTTTCCTCGCCACCGCCGATGATGACGACGGCGACGACGCGTGCAGGTGCCCGGCGTGCCTCGAGTTCGCGTACGACAATCTCGCCGGCAGAAGCGTGCGTGTCGACGACTCGCCGCAGTTACGTCATCGCAGTGATAAAGCCGCGCGTCCGTGAGAGCAGCACGCCGTTTTTTCGCCGTTTTTTCGCCGTTTTTTCGCCGTTTTTTCGCCGTTTTTTCGCCGTTTCATCGGCGACTCTGGCTCGCCTACACCTATCTCCGTCTCTCTTTGCAGAGTCGGCCTCGCCGTCGACTCGCGCGAGTCGCAAACCGCGGCTAGCGCCGGTTCGTTAAGAAGCTCTCGCGATCCCAATGGGCGCACTAATCGCTTTCGGAAGTTTTGCGCGCCGCAGTAAAGGCATAGGCCCGAGAGCCGCGCGGCCGAGCGACGACGAGAGAAAGGGAAAAGCTTTGCCCTCGCCGCGCGGCGGAGACGTCGCGCGTCCGCTGCTGCTCGCGGAAAAACAGCGATGATAGCCAGTAGCGGTGCATCGGTACATTCAACGACCAATTCGAGCATTAGATCGCCTGACGGTCTCCGCGAGGTGAAATATCCACGTACATATACAGATATATATGCACGTGGATATAGGTTTTTCGTGTCAAGGACGCGCCGTCCCAAGGTCGTGAAAAGTAAAGCGCGAGCTCGCGGCGCGCAACGTCGGAGAGGGAGAGAGCATCCAAGGACGGCTTTGCTTTTAATACCAGAGAGAAAATCATGATCCATCGGCTTCTCTCCCTTCCACCCGTTCATTCTCGTTTGCCCTCCGAGCGGCTCGGCTCTTTTCCCCAATTTCTCCTTCGCTCGACTTGCGGCCACGAATCTCCGGAGAGTGCACCGTTCGCGGACTCGGCCAGTCGTCGATCGTCCGATGGTCGGTCCTGTCGACGAGCGATCCCGCTCTTACGTGGCATCTGCAACAGCCGAAACGATAATAATGGCGCGGCGGCTCGTCGTCGCTCCCGTCGCTGCAATTTCCAGCCGTGGCTGCACGTGGCCGACGTCGGCTCGCTAATATGGAGGTCAAGAGCGAAAATGCGTGCTGCGGACGCACTGCACTGCATGCAACTCCTCCCCCACTCGCCGCGGCGGCTGCGATTACATTTGCATCAATTGCCACGGCTGGCAGGAGTCGCCGTCGCCGTCGTCGCCTTGTTTTGACGCTGAGAACAAATAAAACAATCATTTCGCAGTCTGCCGCCGTGTAATGCGTATTCAGCAGAAAGATCCGAGATTGATGTGGAACGAGCGTTATAAGCGCGAACCGTTTCTCGAGCGCGCTCGAGAGAAGCGAAAAGTAGGTCATGCATAATACTCGACTATTTTTATCCGCGAACTAAACACGTTACGCAATAATCGTGCCAATGCCTGGAAAAATAATGTACGAGCGCGCGATCGGTGCGAAACGACGAGCTCAATGCTAATTGATCGATGCCGCACCGATAAATTACAATGAAAACGAAGCGCGAACACGCGCGCACTCGTACTCGCGTCGTACGCACGACTCTCGCGATAGCCTGAAAGAAAGACAAAAATTCCGCAACTGCACAAATCGCCCGAGCGGACGGCGAGAGAGAGAGAGAGAGAGAGAGAGAGATAAATAAAGCTCGTCAGTCGGGCGTCGAACGACGTTGGTTCGACACGAATTTCGCGCGCGCCACCGGCGCTGCTGCGCCAGCGCGAGAGCGACCGCGCCCGAAATCGAAAACGACGCGTATCGTAGCACTTTCGATTTCGTCGTGGCAAAAGCAGTCGCGTGCGCGCGCGCGCACGACAGAGAGAGAGAGAGAGAGAGAGAGAAAGAGAGAGAGAGAAGCTCGCGTCCGAGATGTGCGTGCGCCGATTAACGTAACTCCGTCTGCTGCGCGCTGTACTCTCGATTGCCATTATGTAAACCAGCGCTCATTGATTTTATTACAAACGACTTTCTGGCGGGGCGAGCGCGGGGAGGCTCGACACACATACAACTCGGCCTGACCCACAGCTTTCGCTTCTGCGCTCACAGGACCGTACTGCCACGAGGCGCCTACGAGCAATCAATTCGTTGAGCCAATTTTTCCTTTCTTTGTTTCTATTCGCGCTCTATTGTCATTATTTTAAAAAAAAAGCAACAACGGATTATTAGCGCGCCGCTTTGCTCACAAGGATGCATTAATCAATAGAAAGTTTTGCTTTATTATTTAGCTGCTGATCGAAGCTTGTGAAATGGAAATTTTACTAGTTTCTTTTATTCCGACGCGGATTATTGCTGAAATCGTGAGAAATCGACGTTTTCCATCGCGAAGCCGTTACATTGCTTAAGAAAAAAAAATGAAAAATGAAAAAATGACGTTCGATAAATCTCACCTGTAACGTTGCGAGCGTAACTAGGACTCGAAAAAAATCTAGGCTAATAATCCGCACAAACGAAGCCCCAAAAGTATGCCTAGCGACGATATGAAGCTGGGCCGTCTAATTAAAAGGGGCGAGCGCGGGAGAACGAGCGTCAGAGAGTCGGAAAAACGGCGACGCGCGTTTGGAGGCAAAAGAGCGAGAAAAGGAGGCCAAGAGAGGAGCCGCGGCGAGGTTGAATGAAACGGTGCCGGTAGCACAGAGCTTTTAGAGCGGCGTAGGTTTGGTGGTCTGCGGGGGTCGCGCGTGCGCCTGGTCGCGCGGAGGCAGCTCCGGTCGGCCGGTCGGCTTTTCGGGGCAGAGCGCCTTTTCCAAGTGCCAACCGCTTCGTACGAAAGTGCCAGTGTCGAGAGCGTGCGCGCATGATTGGACGTAATCGATGAGTCAGTGCGCGCGCTCGCTCGGCCGACCGGTTAAATGTGCCAATTTTGACGCGTGCACGCTATGACGCGTGAGAGCTCTTGCCAATTTAATTGCACCTATACTCCGTCCGCTGCTCGCATTGCAAGCGCTCGCCTCGACTCGTCGATATATCGAGCCGCAACTACAAAAATAGTGCACTCGCTTGGTCGGCAAGCTACTATCAGCCGTGTTTATTATTGTCGATAGCAGATAAGAGCAAGGTTAAAATACCGAACGGCTTTCTCGCGCCGATGAAAGCCGCGAGAAAACCCATTGGAGTAGCCGGTGTGTACATTGATTACACTGCTAGCGTCTGCCGTATCAGCAGCCTTATTTCAATATAATCAAGTTGCCAGATAGCGAGTTGGCGCGCAATGAAAAAAAAAGGTGAATAGGCGCTCCCAAAGCACGGGCTTGTCCTCTTTTCGGCGCGCGCGCGCGCGCTACTCGACATTCCGAACATTTTCGAGGGAAAACGCTTTGTCGCGAGCAGCACTCGGCGTCCGCGCTCGGCGTCCGCGCTCGGCGCGCCGCAATCGCCGCGGCAAAGTGGGTCTAGGCCCCCAAGGCCCGACGATTAAGCGAATCTCGAAACGGCCCCTTTCGCAATCGCCCCGCCGCTCTCTCCGTCGCATGCCGCTGCAGCGCGACACGCGCGCTATACCTACGCTCGGCGTTGCACAAGCGCACTCCCCGGCACGTCCACGCGGCCGCGAGCTCCCCGAGTCTCTCTTGGCGCGCGCGCGGCCCGGCCGATGCCGTGGCGCCGATCGACCAAGGGCCCGCGCGGACGGTTTGCGCGCCCCGTCGCCGCCCGCACAGAGGAGGGCAAGTGCAACTGGTCAGCGAGCCGGGCGCTGCCGCCGCGCTGCTCGTCCAGCCTCGCCGTGAGAGGGCGCGCGCGCACGCTCGGCTGGAGGTACGACGTAGGTAGGCGGCGCGCGTGCAATTTGGAAATGGCTATTTGCTAATCGGCCAGCTGCCGCTTGCCTGCTCGCCCGGGCCTCCTGCGTAATAAAAGAGAAAGAGCCCGGCAGCTTAGAGCCGCGCGGCTACTCGCTCGCTATTCTCGCTCGCACCTATGGCCTCTCTCTCTCTCTCTCTCTCTCTCTCTCTCTCTCTCTCTCTCTCTCTCTCTCTCTCTCTCTCTCTCTCTCTCTCTCTCTCTCTCTCTCTCTCTCTCTCTCTCTCTCTCGGGCACTGCCTGGCCCCCAGTCAAATTACGCCGCGACAATGCGACGCACGTATCTCGGGATTTTTACGTTTGCAGATCGCGGTCGCTGTTGCCGTATCGATGCACGTGCCTGCCTAAAAATCATTGCAACCTCGTAGTTTCTCTTGTTCTCCTTGCGGTCAGCTCCGACTACAAGCTATACATGCTCCATCGTACGGCTTGTTTGTTGACCGATTGGCCACAATAGCCACGCAAATCTGCCCCCCTCCCCCCTCGCCCAGTCAAAGTACACTTCTCACGCTGCTCGGAGTTTATGTCATTGTTCGGCGCGACGTTTCCGTCGTAATCAGCGCGGCTTTGTGGCCGGAACAAAAAAAGCTGACCAAAAACTCACGGGAGTCGCGTTTCTCCGATGCACCGTTCGTCATTCGGGAACACATGTTGAGCACCGCCGAAAATCCCGGACTGCAAATTGCCAATAAAAGGCTCGTGCTGCGCTGCACGTGGACTGCAGCTCCTCGATATGCTTAAAGCCGCTGGCAGCGAGAGAAAGTGATTTACGAGGATCGCTCGAGTCCGACTAAATGTTAGCAGTGCGGGGGCGTTGACGTTTAATAAGACGACCGCATCGCGTTGTCGCGCGTCCAAACCTCTCTCTCTCTCTCTCTCTCTCTCCTTTTTTCGCCTGTAAATCATCTCGGCGACGAGTCATCGCCGTTGCCGAAGCTTTATCGTCTCGTCGCTCTCTCGCCAGCAGACTGCACTTGACTTTTCACCGGCGATCGTTATGTGGCCTATCGCCTGCCTTTCCGAGCGATACGAATCTCTCGGTATTCGGCGGTATTCGGAATTCGGAGCGATGTGTCGACAGCCGAAAGTAAAAGTCGAGCTCGCCGTCGTGGCCACGAGTACGCGCGATCATTGTTCGCTCGGATTTGCCAAATGTGCCGGTTTTATCGAGTTTTCAAGTGAGCGCGAGGTCGAGGTTATTTTGCGCAGAAGAATGCGAGAAAGAGATAGCAGATAGCGACTGCTAGCCGCTCTCGATTGGTGCAGGTGGACGGTAACCTTGACCGAGTTCGCAAGGCGGCGCAGCAGTAGCAGCTCTCGACGACGACGCGCACAGTCCTATTAATAAACGGCCGGAGTCAAGAGTGCTCGCGTTCAGTCAACTCGCGGGGTGGTCATGACTAAATCGGGTCCGCGTGCAAATTGATCGAGCGACGCGTTGTGGACGCTGCCGTGCAATTTTCGGGGCTAAAAGCCGAGGAGAGCTCTCGGCTGCCTGCCCATCCAACGAGAGACAGCGATAGAGAGAGAGAGAGAGAGAGAGAGAGAGAGAGAGAGAGAGAGAGAGAGAGAGAGAGAGAGAGAGACGAAGGCCTGTCGTGTCTGTTTGGAAACTCACGAATTTCATAATTATTGTATTATGTTGCAAGCAAAACCCCCCAGCTCGCGCCTCCGTGGGTAGCGTGAGCGAGAGCGAGCTTGTGTGTGCCTGCCTGCCTGCCTGCCTGCCTGCTCGGCCCCTCTTTTCTACCTATACGTATGCCTCTCATTCACTCTGCGTGTCGTGGCTGTGTTGGTATCTCCGATCCGCGCGCGCACGCCGAGCGGAGGGGGAGAAAGGTTAGGCCGAGGCGGCCAATTGTGTAATCTCGCTCCCTCTCCAGCTCGCGCTCTACGCCTCTATACCTACTGTATGCGCACCGACTCGCAGATCCTCCTCGCGAAAATTCCCCATCATCCTCACCTGGCCGCGATCTTCTTCGTGCGAAAGCACCTGTTTCCATGCATGCCACGTCGCCCTCTATCAGCTTCACGTCGCACGTGCCTCCACGAAAATCCGCTCGATATAGCGACACTTTTTTTTTTCCTTTTTTTTCTCGTTCGCTCGAGATATTTAATGGACGTATTAGGGCCATGTGCACCGCTGCGTTGTTTCTTAATAAGCACCTACGCGAGCTCTACAATTTTGCTGTCACACGTACACACAGACACGGCTGACGCCGATCTTATCCGATTTTTATCCTCATTTCGACTAATAACCCCCGCCGCCATTGTTATTATTGTTACTAATTTCGACGATAAATCACAGACGGTTTCTCATTTAATTTTGATGCTCTCGCGGCAAAATGTTTTTTTCGTTCCGGCACGTAGAATTTGAGCGTGGCTTGCGACAACAGACACACACACACACACACAGTCGCGCACATTTGGCGTGTGTAATTACGTCACGTTTGGCTTTTCAACGTGCCTCCTGGCCGCGCGCTTTCTGACTAGCGCTTGCCACTCGTTCTTTTTTACTGCCAGCTTCTTTCTCGTTTTGTTATTTACGCGACTTTCTCATCCTTAAACAAAGCCACCAGTCGTACGTTTGATTAGCTTACGTCCCGGCGGCGTGACGCGCATAAATTTCACGTTTGATCTTTCCTTCTGGCCTCTCGCTTGGGCCGTCACTCTTCCCGCGCGCCACGTGCGCTCGATGTTTCTGGGACAAATATCGGTCGGGCGCATTAGCGGATGTTCGGGACGCGCGCGCGTGCACGACGGTGAGAGAGAGAGAGAGAGAGAGAGAGAGAGAGAGAGAGAGAGAGAGAGAGAGAGAGAAAACGAGGAATCGAGCGAGCCACGCGCGCGCAGCGCCGGCCGGCCGCCGCGTTTCGTCGTCGGCTTTTCGCTCTCGGCGACGCTCCTTCGCGATCCACTTCGCGATCGGCTCTGATCGAATTAATCGCGCTTCCGCGACTCGACCCGACTCTCTTCCGTTGGACGCGTGTTTCCTCGAGCCGACGCCGCTGCTCCCGACAAAGTCGACCTTGTGCAAGCGCGATTATCGGAGCAGCGCCAGCCCCCCGGTGGATATACCGTTTCCGCGCCCTTCTCGGCCGAAACCCGAGCCGCCTGGCCCGTTTGCCACTGACACACACTGACGCTGAATTCGAATTGCGCCGAAATACACGCGCACGCTGTTACAGCAACAATGCCCGCGAGCAGCCAGCTAAAACAAAAATGCGACAGCCGCTTATCAGACGCGCATGTCAACATTACAAATTACGATAAGCTATCACTCGTGCAATTATTGGTTTCAAATATTGGAAGAGCGCCGCCGAAGCGCCGATGTTCGCCGAGGCGAAAACTTTACAACAGCGAGAGCGCGCGGGAGCGTCGCGCGTGAAATTGGGATGGCTCGGCGCGTCGACGTCCGGGCGGGTCGGATGCCGAGGCGCGCGCTAATCGACCGGCGGGCCAGGGCTGCGCTTTCCACGGATCTATGTCGAGTCCGGATGGCCGGCGACCGAAATCGTGCCTAGCGACGCCGACCGACGACGAGGGCGTCGGAAAGTTGGGGGCGCCGGCGAAACGGGAAAAAAGGAGGAGAGTAGGTCGAGCGCGCGGCGGTGCCGGTAAAAGCTCGCTCCCGTTGCCCTCGCTCTCGCGGGGACGAGCTGCGCAGGCTCCCGGCGTGGAGACGCGGCCAAGAGCGCGCGCGGTGGCGAGTGGCCGCGCGTGGCCCGACGGGAGAGGGGCCGGCTCGCGAGAGCGCGCGCCGCGGGCGGCGTTACGCAACGCGCGCGCGGCTTCCACCGCGGCCTGCCGGAAAAGTTTCGCTCGGCGCTCGGCGCTCGGCGCTCGGCGCTCGGCTTCGCCAATTCTCCAACGCGCCGCTGGCCCGCTCTACTTCCACCGGCCTGCTCTTGTTGCGCCCAAAGAAAAGCTGGCCGGAATCGCGGCGGGCCGATCCATCCGTCGCCCGTGCCGCCGTTTTCCCAAGCGCGCGCTATTCTCGGCGTTCGCGGTGACGCCGCCGCGATCTTGCTCGGAAGCCGAGGCGCGGCGAGCGGCCCGGCAGCGAGCCGAGCGCCCGCTCTTAATTATAGCCGGAGCGCTGTTCCTGCTTCCGCGCTCGGGGCGCGCGCCGCGCGGCTTATCTCGCGCTATCCGCGCTCGGCCGGCCGAGAGCACCGGCGCCGCCCGGCGAACGCGCGATTTCGCAGTCGGTGTCGACACCCGCGATCCGATTGGCGCGCGCGCCGCCGCGCTCTCGATACCCCCGGGCTGCCGCACGGCCGACTGCGCGCAACAGGTCGATCCCGTTCCGCGGACTCTCGGGTTTTCGGCCTGGCCCGCGTGTGCGCGGCGCGGAGATGCGGGCCGCTTCGGATAACGCCCACGGCCGAAAATACTCGAGCGGCGCCGCTTTCCAATCTCGAGAGCGGCAGCGCGGGCTCGCCTTTTCCGCGCGCGACTCGTTGGGCGCAGCAGCGCGATGCACGAGGAAAGATCGATGCCGCGACTCGTTTGTCGCTCGCACGGTGGATTATCGATCGGAATCTGCGCTCGCTTGAAACCAAATACGTGTACGCGAGCGCGCGCGCGAATTATAAATCAGTCGTCGTCGTGCGGAAAGAACGACTGCCGATCGCTTTTAACTGCGGGCCGATTGAAAAATGGGCGCAGAACGCGCGTGCATGGAAGCCGCCCGTGGCGATCGTTCGATCGCGCGGCTCGAGGATCCCTCTCGCTCGACGCGCGCGGCATTCGGCTTTAAAAGCGAGCGGCACACGCGCCACTCCCGAGTTCTTTTAATTCTCATTAGCGCTGTCAACGTGCCGCGATAGCATTGTTTCCACCGACTGTGTGCTTGTCTTTTTTCTTCCATTTTTGTCTTTCCGAGGTGGCATAACGCTTTCACCAAACACAATCGGACTCCAGCGGCTCGTGGCCCACGATAGGCCAAGTGGAAGGATGCTCGCATCCAAATGCTTTCCCGTTTGTCGACCAGGCGCTCGATAGAAGTGAAATCGGCATTCAGGGATCGTTATTTTCGCGTGCGATCGGACGGCGAACGTCCGAGTCGAGAAGCACGAGCAAGTATCGGATTCTGGCGCTGGACATTCGCGAGTAGCGCAGCTAGTGCAAGATCGACTTGAATGTCGCGCAGTGCCGTTTACTTTCGCAAAGTCCCACGTACGAATCGGCATTCAAGCTCTCTCTCTCTCTCTCTCTCTCTCTCTCTCTCTCTCTTGGCGCGCATGCATTATTCATTGGCAGCGCTGGAGCTCTCTCGCGCCGCGGTAAGCGAGATTTGAGAAACTTGGCTAATTAATGCGAGCGCAGGCGGCACCGCCAGGCGTAATAAAGCCTCACCGTGACAAAGTGCATTTGCCCGGCGAACAAAGAACGAGCCAGACGCTGGCAGCGGCCGGCGCCGCGAGAACCGCGAGTGGCGTCGTGGCCGAGGATTCGGCCGCGAGCGGCTAAAAACGAGAAGCCATCGGCGAGATGTCGGCGCTGTATTTGCGGCCAAGGAGAAAAGGGGAGCAAGTACGGCGCGGAGTAGTTGCTCGAGTCGGCGTATGTCGCCATGTAGGAGAGCGGCGCGTAAGTAATATAAGGAGAAAGGGACAGGCTGCGGCGGCATGGCAGCCGGCGCACATGGGTGTGTGGGACAAATATAGAAACGCGCCAGTAAAAAACTCGAACGTGGGGAATTCCAGCGCGCGCGCGCGATTTAAAAGCCGCGCATTGTCCAACCTCGAGGCGGCGAGCTCCTCGCCGGGATGCGCGCGCCAGGTTGGCACCGGCTGGCCTCGCGGCCGCGATCGAACGGCGATGCCGCGGAGCGCGCAGCGGCCTGCCGGCAACGAGGACGGCGTATCCGCGGGTGCCGCACCACGGACGCGCGAGAGGACGACGGCGAGCCGAGCCGGGTGGGGGAGCGGCGCTGGACGCGCGCAGCTGTGTGTGTGTGTGTGCGCGCGCGCGCGCTCCGCCAGTCAACCTCCTTTCACTTTCGACGAGCATTATACTTGCGCGCAACCGCCGCTTGCTTTTGCTGGCACTCCGTCCGCTTCGCTCTGCCCCGGCCGCGCGGCGTTGTCTCGCGCTCTTCGCCTTTCCTCCTTTTTCTATTGCGCACGCGCCCCCGTGCCGTCGATACACACTCGCCACGAGCAGAGGAACAGATCGACGTCGGCCGAAATTCATCGGAGCCCCTCCCTACTGCAACGTCGCCGCGACGTCACGACACGGCGCCGACATTGCTCGTTTTATCTGCACGCCGCACAAGCGGTGCCTTTGTCCGGTCGATTTGGCGCGGCTTTCCCGAGGGCAGCATCGTCTTGGCCGTCGTCGCTCCGCGGCAGGAAAGAAAATGGACGCGCGCTCGCACGTGCGCGCGTAGGCGAGCCCTCGGCGGGTAGGCTTTGTTTGCCGTTTCGATTCACCTACATTCGCGCTAGCTGCCGCGAGTCGTCGCTGTGCGTTTGCGTGCGAGCGAGCGCGCGCGCGCGCGTGTGCATAAGGTCGCGGCCCATTGGCGAGCTGGCCTCTTTCGTTAATGCCACCGCTCGGCTCTCGCCGACGTGCCGTCGCGCTTTCGACGCGTTTCAAGATGCACTCGTCGTCGCTGTCGAACGTTGGCCCGATCAGCGTTGCCGCGATTGCGTGACGCGCGACGCGGCAGCGAGGCTGCATCGCTCCGATGAATTTCGGCCAGCGTCGGTCTGTTCGTGCGTTCGCGGCGGCGAGCTTTGTGTCGTGGAGGTGGCTCGCCGAGCGATTAGCCGCCACTTCCGCCTTTCGGCCTTTCGGCCGGTCAAAATCAAGGCCCCGGGCCCTCCTCCTCAAAGCCCTTCCCCGCTGGCTCGGGTTTTTTTCGTCGCGTCCCCGAGTCCCCGTCGCCGACGGGGGTCTTCTTTCTCGGCTCGGCTTTCCTCGCGATGCGCTCGTCGGATGCTCGAACGACTCGACGGCACGCCGTCCGCGCGCGTGCGGAGAGGCGAGAGGGGAGCTGCTCGGCAATGGCGCGAAAACGAGACGGAACGAACGCGCCCGCTTATCTATCGGTTGCCTTGGAACGGTTTCAAGGTCCTCGCGAGCACGGCGACGCGGGCGGCCTCTCTTCGCGCACGAGCGCCATCGAAGGGCGACCGTCGGCCGTTGCCCGAATCTCGAAGAACGACAGGCAGCGCCGAGCAGTTGCGGCGTTGCGCCATTAACGCGCGAAATTGCTGCTTGGATGTTACAGCGGTTCGAGCGGACAGGATGCGCGGCGGCAGGAACAAATTTGGACCGATGTACAAGCGCGACAGGGCGCGGAAGCTGCAAATGATGAGGCAGCGGCAGTTGGCTCTCCAGACGATCCGTGGCACGCTCGGCGACCCGACTAGCTATCCCAACACAGTCGCGCCCTTCCTTCACATCAAGCAAGAGATTCAGATACCTCAAGTCTCGTCGCTGACCTCGTCGCCCGACTCCTCGCCATCGCCCGCGGCCGTAGCTGCTGGACTGGTGACCACTCAGGCCGGCGGCGTCTCCGGGGTCAGTATCATCCGATCGGCCCACGCCGAGCACCGCACTCGGCCTGGGCCGCCGCTCCTCGAGCGCGCGAACAGCCGAGGTACTAACGCTGCCGATTTGCCGTTGTTCCTACAGAGTGGGCAGCAGCACATGATCGCGCCATCGACGCAGGCGTCGCTGTCCTCGGCGACGAGCAACAGCGGCGGCCACATGCAGGGCGCGGCGGGCTCCAACCCGCTGGACAACAAGCTCTGGCCGGCCAACTCGACGACGCCCAGTCCCAAGGGCTTCGGCGCCTTCGAGCACCACGGGCCCGGCGTCGGGTCCGCGCCCCACCTCGGGCACCTGCACCAGGCCGGGCTCTCGGCCCATCACGGCGCCAGCGCCCAGGCCGGCCTCGGTGCGCCCAGCGCGCCCAACCAGCAGCAAGCCAATAGTGCCAACCTCGCGTCCATCAAAACTAGTCCCATGATCCGAGACTTCATACAGTCGGTCGACGATCGCGAGTGGCAAGCCTCGCTGTTCGGCCTCCTGCAGAACCAGACCTACAACCAGTGCGAGGTGGACCTTTTCGAGCTCATGTGCAAGGTCCTCGACCAGAACCTCTTCTCGCAAGTCGACTGGGCGAGGAATTCCGTCTTCTTCAAAGATCTCAAGGTACGCGCGCCCTTCGCCAAGCACACCTGGCTGCGGCATGTCTTCGTATGCACGGGGTCCCTTCAATCGCGCAGCTCGGAAATCAGAGGCGTCGCGTATTTTTAGAATCCAGAACGTCGCTGAATCCAGGTTATTCCTAATGCAGTGCACATTCGCGTGGCCCGCTCGCACACCCACTCGCACCCACGGCTTATTTATCGGTCGATTCAGCGCCGAACGCCCGGTACGTCGATCAATTTGACGAATTCTATAGGGCTCCGGGCGCGCGATAAGGGAAACAAAGAGAGAGAGAGAGAGAGAGAGAGAGAGAGAGAGAGAGAGAGAGAGAGAGAGAGAGAGTGCTGTCCGACAAAGATGCCGCTTGTGCTGGCGTTCGAACGCGATTATCGCGCGTAAAGTTGAGTGCGAGCATTGTGCGCCGCTGCTTGCGCCGACATAGAGGCCGAATTGTGCTTGGACGAGCTGCTGTCGTGCGCGCACAACTGACCTACTGTCGGGCCTACTGTCGCGCCTGCTGCCGGCCGAGGTAAGCATCGATTCGAGTGGTCCGATATTTCCGAAAGCACGGGAACGCCCGCGCCGAGAGGGCGGCGGCCGCGCGTACGCACTGCTCTTGGCCCGCGAGCGCGATATAATCGACGGTTTATTTACTGGCATTTACAAATTGGGTCAAGAGTCGCGCGAGCAGCAGCGGCCGGCATAACTTACGCGGCGTATGTTAATGGGCGCTCGCGTCGGCGAGCGCGAAAGAAAAGAATTTCATTGCAAAATTACGCGCTGACAAAAAGCGCAAAATTCACGGCATTCTCATCGACCTACATCGGCCCAACGATTTTTCAGTTTTGCCACTGGCTCTCGTGGCACTGGCGCAATTAAGCAACGTTCGTATCGCGGATCGATATCGGATTTGGGACACGCAAGCAGAATATTGCGATCGGCGCGTGGAAGCTTGCGAAGCGCGGCACATTGTGAGAGAGGCATATAATTTATAATTTCAAAATGATCGGCCGCGCGCTTATCCACACTCGCTCGCTCGCTCGCCGAGAGAACCTTTCGAATTGGGTGTCCGCAGCGCGCGCCGAGGAGGCGCTTCGAAAGCGAGCGTTTCCAAAGCTCGCGCCGCGAGCTCGGCTCGAACCGGCGCGCAACCGGCGCGGAAAGCAGTCGCGAGGAAGCTGCGGAAAGCGGCGAGGCGAGTTATTCGGCTCTTACGACAAACGAGATCAGCGGCGGCGGCGGCGGCGGCGGCGGCATTTCGAGCGGGCACGGAGGAAAAGAGCTAGGACGCGAGCGAGCGAGCGAGCCAGCGAGCCAGCCAGCCAGCCAGCCAGCCAGCCAGCCGAGAGCGCTCGTCGCTGCGAGCGTGTGCCCGTTGGCGTTTGTTGGTGGTGAACGGACGAGAGCGAGAGTGTGTGGCGCGTCGCTGTGTGCGGAGCGTGAACGGCGCGCATGTGAGGTAACCGCGCCGCAGTCAGCGCTGCTCGCGGCTTGCGGCGGCGGCGTCGGCATTGCACAATCGCTGAATGATTTCAAGCATCGCCTCATATCTAGGTCATAACAAGATACGTTTCTAGGTTACGCCAGTTACCCCAAAGACGCGGCTTCTCGCCTTCTTACCGCTCCTCTACTCCGCGGACGCTTTTCATTAACAACAACCAAACCTGCTCCTCCTCCGCCTCCTCCTCCGCTTCCTCTTCTTTTTTGACGATGCTCGGCTTTGTTCCCCCCGGCCTCGCGGCCCGCGCTCGCGCTTTCTTCGGCACGCTCCTTCAGTTTCGACAATACTCGCGAGCGAAATCGGCGCGATGAGCTTTTGCCAATGGAATTTCGTGTACGCTTGACCTACATTTTTATTAGATAAGAGTGCAATTCGAGGCGTGATCGAAAAAGCGCTTGACCGGTTTTTTCCCTGACGATATATCAACGCGATATTCGTATAGTAATAATTATAAATTCTCACGGCTTACGTAAAAGAGTCGCGCGCATTATGCCGTGCATATCGTGCGAATTATATCGCTAATGTAGAAAGTTCATTGCAATTAATACGCGCGTGCGTGTGCGTGCGCGTGTGCGTGCGCGCGAAGAAAAATATAAATGTATAAAATGCCAAGATTTCGTAAGCGACGATTAACGACCGCTCTATCGCTCGTCTCGCTTAGCTTATTAACTGGACTCTCGCGCTTTTCGACGTTGGCCAATAATTGACGCGCCTGGATTGCCGATTGCAGGTTGACGACCAGATGAAACTGCTTCAACACTCGTGGTCGGACATGCTAGTGCTGGATCACCTACATCAGAGGTTACACAATAACCTGCCCGATGAAACGACGCTACACAACGGCCAAAAGTTTGATCTCCTCTGCCTCGGCCTACTTGGGGTACCGTCCCTCGCCGATCTCTTCAACAGCCTCTCGCAGAAGCTGCAAGATCTCAAATTTGACCTATCCGACTACATCTGTATGAAATTCCTGATGCTTCTCAATCACGGTTAGTTGCCGTTCCGAGCGCAATCTCTACTTTCCTCTTCGACTTGTTCGATCGACTAATTCCAATGCCCTTTGCAGATGTTCGTGGTTTGGTTAATAAGAAGCACGTTCAGGAAGGTCACGAGCAGGTCCAGCAAGCTCTTTTGGACTACACGTTGACGTGTTATCCATCGATACCGGTAAGCCGACGCTCTCATACCTGTGGCACTAGTACTAAACCCATTGCACTTGCGCTAACCTTCATTTCTTCATCTCCCCAGGACAAGTTCAACAAGTTGCTAGCAGTATTACCAGACATTCACGTGGTGGCGAGTAGGGGCGAGGACCATCTTTACCAGAAGCATTGCAGCGGTGGCGCGCCCACGCAAACGCTCCTCATGGAGATGCTGCACGCCAAAAGGAAATGAAGAAAGACGCGAGCAACAAATGATCAGGTGGCTGTTAAAGCTACCGCTGAACGCGATTACTGCGATAAAGCTGCCGCCGCCACCGCCGCCGCTGCCGCTGCCGCCGCCGCCGCCGCCACTGCTGCTGCTGCTGCTGCTGCTGCTGCTGCTGCTGCTGCTGCTGGATAAGCTTCGGCCGTGCTGAGCATCCCTTCGCCGCGCAAGTTTAGGGACGTCGTACGCGGTGTGACGAGTGAGACAAATGTGATGATGACACAGACGCGGCGACAATTAGGCCAACAGCCACTAAGATTACGATTAAGCGAGAGAGAGGGAAGGAAACAAAAAGGCCAGCGTAACCAGCGCTTGTTCAACGAATCCACTCACGCTAAAAACCGATGAAAAAGCAAAATCACAAAATGCAAACAAATTAAAAATCAAGTGTAGGTCCGGCGCGTGCCCTCGTGTGCGCCTCTAGTATGTGTATTATAAAACAAAGTGTATCTAATTATGTAGAGCACTAATTATATGAGGATATATATTTTCTATATTTGATGTTGAACTTTTAAAAATGTATCTATGGAGTCGTGAGGAGGATGCGTGCAAAACAGTTTTAACGTGGTACGACAATGATACATACAAAAACACACAATTAGCAGGATTCCAGTCGTGTGCTTAGGCTGGAGATCGTCGATTGCGATGATGATTATAGTTGAAACGAGTGAACGAAAAAAATAAAAATTGAAACAAGTAGAATTACAGAAATATATAAAGGAAGCGCAGGGAAACAGTAAGCGAGATGCCTTGAAAAAAGTACAAAGGGTGGTAAAACAAAAAATTATGGTCAAAGGGCAGGCAACTTTTGTGTAAATAAGTAAAGCTATTTTTCTAATACTTAAACGAGCGAAGAACTTTTTATTTTTAAGCGTATACCACTGAAGCCTTGCTCTCACTTAAACGAAAAAATATCCTAGTGCGTCAGTTGGAAGCTGATTGAAAAATGCTTTCGATTACCACACTTTCTCACACTCACACACGTACACACGAGATGTAACACGTCGCGGCCAATCGTGCTTCTGCAAGGGATTCAATGGGCATACAAGAGAGTGACAGAATTCAACAAAATAAATCAATGTGATATATGTATACACATATGAATATAAACGATTTAAGGAAAAATAAAATAATATGTACATACATCTAAGGATTACATTGTTAAATGCACGCAAACCGTTGTCAACAACTTGCCGTTATTGGTCACCTAAACCTGGCATAGTTTAACAATGATTAAATTCCTACCAGATTAGATGATGAGAAAACAGAATAAAAATCTGCATTTTTTGTCACGCTTGCACTCAGCAGGGCTACATTATTTTATTATTATTATTTTATTATTATTATTATTATCAAATTTGTAAATAGTAGTTAACACATTCCAATTTACGTTGTATAGTATAAAAACATGTTAAATATGTAATTACAGAATATTTTTGTGTATAGTTTACTTGAGAAAATAATAAAATATATTTCTGTTGCTTATATACCGAAGTGAAAGAAATTAATTAGCTACTTAACACGTGTTTTTGACTAATTTCTTATTTCTCTTTACTAATTTTTATGTAATTTTCTCTTATTTTTTTCTCTCTAGTTTTTACTGTTCATTTCCTCTTTCTTTCAAACATAGGTGGCGGAACAAGCAAAAAATAAGCGCGAAGTAATCGAAGGATTGCGATATTTTATTATTGTATATTGTACCATAAAATAAAGGTTCTGTTTAAGAAATAATAAAACGAATCATTGGAGCAAGGTTTATGTGGTCCTACATATTATCTAGCGTTTAATCAATAATAATTATTAAAGTCTATGAGCATATATATATATATATACATTATAAATATATGGATAAGAAAGATATTGTCTTATAGTTGTTAAAGATACATGAGAAATATTTACTATATGTTAAGGATAGTTATTACTACATCGATCATAATTATTTTTCACTTATAGATTATATATATGTATATGTGTGTGTGTATATATATATATATGTATATATATGTATATATGTATATATATATATATACACATATATTATTGTTTAGGCGTTAGTCAGAAATTCTTCAGTGCTGTGAAGGTCGTCGTTTCGCGGCGCATCTGTGGTACCTAAGCCATCAGTTTTTATTACACACAAACGCTAGATTTCGAGGGTCAAACGTGACAAAGAGGACATAAATAAAATACGAACTTAGAGCAACAGCTAGAAAAGAAAGCATTAAATAAAAACTGCAAAAAGGGAAACCCTCGCTCGCAAAGCAATGATACACCTGTACAGATTTTAATCTTTAACGCGCGAGTTTACCTGTTTTCACTTATGAGACGAACAGTACCTGAAAACTGTAATAAATGTAAAAATACAAAGAAAAACACTATTTTACTATAATCACTTTACTGGCACATTTTGCAAATAATGTACGTACTGTAACGTTGTAGCGGGTATCTCGGAGATGAGAACGAACATGAAAAATAGTAGGATACGAATAGATCAAACTAGATTTTTAAATCCTGCAATATTGTGAGCGGAGGTTTCTCAATCAGCCTTTTATTCAATTGACGAAAAATATTAGAATATCGTATTTATGAATATACGCAATTACAAAGTTCCAAAATTTTCATGTCGTCTGGTTCATATACGTCTTACAAATTAAAAAATGTATCTAAAATGTTTTTAGTTTTTCATCTGCAACACAGCTTTGACGATTGTAATTCCTTCGACACTAATTAACCATATGCCCCTCTTTTTACCATTCGATTGTATAAGGACACGAATGACTACCTCTTCATTAATGTACTAAGTTATTTTTTCTTTATATTTTTACGATTTTAGTAACCGCATACCTCAGAACAAAAGAGCCCAGAAAAAAAGTTTTGCTTTATCATATTAAAAAAAAAAAGACAAAAACAAAACAAAACTTGACATCTGGTAACTTGCGTTTTTGCGAAAACGCTGAAATATCCCACTATTTTTACTATACATCACTACCATTATGTGTCACTGCAATGTTACCTTCACCGTGATTAATTCTGTTAATTATTATATTCGCTTTGTAGCAAATGCATTTTTCCTCTCTCATCGACCAATTCTGTACACACCTTGTATTTTTAATTTAGATTTCACGGGCTTCAATGATACAAATTTAAAAAAATGTAAACCTTATTTTTTATTTTTGGTCGTTGTTGCTCATCTCAAGCATTATTACTGTATTGTATCGTAATAACGAACATGTCGATTTGACAATTTCGGAACAACCTTTGTACACACCAATTGCGAAATGCCATTGTTTATAAAGCAAAATGAAATAATAAAAGGCGACGTCTTTTTACCACTTAAGTGTTTAGCCCTAAACAAAAATTAAAAAGGAAAATCATTGTCTTTGTACATGTCCATCCTATTTACTCGTCCGATGAATTCCGTTTATGAATATGTTTATTAACAGTAATTGTAACTAGTGAATAATATAATTACTATGTTATGTACATTGTGTTAAATATTAATGTACGGTTACCAATTACAATCGGCAAATAATTTCATTTCGCTAAAATACAAACGAATCTCCAATTTGATTTTTGAAACATGATTTGTTGCTTGACACTGGAAATAAAATTTCTAAATATTATAAGTTAAAAAAATCCAAGAAATAGATTTTGAGTATACAAAGAAAAATCAACATTATAACACTTATGCGTTGTTGACACTGCCATTTAGACGCTGGCAATTGTAAATTATGTAGAAAGAAGAAATTAATGAATGTAAATATATCTTTATTATTAACATAATTATTGTTTTCGTTTCCAATTTAATTTTATAGCACCATACTCTGTAAAATCGTTCCTTGATCATAAATATTCCAAAATGTTCAATGTTGAGTGGTTTTTTATGTGATAGAGTATAGGAATTTGAACAATTATAAGATAAACTATCTATTCAATCAATTCAATATCTATTTTTGCAAATCAAAAATTTAGATATTACTCGCAATAATGCAGTACAAGTTACTAATATTGAATTAAGCTCATTCACACGTTCTTGATGGACTACTAACTAAACAAGGACAAGTTCTTGTGAGTAATAAATTATATCACTATGCACAATTCAAAAGGTAAAAAACATTTAATGAACTATGTCGATGAAAAAGAGCACGAGTCATTTGGAAAATTTTTTCAAAAACTAAAGTTTGAATTCTTATAACATAAACATTATAGGTCATTTTTATTACTTCATGATTCAACTTAAATTAATCACTGTATTTTTTCAATGGATTTTTAAATTACTTTATATCTACTTATCATCTAGTATAAGATACAGATATTTAATTTTGAGAAAATTCGTTTGTTCAACGAATAATGATGTTGCTCGCCATGAATTTCTACCTCGACTCATTGAATATCCAAGAATTATACCAACTACTAGACTCTTACTCTTTTTCGTTTAATCACAATGAAAAAAATGTTGATAACTAAAAAATCTATTGAATAACATGAACGATAAAATGAACATGCTTAAAAACGATCAATAACAATTTATTATACAAAGTTTATTACAAAAAGTTTGTACATTTCTGGATCGTACGTCGATATTGCTTAAAACTACTTATGATGATGTGGTTTCTAATTCCATCGGCAATCAAGCATTTTTAAACAGTTAAATGAGTGCACTCAAAGGCCATTGATTAAATACATTCACGTTATAATTTGAATGATATTAAAAAATAACATTACATGTCCGTGTAAGAAACGACGTCGAATCATACTATTTTGTTATAAATATGTACAATAAAGTAATTTTTAATGTTTTGCGCGTGTACAGATCGGGCAAATAATTTCCAAGCGCAAAAATTACGTTCGAAATGTTTGAAAAAGTTATTTCATTTAAATAGTTGTATAGCAACCAATAAGAACATGTGGAAACATGTGTATCAATCGAAATAACTCAAAGTGAGACCCAAGCAGAATAACAATTTTATACAGTTTTGTTAAAGGTTCCAGATACATACGTCCAATAGAAAGAAAGGCAGAGAAGGACATTATAAATTACTGTTTTTCGAAAATCAAATGTGTCTTAATACCAATAAAAGTGTAAAGATAATCTAAAAAATCATGAGTGTTGTCTTATTGAAAGCTTGTCGTTTTTATTCTGCAATGACGATTGTTATGCGTTAATAAGCGAGCTTTCAGTTATAGAAATGTGCATGCCCTTGAATGCTTAATGTCTTGTGTGCTTAATGTCGGGTACCTACGTGTTCCTTATGTATTTATCTTTTGACTTATTACGTTTGCATTCTTTGAGTTTTGCTCTTTTTATTTCTTCTGTATCATTCGATACAATACTTAGTGAGGGTCTGTTTTAAGGAATTCATTGTAGGCATTTTCATCCATAAGAGTGTTGACTTCTGCTGGATCACTTAATTCTATTTTAAAAAGCCAACCTTCATCGTAGCACGAAGAGTTGATCAGTGCAGGTTTGCTTTCAACAGCTTCATTTTTTTCAGTGACTTTTCCACTACATGGGCTCATCACTTCAGAAGCTGCTTTAACTGACTCCAAAGCGCCACATTCCTCTAAAAATGATGAAGCATTATTCGATTGTCTTAATAAACAAATAACTTTTTTTTATTTTTGCGCATGAAATATTTGTAATAACTAATTGCAAAAAAATTAGTCGATTATTTTAAGAGCACTTGATAGATTATCTTAATTATAAATAAACGTTAATACAGGTTTAATTAACCTCTTCAATCAATTTGCTCGACTTATTACCATCTTTTTTCACGAGTGATCCAACGTCTGGAAGTTGTGCGTAGACAACGTCTCCCAAAGCATCTTGCGCGTAGTTGGAAATTCCCACTGTGCCGATTTTGCCGTCGACCGTCACCCATTCGTGTTTGTCTGTGTACCTCCTTTCTATAATGTTGATAATCATTTTTATCAATCTTTAACCACAGTTCTATCATGCGCGTCCGATTACTGAAGAAATATTCATTTTTTTTGTTTATGCTACGTTACATATTTTATTGAAAAATATCGTAATACATGGCATACATTTTTAAAAGCAATAAACACTTATTACGCGTGTTTTTTAGCTCGGCACTATGAGTCCATAAAAAAAGTTATTGGACAAAGCAAAATCTTAAACGAGTTACATAACGATTTTTTTCATCGATAACAAAATCTAACTCGCTCTGGACGATGTCTTAATTCGAAGACTTCGTAACTCGCAATGACTCTGATAAATAACAGATATAAAAAGCATAATATTCCATCATATGAAACGTGAATTAATTATTTCGCGAGTGTAAATAAAATATGTATTATTTGTCTGGTAAATGTAACAAAATCTAGGAAATTAAAAAATAATGCTTATAAAGAATGAAAGCCCAGCAAATAACAATAAAATATTATATTTATTATTCACGACAGGGCAAAAAATGAAAATACCAAATATATGGTAAGAATCAATAATAGTAGTAATGAGTCAAACTTTACCAAAAAAAACTGTACCGTTCGTGTTTGGCCGAAAATAGAATCAACAAGTACAAAATAAACAAACGAAACACTTGAAAGATTCCCGAAAATAATCGTTACACTCATTCATATTTTCATGAAATTTCAAAGTTATATTTTACTTGATAAAATTGTCTTTTGTGTATATTGCGCGTTGTTTTCTTATAGTTTGTGTTATTTGAACACGTCACGATAGTTAGTTCAAGTTACTATGTTGAAAAAAAGTAAAAAACATGTGTCGACTTTGTCATTCAAATTTGTGTTTAGCATTAGCACGGAAAATTATTTTGAATAAAGTCAATGTTGAAAAATGAAACAAAATAGACATACCAGCATTGCAGCGGTGTGTGGTGGCAATGTGACGTATAAAATTAGCTGGTTTGAAGGATTTCGCAGATGCGACAAAAGTTGCTTCGTGCGGGAAGCTGAGAACGGATCTCGCCGCACACCTGCTGATTTGTGCTACGAAACGTGCCATTGTTTATTATGTAGCAACAATATCAAGCAGCTCGTCGAAATGTGAGTGCAATCTCTGAAGATTTATAAGCTATAACCTTAAAAGCGTGTCGTCTGCTAGATGTGGCGCGTGTACTTTGACCAAGCCGAAGCCAAGTAATGAGAGCGCGCATGTTACGAAAATCGACAACGTGTGGAAGATGGAGCGAGAGAAAGAATCTCAGTAACTTAGGCAAGACCAATGAGATATCCCGTATAGCAGTTTGTTTTGCATTGAGTCTGCATCCGTGGGGCGTTTTATCTCACAGCTAATCGTTCAATGTTCTCTTCCTAATTCTTTACTATTAATAAATACACGCTCATCTTCACACAGACATTTTTTTCGTTTGCTCCAATTTTACGATAACGTATTTTCTTACGTTAATTTCTTTACGTTGCTCTAACAACTAAGATGAACATATAGGGACTTTTTATATAAGGAGACATCGATGACGGACATCGGCCATCAGACGTTTAATTATGATGAAAAAAGATAGTCAAATAATATATTATTGTACTAATAATATTTATATAGTAGTATCTTTTTTATCACACACCCAGATGTTAACAATTTGTTTTTTAACTTATTAATCATCTCGGTACACGTCCTTTGTCCATTGTCCGACATTTGATGGTTCTTTGTGTAGAAAGTTTCTAAATTTATATTTTTAAAGTAAGTAGAAACGATACATTTAGTTTAAGAATATTATATTCAGATAAAGGGAAACAATTCACTGTTAGTTTAGAACTAATTTATTTATCAACTATTTTTTTTTGTTATTCGTGTAAAATAAATACTTTTTGCACCTTCAAATGCTTGACAAAGTTTTACAAGTCTTCGCATATTTCATTAATACATTATGGAATAGAAAATAACTTATTTTATAATTTGATTTCAAATTAAAGCAAGAAGAAACGAAAAAATGTTAATAGTAAAGTTGATCATTGTAGAAAAAAAATACAAAGTTGATTACGATGTCATAATTAATTAAAAACAAACCATCTAATTCGTATAAGCCTGAAGCCGTCAAATCAGGTCAATAGGTCACGACGCAACGATCATATTGCAATGCGTAAAACGATAACCCGTAAAATCGTGTTATCAGGTTTTACGAAGTTCGCAACCTCGAATTCAACATAGTAGCTTCAGAAAACTGTTAATCAAGTATTTCATTCAAATTAGGGTAGTTTAAAGAATTTGAATAAATATATCATTTGGAGGGGAAAAAATGTACGAAATAAGGTCGTTTTACAAACAAATTATCGTTCAATCGGTATCGTTGTTAATTCAACTTAAAAGATCAACTTCACTGTGTGAAAATAAAAAAATCATTGGTACAATTCCAGAAATTAATTTCACAGATGAGCCGTAGATTCCTATTTACAATCCAATTAAAGAAGACCTTCCACAAGGGTTGTGAATTGGAATGGGTATTGGTTTTTCTATCGTCCATTCATACCAAACATTCTTTGAATTACAACGGCGCCAAAAATGGCTAACTATTTCGTCATTAGCTTTCAAAGTTATTGGATCCTAGACAACAAAATATTAAAAAATAAATAATCAAAAAACAATAAAATAGTTTTTTTAGTCCTTCGGGTAAAGTACAATTAACAATCTAAAAATATATTTAATCAATTATATGAATTGTAATTTCTTCTTTTTACCTTTATTGGAAAGAAAATTGGAAACCAACTAAACATTCTAGGACTGTGAGTTCTTGGTTCAATACTAATCTTTATATTTTTGTATAAAACTGCATCAAAATATCCTGAAAATCCATGAAGGACGCAATCTTGTTTTGCCTTAAATGTATTTTTGCCATATCTTGAATTATCAACTTTAGCATCTGAAAACGAAGCGAGTCAACTATCAGGAATTTATTTAAAATTTAATCATAAAAAGTAGTACTATTATTTATACCTCTATTTGGGTGATAAAAGGTAAAAAGTGGCTGTGGCAAATCAATATCATATTTATTCTGTAAGTGAACAACGTAAGGCATTTCAAAGTGAGCTAATGGGTGTTTGTCTTTCTCTTTACATCCTCTAACTTCATTGTATAATCTAGGTGATTGAACTGGAGCTATGTAAGAAGTATATGAACACGGTATACTGATCCCGTCATCTACAAGCATTAAGAAATAGTTTTTATTTATATAAAAAACAATCTATCAAAAAAACTGTTGAAATCTTTGTTCTTAACTATTTATACCTTTTAAAAACTGTTGAACGCCATCCAAACATTCTGGAGATAATTCATTGTCACCAAAAGATCCTAATAGCTCCGAAACTAAAATATCACTTTTCTCAGGTGCATTCCATTCTCGCATATCACACGCTACAATTGTAACAAGGTCTTTCCACATTTCTTGTTGTAAAGCTTGTAAACTATTTGATAATAGAAATAAACGCTGTGAAGCTGTTTTCAATTTTTTCATTTATTAAACAAAAATTAAGAACTTACGTCAGAACTGCATTTGGATTCTTTTCAACAGCATATACTTTAATTTTTTGTTTTGCATTAATAGAAGCATTCAAAGCAGCACGAACTAACGGTCCACGTCCAGCACCAACAACCATAACAACGCTAATTAAATAGAAACAATTAGAATTGTTGAACATATTCCAAAATCAAATTTATACAGTATATATTATATAATCAAAGCATACATAGGCTCTTTATCATTTAATTGCTTTTTCTTCAACCCCAAGTCTGTTAATGCATTCTGAATGGCTGATTGATATTCTGCGTATTTTATAGGATCTTTTTCAAAAACTTCATAAGTCCCAGATTCCAAGTTATCCATTAATGGTTGCAAGGGACATTGAAGATAATCTTCAAATCCACGGGCAAAACGTTCAATTGGTCCATCAGGTTGCCAGTTCTAATAAATACATATTTTATTAATCATCCTAATGGTTCCAGAAAAATTTTTTAGGTAATATGTAATATGTATCTACATTGAGAATTGGTAAAATCAATGTAGGTCCTTACTTTCCACAAATGATCAATATAATGAAGATAGATAGCTATATTTTCATGTCTATTAGCACCACTTATGACAAATTGTACATCAAATGCACAGAATTTTTTAACCATTATTTGATGAGCTTTACTTAACACGGGAAATCCTCTCTTATTGGTAATAAATACTGTTGTGGGTATAATCAAACATTTTACAGGTTCACCCAGCCATCTATCAATCTACAAAATGTACAAAATTATACATATTCAATTATGGAGCTCATAACTATTTTTTAAATTCTTTCAAATAAATGTTAATACCTCATTTTGATCTGGAAGATCATGACTAACAATTAAGGCGACAATTAATTTTTTATCATAATCACAGACAACTCTAAAATTATTCCACCAGTGCCAAGTACTTTCAATCTCCATACTATCTACGTCTACATCTTCTCTATATGAATAAGCTTGTTTCATTGGATTTTCCATTGGTATTTGTACCCACACTTGTGTCTACATAATTAATTAATACCAGATTTAATTTAAATAAAAATACTTATGATTAAGTATTTAGATTATAATAGAAATGTGAAGTTAAGAAACATACCATAAAATGAGGTGTTGCACCAATTTTATCAAAAATTATTCTAGCTAAATTCATATTTTGGTCCAAATTTCCTTTTAACTTAAAAGTGATAGCACACAATCCCAAGTGAGTTGCTAGTGCTAATTCTTGAGATAAAGCTTCTTCGCTATTTTTGGCTACAAAAGGCACTTGAGCGTCAACGTATATATGAGGTGAAAGTTTTCCAACAACCAAAGTATTCCAATCTACCAGTAAATTTAAACAAGTACTTAAATATTTACTTTTGAGCTATATTCTTCTTTTCTTACTATATGTTATAATATACCTGAGCTACACAATATCATATCTGACCGTGCCCATGGTCCTGGTCGATTTTTAGCACTCCCGCTAATGAATTCTCTTTTAAATTGAGGATTGACTATTGGAATGGTTACAAATTGATATCTACAAATATTTACATTAAATTATTATTATAATTATACTTTTAGTATGTACGAAAGAAAAATACTCAACTTACCTAGAAGAATTTGCTATGTGCAAACTATCTTTTAGACTTGGAATTGAACAAAAATCTAAGCCGCAAGAAGCACCCTTTGGAGCAGCCATTGTAAGTTATTTAATTAATCTGAAATATGAGTATAATATATTTTTCAAGTGAATTGGTTATTCAATTAGCTTGGATATTAAAATCTTTATTATTTAACAATGGGATTTATTCTTAAATTAATTTGTTAATTAATTGTCTTAAATTAATCGAGCAATTAAAAATATTATCTAAATTAATTCTGTGTAAAAATTATAAATTTAAATGTTTAACATACATTAATAATTTTCGAAAGTTTCAGACTTCTGTTCTAGATGCCGGTAAATTTGAGGTTAAAGAAGTTTATTAAAAAAACTGTTTATCACTTACATACAAATAATAATAGCAAATTATGAAGACAGTTACAAGTTGTATTTATGAAACTCTATGTTGTAAATTCATTTTGCAATCACAAATATTAATATAATGTGCAATTTTATTGTTATTATGTTCACATTCGACTGTCCGAGGATATACGTTCTATTCACGTGGTACAGTATAGACAATGACAAACAATGAAAAAACTTCAACACTATAATAAAGCTATACGTGAGTCTTCATTTATTTCAAATTGCATTGAGAAGTATATTTTTTTATGAACAAATCGATATTAGGTAATAAATGTAAATTTAATATCGGTATAAGTACAAATTAATCCGTAGTCATTACAATTTATTAAAAACAACTTTTAATCTTTTATAATAATAAGTATCCTCATTGATGCATTTACATATTATAAAAGTTATTGCATGATACAATTATATGCTAAATACATAAATAAAAAAATCAATAACGTTCAAATTCTGTGGAAGGTTTACCCTATTATTTATAGGTTATGATTTTTAAAAGTTTTAATAAAAAATACTAAAAATCATTAGAGAGAATAATCTAATATAGCTGTTTTTGTAGCTTGCATCAATTACAAATTTTAAAACATGTTTTAATAACTGTAGTTTTATATACAATCAAATCTGAAGCCGGATCCGGAACCCGGTGTCCGAACGAACTATTCCAGCCAATCATTGATTTTGTCTCTTGTTTCTACTTGGCGACTGTTCCCCTTCTCTTTACTTTTGCCATTTTGTCAATGGTGTGAGTAGCGTAGGCGCGTGTATGTATATGCTTTCCCGTATGCCAACCACCAACACACTCTGCTTTGACTAGGGCGCCGTCGACTCCATTTTTCCATTCTCGTTCTTTCTACTCCGGCAACTGAACGCAGAATTTGGATCTACTTCTATAGTTGGTAGCTTTTGATCAATCAACAATTAACGCAGGGTAAGTTGTTTTTGTAATTAAATTCTACATTTACAAAGTGTGTACAGGATTTCTAAAGCATATATAATATTTTTAACATTAAAATATAATAAGCTGAGCGGGAAGCTTAGACACTCCATTGCATGCCGGGAGGCTTGGACGCACTTGGAGAAACGCGTAGCGTGCATGGCGTCTCAATTTATAATATTCTGACACGTAACTTTTTTGATCGAACAGCTACATTTCTAATGGTTACTATTTTTGCTTCAAAATTTGTAATATTTTTGCTACGATTTTTCTTTTTAATCTTTAATTTGTAATAATAACTCCTAACATAGTTTTTTAATTCTGCTTTTCATAATACTAGACTTATTTCTAAGCTTGAAGGTTTAATAGATTTCAAACTGATTCATATGTGTTTAATGATTATTTGTTATTGGTTTTAGCAATTCAGATTGTTATATATTTAAAAAGTATGTCTTTAGCATACATTTTAATATGTTTATTATGTTTTCAATTTTTCAGAATCATGTCTTACAACCGAGGAATAAAGAGAGACAACTTTGGAAATCGTAACTTCAACAATCGGAACATGGGAGGAGGAGGAGGTGGTGGTGGTGGTGGTGGAGGAGGAGGAGGACGCATGGGTGGAGGAAATATGGGTGGAGGTGGTGGTGGTGGAGGTGGTATGAATCCTTGGGAAGGTGGAATGATGCCAGGACGTGGAATTTTGCCAACTCCTAACAATAATAACTTGAATTTATCATCACCACAAGCCCAATTAGCCATTGCAAGCAATCTTCTTTCCAATCTGCTACGTCAACAGGAACCTCAACAGCAGGTATGAAATAAGCAAGAAGACAATATTTAATATCAAATCAACTTTACATAAGAATTTGTTAAAAGGTACCACCATCTTTGCTGAGCTTAGGTAATAACTTTAGTGGCCCTGGACCAAATTTTAATAACCAGCAAAATTTCAACCAAGGACGATTCAATGATCGAAATTCAATTCGTCCAAATATGAAAAATCAACGTCCCCAGCCTTACAACAAGGTATGTTTCAAATATATATACTTAATACATATTTTTTTCAGATGGGCTAAATAAGACAAACTAAGAAGCTTGATTCCATTTGACTACAGTTTTTAGTTTTCTAAAATTTACAGGAAATTAACAAATAGTGATATAATTCAACTTCTATAAGGAATGTTTTTTTATCTTTTATATAGCTTCAATAATTTAAAAAAACAATATTTGTTTATTAAATTTATATATTATATATTATATATAGTTTATAAATTTATAAAATTGTAGATGATTTTAACTAAATAGATTGCTATATTCTAAATAACATTCATTTTTCAAATAGACATTTTGAATTGGAGCCTTGGAAATATCTATTTTTGTTCAAGTAAAATTATTTATCAAAATAAGTTGAATGCAGATTTAAAAAAACTTGCACTTACAAGTAGTTTTGTATTTGAAAGGTTTTTTTTTTCTCAGAAAACTTAGTTTTATGTTTTCTCTAGCAATAGTTTATTTCATTTTTTTGAATATTTGTGAGGTACTTTTATTTCCTCATAGAACAAGGCTAAAATGTTTCCTCCAGTTGTGTATTAATCATTACCAAATTTTGTTGGAATCGATCATCAAACTTGATATTACAAGCTTGGATAATCATAAAAATTGTCATTATGTATTTTCGAAGATGTTACTGTGCAATATTAATTTGGCATATTATCTTACTTTGGAGAGCATAATTTCATTTATTTCCAGGTTACTCTACATGATTATCAAATATCGTACTAAACTCTGTATTGTTGATAATTCATATTTTTTGATGATGTTTCAATCATTTTTTCATGTATTATTTTCAATTTTCCAAATCTGTACCCAAGTATAAATTGTACTAGGTTGAGAGTAACGAGAAAAATTGTTGAATGGCTGATCATACCAACACCTCTTGGTAAAACGAGATTTAAATTCCATCGATAGCCAAAGTACAGCCTTCAATCATGGCCTAATAAGCAACATCAATTAATTTATTATTTCTTTTATCAACATGGAAATATTTACCATTTACATAATATGCATTCTTCGATGAGTGCAGAGCAGGAAGGTTCTATTATTACCTTCTATTTATATTCTTTAGTATAATCGTCTTTGTATTTAGAGATATAAGTTATTCAAATCTGATTCAAAGAATGGTTGTACCTTATGTGACACCTCTCATTAAAATGTTTGGTCGTTTTGACCTATACTAATAGATGGGCAATCGCCCCCGAGATGGAGTTATTGGGCGACGTGGCCCGCTACAATCTCGTACTCAATCAGGCAACCAACGCCAGAATGGAAACCAAATTCAGCGGAACGATAAGTCTTTTAAAACCAATACTGCCTCTAAGCAAAATCAAAGCATCAAAAAGGAACAGCAGGATAAGACCTCTGATAAGACCAATGATAAAGCAGAAGCGCCTGTCGCTTTAAGGTAAGCTTTTCGAGGGTTGCAAGAACTCAAGTTTCTTCAAACTTCAAAGTATGTTCTCTCACCTTCTCTTCACTGTTTCAAGAGATGGAACGAGAGCCTTATATTTCTCATTTTCTTCTTCGCCGGAGATTTGCCGGGTTTCTACTTTATATATGCACCAAATTTTCCTATTTAATCAAATACTCTTTTTAATTTTGAAAATCCAGCAGCGATTCCCAACTCGACTAATATAAACAATGACTCTAGCAGTGTTTCCGACGCTACATGCATGATATAATTTAAACAACAAACTCAAATCTTCGGAGTTCTGCTCTATCCACTGGATAAACTATAAAATTTATGGCATAAGAGTTAACATTCTTTCATGAATCACTCCTACATTGTCATCGCTTCGGTAGCTTATTCAAAAATCAATATTTCGAGATTTTATCTACGAGTAAATAAGTATTTTCTGTGAGTATTGATATTTTAATATATCAATACTTGCATTATTAAAGTAGGGTTTACGGATTTTTTAAATTAAATTGATTGATTTGATTAAATAGCAAAAATTCCAATGATCTTGAAGTAGATGCCATTTGATATCTTTTTAATATTAGTAGGTGATCAGTTTTTATCAATCATCCGATTTTTATTTGAAACATTATAATGGCACTGACTTTACACGTGTTTTACGCAATCTTCGCAATTCTGACGATAAAAAAATAAACGGTGTCTTGTTTCAAGACTTTCTTAAACTGATAAGGCAATGAGCATTCATCAGAGTAGCTCCTTAAGATCTTCGATTCGAAATCCACTAAAGTATATAAAAATAGCACTCATATGTTTGACGTTGTTTGATGAATATTTTTTGTACAATGCTCAAATGAAGTGCTTTAAAGATACGTTCGATATTCATCGTGATTTATTAAGGAAAATGAATTTCTTACTTTTAAACACGTAATAAAAAGTACGTTTCACACTCAAGATATATTTTTGTTACAAAAGAGCTGCTACAATATTAATGATGCTGGTTATCATTAAAAGATGTGAAACTGCAAAAATGAAAATTTTAACTTTTTAGAACCACTGAATATTATTTATCAAGGTATTGCTTGAATTGGATTTTCAAATTTTTACCATAGCATATATGTTTAATTTTCGTGAAAAATATAATCTTCACTTACAACTTTAAAATTAATATCATTGTGTCATTATAAACAAAACTATAATAATTTCAGTATAATGTATTCTTACAATTCAACGATTGAAATACCTTGATTACTCAAAAGTGTTATAAATTTGAAATTACATCATTGATGTTTATAAAAAAAATAGCGAAGAAAATGAGGAAAGTGAAGAATCCAAGAAACGTGAATGGAAAGATGAGAAAAAAGAACTCACCACCGATAAAAATGATGATGAATCTGCGAAAAATGAAGAAGAAGGCGGCGATAAAGAAGGAGATGGTGATAAAGGTACAGGTAAAAAATCTGCTGCCAGACATGCTGAAAGTCGTTATTCAGAGGTCCCGATCAGCAATATGTTCTGCCATGTTTGTAATAAACATATGTGGGATGGATTTGTGAGTAATTACGTATATATTTATTAATAAATGCTTAATAACGCTCCAAATATTGAAATGAATTTTTAGTCTTTCGAAAATCATCTTCGAGGTCGCGCGCATCAATTGATGATGGAAAAGCTTGATGAGTCTTATAAGCTGAAAGTAGAGTTGATGAGACATGAACTGAGAGTTGCTGAAGAACAACGAGAACTTAGTTTAAATAATTCAAAACGACGGGGAAAGAAAGTAAGCAAGCATTTGACTATGATATAAGTGTTTGTAGAATTATTGACTATTTTTACAGTCTTATCTGCTATTTTTTACAGCTTTCGGTTGATTTGAATGTCCGAGAGTATTGTACTATGTGTGACTTGAATTTTTACGGTACTTTATCCGCTCATCGTAAAAGTGAAAAACATCAACAGCTCAAAACATTTTTGCATCCTCGTTGTTTCCCGTGTGCTAAGGAATTCCCATCAAGAATTGAGTATGATGAGCATTGCCTCACTCCTGCGCATATGAAAAATGCTGTCCAAAGTGAAGAGCAAAAGAAAAATAAGAAAAAAGGTAACATTTTAACTGTATATTTTTATTAACAAATTCGAACTAAATAAGTATTTATAAATATTTCTAGATAAACTTGGTAAAGGAGAATCAGAAATTCGTACTGCAGAAGATGAAGAGAAGGATGTTGGTACTGATACTAAATCTGATAAGCCTGAGGAAGTTTCTGCAGATTCTTCTGACTATATCACTGAAATTCCTGAAATAGTTGAAGCTAAACTGAAGATTCCATCATACAAACACTGTCGAGCAAATCAATTATCAGTTGGTAAATCTTTAGTGGCTGAAGTTACAGGATATCACTGCGACAGATGTCGTCGTTTCATGCTCACTGAAGATGATTTAACTGCTCATTTGCGAAGTATTACACATTATCGTAGTTTCATTCAAGAAATAAAAACTTTGCAAGCTGCTGTTGAAAATGCTAAAACTGAGCACGATAAAAAGGAGGTGAGAGACTTAAAAAATATTCAATTTTCGTACATAATATAATTTATCTTAATCTAGAAAATTAACGAAACAATGTTGAATGCGTTTTCGTAGGATAATGATCAGACCGAGCCAACAGACGCTGCTGAACCTGACAACAAACGCCCTAAGCTCGATGAAAATGCAACAGATGCTTCTACAAATGATGTAGAAGAGAAAAATGTAGAAGAAAGTGAAAAGTACGATCCCGCTGAAGCCAATGAAACAGATGAAGAAAATGCTGGAGATGAAAATCAAGAGACTCAAAATGATCCTGAAATTTCTCTTAATGATGATAATATTTTAGAAGATAGTCGTGATAATGAAGAGGAGGAAGAGG
Organism: Phymastichus coffea; assembly: GCF_024137745.1. Classification (NCBI taxonomy): domain Eukaryota; kingdom Metazoa; phylum Arthropoda; class Insecta; order Hymenoptera; family Eulophidae; genus Phymastichus; species Phymastichus coffea. Next base: position 12,604,318 of record NW_026706814.1, read on the forward strand.
AAGAGGAGGAGGAGGAGAAGAAAGAAGAAGTTGCAAAGACTCCCCAAAATATTACACGAAACTCCAGTCAGCCAACTCCAGTACGTGGTGGTATGAATGTTCGTGCGCGTGGACAACGTGCTAGAAGATCCCGTCGATAAACATTCACAATTTTAAATCATAAAAAAATAAAAATGTGTTTGTCAATTCTTATAGTTCAAGACCCCAAATATTGGTTTATATTAGGATGACTAAATTTTTTATCATTTCAATTGGATTCGACGACTATACAAGAAATATAAAATCATAGGTTATACTAATTTGATATAAGTATATAGTGTCTTTAAACTTTTGCATACTTTTGCATGTATTGCTTACATTGAAAGTTATTCTCAAAAGTAAATTTTTTCTAGTAGAAACTACAAATGAAAATTCTTAATAAAATAATTTTATTAAATATACATTATAAAATACGTTTTATATTTTATTCCATATGCAATAATTTGCATTGAACAATGTAGTTCTAGAAAAATGTGGATTATTTTCATTCCATTATTTACATAGACACGTATTTCTGTACAAGGTAATACAAAAGTAAATAAATGTGACACTTAAATTGAATTTATTTTTATTATACAAAATTCCCTGTCATTATTAATCTATTAAGAGATGGGTTGCTAGAAATTCATCTACAGAATCTGTGTCCCATTTATGGATATCAAGAACATCTTCTACTTTATTTTCAGCATCATACAATTTAATTATTGGATCCAATCCTCTTACATATCTTATTTGTAAATTCTTGTATTTAGTAGGCCTATCACTTTTAATAAATGCTGGAAAAAATTGTTTCACTGTTACATTTAATGTATATATTTATATCAAGAAAATTTATTCTTTTATTTTGAGTTGAAAAAGAATGTTTTACGTAGTAGAGACAAACAATAAATGTGTATATTTTACCTTGTATTTGGGGATATGCTCCAAATTTACAAGTGCATACTTCAAGCACAGCTTTTGGATAACGCTTTGATGCGGAACTGTCACCTTCATCTTTTAAGCAACATTCTTTACACCTAGTGCTGACAAATATCTCATATTATATATTAGGGATAGCTTAAAATAGTGTAAAATTGTAGAAATACTTACTAATAGAGATCTGCAAGGTTAAAGTCTTTGAATTTTTCACATGTTGAGCATAATAAATTAGCTTTGTTAAATCCTATAAGCTTGCAATCCTCTGCCGTGAATTCTGTAGATACTACTGCTAGATTGACCTACGACAATATATATATAAAATTAATATAAGTTATGTGAACGTAATTCCTTGCTTCAATTTTTTATTTTTAAATAAATATAAATTGTACTAACTGAAATTATTAAAAAGAACGTTTGAAAGTAATTCAGAGCGTTTCTGTTCATTTTATCTATTATGATAAATGACACGTTGCCAATCTTTATTTATTTGGTAGCTTTTATACCAAAAAAATCGTCACTTGACAACTTTGATAGGTTAGAACTTTTTTTTATTAAACTTCGTTATTGTTTACAAAAATTGTGTGATTCACAAAGAACTAATAAATTGTTATTTTTTAACGTATTTTTGATAAAAAAAACTTATTAATTCTAATAAGAAGATGGCAATATTTTTCTTCACTCTTCACTTTTAGCTTGTCTACTTGACGACACAGGACACAATATCACAAACAGACCCAAGTCCATAACCATGTAATAACCACACTTTTAGTAAGTCAAGTCAGGATGGTCAGGCGGCAGATTGTTCAAAAGCGAGATGGCGATTGGTTGAATTTCGAGGATCTATTGATAGTAGTAAATCTAGCGAATAGTGATTAGTGATGCATCATCATTCATCGGTGATGGAGAGTTATTGGTCATCAATCTTTACATTATGCAATATGTAGGTGGTCATGTATAGCAGTATGTTTGTAGTGGCAAGCATGAAGGTATGAGTTTGGGGAATGTTCGATACTAGACAACTTTTTATTTACATATTATATTTGTCTTTGAATTAAATTAGTAAAATAATATCAAATATTTAGCTAAGACATAAATTATTTTATTACTATAATTATTACTATTTTTAAATTGTAATATTCTGTGAAGTTATTAAATATAATTCGTATTAAATCAATTTATTTATTGGATAACCATGTTCATATAAATAATTTTATGTATCAATAAAAAACATCATTAAAAATAAACATTTCTACAAATTATGTGATTGCTGCACGTTAATTAAAAAAATAGCGCTATGTTTACACCTTTAAAAATATCTTCTGATTTTTAGTAGTAAGTCATTGTAGAGTCAATGTACCCCAACGCTAATCTACACAAATGTAGTTGTTCGATCATCGAATATGTATATATGTTTTGTGTGTGTGTTATATAATATATAACATATAACACACATTATATATACACGTTATATATAATATATAACACACACACACACACATATATAACATGCATACATCCACCATTTAAAACTCAAATGTTAGTTTAAACGCGTACTCATGTTTTGTTAAAAAATTTACTTTTTCTTTTAACCAAAAGCTTATAAAAGTTTATTTTACCCACCATAAACATTTTACTGATGCACTAAATTTATTTATATAAACATAAATAGTTCTACAATAAATAAATTGTTTTAATGAATTATATATATTTGATAACTTCACAGAATATTACAACTTAAAAAGAAAAATATATTAATTTCTGAAATAGAATAATTAATTTCTTAACTAAATATTTGATATTATTTTATTAATCTAATTACATAATATTTTAATTCAAATAAAAATAAGTAAATAATAAGTTGTCCAATATCGAAATATTTGGAACGTAATTCCCTAGAATTGAAACCGGATGTCACTAGAATTTTACCGAATACCTACTTCTATACCAATTAGATCTAAGTAGCTATGTGTAGGCTGTAGGTTAGTCCATCAAGAATAATATATTTCAAGACAAGAATATAGATGTGTATATACATGTATCTGCATACTTCTATCTTCTACGTTGTATTTATAGAATCAAAATATATTACAACGTTCAATTTTAATATTTTTTGTGAGGTTTAATTACGTTCAATATGTGATCTTCAATTAGCATGACGTTTACACAATTTGTCTTTTTAAAGATTAAATTGTTGGATTGCGGGATTCAAATATTGAGATAAAAAGAAATGTTAGTCTGACGAAATGTAATTTGGTACATAAAAAGTGAGAAATATTTTTTACGAAATAACTTATTATTTTTATCTCGTTAATTTATCCCAGAAAAAATGGCACAAAAACTTTTAAGTAACTTATTGAACTTCAAAACATCACCATCAGAAATTTTGGAATGGTTAACAACTGATGATTTTAATGTGAGCTATTATTATTGAACACTTGATTTCTCATGTTCATAAATAAACTTTTATTAATATTTTCAGAAGGAACAATGGGCTGACTTTAATAGCAGTTGTCCACGAGAAGAATTTATATCTTTTTTTTTAAATTATTTACGAGAACAATTCATTAGGTAACTAATTTTTTGATAATAATGTTATTGATATTTAGAATATCATGTGAAAATAATTTCAGTGTTCTTCAAAGTAATAATGGCTCAAAACAAACACCATCAAAGAAAATTTTAATACCACGACAATCATCTCATTCTGATGATTTAATAAAAATCATTAATCAAGGAATAGGAACTGGTAACAATCTTGTCAAATCATCACTCGATGACCAGGATGATTTCAAAGAACAAGTGAAAATAAATATAGCTGAACAAGATTCTATTATCAATGATCAAGCACAATTGTTAAAATCAAAATGTAAGAAAAGTGCATTGTATCAAAATCCAACGTCAACTACCAGTTCAAGAACTAGTACTCCTGTCACAGGCAAAAAAAATTCTTCATCCAAAAAAAGAGCTAATCTTATTAGTTGTGTTCCTTCTGAAAATCAACATATTAATCCTGCTTTCAAAGATAGTGTAGAATATGAACACTGTCCTGACCGAAAAGATAGTATAAATATAAGTTTTGATGACAACTCTTTTCCATCTTTAGGAGGAAGAAATTCAAACAGTAATGTTTCTAATTATTCACAAAATCTGAGTAATGATGAATCTTTTGATTTAGTTCACTCAAATGTCTCGACACGATCTAATACTTCAATGAATAATAAGATTTTACAGAGTCCTGAATCTCCTCTATACAGTAATTCAACATCCATGTTGAGTCCTATAAATTCAAAAATCTATCCACACAGATTTCATAATAGCCCATCTAACAATAATCTAACAATAAATAGCCCATCTAATAATAATTTTTATCACATAACTAGTACACCTGAAAATTCACCCAATAATTTAACAAAACGTTCTAAAGCTACTCCACGACAAAGTTTATGTCTCAGTGATTTTATTACAACAGATACTCTAAATTCAAAAAAATCTAGTACAAAGAAAGCACATTCAAAATCACGATGTAAAAATGATGAACAAAATGATGATAATACAGGCAGTGTTATTTCTAATACATCTACTACACATCCAGAAGAAAAGAATAAAAGAAGACGTAAGGTCAATCCTACACGACTCAAGATGAGCAATGCTGATATAAAAGGTAAAAACAAATAACTATTATCTAATATTTAGTTTAAAATTTGTTTTTCTAAAATAATATGTGTATTAGATACTTTATAGACATTTTATAATATTGATATACTTACTATAATTCATATTTTATAACATATGTACAATGTCTTTATTATTTATTTGAATTAGATAAAGAAAATACAGTTTTTGGTGAAGTATCAAGACCATTCACACAAAATCCACAATTTGTAAATGTACCTCCAATTGATAAACCAGCTGACAATGATTCTTTTCAACTTGAAAGAGGATTGGTTAAAATTGAAAGACAAAGAAAACCAGAAATTATTTCAAATACAAATTTAACAGATGAACAAAGTCAACCAAAGTGTAAAATACTTCTAAGTACTCCGAAGAAATCAATTTCAACAATTATCCCAGATAAAACATTAGTAGAAAACATCCAAGCATTGAATTTATTAGCTGAATTATATAGTGGATTTTTAGATAATAATTTAGTTTTCAATCCGATGACGGAATTATATTTTCTAATCAATTTAATTACCAGTCAGTATAAAAATGTTAAGGTGTTATCAATCACAAATATAGAACAGCAATTACAACATTCTTGTGTTGAATCTATGAAAAACTGTACATATGATAAAAACGAATTATTAGCATCAAAAAAGGTTTTAAATTTTGATGATTTAGAAGAAAACGACGCTCTAAGTAGTAATGATAAAATAAATAATGATTCACTATGTGACAATAAATCAATTACTGAACTTGGATGTTCATCTTTGATAGATGATACAGATGATACAAAAAAAAATTTTAATTTAATCAATAAAGTATTACATGGACTTGATATGAATAATGACCAAACTACAAACAATAAAAATGACATACATAAAAACATAGAAGCCATAAAGGAACCAGATGTGGCTGTTGACTATGTGCAGTTGTATCTTAATTCTCCTCATAACTGTGTATATTTTTCAACTCAAGTGCTCAATCTACAAAAGTATTTTTTGAAGTGTTTAGACAGAGTAACTTTGAAACTACTTTGTGGAAATAATTCAATGTCTATATTCCAACCAGAACTTTGCAAATATCTTGATTCAATTTATGATATAAAAGTTTCAGAAGCTAACAAAACGAAATTTTCATTAAATGTTAGGTAATTAAAAAAAATTTTCACATAATAGTTAACGTTTTTCATTAAGATTTTTAATATTGTTAATAATATTCCAGCATTGTGGAGTTAAATGTCTGCTTTCAAATAGATACAGATAATTTTGAAAATTTTCCATCACACAAAGCATTTACTGATTTCAAAAGACAACGTGATGCATTTTATGAAATCTTAAAAAATTGGGAAGATAATCATTTAAACCCTAAGTGGGACTTTGGAAGAAATTTGGATGGTAAAATAAAATCTATGCTAATGATGCACGAGGATGTTACTAACTTTGTTCATTTAACTCGACTCTTCAAATCTCAAATGTTAATATCATGTATTCAAAGTGGACAGCAGGTAAAATTTTTATAAATAATAATAGTATATTATGATAAGTCATAATGTTTAAGTAAAATAGATATATTTTTGCCGACTGCAAAAATAAGAAGGATCACTATTTAATCTGCATAGAGAAATTGCAAAACATTTTGAAGTTGGATTTTTTTTTAATTTATCTTGTAAAAATGTTTTAATATGATTTATGTTTTATGATTAATTTATCATTAATAAATTCTTAATTTAATTCTTATTATAAGTATTATTTTTAAATATTTTAAAAAGAATTTCCAATACAATTTATTGCTTGCAGGAAGATATATTAGATGACGAAACAATGAGCTTCTTAAAAAATATAAAAGATATGAATTTAGAGAAATTGACACATTTAAACAAAAAATTAATTACTCCGCTATCACAAAATGGACCAGTTCCGTTGCCTTCATTTCCAGGCTTTCAGGAATTCTTTAAAACTTTTATAGAACATACTTATCATCCTATGTTTCTTAAGCATCTTGAAGATACCTTTGTACATGAAATTATGGAACTCAATAATACGCAATTTGCTGCCAGTGATATCGAAGAATCAGGTAACATTTGAATCACAATTAACGTTGTCACACATATATCATCCGGAAATTGCTATTACCCTGTAAAGTTAATTTATTATCGATCTATGATATATTCAATTACATCTATGCAACTGCCACGTTATATTAAAAATAATTAATTTTTTAATTAATAATTAATAATAATTAATAATTATTAATATAGACTGTATATACATATATACATTATTATTATTTACATTATTATTATTATATTTAGGTATATTATTATTAAATTATATTAAATATTCAATATAATACAAACAATAATACAAATAATACTAGGATTATTGTCTACATGCCAAAGACCAAAACCAAAACTAATGCGTACAGATACCTAGTGTACCTCTGCAGCGTTCCACGTGAACGTAGTTTTTGAAGTAATAATAAAAATAATATATAAAAAAATTAATAAATATAATATCAATTGTTAAATTTATGAAACGATAACATGTAAAATGAAACTGTTTCAAAATCATAAATAATTTCCCGTTTTTTATTTTAATCTGAGAAATAACTAAAAACTAAAATACAGCTAGGCATTATTCCTATCTATCTATGTTTGATTTAAAAATAAAATTATGTTTAAAATACAGGTGTGTACACTGTGCTCAAAATAAATCTTCGACAAAAATCTTTTGTTTTTTAATATGTTATGGCACTTAATTTTTTTGTTCTAGAAACGGAAGTTGACGAACGTACGAAACAAAGTTTTGGAATCTGTCTTTCCAGTTTGAGATTACTTGCTAAATTTTTAGGATATCTAACTTCATTGTCATATATACCAAAAACGAGTGTACCAAAAAAATTAATGACTTCTCAAATAGCACTGCGCAGCAAGGTATATGTTTATAAGTGCATTATATCATTAATAAAGTAATTCTATAATTAATTAAACTTAACTGATTATTTTTGTAGTGTTTACCACAAATCGATCTACACTATTGTCTAAATACTGCGGTAGTTCAAGGAAAATTATCATTAACGGTACCATGGGTTGTCGAGTATTTATCAATGATGGATTATGCGTCACTTCGATTACCTTATTACAAAAAAGTCTTAGAAATGGTATACTGCATATATCGAATATCTAATTATCATGCTGTTGTCGATTCCGAAGAATTAATGACTCAACAAACTACTGTCTTATTAAAACTTTGCATTGGTTGGCTATTCGAATTGCCGACTTTTCCAACAGAATTGTATTATTTTTGGCAAGCAAAATACAATCACACGACACTAAAATTTATGTGTGAAAACCAACCTGCAATTGTTGATACAGAAGGCTCTATTCTTTCAATAAAGCATTCTTTATTTTTGGATAAGCTAGAGATGGTTGATAATAGAATTTTGTACAGTTGTTGCCCATTTTTGAGAGAATTCAATATTTTGTTAATACAGGGAAATTCTAATGTGAATAATAGTATTTCGCATAGGCATGTTACCCCAGTGACAAGTCAGTTACAGAAGCCCATGAAAGAAATCAACGCAAAGAATTTAGAGGTGAATATGATATTATAAATTTTTTCCAATGGCTATAGATTATTGTAAAAATTATTGTATTTAGTAACCGATAAATTTTTATAACAGATTCAACTGGAAGAAGCGTTTTTCCATGGTCAACCGATGTCAACTAGAAAAACAGTAGAATATGTATCGGAAAGGGTTGCTTCAAGCTGCGTTAAATATATTTACAATAGTTTATTACCCATTGAAAGACAACATAATTCTGTGACATTGAAAAGTTTATTAGATGAAAAATATAACGGTATTATCGATCAAAATAATCAAAATCTTAAGGTAATGTTTGCAGGTTGCTTGCAATTCCTATTTGCTTACATTTATTGTTATGTATTATATTTTTGTACTTGTTTTTTTAGAGTACTCTATTGAAGGAGATGGATACTTTGGCAATGAATGCTTCAAAAAATATAAAAGAAAAGAGTGATCAAATCATATTGAAAATGTGTAAAACGCGTATAAGCCAATCTATAGAATCTTTGTTATCGGATGATTGTTTGGAACAAGTAAAAGAAATGTGTATAAAAATCGCTACGAGAATGGCAGTGGAAAGAATTGACCAATGGATTCAATCTCACATTACAGGAGGTTCAATATTTATTAAAGATATGGAGGCTGAGTTGAGTAAATATATGAAAGAAAGCGAGGACGTAGTTGTAAGCAAGAAATGTCATAATTTTAATACAACAGGCCCAACGGATATTTTGGAGCGTTTCAAAGTAAAAAACTAATTATGAAATAACATTAGTTTATATGCGCACTTAGACATGCCTGTTATTGTATAGTTTATCTTCTAGGAAATAATTTGGGATTTGATGGAAACAAGAGGAAAATTGGTGACTATGGATGTTTTAATTCAATTTTTAGACCAGTTATACATCTGCTTAACAGAACGCTCTGATATAAATACGTCATCTGAAAAAATAATGGCCTCATTGAGTATTGATTTATGTTTATCTTTGAGTAAGTAAGCCTCATCACATGTTGTAATCTTCACTTATTATTAATTTCAAAGAATTTAATTTAATTAACAATTATGTATTTTTAGTATCTTATAGACACGATCTGTTTACCGAAGAGGTTCGAGATAAACTATTCAAAGTTTACAAAATAGATTGTTTGAAATTGTCTACGTTAGATTCGCCTTTGACAAGAATACTTTGTCCAAGAAATATCATGTTGATGTTGCAATCTCCTGATGACGCTGTTTGGCTGAATTTGGGAAAGTTTCTTAATGATATGTTGTTAGAAGACATCTTATCTATTGACTATTTGAATGAACAAGCTGTTGCTTTATTTAGACGTGAATGGCCAGAAGTAAGTACTGCACAAAAATGTAGAATACAACTTATATGACCATTAAATTCTTATCATATACTTCTATTTTACAGATGATATTAAAAAATCTGTCAGTGTGTTTGGAACGAGCAATAGCCGATTATAGAGCATCAGGTGAAGAGACTGAACGAATAAGATATTTAACAAAATGGGTAGCTGGTGCTTACAATGACATACATTGTGATGGTTTCAATTTAAATTTAAACTAGGTTAAAAGGATCTTGGTTTTCCTTTGTTTTATTTGTATAATGACTCTGTAAATGAATTTTACATGTATTATTATTATTATTATTATTACGTGTGTTTTTTAGTGTACCCTTTTTTTACCTGTTATATATTGAATGTGTACATATACAGATTTTGTACATGCAAATAATACTGTTTTTAGAATGAATATTCTTTGTAAAATTTCTTGGCATGGATAATAATAAAATGTAAAGATAATATTTTCCATTAATCAATAATATTTATAACGTTCATGAACTTGTGCTACACTTGTGATAAACCGTTATTATATGTTGCAATTGGAATCGAACTTTTAAAAAACAAAAAAATGTTTGAATAAAGGAATGGACGTTAAACAAATAGAAAGGTATATAACTTATAGATTAATATATATTATAATTAATATTATATTATAATTTATGTTATATTATAATATATAATTTATATTATATTATATTAATATTATAGATTAATAGAGTAAATATGTTGTAGTGTTGTAATATAATTCAAAATGTTTAAAAAATCCACTGTTATTAAACTTTCGAAGATACAAGTTCGTTAAGGTGAATGCCTGAGCGGCTGGTTTATTAAAGACGCCATTGGAATAACAATGAGCTTTTCTCGGGGACGAACTGCACACCATCTAGTCGTTGGCCTAGGTTTTTGTATAGGTTTGCAAGTAGCAAGACTGAACAAGATGAAGGTTGTTCGCGGGTATTATACGCGCGGCCTCCCTCGTTGCCTCGTCATAAAACCTCGCAATTACGGCATAAATCATCGCTGATTGCTTCGCAATATGGCATGCGTACGAGATGCCCGAAACTTAAGTTTTGGAGCATATTACTTTGTCACTGATGTTATTTTTGATTGCTTCTTATACATTTGAGGCATTAAATATTTCTCTTGGAGATAACCATTATCAAATTTTCTCCTTTAACGAGTATTCATTGAATTTTCTCAATATCATTAAATGCTTTTTAGATAAATAAAATCTTTCATATGAATTATCTTTATTTGTAGCGTTTCTGATATTCAGCCTCTAGAAAAAAAAAATCAATTAATTCACAATTAGTTTTAATATTAATTGAATGTAGCAGTGCTGCATTTCGGCGCAAAGACAAATCGAACGCCGTACCGCGAGACGTTTTCCTAGTAAAATATTGTCTTTTTTAGAATCGGTGAACCCTGTAAATAAGCTTTGTGCAAAAATGTAAATCGATAAGAAATTAAAGTAAAAACTGTAGCATGAATCCAACTTCATTATACGCACTGCAGTGTGGGCTTAGTTATTGAAGTGAAAAACAAATAAGTGCCTGGTCCCTTTTCTATCCAAGGGAATTCGAAATAATCAGATTTGATCTAATGATCTTTCTTAATTATATTTATATAATTTTTAGCACATAGACTCTTGGTTGTTTGTATTAAATGGAACTGTTACAAAAATAACTGTTGTCAAGAAATTATATATGTGTAATGTTAATATGACTGTTCACGGTTTAAACATAGACGAACATATATATAATGATACATATACATATGATACATAATCTATATATTATAATAAGTTTGTATACATAATCGATATTACTTATCGACATTGAATATATCGTATTTATAGATACAGGTTAAGTGAAATAATAAAATAACATAAAATTTTGAAGATATTGATATTTTATTAACATAACTTATATAGTAATATTTATAATTATAAAAATACGGAATTTGGAATATAATTCGTAAATATGTATGACTGTTTAATTTATACGGGAATTTCACAGAAAATCCATATATAAATGTTCCAACAATTATGATATTGATGACAGTGTATAAATAAGTTCATTATCAATAAGAGGTTTTATTTGCTTCGAAATCGAGAAGCGATTCTCAATTTGAAACTTTCGTATCTGTGGATTTGTTTTTGTTTATCGAAATTGTATTATTGTATAGAACCGAGTAGTAAAATGTTGCAAAATACACCATGTAAAAGTTATTATTACTACATGGCGGCTGGATTATAGTACGATATGTGGATATTTCCAGGTGCATTAGTTAGAGTGCAATTATTTAATTCATTGATCTCTTTTTTTTTTCAATGCTGAAAAATTGTACCGTGCTGAGTTTTGTAAATATTTGATGGAGAATTGCTCTCAACGAGCAAATGAAACGAAAACGATCTTTTTTAACGGAAAATCAAATGGAATTTTAGCTATTTCAAATTTGATTTCAAATGAAATAACTGTTTAATACTGAAGATCAATTGATGACCAACGTGCAGATATATGGTGCGGTTTGTTCGGTAATATTATATAATTGCAATGGTTATCTGACCATTTCCTATGTTTCAATAGTTATCACGATGTTTAAGCTACGTATATTTTCTCCGGATATCCCGTTGGAAACATTCTATTAGTTTCTGGTAATCTGTTCAATACGAAAACTCGAATAGGTGTTTAAGAAAGGTATTCGTCGTTAGTACTGTAACCCGCAGCATTTGCAATAACCTGCTGTTGATTTATAATGGAATTTCCATGGCGGACTCCATAACCCAAAGAGGAAGGAATGTTATTAATGTTATCGAGTTGAAAATCCACAAGTCGTCCTTGGCGATGAGTCGAAACAACGTTAGCCGAGGTTACGGAAGGTGCTGAGATTACTGCCGACTCGTGGTACAATTGATTGCCTTGAATCAGTGATTGGCGACGCTGAAATAGTATCATGGTATAGTTATAAGTTGTTAACAGAATTGTAAAAATTATCACAAAAGTTAGTATGTCAGTTCAGTGTTTACATGTATAAGCTAATTGTAAGCAAATAATTTTCTGAGGATAAAAACTATTCTGTAAATTATTAGTTTCTTACAATACTCACTCCAAGAATATCATCGCGAATATCTGGCCTCACTAAAACACCAATAGTATGGCGTCCAGATATAGGTGGTGAGATCAAAGTTGGTCTCACGATGTGGCCATTGATTCGGTTAATCTGACCAATTTGATTTAGTTGACCAATCTGTCCAAGTTGATTGATATGACTGAGTTCGTTAACCTGTCCAAGTTGGTCGACCCGTCCAATTTTACTAATCTGTCCAAGCTGGTTTATTTGTCCGAGCTGAGTGATTTGATTAATATGATCGGCTTGATTGAGTTGTCCAATTTGACCAAGTTGGCTGACCTGATTGATCTGCTCAATTTTTCCAATCTGCCCAGTTTGATCAGTCTGACCAATCTGGCTAAGCTGGCCAAGTTGATTGATTTGATTGATATTATCAAGTTGTTCGGCCTCACTGACAATTTGTCCAACGTGACCGATCGGATTAGGTCGCAAAATGCGAGTCAAACTTGGTGAAGCTGAAATGGCAGTGTTAACGCTGACACGTGGATCTTTTTGTACGTAGGCATTGAATCCATTTAAAGGATCAGCCGCATAGGAAACAGTACGTCGAGTACCATCGGGCTCGATTAGACTGTAACTTCCCTGGACCACATCACCTTGACGCGTTTCGTATTGTGCTTTGTTGTCGCCTATAACATGAACCCGATAACTGCTTTTCTCGTTTGATTGTCATAATTATAGATTTTTATTTTCAAACTATATTACAAATTTAAAGATCAAATAGATCGTAGGACTTAAGTAGATAAGTAAAGATTTGGTCAGACGTACCGGTAAGTCCATCAGAGACACTGTAGCTAAAGCTGTAGTTTGGCGGGGAGCCTGGGTTATCACTGTTAACGACAGCTGCCGTTGGGTGCGCGACTGCAAGAGTAGTCCCGTGAGCATGTGAATCGATGAAAGCCGTACTGGTTACGGCCACAATTCCGCTGAGAATTATACACTGAAAAGTTAACAGTTTGAGTATTTTAATAAATTAAAAATCACTTGCAATTACTTCAATTTATTTAAGTTTTCCTCATTCATTTTTTGGATATAACATTACAAACAAAAGTTATCGTGTCGTTCTATTTTCATAGTCTTATTGAGAAGTATGAAAAATAAAAATTATCACTAAAATTGATATTATTCGCACTATAGCACTTTGATTAATTTTAATGCTCTTTTAGATAATTATCTATCATGTGAATAGAGAAAAAAAGCTTCAACAAAACTTTACGAAGAGTGGCACCAACTTTGTAAATCATCTTTGTACGTTAAACAACTGCGATTGCTCGAATATGGCTGACTCTGTGCCGAGACTTGTGAACTCTTTTATAACGACTAGCCACGCCTTATGGATATGCTATTCCAGGATACGAAGAGATAGAACACTAGGACATTTGATAAAGACACCAAGTAATCTTCACATTCGTATACAACTAAAATGGATTACTCTTTCCTCCAGCTTGTTGCATGTGTCTGTCGTTATTGAGAACAGTAGAAGGCATCGAGCTATCAAATTCATACTTTCGATATTTTTTCACTGTTGAATAGCTCTGCAATAGAGTATACTCTTACCATAAAAGTGACATAACTTCACGGCTCGGCTGGCTTTTACAATAGTACTTCTATATCCAACGCAACGTCGACATCGAATCTTTCTGAATTATATTTTATTTCCTATTAAAAACTCTCTCGGGACAATAACAACAGGAAGAATTGATGTTATTTTAAAATTGAATCTTCAGAGGATCAGATGCTCACTTTCAATACTTCCCGTTTATCATTAATTCCAACTCTCACTCAGGGGATAAGAAAGTTTGAAACGTGGTTTCAAGGGGAGCACAGAAGGAACGAAAAAAAAAAAGACATGAAAAGCCGCGGCAAAGTTGGCGAAGTCAAAAGCCGATCTCCCCGCACAGTTCACGGATCGGAGACGCTTTCTGCATGCCGAGCCGAAGTCGGGCCATTAGAAAAAATCGAAGCATTTTAAAGGTGAGCGCGCGAGCTCGCGCATAACTTTCGCGCTGGGGGAACGACTTCTTCTTTTTTTTTTTTTGTTGCCGGCGATGGAAAATCAATATGAGTGCCGTGCGGCCTTTGCCTGCAGGGCCATTCGTAAAAGTTGAATTCGGTCTGGGAAAACGAACTCGTCGTCCACGGCGTCTGTTGCTCATTGTCAGAAGGAGGAGGAGCGGAGCAAACTTGGGTTAGAGATTTATTTTTCCTTAAATACGAAATCTATCAGGGGGGGGGGGGGGGGGGGGTATGGAGCCATTCTTCTCGAAGAAGGCTGTGAGCAGACAATGGATGGGCTGCTCGCTGGCTGTGTGTATCGCCGCGCGCGCCAGTAGCGGATGAAAAGGGAAATTACGGCGTTTAATTTGAAATGCTGATGGGATGCTTGCACTTTCAATGGCTTATTAACTTTATGGTAAACACTGGCGCGTGCCTAAGTAATTGGCGCGCCGAGCTTCTATTTATCTCTCTCTCCAAATAATAGCCGCGCCGTAGTTTTCTCTCTTGCGCCGGAGCGTCTTCGGCCGTCTGCCTCTTGCGAGAAAAGTACTCTCAGAATTGTCTGGATAGAAAACACCAATTCGATGCGACATGATTTTTTCCCTCAAAATTACATTTAAGACAATCCATATTTTCCGTGTGCGAGCTAGGCGACGCAATAATACTTTCAATAAAATTTCTCCGGGCGAAAGTCATTCCAGAATGTAATAAGGTCGAGAAGGCAGAGGCATAAAAAGCAGCGCCGAAAAAGGAACAAGCTACTCATTTCGAGGAAGGGTGGCCAAGTGGAAAGGAGAGAGTGGCGAAGAGGGAGAGAGAACTGTTGGGGTGGTACCTGAGGGAGTAGATTGATTTAGTGTGCATTTCGGCGAGCGAACGCGGAAGCCTTCCTTTGGCCGAGATCGTTTTATTATACAGGCTCGTTTGAATAGCTGCGAGAGAGAGAGAGAGAGAGAGAAAGAGAATGGCTCACTCACGAGAGGCTGTCGCGATGTGTCGAGCGTAAAAATAGTTGGCCGGCTTGGCCAGTCACCGATGATATTTCACCTTTACAACCCTAGAAGCTTCTTCGTCTACCTGGCGCATAAGTAGGTGGAGGCTAACGCCGAGTAAGTGATCCGTCTCGCTCCGCCAGCGACTAGAAGTAAGGAGGATTCGCCATGATTATAGCGTCCTTACTCTACTGGGATATGTGCCAAATACTTTCAAGATTAAGCGTCTGCTCTGCCAGCAGACTCCAGTTTTCAGTTATATCCGCGCTGCTTTGGGCTCAAATTGAAATTTCACGGCTGCACTCGGGCCGCGTAGAGCGAGAAAAAGTTCGTTGAGTTCTGTCCTTAAATGACGTGTGCCTCACCCCAAGCGCGCCGCCGTATCTTTTTTTTCCCTCTCGCGACTTCGAGCACCCTGCACGCTAAACGAACGCCGCTATGGCGCAAGTTAATTCGAAATCTCTCGCGCTGTATGCAGTACATCTAAATCGGACGCTGGCATTCGATCGAGTTTGAAATTGGAGGAGCAACGCGTCGACTGAACGCGAAATGCGCGGCTCCGGAAAACATTAAGCTCGGGAGGAAAAAAATGAACGAGGCTACAAGTATAAGAGTAAAGTACAAATCGATTGGTATCGAGTTGCCCCACTCAAACGGCTCCTTGACTCCACGCTAGGGTTACCCGAGCCAGACGAAGGCGAGGTATGCACAGGCGCAGCGCGTTGCAGCAGCTGCGCTGAGCCATTTGCCCTTTCCCTCTTTCGTTTCACTTTTTTCTCTCGCCTCGCGATTGCCGCCGACGGCCACCAAAGCCGCTCGGATTCTGTTACCTCTCCACCTGCGTACGTCTGTCGCAATGTCGCCAATCTTTAACTTACAATCGTTGGCTAATATGCTTCGTCGAGTCGGAATTCCACGCGTCGGCCTCGAGTTTCTCGTATTTTCAATCCTGCCCCCTTCGTTCTTTCTTTCTCCACTATTATCTCAGTTACAAAGGCTCGAGTTTTCAAGGTATCTAGCTGGTAGCGTCGAAAGACTTGAGAAATTGCAACGCAGTCGGCGACAGTCGTGTGCAAAAGCCGCGGGCTAACGGCCGTCGCGTTGGCCCCTGGTGCCCTCGAGAAGCGACGCGTGCATCGAAGCTCGATCGGAGAGTCCGTTGACGAAACGAGACAGCGCACTTTTGCACTCGCGAGCTCTACGCGGCGGTCCTCGTCGGCTGACTGTCGCTCAACTTTTTCATAGTTGCGAGCAAGCGGGTATCGCCATGCGAATTCATCGAGTGAGAAATCCGCCCGTGCCAGAGCCAATATATATGCGAAAGGCTTTTCCGGCGGAGGCGCAGCCACATATCAAGTCTAATACGGCATAGTTTGGCAGCTGGCGTTTGACCGGACGGCAAAGCGAGAAAGAGAGAGAGAGAGAGAGAGGAATCCGCAGTGCAGTGTCCGCAGCGCGCACATAGGATTTATTTGGCGGATTACGCGCTCCTGATAAGCGAAAGCAAAATAGAGGAGCGAAGCCATGGGCGGATCCGCTCCCACTACACACACGTACACACACACACTTTGTTCTTTTGCTCCAAGCTCGTGTGTCCAATCTATTTGTCGTGTTCCCAGGCCGTCTCTCGCTCGCTCGCCAGATTGATAGGAACGGATTGCGGCTTCCCGTTGCGCCATTGCTGCCGCCGCCGCCGCCGCCGCCGCCGCCGCCGCCGAGCGCCTAGAGGAAAGCAGATAACAAAGCTATTCCGCGAAAGAAAAGAAGACGCGCAGAGGAACTGCGGACCGTGCAAAGGAGCATACACAACTTTTTTCCACTGCTCGCTCCCTTTCTCTCTATCTGCGACTCGCCGCTCTGCAGGGCCTGCTTCCTCGCTCGCTATACGTCTAGCTGTCCTGTCTACTTATTCCACTGCAATTTTTCCGTCTTATAAATCCTGCACTGTCAAATTTCGGCGATATTGGTCGCTTCATCATTCTTTTAATATCTCGCTGTTCATTTTGCGCGAAACTCATGGCAAAGTAACTGATAAAAAACATCTCTACTAGTTTCATGAATTTTCTCTGATTTTCTGAATAGCCGTCATATTACTTTTAACAGTTGGCTGTGTTCAATCATTTCTTTTCGCGTCAAATTTTTGTTGAAGCTACGGAAAATCAGAAGATATTTCCGAGAATAAAAAAAAATATTCTCTGCTGGTAGGATTCGTGCTATTATTGAAAAGTTCACTGAAAAGTAAAATTGATCAGTTATAACAGTCGAAATATGAAATCCAAAAGCTACAATTATTCTCGTATGAGATATGAAAAAAACTTTCCTCTCTCTTCTCTTAAAAAATTACATAACTGACATTACGTAACTGACGATATCTTTTTTGAAATGTATATCACACGAGCTTCCGTCGAAAACAAAAGCAAGACGCTTTTAGAAGAAACAACGAGTAATTATTATTTAACTGTGTGCACAGTTTAAATTTCTGTGATTATTACAATCGAATAAGAATTGAGGTACGGTTAATCGATATCAGCACCCATATCCGTATCCTCGTTGCACGAGCTTTTATTTGTTCAGCAGGTTCGACAGCTTGACTATCCATCAATAGACGCGCAGTCCCGCAGTAAAATACAATGCTTCCAATCATGCGACCATCATATTTTACCTACTTCCCTCTCTGCCTCGTGCCCTCTGACTCGCCATCGAGAGCTTCACTTTCCCCGCGGCATTGCTATTTCGATGGAAAAACAGTCGAGCAAATCAAATCTCTCCGAGCTACATCGCGTTATGCTACTCGTGCAAGAAGGAAACGCAATAACAACGCCAGTTTGATTATTTCAACAGTCGAGATAGTGAATTTGTTTGAAAAGTAAATGTGAATGCGATCGAGACGTTGAGCTGCTCTAACGCAATGACTCTTACAGAAAGCGCTACTACCTGGCTTTGATAGAGTATAATCGCATCGAGTATTCATTATGATTTGCATAGCGCGCTGCGTGGGATTGACGTAATAAGCGAGCAGCAGGCTCGTAACGTAATAATACTCGCAAATGCGTGTAATTCTATAAAGCAGCTTCAGCACGTAGTATGCCAAGATCCGGCAGCGCTGTGTTGTAGTTGCAAGTCGCTGGCTGCTGTTGCTGCTGCTGCTGCTGCTGCTGTTATGTTTCGCGTTGTTTCTTCCGCCAGCTTCGGTACGTAGTCTGCGGCCTCCTCCCTGGAGTCTCGGCAGCGGTGCAACTGATATATACCATGCTCGCGACTCTCAAACTTCGGAGCATAACGAGTTATGCGCCTGGGGGGCTGTGCCGAGACAAGCGTACAGTGTTTGGCGAGAATTATATTACCTTTGCCTGGCACTTTAATTTCCCCCAAGTTTTATTCGTTCGACCAAATGCCCGCGCCACGCTTGATACCAACGGCTTTCCGTCTCCGCGCGTACGTTCAAGTCTTATTAAACAGCAAAACTCTGCCGATTCTTTTGTCACGTTAATCTTCTTCCTCCTAGTTTTGATGAATTGGCGACACATCGGGCTGAATATCAATTATGCGAATTTGATTTATTGCCAGCGGCCTCGAAACCTCAAAGGAAATAAGGGAAATTCAATGTGCAGTGAGCTCGAGCGCAAGTCCCAATGAGTTGTTACATTTGGATACCGAACGATACGAGGATTGTCAAGCAATTCATCAACCGGTACCGATGGAAAAAAGTAACGTTCATTTGATTACAAATGAACTTTGTGCGCGGCTCTTTCAATCGCGATTCGAATATTGAATTAAGCGCGGGAAATAGCAAGGCAGCGCGGGCAGCAGCTTTGTTATCTGGACGGACGAGGGAATCGCGCGAAGCAACAGCAACACCTAACGAGCCTTCGACAATTTTTTCCATTCACGCACGAGCCGTCTTTTATCCTGTAATTCAAATGAATGAATTTATGCGTGGCTCTGTGGTCCGTAATTCCGACGAAGCGGACGTGACGTAGGCGGCAGCGCGTCGCCGCGGCGCGGTGTCATGCTCGGCACGATCCGGCCAATTACCAAAAACAACCCCCATATAATCTAAAGGCACGCGCTCTCCCCCAAGCATCAACAAAACCGACACGTTGATTCGCCTCGTGCTTCTTTTTCCTTTTCTCGAAACGGTTCGGGAGGGAGCTGCCAAATTTACATCCAATGGCTTGATCTTGCGAGAGCTTGCGCTAATTATGCCGCGACACTTGGTCAAGGTGTGGCCTTACGTAATGGAGGAGGAACGGCTACGAGCGGTTGATACGGGTACACGAGCAAGCAACGCAAACGCGAAACTACTTGGCTCGCTCCCAAGTGCTTCCGCATGGAGATTCTCTAATAAGGATTACTAATTGAGCCACCGCTATAACCCGACAGCGTTGTAAGGGTGCGCTCAAATTGCAATTGGCATCTCTCTGTCTCGCGGCGCAAAATCAATCAACGGACAGGCTCGTCGCGAGCCTCGACGCGATTAACAATTCGACGTTTGACCGATGCCGACGCGGACTCGAGTAGACAAGCTAAAACGCCCGCAGGTATTTTCTCTGGGCGCTTGCAAGCGCAAAAACAGCGCGCTCCGAGAAGGCCAGTCGTGTACAGCTTGGTTTTTCTACGTGCCCGCCGGTCTGCCGATGAGGCAAGAGCAAGCAAGAACGCCAGATCTGGGGAGCTCGCAAGATGGATCGCATCGCGGCCAACTTGACCGCAGCAAGGGCAATCAGTAAGCCATAAATTGCGCCAGTTCGCTCTTAGCTGCGAGCGAGCGTAATTCGATTGCGCGTGCTCGCTCGCTTCTCCGACGCAATCAATTAATTAATCGGATCTATTGCTCGCGTTGCTCTTACGTACCCCGCACTCCAAACCCTTTCGACGTCTCTCGCGCTCTCTCGGCGAGCTACTTCTATTCCAAAGTCTCTTAGCGCTGCGAGCTCGCGCGCATCTATTGCACTCGATAAACTTGAGAGCTTTAATACCGAACCTGCCAGCTGCGAAAACTTACCAAATTGTCCTGCTCTCTTCGCCGAATTTATCGTTCTCGCTTTAATTCATAGCTTTAGTTCGTACCAACGTGCGGCTTGCAGATTTTCCAGAGACTCCGAGCAAGTAATTACGATATATTGGAATTTACTAGAAACTATAAAGTACCTTCTAAAATGTTTTGCTATATGGCAGGTATTTCCAGGCGTTATAAACATAAACTTCATTTCTCGCGCTCAACTACCGACGTGTGTATTACCTTGATGGTACACGGGATATTTAGATGGAAGATTTCGCTTTTTTTCCTCACGCATTGTAGATAACAGGAATAAACAAAAATTAATACTCCTTGCCAACGTTCCACCCTCTCCAGGTATTTTGCAGAAATTAACGGTAAAGAATGGTGAAAAAGCTGCTTTAGCTCATTCTCATTCTCATTCTACCGAGCGACGTCGTAAATTTTGCAACCGCAGTGGCTCGAATTAGGGAGGAGGGCCTCGTGCGCTCTCTCTGTCTCTCTCTGTCTGTCTCTCTCTCTCTCTCTCTCTCTCTCTCTCTCTCTTTCTCTGCCAAACGAGCCAATGGCAGTGGAATGGTAGCAGTAAGCTGGTATGTTGAGGGAAAAGGGAGGTCGTGCTAAAGTAACACCGACGTAGGGCATAAATATGTTTAGAATTTGACTCCGATTTATATGTGACGCTATATGCAAACGTATTTGTGTCAAATCCCTGCGCAGCAAAGTTACAAACTTGAAACTCGTCGCTCATTGAACCAGACCTTTTTTTAGGGAGAAGGGGGCAAAGGTCCGTTTTATTTCTCGCACGCCCTTCTGTTAATTATCGTCTCAAGTATAATTTTCAGGCATCTACATATATCAGATTATTTTTAGCTGACAAATATCGCAAGAAGCACAATAATACCTTTAAATTCATGCTAAATGGAGAAATTCTCTTGTGTTGTGTTTTAATTCTCTGCTTTCGTGACGGATAAAGTTTCGGCTGGCATTAATGTATTTCCTGCAAGGCACTTTCGAGGCTATTCAAAAGTCATATAAATCAGATTCGGCTCGTGAACACGGAGGTACAAGTGATGTAGTCCCATTGCGAAACACGGAATATCAATTTTTTCATTCGGGCAAAATGGTGGCAACGACCTCCTTTTCAACTTTTGACATACGAAATCCTGAAAGCCTTTTAGAAGTCTTGAGCAATTTTCGATTTTGTGTAAAAATAAATTCTTATTGTGTTTATAAAGGTGTTAAGCAATCTTGCACCAAAAATTAATCAAGTGGGAATAATATCGTTGAGTCGAGTGCAAACGGAAAGCTCCGGAAATTGAAAACGAATCACCTCGAGCTTCGAGAAAAAGAAATAAAGAATATGAGAGCTAATTGAAGGGGGGGGGGCAAGCTGTTCACAACAAAGCTTTTTATTTTTTTTCACGAAAAAAAGAGACGGAGCTTTAATTTCCGTGCGCGCGATGCCCCGTGGGATGGCATGATGGCGAATCGACCGGCGCGCAGAGCGAGAGACGAAGCGATGGAAATTGGTCGAAAGGTGAAATGGGCAAGAAGGGACGGGCAAAGAAACGTTGGGTTCCGCTAGGACGCAGGTGGCATAGTTGGCGCGGCCGGCCTCGCTCCCAGTTCCCGATGGCGATATGGCGATGGTGGCGTGGCGCGGAGCACGTGATTATGGTCGAACAAAGATCGATGAAGATCCCCGGCGATCCGTCATGCGGCCGTACGGCCTCGTTAAAGCCTCGTCAACGTGACGCACGCGCTCGCTGCCGCTGCCGCCGTATAAGCGCGCCTGTCTAATTTCCTTTCTCTCTTCCTCCCGCGCCCGCCAACCAGATCGATCGAGAGAGCGCACATCTACAAAGAATTAGATTGCTCGTTTAATGGCCTTAGCCCTCGCGTGCTCGCCCGGACGATGCGCGTAAAAGTCCACCCGCACAACCAAACCATTGCTTTTTTTTCTCATTACGAATATTGGAATTTAAACCGTGGGTTGATCGTTGATTGCGATGAGTGAAAGTGCGAATTGGATCAGCGTTACTGATACTCTTGCAGCTATCTTGTGCGCATAGAGAGAGAGGGACGAAGTTATAAAGGGCTCGACCAACTATGAGTGAGATCCTTTATATTTGTAGGTGCTTTCTGTGGAAGTAGGATGCGGGAGCAGCGGTCCATGAAATAAGACGATTTTGGTACAAAGGATGTGTCAGGTGCAGGGAATTCCTGTGCGAACGGGATTTCGCATAGGATAGCATTGTCGTTGTCGTCGTCGTCGTCGTCGTCGTCGTCGAGTTGTCGACGATGCCGAGCTACGCGCGTAACAAGATCGAGTCTCCACGTACGTGTTTTCTTTTCGCCTCAGCTGAGAGTTCCTTTACGAAAAGCTTCGATAACGGCGAATTCCGTTTCTCCCACCCTCGCTCTCTCGGTTATCCCAAAGCTTCGATCCCCTTTGCTCCACGTTACAATTATTCTTTGTATGGCGCTTTACAATATCGTTCGCTGATTGCCGAATACTTCATCGTTCAAGCGCTTTTGTTTTTATTAAAGACTATCACTCTAACTGAAGTACACATTGTACCAAAGTTCTCGGGAGTTACTCGTCGACGACTGCTAAACATTTTTTGATTAATAGCAATTTATAAAGGTCCACCATTGGCCGAATCAGTGAGCTCTTGAATTTTGGAAGGGAGTCAGAACAAAATACGCGGAGATCGAGGATTATCACCATAGTCAATAGTTGCGTACACGATCAAAGAAGCATAGCGTGTGCTCGTAAGCACGAGTCATTACTTATTGTACGGTCTAATGCTCGTTTTGGCTTACTGTCTTTTCAGCTGTAAACGCCCGAACGTTACGATATACTCAGAAATGACGCGTTATATGTTTTATTACGTGCTTAGGGGACTCGGTGTTTGTTGGCTCGCAACCTCGCCGCTAAGTGTGAGTAGTAGAGGTCTTAATATGATCAGGCAAGAAAATTTCCGCAGAAATAGCAAAAATAAGTAGAACGTTAAACAACGTTACAATATTTTTATTGTACATTCAACTTTATGAATAAGGTATATTGCAATTTCGTACGAAATGATATTCAGTTAGGCGAACGAATGGACGTGTAATTTCAGTGAAAGAATAGCTGACTGGATAAGTAAACAATAGAATAATAAGCGACAGAAATTTGCTTATATGAGGATTTTACAATTCTTTTCAACAATTGGAAACGTCGTTTCCAAACAACAAACAAAAAACGTACGGATTTTACGTTGAAAGAGAATTTGCGATATGAGAAAAAAAAGAAGGCAGTAATATTTCAGAATGAAAGTTGATCGAATCCAGCAGTAAACGTCGGGATTATTAATATTAGTCAATAACAAATGACTGGAAAGAAGTATCTCATAAAATAGAAACGTTTGGGTCTAGAAAGCGAGCGCAAGCTTGCCGCTTATCTTAAGCTCCCTGCCCCGCTTTCTCTGTGCGTGCGCGAATAACAACTGCTGATACGATGTCCTTTTGTTTCGCCACGGTGGTGAGCTCCGAGTGCGGAGGTACGAGGGGGAAGCTTTAGCGCGCGGCGGTGCTTGGCTGCAAGCTCGCAAGCACATTTGGGATACGTAGCGCGGCCATAAATAAGGGATAGGGTCCAGACCGCTTACACTCGGCCCTACCCTCTTTCAGCCCTCTCCCTTCTACGATAGGTGTTTGTCTAGCTTTCCAACTTATATGCAGTGTTTCGTTTTGTGCTCCTCGCTTTTATTGTCTTCCTTACTTGCTTCATATTCATCTCCGCGCTCTTCGCTGTTTTAATTGCTGCGGAGGGGACGAGTTTTCACGACCGTTGTTTGTTATTTCCTGGACGAGCTCGGCTAAAATGCTGCTGAATTAAACGTCAACGTCTTCTTTACTATCGCTGAGCGTTCAAAGGCGTTTGCACGGCAATCAAACCGCTTGGAAGACAATTTGTTTTTGTCTAATGGATTTTTTATTTACGTGCCTAGTTCTCAAAGATTTATCTATTCTCGATAGCACTTCTTTTTATTCGAATGCGAATTCGTACATTTATTGGTCACGTATGAGTTTCGGCACGTAGCGGCACTAATCCATAGTGTACCCTTGCAAATGCACGTGGAGGAAGGGGAGGAGTAACGAAAACATGTGGAATCGAAAAACCGGGTACAAATACGTTTGTGTGCGCGTGGGCACGGGCAACGGGGGTGGCAAGGGGGAGGAATGAGGATTTCAACCCCTCCGTCTACGTCGGCATTTGTCTCGTTAAGGGGGCTGCATGTGCGTGGTGTACCCGTGCACGAATGAATTTTATCTGGATGACGAGAAGAGAGACAGAAAGAGAGTGAGATGGAGAGAGAGAGAGAGAGAGAGAGAGAGACATAAAAAAGGCAGAGTCAGATTGATGGACGATTTGGCGAGACGAAACAGCAGGAAGTGAGAGAGGAAGAATCGACGAGGGACACGTTTCCTGCATTGTTTGCGGAGCTGACGCTGTAAATTACTGCCGTACGACCGACGACCGTTTTGTTTCCGTCGTTTCTTCCTAATGAGACTAAATTACGCTGTTATTCTTTTTCTCCACGGATATCAAAGAAGCAACTTTTTAAAGAAACTACCATATGATTGTAATCTTGTCTGTTTGACGAACGACAATAAAATAGACAAACGAGTATTGAGACAATGGCTTTACCGTACAATCAAATACCAACAATATGTTAATTCAGCAATGATCAATTATTACGAGTTTACCACTGAAATTGATTAAATAGTCGCAGTAGAGTTGAGAATAGCTATAAAAGCGACGTAATGTTACAAGATAACGCAGCGAAAGAAAAATACACGCATTAAAAATAGAGAATTAATAAACAGCAAAGTTTGTATCGTAAGAAAAAGTTTGCGAAACTTTTGAAAGTTTGACGAGGGATATATAGACGCGGCAATTAGCGTTAGCAGTTTGCGTTAACCGCAAACACAAACAAATTAATTCTCGTTAAATATGTAGCAACGGCTCTTTGTGTATGCCGCTAAACAACCATCATCCTCGTGATCTCGTATACAGAAAGTTTACGTTGACACGTTTATGAGCTTTAAAGTTCTCACTATCACTCGAGCTATGCACTTTTCGCAACTTGGAATTATAATTTTATTCCCCGAGGAGAAAAACTTGTAAACGGATTACGTTCTTTTTCCACGTAGTCACTTTGTTATCATTATTTCTAAAAGGATTATGCAGATTATGCCTGTATCTCTGTTTTATACTCCCACTTGAATTCCACGTGAATTTTCAGCTGGGCAATGAAATCCATCGATGTATGCAAACAACCTGCACCTTTTTGTTATGAAATTTTCACGCGAGGATCCTCGGAATGCTCGTGGTCAAAATTGAATTGAGACCGAAAGCCGAGACTGCGCGAGAGAAGCGGCGGACTCGAATGTGCGGAGATCAAGGCGTTTCATCTTCCCTTGACAATTCAACCACGTATGTGTCTTCGTTTATTATTCAGCCGGCTTATTCAGTCTGCGCGAGCTTGCGTCTCGTAGGTAGTTACGCGCAGCCGCAGCTCTTAAACTATTTATCGAAGTTGGCCCGCTTTGATTTCATTACGATTGTCTTGCTCGTCGTGCGCATCTTCCCGAACTTCGCAATTTCATCTTTATAGGGGTGGAACGAACGGGACCCCGACAGGATGAAAGACTTTCTCATTTATGAATAAATTTGTTCGGTTGCTTAATTCAGCTCGTCTACCAGTCGTTACGCTCAATATTGTATTGCACTGGGCCGACATTTCCTGGCGAGTAATAAAAGCAAACGAAGAATTCGGTTTGGTCATTGTGTCTGGGCGTTGAAAGTTAAGCTACGTTATCGATAGCGTTGGCGAAGGAGGCTCTGGAAAATGAAGAAAAACTGATTTGATTAAGCGAGGCTTTCGACTAAACTGGATTAATTAGTTGAGAAGTCGGCTCGAGTGACATTTGAAATGTAAAATCAAAGGAATTTTAATGGAGTAGAGTAAACAGCCGAAGTAGAAATTGAGAGCCGGCGTAGAATTTAAATTGTAAATGGTTTTGGCGCTTGCTCATTTTAAAGACGGGCGGTTTTGCATTGTGCGCGCTTGCGAGTACACGCAAAAAGTCCATCCGGCATTCCGCTGGCGCTCTGTCCCGTCGCGTTGTCTGCGGCGTAATGCAGATCTGCAGAGGCAGAGGATTTGTTATACGAGAAATTAACGAGGGAAGTGGAGACGTCATAAACCGCGTGAGCTGCTTAATTAATTCTGGCGAATGTAGCAGTCGCGCAATCCTGGGCGCCTCTGTTCGCCTATTCGCCTATTCGCCGGGCGATCTTGCGTCTCCCTCTCACTTTTCCCGGGTATTTTTTCGAGCTTTCGAAAATGATCGAGCTACGAGGTCGATCGCGCGCCGGCAGCTCGGAGTTTATTTATAATTTGCGGAACGAAGCCTGCCCGAAGGGGGTTCATCAAAATAACGCGCGCGTTCTATTCTGTTTCCGTGGCATTTGCCTTGCTTACTTTGCTGCGCGGGATCTGCGTTAAAGATCGGGGGCCGAGGGCGCCAGCGGAGCAGAGATGAAACTACTTGGCGCTGCGCGCATCTCTCTAGAGAAGTCGTAAAATTTCGAGCGTGCGCTCGTCCTCCTCTCTTGTGTTTCATCCCTTGTAAGGCCTCTTGCTGCTATAAACGTGGAAAACTTTCGTGGAGCCGAGAGCGTTTCGTTGACTGCTCACGGCCAAACGTTCAAAAGGATTTGTGAGCAGAATAGATAAATGTGATAAAGTTCGGAATCCTCATTTTATGGTGATTGGTCTTGGAATTCAGCGCTCCAGCTCCACGGAATATATTGAAAAGATCCGGCGATTTGCAAAGCTCTTTACAATAAACGAACAAAATGCCGTGTCATTTGAATTTTCAACAAATTCCAGTTTCAACGGCGCAGAGTGAGTCGTTTGCTCAACTTGGATGTCGGTAAGCCGGCTCTAAATTACAACTCGATTAATTTTTACGAAGACGTAAACAATATCGAGGCACAAACGGCATCAAGGGGCCAACAGCTTTCTTTATTACGCGCGCACGGAAAATGTTGAGCATCGTAAAAACTCAAAGGATCGGCCTTGCCGAGGTAACTTGCCGCTCGAAGGAAAATTAGTAAAAGCTCGTTGATAGCCTGCTTACATAGTAGCGTGCTTTAGAAACTTGTGACAAGTCGTGAATAACGAGTTTTAATGCCGAGCAACGCGAGCTTCCTCTATTTCTACATTGACGGCAGTTAGTAGCGATAGGTCGCCAGTAAAAATCCACTCGATGGAGGAGAATCGATTAATTATAATTATCGGTTCTCTAATGAGCTTCTCGGGGCTCAAGTTTCTTTGCTGCTTTGCTGCACTGGCAATCCAAGGATCTCTGCTAATTAGACGACACTCTCCGCCAAGTGTCTATAATTAATATACTTTGTGAAGTTGCAAGTGCTTCGGAGAAGCGAAAGTGAAAAAAGAACGCGGTAAAGACGCGACTGCGCGGCTTGCAACGCGAGGCGCCGACAAATAAGCAGCGTGGCGTGGCGTTCACGGGCGAGGCTTGAGCGCAAAAGCTGCGCGCAGTGCACCGTGTAGCTAGATGGCACGAGCCTATTATGCCGCACAGGCAGGCCGCCCGCGATCGCATATAACCGACGAAGGCACGCCATACCTCGTCTGGCAGAACGGACGCGGAACAATACTAATCGCGTCAGAAGCCACGATGCCGCGACTCTGCCTCGTGATCAAACTACTCGCCCAGCCGCCCGACGCAGACAATCCCGTCGGATGAGCCCCCGACTCCGCCAGCCGCTACCTATCCCCCGTAGTCAGTCGCACTCGCCGATTTTCATGCCCGCCGGATCGCGCGTGCATTGTCTCCGACAGGCCTTTCACGCCCAATTCCGGCGAGCAATCGCTCACGCATATTCGCCCGCGCGACTTTGCCCAATTCTTTTCCAGGCCGCGGTCGCTGTGCTCTTTATTTACTCAACTTAATTAATTCTGGCCACGCGAGCACCAGTGCGGCTCAGGCTAAAGCTTCGAGCTAAAATCCCAATAACCGCGAGGACTTATTTGAATTTCCATCGAGTGTATTGAATTTGAAATTGCTTTAGTAAACCAAAGTCATAGATGAACGAAAAAGACAAAAGGCTGTGGTGGGAAATCAATAAAATCTTGCTCGATGTGCAAATCGGCCTGCTTTGTCTACGCTCGCTTGGTGCCCGGTCTCGCAGTCGAAAACTGCGCGCGGCCCAACGGCTCGGTTTAACGAGAAAAGACAAGCAGCAAATGAAAGTGGCATTCGTTTGTCAGGCGCAGCAAGTCGCGATCCGTCGCCGAGATCGAATGAATTCTCGAGTGGTCGCGGACAAAAAAGCGAGCGCGCGACCGAGAGATCGAAATTCATCTGCGATAATTGAAGCTCGCGCGGACTTGATTTCTTAGCGCTCGAGTGGCTATACACAATGAGGAACGTCGGCCGGCGGTCGGTTCATTCAATTCGCCCCGGTCGCCGGCGACAAATTTGAATAATTTATTGAACATATTCATCGCGTGTCATCGACAGATATATTAATCAGAAGTCGATTACGCGTTGGCCTGCTGCTGAGCCTGAGCCGAGCCGAAGGGGCTCTTCTTTCTCTCCGCCCTTGTTGCATTCCTCGCACTTTCCCTTGCTAGTCTTTCGGTTGCTCGCTCGACGCAAAGTCGATCCGGCAATGTTGCAAAGAAACGATGCAAATGCGGGACTGCTGCAGATACCCGGCAGGATAGCTGCGCGCAGGCTCGGTCATCGTCACCGCCAGCTGCCGGCCAAGATAATGGGGGGGGGGGGGGGGGCACTGCAATTTCGCGCTCTCGAGTCGTGCCAGCAGGTATTCCGCGCGACGCCCACGCAACGCGCAGCCGATGCGCCCCGAGGCACTGACTACCGATCCAACTACACGCCCTCGTCTTACCTTACAACACTCTACTCCCTCGCTTCGCGTTCCCTCCTGCCCGGACCGTTACCCACGGGCTTCTCCGATGCGCGCGCTTCCTCCGAGCCACTCCGACGGAACGGGAGATCGCATATCTATCGGCCTTTGTTTCTTTCTACTTTTTTCTTTCATTTCAAACCTACGGAGGAATAATTAATTGCGCGCTGCTGCACATCTGTACGAGTATGTAAATCGCGGAGCTGTTCAATGACAAATAAACGACTTATTTGCATCATTATTCTTCTAGATGTTTTAATTCTTATCGATGAGCCAATTTTTTCGTTCGAACGGGCAAATGATTTGTAAATTGTTAACAATTGGAATATTAAAGCAAGAATTCATCTGCTACGAAAAGCAAGAGATAACTATCATAATAACGTATACTTTACATGCCACAATGACGTAAATAAGACCACTTTTGATATTCCTATCAAATAGTAAAATTATATTCAAAATCTTAATTTGATATTATTAAGATAGAACCGTTGAAATAAAAGCAGAAACGACGAGGTCGTCATTGGTTTATAACAATTGCGTTGTTAACATTTTGCTCGGTAAAAATATCAAAATTGTGACCTCTGAACATTTGCAGCTTTTAAATTATAGAGATTACGCCACAATTATTAAGGATATTGTCATATTAACGAGAAAATTGCTTGGCATAATAAACTTATATTTTGACAGTTTCTTGAAGAATTACGTTTCATACAATCCCG
The DNA here is from genome assembly GCF_024137745.1 of Phymastichus coffea. Classification (NCBI taxonomy): domain Eukaryota; kingdom Metazoa; phylum Arthropoda; class Insecta; order Hymenoptera; family Eulophidae; genus Phymastichus; species Phymastichus coffea. Next base: position 12,634,732 of record NW_026706814.1, read on the forward strand.
ATGTTCTATATTTATGTCCTATACACCTCTAAATATTTATGAAAATCATGTTTATGGCGACTGTTGTATTTATTCTGATTCCACGAAAGTGGTCATAGAATTAGGGCTTCAGACTTGGCCTTTGCCACATGTCTCAGAAATTAATTTCAGAAATACTACTGTGGGCAAAAAGTAAGGTGAATTTTCAATTTAAACTTCGCAGGCTTAACATTTCGGGCTAGTTCTTTTTTTCTTGAGTTGGTAGGACTGCGAATGACATCTGGGATAAATTTCATGTCAATGTCATCATCAGTAATATATTTACGCTTGTGTTTACCAAACGACCAAGAGTGCATGTTTCGATTTTTACAATGTCTGATTTAATTGAGCAAAGAAGTGCCATCAAATTTTGTTTGCGGAATGAAATTTCGGCTGCGGAAACGTTGAGGATGTTGCGGAAGGCCTTTGGTGATTCTACCATGTCGCAGAAAAATGTTTATAAGTGGTACAAAGACTTCAAAGAGGGTCGAGAACGTGTTGATGACTTGGAGCGCTCCGGACGACCATCGACGTCAACAGATGACCAACACGTCAATAAAGTGAAGGAATTAGTGCTCGAAAATCGTCGGTTGACTGTTAGAGACCTTACTAATATGATCGGAATATCAGAAGGATCTGTGAAAACAATTTTGAAAGACCATTTGGGCCTACGAAAAGTCAAATCTCGTTTGGTACCGAAAACGCTCAATTTGGCATAAGTGTATTTTATCGGGAGGGGATTACTTCGAAGGAGATGACATTGATATAGAAGAATAAATAAAGATTTTTCATTTTACAAACAAATTCACCTTACTTTTTGCCCACAGTAGTATTATTTAGCGTGCTTCGCATGCTCTTCGTGTTACGTTTTTATGCTATTTATTATACTAGGAGTGTATTAGCACGCGTGGAATTTAATGGTTCCCGTATAATATCATCTAATGAGATTGCAATATACATTTCAAAATCTAAATAATATTTTTCAATCAATATTAACTTGTACAATCTAACAACCACTGCCACATTCATTTTCACATATTCGGTTTATACATTTAACTTCTATTAAACAGAATGAAAAAACAAATTTTCAATATATATAAAATTATAAATCAAAATATCTTAATGAATATTAGCATCAAATGTAGAATTCTTTATAAACGAAATTTTTTGATAGTATCTTTATTATCATAGTTGGTATATATATTTTCAAAGAACTTCTAGATCGAACTCAAGATACCGCAACGTACAACTTTCCATAATTAAAAATATTGTATCTTAAATCTATTCCAATGTTTTCACGAATTAAGAAAATAGCCAACCTAACCGAGTTGAACCCGACACCTTCATGTTAACAGAGTTGTACTTTACCATTAAATATTTAGTTTTACTCAATATCTACATGAGTTGCAATGTAGATATTCCATGATACTTTCTGTACAGTAATTATCTCTTTTACCAACATTCATTTTGGTAGTTGATAATGGCTAAAGGAACTCAGCAGGAAGTTAACGAAAATCGACCGAAAAAAATTATAGAAAAACTGCGCGTGGTTAACAAAAATAACAAAAGTTATTTATAACTTCGCGCAATTTCATTTTCATTGATAAAAAAAATGATCAAAGTTGATCATTCACAGATTATCGATAACTGTATCTGCGTGGAGTTTTATTAAAGTTTTTAGAGAAATAAACCAGTTCAATCGTTAGCAAAAATCTCGCACAGTTTTTCTATCCAATTAAAATATTATTATAACCATCCGTTAAAGAATAAATATTTTTTCTCACTACATTCATATACATATGCACCTGACAGATCAGTCGGTATCATAGATCGGTACACTTTTTATTCTTGTAAGGCACATTCTCAAATTATAAGAGCTGTATTAATAGGAATGAGTTATTATTATTTTTTTTTTCACTGTCCATTACACTTGCTGGCTGGGTTAAGGGGGGGGGGGGGGGTGTTAGAATTGTTCTGTAAACACCTTTAACTGAATTTATGTTCGTTGATATCAGAATCAAGGTTTTAAAAGTTAGCACCCAACAATTGAAATATTAAACAAATCTATAAACTAATTACACCATTCGATTGGGCGGCTTTTAATTAATCACATATCGTTTGTGCGTCGATTATGCTCATTTTCATATAAAGTTTTTCGTATAATTAATTATGGGTGCTGGCGCTAGCACCTATAATTAATTTTATCTGTTTTTCGTATAAAGAAAATGAGCATAATCGACGCACAAACGATATGTGATTAATTAAAAGCCGCCTAATCGAATGGTGTAATTAGTTTATAGATTTGTTCAATATTTCAATTGTTAGGTGCTAACTTTTAAGACCTTCAGAATTACATTTACGTAGCATAAAAAGCTAAATCTTTATCATCATCTACCAAGATGAATGTTTATAAAAGAGAGGATTACTATAAAGAAAGTAGCATTGAATACCCACATTGTGATACATGTGGATTTTGGGTAAAACTAAATATTTAATTTAAACATACATATACGTATTTTTTTAAGCTGGTAACATATGATTTATTATTTATTTGAAGTAACAATTATTTCAAAGAAATATCTTATGTTCTAGATCAAATATGATAAAGCAGGTATTCCTCAAACTAAGACCAAGAAAATATTTTGTGTAATGAAACAAGAACTTTATCTTCTTCTTATACAAATATTGGACTATGAAAAAAATGACAAAAATACAAAGTCAGCAGTTGCTTTGTCTGACAATAATCAGTTATTTAAAACTGAAAAATATGAAGAATTTCAAGAAAATCACAAATCTTTATTGGAATTGTTCTTTGACAAAGAATGTTATGAAGCAAAATCATTACCTATGTTAAAATCTATGAATGACATAAGATTTGTTTTTATAGATATAAAAAGTGAACTTCATTTTATGTCAAATGAATTGGTAAAATATAAAGTAAATGTAGAATGTTATTCGCAAAGAAGTTACTTTGGTTTCTCATGGCTTTTACAAATATCTACTGAAGAAATATACTATATGATCGACTGCTTGAAACTTCAGAAAGAGTTATATATCTTGAATGATATTTTTATGAACCTAGAGATTATGAAAATTTTTCATGATGGAGAAAATGCTGTTCTTAGATTGTTTAAAGGTTTTTTGAATTTTTGTTGTAAATATGTTTGATACTGCCATACTCAACAAAATTGTAATGGATTCTAAAGAAAAAAACTTGTTACCAACTCATATTAATTTTGAACCAAGTCAAATCCACACTCATTTCCTAATCTTTTTTAAAACGTATTTAATCAATTCCATAAATAAGGTACACAAGAAAAAGTTCTTGAAAACTATGCGTCAAAATTGTAAGAAAATATGCAGTAGTGTTCATCATAAAATCAACTGGAAGAAAATAGATTTACAAATTTATGACACAGTTAAAAATAAAGAATATTATATTGCAAAGGAATTATTGAAATGGAGAGAAGTTGTTGCTAAAAAAGGTGAGTCTCCTAACTTCATACTATCAGATAATGATATTTTGAAAATATCACAGGATTTGATTCATTGAAATAGTTCTACCCTCAGTAAATATTATGGAGAAAAATTTTTACACAATAAAGACACATTTTTTAATATTATTAATGTTCTAACCGAAGTTAATAAAAGGAATATTGGAAGGAAGAAAATACAAAACTTATTGTTAAATGTAATATTTTTTAAACTTATTTTACTTAATTATATGGCATTTGCTACACATAGAAAATTTTATGTATATATTTTTTAAGGATGTACAATATCAACCTTCTTTTGAAGGTAAATTAGATTTGAAAGCTGTTGAAAATCTCAAGAAACTTGATAAAAAAAAACAGGATCAAAAGAGAAAAAAACAAAAACTAAAGAGAGTTGCAAAATTTTAATTACTTTAAGAATAATTATAATTTCAGTAAACTATCCTAATTAGTTTATATTAAGGATGAACCGTTAATCACATTTTAAAGATGCAACAGATAAGAAATTCCAAAAATCGAAATATTATTTTATATCCATTATATAATATTTTATTTGATTAATAACTGTATCTTTTGCTTTACATATAGTGCATCAAATTTTGATACTGTATACTTTAAAATATAATAAAAGATTATTGAAACAAAACAACATATTTATTAAACTAAACGTTGGGAAATATTTCATTTTAGTAAAATTATTTTGAAAGAATAATTAATGAATGTTCACTATAAAAAATAAAGGATGCATTGTTGCATATATATGCAGACAGAAAAAGATAATTATACTTTGAAAATATAGAAATACTAGACGGAGAATCGATTTTACAAACAGGACTAGGAGCTTTCTCGAAAAAAATGGATTGTAAAAGTTCATTATGAGTGAATCCGATCCGCAATTATTCATTTAAGAGCTGGCCAAGTGTATAACTGATGAGATTTGGTTGATTCGGCGATGGTCTGATATCCGATTTACTCATTTGGCGGATACGTCAAAGAGGGCAAGCGATGCTGCACGACAGCGAGACGGAACCCAAGCGGTTAACCGCTCATGCATCATCCACCACAATAGTTCGCAAGTCCCTATCGAACATGCTGCAAGGGGAAAGGGAGAGATACAATGTAGAGCGTACACTCCGGTGTGCAAGTTGGAGCGGACAAAGAACCGAGCGATCGAGCTGACGAAATGCAAGCGACAATATTGTAAGCGGAGCACGAAGACATCGCGTCTCTCTGGCGATCGATCACAGGACCATCAAGCGCGATTATAGGCGGCAAGCAAGCCAACTCAAAGGACAACGAAAGCTAGAGATAAGGTGAGGCAGAGGGGGCTCGGCAAAGAAAATGATGGCAGTAGCCGGAACTAATAATTAGAGAGGCTTACGGACAAATCGAGTCGGTTGATCTGGCTAAGCGAACCAGCCAGTGTCATTAATTAACTGTGCGCAAGCCCTTTCGATTAATCTGCGATCCGCAGCGGCGGTGGCGGCGGCGGTGGCGGCGGTGGCTATCCGGCGATTACGCGGGCTCTCGCGCGCATCGCTCGCAGCTAAAGTCCGGCGGAAACGCATCGTTTCGCCCCTGTCTATCTACACGGTGACGGCGAGCTCCGTTGAGGGAGAGACAGTCAGCTGTTACGTGCAATAACGGCCGGCACTGCTACAGCGCGCGATCTTGGATCCGCCCGCGGCTGCCGGTCCGGGACCGGCAAACGCACGTACCTACGTACGGGCCGTGCGTCTCTACGAAAATGCGAAATGGACGGCCTATCGCGACTAAACTGGACCATCGGCATTGAGCTACGCGTCGCAAACTTTCGAAATGCAAGTGCAAATGCAAGATCGCCGGGGGCGAGGCAAGGCGAGAACGCGATCGGCGCCAGCTGCCACGCACGACAACGAAAGCGCGCGAGCGCCGCGATGATTTACGCCTCGGCTATTGCGCTCGCTGCCGATCCCGCTGCGACGCTCGTGCTCGCGACAGTGTGCCTTTCTCTCGCGGGCAACGCTCACGGAGATCGAATTTGTGAACAATGCTCGCCGCCAGTGTATAATGCAAATGGCAACCAAAGTCCAATTAAGCTTATCGCGCGATCACGACATCTTGCCGAGGCTGTACTAGACGAGGGGGTTAATTAAAGGCCACTGCAGCAGCGTAGATTCATACACTGAGAAAAATATATGGTCGAATCAACCCAATCATCTGTTCATTCAATAGCACCGTCTTTACATCAACTACTATATGCTTCACTCAACTCGTAAGCTGTTGATTCGACAGACTCGTTGTTGGTTTGACAGACTCGGCTGTTGATTCGATAAAACGCCGTCTGTTAAAATGACTCAACAGGCCGATCTATTGCTTGAATGTCTATGCTGTTGACTTGACGTCTCATACGTCAGAATAACAATGGCTACGTTCAAGGGACTGAGTTAACTTTTCAATTGATAGTATGCCCATTACATTAACAAACCAATCAAAATGACTTTAGTTTCAATAATAAAATAAAATGTAGCTTGTTATTATATTATATTCTTGATCTATAGTTTGCATAACATGGGGTAAGAGTGTAAATACCTACTGCATTTTTTCTTTGAGTTTGCATTATTCCCCTTTCTCTCCCCCCCCCCCCCCCCCCGTCACTATCTTTTGTCAGATAGCGCGCGACCGGCCGCCGGCCGGCTTCTATTATAGCGACACGTGGCACTGCTCGTACGTACTAGCTTAAACCTCGAAAGTCCAACTTAACCTAGACCAGATTTTCAGTGTATCGCGATTTATTGAGTAACGTTATTACTTTATTATTTGTTTGAAAAGAGCGATTGTGTCAAGAAGCTGTTTATTATGGATCTTGCAAACTTATTAGTCGAATTGAGTAGCGAGGATTTGTTTGACTTACTGAAAGGTATGAGTGAATGTTAAATAATTCATGATTGACGGAATGTTCATTTTCCGTGAGTGCTTGTAGAAAAAAAAGTATCAAGTGATACGTTAAGCAAATGGTCTTTCTCTGACGTGGAGAGAATTCTCCCTTCTCATCGAGTGGATGAATTTTGGATAAAACACCAACAGTATTTTGTTAAAGATGTAAGTATGTATTTATATTATTGAATTTTAATACTGTAGAAAAAATCAAAGCAATATACATTAAAAAAACGAATCATTACAAATAACAAGAAAGCTGCATATAAAGGGTTTTTTATTTATAATTTGATTGTTGAGTGTAAATTCACATAATCTTACTAGTATGAAATTACTTTACAGACTGCAGTTTTAACATCAAAACAAACAAGCCAAAAAACTGGTACATCATTATTGGAAGATGAGCAGCGACAAAATCATGAACGAGTTCCTTTGCATCAAATAAATAATGCACAACCAATAGTGAATAGAATTTTCGTGGCAGAGAATTTTAACGTTCAAAAAGCATTGAATGATACATTTGAAGGAAGGCATATTCTAAATTGTTATGATAATAAACGCAAGTTGACTCTCAATAAAAGGAAAAAAGTTGTGCACTTGGTGATGTGTGCTGTACTTCGAGAATGCGACAGGTAATATGAAAATCTATTGAAGGATTTCTAATATATATTGTAAACTTTAAACGATCAAGTGCTTTACGTTTTACTTCACATATAGAGATTTAGAGGAACAAGATTTTTTGATTTTAAGAAGAAAAGTTGTGGAAGTGTTTCCCAGTGAAACGGCTTGTATTTATTATTCACCATCAGTGGATAAAAAAAAAACACTCAATAAAAAAAGCCAAAAAGCTTGTGGCAAATTATTGAATAAATATCAGAATTTGAAACGTTTACCTATTGATATCTATAGGCCAGAAGATAATGAGAACAATCCATTTCATGATGATAGTGATGAACATACACCAACTGAGGAAGAACAAGCGAGTCTAGAATGGCTTCGTACACTAGAAGAACCTTGGGAAACTGCGAAAAAACATTGGAAAACAACTTACAAGTGCAGACATCCAAACGGTGACAACAGTGAAAATAATAAGCTCGTTCATAACATATTTGAGGCTTGGCCCATTTTGAAATGTTCTAAAGGCTATGAGCTTATAGACATGGATTTTGATTTAAGCTTAATGTGTACAATTGAAAAAGCGATAGACAACTTAAGTGATTTTTTTTCAAAAATTTATGCTGTAAGATCTACACCTAATGATCCATTATGCATTGTTCTTAAGGAATTATTAGAAGCACAAAACATTAACGCAGGTTCGTTCAACTCTTACGTTTTTTATTTAAATAATTTTTTGTATTAACAGATATAATTTTTTTATAGATTCCAAAGTTTATGTACAGATGCTGTTACTATCTTTCATGCTTCCGTCAACTGCAAGAATCTCACAAGGTCGAAGAAAACAATGGAAACCATCATGTCTCGAAAGTTTTGAGGGAATTATTACTCATGTTAAGGTTTTTGACCAGCATTATCTACAACTATAATTTAAAAAAATGACTTTATACGGAATTCAGTTTACTGTATTTTTAAAACCTGTTGCAGATTTATGGAGATATCGAAAAGAGGCAAGAAGAGAAGAAATTGTTTGCAAAAAGCAAACGAATTACACTACAGCCGTATATAATAGTTGTTGGAGAAGAAGATTGTAGAGTTGAGTCATCATATCTAGTAATTGATGATAACGAGTATGAGATGCCATCGTTACAAGCAGCTATTGATTACTGTTTCAAATCATTCCACGTGTTCAGTGCTAAGTATCCACCGCAGAGTGAACATCTTTGGTTGTTGCTGCAGAACGGCGTTTACAAATTCCATACACGCTGGGATCCCTTAATATTAAGCGTAGAAGAGATGCTTAACGATATACAATTTTCTTTACCACCATTCAACTTAAACAAAGATTCAGATCAAGCTTAAACGCTTTCACTGATAGCTAAAATATAGCTAGTTTTATTATCTTATTTTCTTTGAATAATTCATCATTTTTGTAAGACTCAACGAGTCGAAGATTATGTTGATTTAAAGTTTTATCAAGACTTCATATTGCTTCAACATTTTGTTCATAGTTAGTAGAGAAAATTGTGTTCTGTAGTCGTATATTAGAAAAAAAAATACTTTTTGAACATGGAGGTACTTGATTGTTCTTTATGTAGATCTAGTTTTAGTACGATTAAGTTGTTTGCGCAACATTTAAAAGTTTTTCATAAAGGTGCTTTAAAATTTATATGTAATAAACGAGACTGTATGAGAACTTTCAGTAATAGATCTGTTTTTATAAGTCACATGGGGTCACATTTTTCTAAAACGACATCTGATTTAGAAAATATTACAAAAGAGATTGAAAATGATGAGACTGTAAACTTAAATTTTGAAGAGCCGAAATTCTTTGAAAATAACGAAAAACTTGATATAGAAATAGTGTTAGAATCTAATAATAAACCTGTTGAGAAAGTAAGTGAACCCAAAGATATAGAAATGACGTTAGAATCTAATAATAAGCCTGTAGAGAAAGTAAGTGAATGCAAAGAAACGAATTTTCGTGAAGAAACTAAACAAGACTATGAAATAAAAGTAGCTGGCGCAGTTGATATGTTAATGTCAAGTTTGTATGCCAAAATTTCTTTGCCCATAAACATGATTATATTTCTCATGACAATGTTTCAAAACTTCTATAACACTAATTTTGTTGAAAAAATGCTTTCGTTTAATAATAAAATTTTACGTTGTGATAGCCTCAATAACATTCTTAACTTAATGAAAAATATATTTTTTAATTATTCAACTTATCATAAAGCAATAAAATCTTTCAAATATCTTTTTTATGTAGAATCAGAAGTTGTTCCCGTGGCAAATATATTAAAAACAAAACGAATTCACAGAAGAAAAAAATATGTTTCAGTCAAAGTATCGGTCGCTAGTGTACCTATAAAAAAAGTTTTGAAACATTTTCTCGAACTTCCAAACGTTTACTCATCAATAGTAAATTATATTAATGAAAAAGAAAAATGTAAGTGTATATGCTCTATTTTTCACAGTGAAAGATGGAAATACATTAAAAATAAATTTCCAGGAAAAATTGTACTACCGTTTACTGTGTTTGGCGATGATTTCGAGATAAATAATCCTATAGGTTCCCATAAGGGACGCAACAAATTACATAGCCTTTATTTTACTATATTAGGAATACCACCGGAATTTGCTAGTCATTTGCAAAATATATTTCTACTACAAATATGTAAATCCGAATTTAAGAAAATAGTAAAGCATTCTAAGCTTTTTCATCCTGCTGTGCGACAAATCTTAGATTTACAAAAAAATGGCATTACGATAAATGTAAGTGGTAGAAATATAAAAGTCTATTTCGATATTTTCAATATAAGTGGGGACAATTTAGAACTGCACACACTGTTAGGATTTAATGAAAGTTTTAATTCAAAATTTCCATGCCGAATTTGTTATATGAGTAAGGAACAGTGTAAAACTTGCGTCAAAGAAAATGAAAAAATATTACGTTGTACTCAAACACATTTATTAGATGTTCAACAAAAATCACATGGCGTCAGAAGCGAAAATATATTTTCTAGTATTCCTGGATTTGATCTATTCAAATGCGTATCATTTGACCCAATGCACGATCTACTTGAGGGACTATGCAGATATGAGTTAGCAGAGATATTGTATCGCCTTATATTTGTTGATAAGTTATTTACTTTTCGCTTACTACAGACAAGGTTGGAAAGCTATTCTAATCCTAACGCAACAAATGAAACACCTTCGTTAAATATTGATCACATTACAAAAAAAAAATGTTTAATAATGAGCGCTTCTGAGATGAAGTTTTTATTATTTAATCTCACATTCTTAATTGGTGATTTGGTCCCCAGCATAAATAAGTCTTGGAAGTTGTACTTGTCATTACGTAAGATAGTATTTTTAGTCTTTGCTCCAGTGCTAACAGAAAAAAGTATTTCGATATTGCAGCAAGAGATAACAAATCATCATATCTTATATCGCAAGACTTTAAAAAAACTATTAAAGCCAAAACACCATCATTTGCTGCACTACATCAGATACATTATATTGTTAGGATTACCACGACAATTGTCGTGTATGCGTTTTGAGGGTAGACATAGGCCATTAAAAAATATTGCTAGAGCAACCACTTCGAGAACTAATTCTCCGAAAACCTTAGCTATAAGAAATCAGTTGCAATTGAATTATGAATTTTTAGTTGGCCAGGGATTCCAAAAAGCAATTTATTGTGGCAAGCAGTTGTTCGTAAGCATAGAATTTTTAAGTAAATTTAATTTATTCAAAGATAAAGTGTCTGAAGACGTAAAACTTACTTACACTCCAGTTGCCTGGATTAAAGTAAATGGAATAACGTATAACGAAAATTCTGTGTTAGTGACGGGAATTCATGAAAATTTAGTACAAATAAGTAAAATTGTTTATACTTTGATTAAACAAGAGTCTAAAGATATTATGTTTGTAGGTCAAAATCTAAAAATTGTTAACTATTCGTCTCATTTATGTGCTTACGAAGTTCAAGAAACAAATGGTTTCATTTGCGTTTGCGAAAATAATTTGTTTTCAAACGCAATTTATAACTTGCAGAAAATGAGCGATGGAAAATTTTATGTATGCTATGACATGTAATTTTTGTTTGAGTTCAATAAAAATCATATTTTATATTAGTCTTTTATTAAAAAAATTAAATTATTATAGACAATCTCCCCAATTATTTCGCCATGCATTTTAATTATTAAAATCTATTTGTTCCAGTAAAATTTGGCTAATAATAATACTACAATCGTTTTTGGTATTTAATTTACTGTTTTATTCAAACTGATGGCAGCTATTATTCATTCGAGTCTAAAACAAAATCATATTTGTCCATATCTCTTAGTGGAAATTTTTCATATCTGTGTCTATAAATATTTCCCGCCAACTGTTTGAAAAGCAAGCTTCCTACTACTCAGATAGGTGGCTAATGAAATACTCGCAAGTACACAGGTTATGTTTCGATTATTATATAAGAAAGTTTTGGGACCCTACAGGCAAGCGAAAATGGCGTCTTGGCGTTATGATTGTTGCGAGCGATGTGATATGTTATGAAATGCGTTAATATAAGTTGTAGATTAGGTTAAAGTAAGCATCTCCGATTCCGCCACAAAAAACTCATCACTCAAAAAAAAAAATTAGCGAATAAAAAATTCTAAGATTCTAAAAATAAACATTTCAAATACACATTCGTTCATATCATTCATAAAGAGTATAAAAAAACTTGAAAAAACAAATTTTTAATGGCAATTTCGTTTATTATGTTCGTTTAATTAACATTAGTACAATGATTCAGCATCTGACTTCGTATTAAAATAAGTACTAGGAATTTTTCTTTGACCAGATCTATCGATTGTTTTTACCCCGAACTAAGAGTTATTTTGATTGGGTTCATGGGACAACTTAACAGCGCACAGTCTGTCAAATCAATATACCGGGTGCTCTTGAAAGAACCAACGATTCCTTTGTTACCGTATTTCAACGGACTGATGTCTGTTGAATCAACCAATATACGTTTTCAGTGTATTAGATGTTCTGCTGCTAATCCACTTGTTCTCGCTGCACGCGCGTACGAGGCGGCCTACGTTCGTTCGATAATCCGGCCGTTTTCGCCAAGTGGACTCGTAAAGCGTAAAAGTGCTTTCTCTCTTGCGAGCGGCACGCAGCTCCTGTTAGCTGACATTAACATAGGGACGTTAACTTGCAGCCATAAACCAGTAACCCAAGGCTCTCTCTCTCTCTCTCTCACACTCGTGGTTGCACTGACTCGCTTTTGCACACGTTCCGTCTAAAGAATATATGCCTCACTTTCGTGATACGCGTCACACGCGTTATGTGCCTCTATTAGTAGCTCTTTAACGCACCCGAACTAATGTACCGAACACTTTGTGGCGCACCTAAACCTTATTAGCTTTATGCTGTCGACAAACCTACTGCTTGTACGAGACTGTTGCCCCATTAGTCTTATCGGATCCAGAAAGTATCGTTTAGATAAATTTCTACTGGTTTTCTTAAATGCCTTTTCTTTTATCTCCTTTCTATTCAATACAAATAATCGCATTCATCCATAAGAGATTACAAATTGAATCCACAGGGGATATAATATAATAGTATGATTATTAATTATAGGAGTATGATAAATACGATGAATGATCGAAAGTTAGTTAAATGTTTACTTGTTTAGATTTTAGCCATTGTGAGTTGAAAATGAAATAAACCAATCCGTTGATCGATGATTAACTGTTATTTTGTCCTTCGGTTGCTATTGTGAAAGGAATTATGTCGCGAAGGGTGAAACAATTATGACAATATTTTATGATCTAGCAGTAGGTATTTTTGCAGTAACGATCGAAAGTTTTAAAATAGTGACGTCTTATTGTAATTAAATTGTCTTTTCCGTTACCAACCGCACAAGAATACTTTCCAAGACTCCGAGTATTGATTATTATAGAATAAAAAAATGCCGATCAAAAGATTCCGTTCACGTTTGAACGGATGGCACTTCAATAACTTGCTATAAGATTTGTAGCTCGGATAAGAAAGGATATGGCTTACTTTTGATTTATATGTTACGTGTTTATAACCGTCAAACTACAGGTGAAATAAAAAATTGTCATCCGAGTAACAAACGCATTCAACAATGACTGGAGTAAGGTAGATGTTTGAATCAATGTTTGCCGTGACATCGTCATAGCGCGGAGAAAAATATTCAAACGACTCGTTGGTAATATGATTGTAAATGAATATTTATGTTAGGCATATGCTAAGCATGAATACAGAAGTAGACGAAACGATGAGAGCAAGAGCAGAGGGAGCGAGGAAAGTAGGAAAAGAACATGGCTGCGCAGCACATAAATAAACCAATCCAGCGCGAGTTCACGAAATTGCTTCAATATATTTGGAAGCTGGGTGTAGTAGCCGCGACGGCACGGTGCGTGTCCCCTTGCAAAGTCCTAGGCGCGGAGCGAGCGAAGGAGGATGAAAAAGCTCGATCCCTGAATAATTTCGAGCAGCGAGGGCTATCAGCGAGGAAAACAGGCTGCCGGCGCGACAAAGGGGCGGGAGATCGCAGGCTTACGGGTACATTCGCGTACGGCCCAAGTGTCCGATAAAACTTATCGTGCTCCTCCGCATAGCGACGGGCGCGCTCTCGTGACGAAGCGATCGAAAGCTCAGCGAGCGACGAGTCGCGTCGCGCACTTTCCCTTTCTCTCTGGCGCCATACGTATCGGCAATTTAACGATGTCAGCTTGAAAGCTCGCTAGGCGCCGTTTTCTGCCCGCGTACCTATAGCCAGGAGGAAAGCTCTGTCGATGAAAGTTACAGCACCCTCGGTTTCTCTCTCTCTCTCTTTCTCTCTCGTGGCTGTGCTGCTACCCGGACTAAATCGCTCGTCGTAACAGTATTACCTACGTATTTTACATTCCGCAGATGCGTTTTACGAGCTAACTCCTCCCTCTGTCCAGCTCGCGCCGCCACCGCCCAGATTAAATTTTAATCGAGAGAAAGCGAGGGAGCAAGAGCAAAGGTGGCTTCGATTCGCCAGACCAACGGATTCCTTTCAAATTTACATGTTATCAAAGCCAATTTCTCACTTTTTTTGCTGGAGCCCAAGTCCGCTCGAATGACCACTGTAAATGTCACCATTTCGATGTTTGCAACTTGAGATTTAATCTATAGAATTCTCTTTTCAATCTACTATTCAAAGAAGAAACGTATTATACAGTTTACGATGTTTACCACGCAGGAGATGTAAAAAGTTATCAAGGGAAATTAAAATTTGAAGCAGTGAAAAGTAAAGTGAAGAACTGTTATCATCCGTGCGTAAAGTCATCCTTAACTTGCACGTGAGAACTGAGCGCGGATGCAGCACTATTAAGCGAGTCTCTCGCAGGAGGAGGAGGGGGTGGCCATTATGACTTTCAATAATGCGTTAATAGTGGAAGCGTAAATCTTCCAGGCGTATAAATTCTACAGACTCTCTCACGTAGTTCCAAGTTGCGAAATGCGCTGATAAACGGGCGGGAACTCTTCTTTTAAAGTACAAGCGGCTGTACCGAGGACATAATCAGGACGATGGCTGAGAACTACTTTCAAATTCTCATTTGTTTATCGAAAATGTGCGATCAGGAAAGAACGGAACTCGGGGAAACTTTTGACGCGAGCTAACGAATTTATCGCGCTAATGACGGGAGAAAATGCATAAATTTGAAACACAATATTGGAAACATAATAAGCTCGGGCGGGCGCGAGTGGCCGGGCAGAAAGGGTTGATGAAAAGCAAAGAGTGCGTAGAGGGTAATGCAGTGGGCGGCCGCCGACGCAGCTGATGGAATTAGCCGAGCTGTCGGCACCGGCGCTGCTTTATAAAATAATTCGAGGTTTGAGTGAGTACTGGTCGGCTATTAAAAGCCCAACGCCGAACACAGCAGACAATGTGCAAAAGCCTCGGCAGGCGTGTTTCATATCGATGCTGCCACTCTCGGCTCCGCGTTATCTTCGTTCCCTTATACGCGCCAGCTTCGACTGTTTTTCACTGCCTAAAGTCGGCTAGAGCCATTGGTCTACGGCCCGTTCATACTCCCTCATAATAGTTCGATATCATTCCGGATAAGTCAATGTTTGTTAAGTCTCAAGTGAAGCCTCTTGTGCGATGCATGAACTGATGTACGGACTTCTGGGTCCCGAGTAATGCTTTCGAGAATAATGGTAGCAGTGACATTAAAAAACTAGTTGGTTGTATTTATTTAAATACAACGCATTTCTCTTCGCTAATCTTATCACAAATAATAAGTTTTCATACTTGAATGGTTTACTATCAAAGAGACGTATCCTTGGTAGTTGTTTTATTGTAGTGGTCTTCGATTTCTTGCAACGTTTTACCTTCAGTCTCCGGAAGAAGAAAGTAAAATGTAACGCAAGAAACAAAGCAGAAAATACCAAAAATGACGAAAGTTCCCGACAAACTGACAGCTTCTTCTAGATACAAATACGTTTTGCTTATAGTAGCGCCGCCAATCGCGTGTATAAATAGACCGATTCCTGTACCAACGTTTCGAAACTTTGTAGGAAACAATTCAGCATTGTACATAAAGATGGCTTTGTCGACACCGGCTGACGTCAAGAACGTTGAAAATATCACTAGAACGGTCGCGCTCCAATTAATGGTGTACGCGTAATCGGCATAACTACTTTGTGTTTTCAAAAACAACAGCCCGGCTATTGTGAAATATAACAAGCCTGCTCCAATCAAAGAAACGAACGTCAATTTTCTTTTCCCGGTGCGGTGAACAGACAGAATGCAAAGTATGGCCCCGGTGATGCGCATCACGTCGAAGAGCGATGCCGCTAAATGGCTATCTATAGGCGCATCGATAATTCTGAATATAACCATGCAATATGTTATAATTGCGCTGAATCCAGTGCAAGAGTGCAAGACGAACATGCAGCCAACTGTAGCGAGAGGTCGATAAAATGTTCTGTGGACGTACGGCTTCAGAGCTGTTCTGTAAGAATCTCTCGGTCGACTCGATGAGTTCTCATCTGGCATTTTATAAGTTTCCTTCAACGAGTTGAATTCCTCGGAAACGTTATCCGCTGTGGTCCAGCCACGTAGCCACGACAGGGCTTTCTCTGCTTCGTCCAATTTTCCTTTGCCTACGGAAAATATTTGTCAGGCAATCAACTGTACACACGTTCGTACGTACTCGTACAAGCACATTGAGACTTTCGTTAATTTGTTAAAACTACGCTTGGCAGCCGATTACAAAGCTTACTTGCGAGCCAGTGTGGGCTTTCGGGAATCATGAACATCGCGAAGAATCCGAGAGTTGGAGTAACGAGATCTATCAAGATGATTGTTCTCCAGTGAAGCCAGTTGCTGTAAAGAATCGTTAGAAATGCGCCGACGATTACGGATAGATTTGTAGAAGCCACCAACGCACTTCTCAAATGTGGTTGAGCTGTCTCGACGATGTACGTAGTTCCGGGTCCTATTGTTGCTGGCGCAGCTAACCCAGCGATAGCTTGCCCGCTCAGGAGCATGGTAGAATTATTCGCGCAATAAAATATGCCGCAAGAAGTAATAAACATGACCGTCGTCAGAAGCAAACACCGACGGGGTCCTAGATATTGAGCTATTAGTCCCATCAATATGGAGCCCACTGGCACCATGAAGCATAGACTGCCTATAAAGTATTACACATCAAATTAACTTACGTTGCCGTTACTTTTTCCACACACATTATTAGAAAAAACACATTATTGCTGACGTGGTTTTGTTTTCGAAATACGATTCCACCGACTATAAAAGCCGAAAAATAAGTATAAGAAAAGAATAATGCATTGAATTTGTGAGACTTGCAAATGACCGTTTCCCACGACTTCTGAATGCTCGGCCAAACGTCGGGCACTATGGTCACACGCGTGAACAATTCGTTTGACAACCGAAAGCTCAAATATTTGAAAAGATTCAAAGGATTGCCGGTATTCAGCAGAAACTATTTGTAATGTCGTTACTCATACCAAGTCTTGTAACGACGGTACTTTCGATGCATTTTCAATACTCAAATTATCAGTTGTTCAATGTTACGGAATACTATACAACTCAGTTACGTGTAGTACTAACCAAACCATGTTAGTTCACCCAGTGAAATTTCAATTTCCGCATTCTCCTTGTGAAGTTCTGCTACGAGAATCGTTGTAATTCCGAAAAACGATCCAAAAGTAAATTTTATAAGATTCGTTGCAAGAGCGGCCGAACACTGTGACGCAGATGATCTTAGTGTATGACCAGAGATTGCAGAATTACCTCCATTTACATAATCTCTGAAATAAAAATTTGCCGATGCCATAAAATCAAGTAGGGGAAGAGATCAAGTGAATATTATATATCTGGAATATTTTTAAATCAAATATTGTATAAGTGACTGTTATTGTAAAACTTACTTAATTGATTCGCCTGGGGTCTTCATATCAGGTTACAAATTGTAGTTAATTTTATAACCTGTTGATCTTCGTTTATTGTATTCTACTGAATTTCAATAACTTCTTCGTGACTTCTACGAACATACTTTGAGCGATATAAGTCGTTTTACTGAACTCTTCATCCGGAAAGAATGTTGCATGTAACATCAATAAATATTGCAATGCAACGGCAATAAATATGCACTTTGTTAAGCGTCTTGACAAGATAATCTTCCCTCGCAACGACCAAGAACCGATGAATAATTACGAATCAAATTAATTGTTTACAATCCGTGAATATTAAATTATAAGAATGACTGTAACATTGACCTGGAATATTAATAATCTTTGAGAAACAGAATCAAAACATTTGAAACATAAATAATCGACGAGTAAATGAATCGATAATTCTTTCACTCACCTGTTCAATGAAGATTAAGGAAAGAGACGGATAGATTGTTGAATCAAACAACGCAAAGGCAAAAATAAAATGAAATTCCTAATCGATGTACCAAAAGAAATCGACCTCAGTTATAGTGCTTTTCCATTTGAAAACTATTGAGGCTCTACTATATCGGAATGAAATACACACTGTTTGACGTATTCAATATTACACATTGACACGACTAGCAAACGGTTTTGTCGAATCATACATCGCATGCACAAACTGCTTACTATGCTATTCCAACCAGGACTAACAAGAGCGCCAGATTATTATCTTTCAACAACGTCTGTCAAGGTCGCCACTGAAAACTCTTATAAAAAATGATGAGTATAGTAAAAAAGCGAGTATATTATGTAATTAGTATACATAACCAGTCAAGTGTATATTCGCTGACGTATGTGTTGTTAGAGTTACGACTAATTTATACACTGACAGAAATTACTTTATAAAATTTACTATAATTGTAAAAAAATTACTATGAACTTTGATAAAGCGAGGACACATTTCTATATTGCAATAATTTTTAGTATAGGCTTCATAAAATTTTATTATGTAGTTATAGTAAATTTTACTGCGATCCAAAAGAAGATGAAAAACATGATATAAAATCCAATTTAACACACTTCTTACTATATATCCTATCACTTGTTAAACGTAAATTTTTATGTTTTCGCAGTTAGTTACTGACCAACTATTTCATTACCCTGATGTATGTGTATGATGCTGCTCGCCTAACTCTAATCTTGCAGTTTTGTTTCGCTTGCATGACCACGTACTTTCCGCTAAATAAAGTAATATCTGGTACGAGTATATACCAAGTGCTCGTAATGTCAGCTGCTTACAACTTATTAGTAATCATACAAAATCAGTGTACAGTTCTTTAAAACGCTATCTATCTTAAAAAATGGAACTACCGATGGCGTTGACTCCGGACCGAGTAATTGTTACAATGTGTTATGGTAAAATTCACTACAAGCTCCAATAATATTTGTTGTAAAAATAATAATTATTGTTATTTAGTTAGTTTTTGTTAGAGTCATAACAATTTTTATACATCGCATTAACAATTTTGACTTATACTATCTATATAATAAATATTAACAGCATCAAAGTTTACTCATTCCTAGCAATTGATATTGTAGCCTTATAATATTTTGTGATGGATCTTATAGATGATACATCTGTCGTAATTATTATTATATCTGTAATAACTTTTATCACGAGCGAAGTATATATTTACTTTATAACATTCTATATGAAATTTTTCTACAATTTTAGTTATAAAGTCATTTGTCTCAGTATATGTTATACATATCCAGTTCGTTAACGCAATTTGGAGTTATCACCGTGTCCATATTAACTGTAATTTAAACTTTTTAGAGATAGCCATTCACAATAGTATAGGAAAAACGGTATGATGACATTGCAAACAGAAATATAAGTTCTCATTCACTATTATTTAAGAAAATTGACGAAGAAAAGAATGTCGTTTGCTTGTGATTAACAAGAAGTGAGTTAAAATTCAATAAGAATCAGGATAGAGCGATATTGTCAACGAGAAATTCACATGTAATTTCGATCGAAATTTCCGACAAAATGATAGGACCAAAGCGAAAGCTCGGCTTGGCGATATTATCCACATATAGCACATATCACTTTAGTTGCTCAGTTGGAAGCAGCTACGTGCATTCCATTTGTCATCGATCATCCATGCTGGCGCATGTTTCAATAACACATCATCTGTAAAATCTGATCTGCAATGCAGTGTGTACGTGCGCGCGAATATCAAAATCCTCGTGGCACATTGTAATATTTATGGGACGCGTATATAGGCGCGCACTGAGGGACGGGCGAAAGCTTGGAAGAGCGCAGTAGTGAATGCTCAGGGCGCGCGTTCGCCCAAGTTTTGAATGGCTTTCATGTGCTTGACGTGGCGTAATACATACAAGCGTACGTCGCGCTCGCTCGCGCGCGATCTCTGCGCGTTATTCGACAATAACTAACTGCAGCATCGCGCGTACGCGCGTTGCATTCGCCAGTGCTCCAGCTGCTATCTCGCTCGCGACGGGATGATGCAGCTTCGGCCGACTCGCGATGCAGGCGCGCGCGCGCGCTTCCCCACCCCCGCCTGCTCGTCTCTCTAGTCGCGCGAGAACGCGCCGCTACGCTGATATCCCAACGATTCTCACTGTAAAAACGACTCGCGCGGTGCGTGCGCCACTTGGATTTCTCGGCGAGCCTTCTCAACGGAGCCTGGCAAATGGACAGCGCCCGAGGGGACGCTTCCTTCTTCTGCTTCTTTTTCCGCTTTAGCTATAAGGATTTCTGGATTTCTATGCCCGATGCGTCTCGGGGTTTTGCTTTCTCCCTCTCTGTAGCCATATCGCTCGGTGCCCATGTTTCAAACGCGTTCATATATTTATGGGACGAAGCTGCTGTGGGGGCAAACAGAGGCAATAACCTCATTTCAGAGAAATATACCGGATTTCTCGTCGATTTTGCCGCTTTCGACGAGCCGACGCCTTCGCCTCCACTCCACGCCGCCTAATAGCTACACCGAATAAATTGCACTCTGCCGCGCGGCTATGAACTTTATTGGTGAAAAGCGACGAAAAGCTCGCCGACGCTCTTTTGTTTTCGGCTGGATTTGCGACGATAGATTGCTTTCGTTCGAGGCATCACAAATCATTCGACGTCGCGTATGTTTCGCAGTTGTCCGGAAGGATTCTGACGTACAAACGTGCAAACGTGCAGCCGTAAATCCAATGGCACAGCCAAGTCAGTAATTGTCCGAGCGGGAGGGGGGGGGGGGGGGGACGAGGAGGAGTGTTTGAAGACAGTGCGATAAATTGACGCGACAGCTTTCCCGCGACGTTTCTTCGCTGCACGTGACCTTCGCTTTTGCGCAGCTAAATCAAGATCAAACATCGGCTCGCAACGCTAAACAACGCGACGTTGTTGCAGAGGAAATCTTGGCTGTTTCTCTCTGATCAGCCGGCGCGGGCAATTATTATTGGCATTATTGTCGAGATTTACGCGGAGCGAGGGCTGCACTCCTGCAGGCGGCCATGATTCTCGCTAATTGGCCATGAGGCTACTCGGCTGCTGGCTGGCCGCTCGCGTAAATTGCCGTGACGCTGATTTGTGTCTTTGTATACGATAATTGATTGCGCTCTAAATAAAGCTTCCGCAGTTTTATCTTACTTAGGCCGGGGTTTAGCGTGCGGCGCGTTACGGCGAATGCTTTTTGAAGGCACGTCGAACGCGGCGAAATTGAAAGGGTGGCGCGGCCGATTGCCCGGGCGAACTAAATAATCGAAGAGCGCGCCCGCTGAATATGCGAAATTCTTATTGGAATAATGGAACAGGCGAGTCTGAGAGAGAAGGCGGAGAGCATCAATATTGACAAAGAATTTAATTTGAGATGGAGAGCAGGGGCGCAAGAGCGAGGCATGTAGGACAAGATTATTGACCAAATATTGGGCAGAGCCTCGAAATGAAAGACGGCCGAGCGAGAAATATGCGCGGCGAAAGGAAAACAGAGAGGCCGAGGTGGCGGAGGTCGGGAGATTAGCATTACGACGAGGTCGGCAACGAGATCGTCACGGAAGAAACGCGCCCGCGGGGGCGTCTACTGGCCTAACCGTATAATCGACAGGCCAAACAGAAGGGTGCCAACTTGCGGTCGCTCGCTCGGCATATATACCTGCGGCAACAGCCGCGAGAGGTTACGCGTCCAACTCCTCGGCAATGAGAAGCAAGGCCCGCGACCTGCGTACCGCGGGGCTGCTGGATCAGCACAGCCGCGGCCGGCTCTCTCCGACGACGCGTGCCCCGCATTCGTTACGCTTGCACGTACGGCGCCGAGCACACTTGGCCAAGTCGCGGAGGAAGCTAATCCGCGGGTCGCGCCCAGGGAGGGCCAAAGCTCTCTTTGGAACTCGCGCTCGTCCCACGGCTTTGCCGAAGATCTCCCAAGTTCTTTTTGAAATAATTTGTGTACGGCGCGGAAAGTTGCGGCCCGGCTAAGCGCTATACCGTATTCCAGGCCGCGCGGAGATTAGACCCTTGCGCTGCGCGTGACGGCGCGCGTGTAGCTAATGAAAATGCGGGAAAAAAGAGCGGACTTTCGACGGGAGAGTGCGAGGAAAGAGAGCAGGCCCACTCGAGCGATACGCGTTCCCAGCGCTAAAAAGTTGCCGACCGCGAGAGAGGGACTCTGGACGTTCGCGCGCGCATAATCCCGTGGTGCACATCCGAATTATCTCTCGCTTGGTCCCTCCGTGTCGGGAGGTCGGGAGAGGAGCGGCCGCAGACGCATAGCCGGGAGTTAGCTACTTGCCGCTACTGGCGCTGATCTAGCCGACTAGTTATCTCGTTTGCCGGATAATTAAGCGGCGACCAGGCGTGCGGGAGGCCGGCTGAGCAAGCGTGCTCTCGAGCCGTCGGCACTCGTAAGACAATGCACTCGTAACCAGCTGCCGCTCGCTCCCTCTACCTCTGCCTTGCTATGCCGATTTCAACGGAAGCAGCGATTCGAAACTTGCCGCTATCCCGCTCGCACATAAGGACACGCCGCGAAGAGGGCTCCCGTAGTCTGCCTGCTTCTCAGCTCTCGAGCCGAGCCTCTCGTTACCTTCGAGCGACTCTGTACTGCAGCCTGCCTTAGGGCCATGCCTTCGTTCGCTGCCAAGAACCTGCTATATGCAGTGGCGCACAAAAATTATTACGAACCTCTACGCTATTTTCTCTTTCTAACTACTCATACGCAGTAGTTTTATCGCTCCACTCGGCGTTCGTCATAGACATCCCTCCGGACTGCCGTTCGAATTGGCCAAGTGTACTTTTACGATGTTACACTGACATGGCCGTTACGACAGCGTTGCCTACTTTTTTTATTATTTCATAGCATTATCGAATGAAATTCATCGCTTCTACTGACTGCGATTCATCCTTTCTAGTAAATACTATGAAAAATCAAATACAATCCGTTTGCAGCTATAATATCAAGCGGAAAATCATTCTATTTCAAGAGGATTTTTTATCAGTCTGATAACAATTCTTTACACTTATAAACTTAATCAAAAAAGCTAAGTTTAATTCCAATCATCATTCAAACACGTGCAGGCTAATTCAGATTTGGAAAAATGCATTACGATGGAATTTTTAGTGCAATCAATTATTAAATTTAGCCACTTGGATTTTTAACACCGCTGATTATGCTATTTTCGTCAATATGGAATATTAATAATAATAACCTTAGTAAGAGAAAGTGCCGGTGCCGTGAATATTCGGTGTCATTGTCTTTCACCA
The DNA here is from genome assembly GCF_024137745.1 of Phymastichus coffea. Lineage (NCBI taxonomy): Eukaryota > Metazoa > Arthropoda > Insecta > Hymenoptera > Eulophidae > Phymastichus > Phymastichus coffea. The sequence goes on from NW_026706814.1 coordinate 12,658,006, forward strand.
ATTTCTAGGACTTTTTTTCTTAAATAAGATTTCAGTAATTGGTACGATTCTGGCTCGTTCAGTTTTTTCGTACAATCTGGTGACACTTACGAGAATCTTATTACAAAATGTCACCTTTCCTAATGAAAATGCAATTCCAGTCTGCCAATTATATAATGTAACTGAAAAAATAAGACATTTACCAGCTATCGAAAATATGTCGTATAAATACTTTGTATCGATCAAAATCCATCAGCAATATTTGGTTCCGAGCATATGTATGATAATCCATGGATTATAGAAGTGTTGTGAGCGAATAAGGGTTATCTAGCATTGCATCTCTTTGTCTTTGTTCTTTTGATTTTCTTTGTGTCACTTTTTACGGTACCATTTATAGAATTTCATTTCATTTTTTTGTAGCCAAGCATTGCCTTGCAGAATTTTAATAACCATTGGAACGAAATGACACTTTGCAAGTTGTTTGCGAATCGTGTTACTTTTTATAATATTATTACCAAAATTATTTATTTTAATTAAAAAATATTCTTTTGCAAGTATTACTTACAAAGGTGATTTGAAGGATAATAAAAATTTAATTTACCTTATTGGTTTTTCATCGTATCTTATTGTTGAAGATTACGCTACATAACTTCAAACTACCCCAAAAAAGAGCCTGATTTCATTTTATTATTAGTATAATACCAGCGTTGCCCAAGGTATAAGTATTATTCGACCAACTTCTGAACACACACCGTAAATTTCCGCAATACAAAGTATCGATTTGAATATGTTTTCAAAATAATTTATCATTATAATAAACCCATAACGGAAAATATTTTTATAAGTAAACCGTAATGCATAATTTTATGCTGAATGCTGAAATAATAAAATAAATCTCAAGTTTTACTTTTACTGAATATCAGTGGACCTTACAATCATAAAATTGTCTGATTATTATTTGATTTATATAGATACAATTAAATTATATTTCAAAAAGTACAATTTTACTCTGAATGTCATAAATAATAAATGGTCGAATTTGGTCAGGCAAGGGTTTCTTATTTTGTTAATTATTGCTGAAAAAGAAAGGCTGTAGAAATACTAATAATTATAACTTTATTGAATACAATAAAGTTATACAATAAAGACAATAAAGACAATATTAGATCTGCAGATAACTTCATTACAAATCACAATTAGAAAATTTCATTTCTAACAATCACGTTTGTATCAGTTTATTATTTTTAGTATTTAAAATATCGTCATGCTGACATCATTATCATTAAATAAACAAATATAATTGAATTGTGACATATATTTAAAAATAGTATTATAACTCTGTTCTCTGAAGTTGTAAAATCACGAAGACGATGCTTTCATACAACTTTAGAAGTAGTGATTAAGACAAATGACGCTGAAATTGTTGAACTTTGATATTATATAGTTTCTCAAAAGTTAGTCAAACGTTAAATACTCCGTCACAAAAGGCATAAAAAAATATAAATGTTTAGTATAAATGATTAGTGTAGAAGTCAAATGTTGAATAACTGGCTAAAAATAAATTCTCAATCAGAAGAATTCAAAATAAAAGAAAGTTTGGCAATGAAGTTTTTTCGAGTAGCGTCGGATAAATATATTTGTTTTTGCGGTTCCATTTAAAGTTCTTGACAAAATGTTTTTCATAACAATTGCACATGGAAATTAATCAGCTTACTCAAAAGAAACGGTACAATATTTAAAGAGCCGAGGAAACATAAACGCAAATGAGCCTTGACGAAGCTTTGTACATTTAAATTTGGTGTACTTGTTGAACAGTGTATACAAAGTAAGCATCTCCAGAGCTCGAGCGGACGATGTTTTCTTTTGGGAGTACAATACGGCGAAGCGAAATCCTCGAAAGGAAGAAAAAAAAATATGCCAAGCGACAAAGAACTTGGTGAAATGAAGCGTGAAGGCGTATTTTTGAAGCAATCGTTGGCGGCATCCAGTGGTATTCTGTACTGGAGTATACGTACGCTCGCTGTGCCGTTGAATAGAAAATCAAGGCACGCGTGCGAGGTTGAGCTTTTAAAAAATCGGCGCATTTGTCACGCGCGTGACCGGCTCATTAGTCACGCGCTTGGACCTACCGGCCCGCAATGCACCGCTGCTGGGAATGCGCGCCTCTAATCGTGGCTCGCGTGGACGTAGACTGTCCATTTCATGTAAATGATTTCACCTATTAATTCCTCGGCATTACTCGTGGTGCGGACATTTGTTTACTATTTTAGAAGACTGGCATTGCAAGCTTGCTTGGAAGCCGGGTCGGGCGTGTAATGTATAGTTTAGTTTGAAAAATGTCTGTTTATTACTTGCAATGCGTGCAATAGATCAGTTTCACAAAATAACGCCAGGTTCAATTCTATCGCGATTTTATATTCAGGTGATATTTCGTTGACAAAGAATGAGACGAACCGAGCATGCGTGAAAATAAATATTCTTCAAGATATTTGCAAAATTGTGAAATCGCAAGATAGGAAAGGAACAAGTTGCATGAATTTTTAATGAGCTAGTTGGCACTACAAATAATCATTTGTCATAAGGTGTAATCGTAGGTATTACTGGCAGGTCGGTATAACGAGGCACTCGCAAGAAGGAAGGGGTTACTAAGCGACGACAATTACGAGGCACCATTCGTCTTTCATTCGTGTCTTTTTGCCTTTCCTTGCCTCGAATAGATTTTAAGTGGCCGAGTGCGCGCCACTGACAATGCCGGCGCGGTATGCGAGTAGGTGATTCACGGTGTGATCTCCCGCTCGTTACGGGCGCGTCCTCTTCTCTTTTCGTCTTGTTACACGCACACTTGGCACCAAGACGACGCTCCGAACCACCGCCTCAGCTGTTAGGACTCGGCCATCCTTGGAATGGCTCTTAATTTCCTTAACTGCGCCGTTAAAGAGCCCGAAGCTCGGCCCTTGTAATTGAAACAGTCCCTGTACCCTCCATTGCTCGTACTTGTATACTCGAGCAGGGTTCGCATACATCATCTACCGGTTGAATGTGCATATAATTAACATTCGATTCCATAAATGCGTAATGCGTCCCCTAAAAGTTTTCATTTGACGATGTTTTGTCTTTCAATTAGTTACTTACGACTCGTAACCGACGGCACGTAGGACCGCTTATGTTTTTGTTTTGTCAAAAGTCTTTGTGTGCGTTTGCCACTTCCCGCAATGGTCCAGGCGAGAGCAGCCATAATTCTATAATTACGAGTAGGTGCTGCTGTTCGGTGTTTGTCGTATAACTCTCTACGCTGGAACACCTTGACTCGACTTTTATGTTCGATGGATACAAGTGATTCCAATCTCGATTCTCCTGCAAACGGAGCTTTGATCGCGAAGAGATAAACGACAAATCCAAGTTTATAATCTCGTGACGGGCAAGTAGCAGTTGTCCCAAGCCATCCATCAAAATATCCGCTTAAACATCATTTAACTGTATAGATTTTCCCGGATAGCATTCATATCGCGAACATCGCAGCTTTATTGCAGGCGTGATTGTCATGCGAAACATTATAATAACGCTGATAAATCATACGTTTGAGGGGCGCACGTATCGCTCGCGCAGGGAGTACGTCGCGCGTTGCAAATGAGCTTGCGCTGCGTCGCTCACGTCTACCTTGTTTCGCTAATTTCCATTAATTTCATGCCTTTCTGGAATATCGCGCCATTTAAATTACTTTCGAATTATCGTATTAGCTAGATATCGCTTTATTAAACCTTAAGTATCATCTCTGGTCGTGCCTAGGTGCGATATTGATTGTGTGTAGCAAATGAAAATGGTTTGACATTATGTTTCCTATAGTTTCGTTGAAATGCTATGGAAAAAGCACTTTCTTGAATTGGCTGCCCGGTGTGTTTCCACACTGCTATTCGTCTGCATTGGTATTGCCAAATTATTGCCACGTTTACTTGATGTTACTACGACGACGCGTAACATTTCTGTAACGAGAGATATCACTGCGGAGTAAGCGAGCAATGAGGGAGCTAGTCATGCAAATATATCCTTCTCTCAAATGCAAATCACCTGTATTCCTGTGGGTACATTAGCGATTGCAAAACAAATGGATTACTAATGCAGAGACAGTACACGATTGATGGACGCATTTCAGCTCTTCCTCCGTTTCATATTCCCTTGCTCCATCAAATATTCTCACTTATGTCTATTGTACATGGCGACACGCCATGTACAATATTGTACTATTCAAGATAATCTTTTATATCAAATCTGGCGTAAACGCGCTTATTATCACATGACAAAATTTGAAATATCACGTAGATCTGATTATTCTTTGATTTGCTTCTCATCTACCTGACCGCAAGCACTTTTTATCCGCGTTATAGTTTCAAGTCAAATAGTAATCTTACAACTTATTTGACAAGCATTTTATTTGTTAAGCTGTACTATAGTGCGTCTTCAATTATCTATAGTAACACTATAAACATTTTAAAATATTTCTTTTAAATTCCATCGCTAAAATTTACGATGCGTACATCTCGGAAATATTGCGTGGTAAAAGTATTTTTGTGTGTTTCTATAGAAAGCTGAGGTATCCTGCTCGAACTGAAGCTTTGCTATACGGCAGTATAACAAGCACGACTGAGGCATGACTGAAAGCACATGCCAAGTGACCAAGCGACCAAGCTAAAATGATCGGGCAGCATCGGAATGCGAACGCGTAGAAGCAGCCGAAGCAAGCCCCGAATTCAGGGGATCGGGGGCGCCGAGCGGTCAGCGTGGGTGCAGTGAACGTCGATGGCAGCTGCGCGCTATCGCATGCATTGCAAAGGCCACCCCTTCGGAGCCGCGAGCGCCGCTAGGGAGGAAACGATTGATTCCTCGCTGGCAGTCTCTTGACTGTTCGCCACGATGCGCAGAAACCAGCCCATGGCGTCGATGCAATCAGCCGCTTCGTTAAGCATTTCCTTGCAGATCCATTCGGATGTGATCAATGATTATATACGCCGACGAACCTTTCTACAATTTCCTATGATTTTCTCTGAAAGCTCGCTGCGGAATTGCGAGCTTTTCTTCTCCATTGTCCTTCATCGAATTAGTTTTTTTTCAGCGGATCGTCGCCTTTAAGTATTTCTAATTTTTATATATAACGAATTTTATACGTAGCTTATTCAGCAGCTATGAATATATATACGATTAATGCCTACTCATCGTTCGTTCAAATATTTATTTGTACGAAGATATTGTAAAGCTTATTTACTTTCGATAAATATAATCGATAAATCCAGTAATGAAAAGTAATTGTTTGCTATATCTGACAAATACAGTTCACTAATTTCGGAGAAAAAATTTCAAGGTAAAATATCACGAATATTCTTTAAATCACACGCACTCATATTAATGATTGGTACTGCGGCTGTTATAGAATTTTTTATTAGCGAGATTCGCTACGTTAATCAAGTTCATTGTTGGACTTTCAAGTGCGCGTTCAAGCTACGGCGTGCTTCCGATAATTGTGAATCTATTATGAATATGAATTTTTAATTGTATAATCTTCACAGAAATCAATTTATAGACTGGATTGATATTATTAATTTATGATATCAATAATTAATAATATTAATTAATTTAAGGATAATTAACTATATTATTACTCTCAATCACATAAAATCTTGCAAAATTACAAAGCAAAGAAATACGAGAGAATATACTATAAACAAAAACTATCTTAACTCAATTTATTTTCGACAACGTTTCGATGGTTTGTCTTCCAGCTTCACCAGGTCCTTTATTCAAAAAATAAATCAATCGGTTGTACAAACATGATGACAATTTTACAATAAAAATGGTATCAAATCGAATAACAAAAATCACATACTAACGCAACTGACGAATTTTTCAAGGTTACATTATCGATTGCTATAAGTTAACAAAAAATTTATTGTAAATTTTGTTAAATAAAATAAACAATATAGTCAAGTTTACTAGTCATAATACAATACATAGCAATCAAAAAACGCAATACAAAATACGAGCGAGAAGTTACACGACACAAGTCATACTGAGAAACAATGAGAAGAACATGAACAGAATATAAAAATAATCATATTAATATATGGAATTATTAGCAAAGCCTATTTTCAATAAAACAAGGATACGAAAATATTTCATATAAGAATATCTTATGAGAAAATACGATATTAGATAACCAATAACAATAAATCTATTTAAGAAGTTTAAAAATACTATTGTATTGTTCACTGAGATAATAATTTTTTAAGCTAACTTCCAAATTCTTAATTGTATTGACAATATCTGATTTTGAAAGAGAAGACATTAAAATTTTCACCTATGGATATAACTTTGATTACTCTACACGGAATGTGAACATCAGAAAAATTCTTGAACCATTTTTCGTTGATATTGTAATTGGAGACAATAAATGGTTTTTGCTTTTTCTTAAGTACTCCAATTTTTGTTTAATTGATTATACTGAAAACTGACTATACTGAATTAAAGCATTATAATGTTTTCTAATGTAATTATAATATGAACATGAATATCAATCGGTTGTACAAACATAAATCATTGATTTCCAGTTATAACCAATTTTTCCTTAGGCTGTTTATGATTAAATTATGCTTTCTACTTCACTTCTTGCTGTTAAAATTAAATTTGCGTTTCTAATTATTAACATAAAATATTATCGTATCCTTGTTTTATTGAAAATAGGCTTTGCTAATAATTTTATATATTAATATGATTATTTTTGTATTCTGTTCATGTTTTTCTCACTGTTTTTCAGTATGACTTATGTCGTGTAACTTCTCGCTCGTATTTTGCATTGCTTTTTGTGATTGCTATGTATTTCATTATGACTAGTAAACTTGACTATATTGTTTATTTTATTTAACAAAATTTACAATAAATTTTTTGTTGACTTACAGCAATCGATAATGTAATCTTGAAAAATTCGTCAGTTGCGTTAGTATGTGTTTTTTGTTATTCAATTTGATACCATTTTTATTGTAAAATTGTCATCATGTTTGTACAACCAATTGATTTAATTTTTGAATAAAGGACCTGGTGCAGCTGGAAGACAAACCATCGAAACGTTGTCGAAAATAAATTGAGTTGAGATAGTTTTTGTTTATAGTATTGGGTATCTCTTGTATTTCTTTGCTTTATAATTTCACAAGATTAATTTAAAGAGTTTCTATAGAAGCAGACATCAAATGTTGGACATTGGCCGTTAGATGTGTATTATGGTGGAAATGGATAGTAGCATAAATTATTTATTACTTCATTAATAATAATGATAATGCAGCAGATCCATACGTTTAATCGTTTCGATAAGCTCGATATACGTTCGGTGTCCCTTCTTCGACCTTCATTGTCTCCTGATGAAGAAACCCCATTAATTAAGAGCTCTTAATGTTGATGAAGAAGCAATGGCTGTAGGTAGTAGGCATGATGTAATAGAATATATATTATAATGATTTTTAAATTCAAATTATGATAAACAATAATATCAATTATACCTATAACACTTAGATTTAAAGCACTTTTATATCGAGTTATTGCAATTTCGTAGTAGAAATATTGATACACACACACATGCAATTGAAATCTTGTATAACGTAATAGAATACTCTTATGCTATTTTCATAAAGACGGCAAATCATTTTTTACAATGAATATTAAATGCTTAGTTTTTACAGCAGCTCGGTAAACTCAGTTTGTTTAAGCCTTCGAGTCAGATTTTACGAAAATCGTAATTCTGTTTTAATAAAAATATATCATAAAAGTAATCAAGATAAACGACCTAATCTAGAATAATATGAAATCAAATTTCTATAATATTTTGCTTCTATATTTCTTCTACATATTAATCTTTTAGTTTCTTATGTCAAACGTTTTCAACGTATGAAATGAAACGAATAATAAAGAATAAATTAAAAAATTGGTGGGTGCTTCTGCCTTTTTTGCAAGTTATATTTTAATATAAATAAAAATTTTAGTCGAAAATAACTTTAAAAATTAAAAATATATAATGATTATTTTTATGAATTTATGTTATATCCATCCAGAAAAATACCATAAAGTATATCAACAAAATATTAAACTTGAAAAATCTGTCTTATCGATATATAAAAGATTAGAACTATATAACTATAGTAACCCTTTAGTTTTTTTGTGGATAGTTATTAATTACCTGCGTTAGTTTGTATGAATAATTTGTACTTTTCGAAGCAATTTTCCTTGCAAAAAGTTATAATTATAGAAATAGAATTATCTAAATATAGAATTTTTAATATATATATATATATATTTGTACATACAAATTAGGTAATAATTTCAAATAACATATATAACTTTGGTATACGCTGACCTTTAATGAGCAACAATTGTACAATTTGAAAAAATCTGACCCTCACATTGTCCAGCTTGCGTGTCCCAGGCTCATTAAAATACGAATTATAAGAATCGCTATCGCTATATATATGTGTGTAGTTTATAAATAGCCTGTATCTACACGTATATTACTTTGCTTCTACAGACGACGCCGACGACCATTTTTAAATTTATACAAGCGTGATGCGGTTGCGCGAGAAACTTGCTGACGCCACATTGGATTTTCCCACATCAACGCAGCCATTTTTGTGATGGGTTTTATTATATGTACAGTGAACAAGGCATTTTTACAATAGCATGGGACATAAAAAAAAGAAAAGAAATAAAAGGTTAATAAACCTTGTTCTCCTATCTTGGATGATGATATTGAATCGATGTTTATTAGAGAGATTTACTGATACACTTGAAGGCAAATATCGTCTCATAGATCACTATGCAATACAAACAAGGTAATACATACATCATATTACAATCTTTTAAGAAGTTTACTCATAGGTAAATAAATGTTTTCAATCCTAACTTTAACTATGAAAAACATTGAGTGAAGTACACATATTATAGATCCATGTATTGGTAGTGTTTTAAGCTAATAAAAAATGAAATTATTTTTGTTTCAATGTCTAGATTAGAAATAATATATGCGATATTTAGATATAGAATTTTTTAAAATATCGTTTCTAATTCTATTTCTTTTCATGTTGAGAAAAGTTTTTAAGAAAAAGTAGATATTGTATTTATGTTAAGGTATATTATATTTATTTATTATAGTATAAAAATTAAAAGGGCATTTATTTTCTTTCTTAGGTTACATGAATTATAATATTATTTATAATGTAATAATTCAGATTAAACATTCAATTGATAATATGTATATATTGAATATAATTAAAAATATTTATTTAATTGCTTAAAGATTAATGTATACTATTGGATTACTCATTATTGCGATGAAATAAATGATTAATATTGTAAATGATTACTTTCTTACATTTACAGTTTGTAAAAACATTCATTGAGGAAAGTGGTGAAAATTAGTTAGGAAAATCAACGTCCATACATGAATCTTTCTAAATAAAAAATGTTGACAAATATTAAGAATGAGAACTGCTCAGATGGATTCGTGTGTGGATTTTAACTTTTCTAATTGATTTTTACTACTTGCCTTAATTATTTAACAAAAATAGAGCAATCTGTAGGAATTGATTTATGAAAATAATAATGAAAACTTTTTATTTTGGTGTTTTAGGTAATGTCATGTAAAAAATGAGGAATGGATAAAGAAACTTTATTTACACAAGTAAATGAACATTTGGTGAATAGTACTGAAATGTTAGATTTAACTTATTCTGAAAAACCAGCAAGAAACATGATGCTTCATGTACCAAGTAGTTATACATATAATTTTTGGACAAAAACACCAACAGAAGTTGTTGAACTGACATGTTTGATGCCCAATGGTATTATTATTCCCTTTGAGACTAATCGGAATACAACGTTAGCAGAAATCAAAGAAGATCTTTGGGATGAATCAAGCAAATATCCTTTACATGGATTATTGAAAGATTCACGGTCTTACATATTTTTATGTATTAATGCTAATTCAGAAACAGAAGAGTTGAGAGATGAAAGTAGACGTTTATCTGATATAAAACCTTTCTGTGCTATATTTAAACTTATTGAGAAAGAGGATCTGAAAGTTGACAGAAATTTAGATTCTCAAATCGGCCTTCTGATTGGCAAAGGTTTACATGAATTTGCAGCATTAAAAAATTCTGAAGTCAATGACTTTCGTTGGAAAATGCGTTTATTAGGAGATGAAATTGCATCAGATAGACAGAAAAAATTTTGGACAGAGAAAGTTTTATATCAATTTCCATCAAGGTTAGCTTCTTCTCCAGATATTCCAAAAACTATAGAATCACGCTTGAAAGATGGAAACATAGTAATTGTAGTTAAATTTGAAAATGTGGAAACATCATATACATTTTTAGTTGCACATGCAACAACTTCTCGGCAGTTAGTTGTTTTGGCTTTGAATAAACTTGCAAATACTTTAACTTTGCGTGACGAACGTCCAAGAGATTTCACACTGAAAATTTGTGGTCAAGAGGAATACCTTTTAGAAGATTATCCATTAATTCAATACAGCTATATTCAAGATTGCATTGCCAAGGATGTTGTGCCTACACTCGTAGCTGTTAGTATAAATAGTATATCTGTTTATAAAGATCATGATTATGAGGATCCTGATTCTGATGTACTGAACCGTGGCAACAGACCATCATTTTCAACTTTGACACTGCGTAAGAAAGGCAAATATACCTACTCCTGGTATATTGATGATAATTTCAAATTTGTCGTTAATGGTATTTCTCGATTGAATTGTGAGGCAAGTAATCGTACAGTGGAAGTTGGCTTGCAAGCTGGAGTGTTTCACGGTGGCAAATCTCTGGCTGAGAGTCAAAAAACAAAAGATATAGTGGTTGGTCCAGATGGAAATTGCGAGTGGGAAGAGACCTTAAGTTTCAATATAAAAATTCGTGATATTCCAAGAAATACTCGTTTGTGCTTTGTTCTATATGAAGTTGGAAAAACTTCGAAAGGTATTAAAAGTCGTAGACTTGTAAAAGATTCTAAACAAGAATACTTTATCAATCCACTATGCTGGGCAAATACGACTATATATGACTACAAATGTCAATTGAAAACTGGCGCTACGACTCTTTACACATGGGCTTATGCTGAAGACATCCAGAACGAAGACTTACTGCATCCACTAGGCACAGTTGTATCAAATCCTCACATAGACAGAGCAGCAGCACTGATGTTGACTTTTCCGACATACACAAGGGATCAAATAATTCTGTATCCGTCGCCTGAAAAAATGCTCGAGTTTGTTCACAAATTAAACGAGTCGAGGGAGAATTCAGCGGAATTCGATCCTACTAGTGTTTCCGACACAGATCTGCAGCAGCGAATCGATCAACTTCAGTTACTAGCCGATCGAGATCCATTGCACGAGCTTCACGAGCAGGATATAAAAAGTATTTGGTCGATGAGGGAGCAGTGTATCATGAAAGTGCCAACTATTCTAGCGAAACTTTTGCAGTGCGTCGACTGGAACGATCACAAGCAAGTTGCCGAAGCAACTTCTCTTCTTCTCCGTTGGCCAAAATTAGCCGTTGAAAGGGCTCTCGAATTACTGGATTACGCTTACGCCGATCAAATAGTTCGCAGTTTTGCCGTCAAGTGCTTGCGAGACGTTAGCGACGAAGATCTAAGTTTGTTCTTGTTGCAATTGGTTCAAGCTCTCAAGCACGAAAATTACTTGTGGTGTGAGTTGACGGAGTTTTTATTGCGACGTGCACTTAGTAATCAACGCATAGGTCATTTTTTATTCTGGCACTTGCGATCAGAAATGCACGTGGGCTCAGTGCAGGTGCGTTTCGGCTTGATTCTGGAAGCTTACTGTCGAGGTAGTCAGGAGCACATGAGAGTTTTATCGAAGCAGATGGATTGCTTAGAGAAATTAGCGAACGTGTGCGATCAAGTGAAGCAGCGTAAAGATCGAAAGGCTGCTCAGCAATGTTTGTTGGAGTACTTGAAAGACGGCCACTTCAAAGAAGCCTTCATCAACGTCGTCAGCCCGTTGAATCCAAGTTTTCGCTGGTCGGGCATCAGAGTAGAAAAGTGCCGTGTAATGGACAGCAAAATGAGACCGCTCTGCCTGGTGTTTCAAAATGCTGATACTTTCGGCGACGATGTATATTTGATTCTGAAGCACGGTGACGATCTCCGACAAGATATGCTCACCTTGCAAATGCTCCGAATAATGGATAAACTTTGGAAGAAAGAAGGGCTGGACTTGCGTATGAATCCTTACGGTTGCATATCCACCGACAACCGAGTTGGCCTTATTGAAGTGGTCTTGAATGCCGAGACGATCGCCAACATTCAAAAGGAAAAGGGTATGTTTCCGGCAACTGCCGCCTTTAGAAGAGGCTCGCTTCTTGCCTGGCTAAAGGATCACAATCACACCGAGCAAACTTTAAATAAGGCCATCGAAGAATTCACTCTGAGCTGCGCGGGCTACTGCGTGGCCACCTACGTGCTTGGCATCGCCGACCGACACTCCGACAACATCATGGTGAAGAAGACTGGTCAACTGTTTCACGTAGACTTTGGTCACATATTAGGACACTTCAAAGAGAAATTCGGGATTCGCCGGGAGAGGGTGCCGTTCGTATTAACCAATGATTTCGTGCACGTGATCAATAAAGGACAGACCAAGAAGGGCCAAGCCTTGGAGTTCCAGCGATTCCAGAATTATTGTGAACAAGCATTTCTAATATTGAGACGACACGGCAGTCTTATTTTGTCCTTGTTCGCTATGATGATCTCGACGGGTCTACCCGAGCTATCATCAGAAAAAGATTTGAATTATTTAAGAGACACGCTCGTTCTCGAGATGTCGGAGACTGAAGCTAAGAAACATTTCAGGAGTAAATTTGACGAAGCCCTTTGCAACTCTTGGAAAACCTCGCTTAACTGGGCATCACACAATATGGCTAAAAGTAATAAAACCATCTAATTTTCAAGAAGATTTATTTTATTGATATATTTTTGGTTTTTCTGTAAAAAGTCATTTCATCAATTTTTTTTTTACATCTAAGTGTTCACTCCTAAACGTGTTTTATTTTATTCATTTAATACATTTCTATAAATATACCGTACTTCTATTGTATTCAAATTGTAATATAGACCATTTTTGTACTATTGTAAATAGATAAAGAGAACAATTCTTTTGCAAAAGGGCGCATTGCTTGTCTATAAGCTGTAAATTATTGTATTTAAAAGAAGTGATATTAAAATGTACTGTATATATTGTAATCTGCATTTCAAATTTAATAAATGTATTACAGTTGTAAGAACAATAAAGATAAGCTTCCGAACTATTTAATTTTGATAAATATTGAAGTGTCTTTTTCTCTACGAATATGAAAAATATTTATATTATATATATATGATCAACTTTTGTGATTTACTGTAGTGTACTTCTAGCACTACCGGTAGCTGTTTTTGCAATGAATTAATTAAAAAATTATTATCTAAGCAAACAAATTTTTAATCACTAATTCGAATGCATTAACTTGGTACTTATTTCAATTTTGATAGTGTAGCAGAGATATGCTTGAAAATCGTTATTTATATGCCTGGTTTATATGGCATTGGATGAACCAAATACGAGTACGTCGGAGAATGTTTGTAGTGTGAAATAACAAGTACCTCAACTTATATACTGTCCCATGCTAAATAAATCTTCCCTATATACCATACTAGTACTTAGTTTGCCCAAGAACAAGACACATAAATAATTATTTCAACCTTTGCTGTATTCGGATTTACATGCAGGTAACCGTTAATCAGTATATACAGTGTCGTACGCCATTGTATATACTACCGTACTATTCCGACCGCTGACGTTGGCCTTGCGTGGTGAGAAGCGGCATACGACCAAGGATAATTCATACTCTGTTGTATTCGATCAATGAAGACGGAGGCGTCTATCTTCGTTGATTTAACTCAGTACATCCGAGTAGAACCATAGCGTCCCATCCTGTCGAGGAGCTTCTTCAGCTTCTCGCGCTTGCGCTACGTATTTACAGATTGAGTATCCCCTGCACGTATGCATCTGATACGAACACCTGGGCTGAAAAACTTAACTGTATATTTGTATTTACGGTGTACTTTCATTTACAAAACATTTCACAGATTTTTTTGTATATTCTGCTATTACTTCAAGTAGTTTGTCATTTATATTTAATCACTATATATATATAAAGTCTAAATTCTATCATCTTTAAGCCTATTCATTTTGTCGACTTAATAAATAAAGTCATAAGTTACAAGAAACCTTTCAATTTTGTTAATCTTTGTGCCGCTTTCTTAAGTGTATCGATGTTCTGCAAAAGATAAAGCTGTTATTACCACTTCATAATTTTTTCTTTAATAATTTCTGTAAATATCTTAGACTTGCCTTGTGATAGCAGAATCGGGCATAATCCTGTCCAATATGTTGATGTTCTTCACTAAAGTACGAAGTTCCTGGGAAACCTAGTACTCCAATGTCCTTTATCAACCATACCAAAAAATCCATAGACTTGCTCATTTGAGGCAGTTTACTTTTGATAGAAGTCCAATTGACTAAGGTGCAAAATCCACCGCTTGTAATAACCGGTTTCAAGCCGACGTCAATGAAAGCGTTAACGAGCATATCACGATGATTTCTGACGTATTCTCGATGTTTTGTAAAGTAGGAGTTAGGCGATCCAAAATTACGAATTTCTTCTTCGAAGGCGAATGCTATAGCTACCTGTATAAACCTCAATGTATTACATCAACAATTGTTATTTGTTTTCAAGGCGATCATCATTCCATATTACCTGTTGAGGTGCAGGAGTACTATCCACAACATTCATATGAAGTAACTTGATGGGATCAAGAAGATCTTTAGGACCGTAAGCCCATCCAATTCTCCAGCCACCCAAACTGAATGTTTTACTTGCCGAGCCTATGGTTATCGTGCGCTCGTATAATCCTGGTAATGCTCCTAAAAACGTGGACATTGTTAATGGCCATTGACTATTATTGAAATACAGCGCTTTTACGATGGATATACCTATTCTGATATGCGGCTTAAAAGTGATCCATTCGTGTGCTTCATCGCTGATTATCAATAAATTGTACTGTCGAGCTATACTGCTGATGAACTGAAGTTCTTCCAGAGACCATACTTTCCCAATCGGATTTTGTGGGTTATTTAGTATTATCCCTTTCGTTTTTCTGCTGATCAATCCTTCGAATTCATTTTTGTCCAACTTCCAATCCTCACCTTTTATGATATCATCCTGATTATTCTGTAATTAACTAACGGTTATTCATAAACTGCTCCCGAAACTACACTCAGCTTCGTGAAATAGCTTACCGATTTCAGCGAGATGAATTTGGCAACGCCTCCGGCTTGTTTGACAATCGGTAAATAAATATGATAAGCCGGTTCGATTATCAGCCACTCCTCACCTACAACTGTATGTGTTGTGATCGCCGAATACAGAGCCTCGGTTGCACCTACTGTCACCAATACATTTTCATCGGGATTCAATTGCTGATCGATCAAGGGTGAGTACAATTCTGCAATAGCTTGTCTCAATTTTGGTAGTCCCTTCACGGTGAAATACGCGTCATTGTTTTGTCCATGTTACAGATGTTTATATTTTGTTACATATTCGTTTTTCTTAAGTAACAGTTTTTTAATTGAATGAAACTAATTTTCTTACATTTTCATCCATATATTGATTGTAAGCAGGATCGTTAGATATTGTGGCATTAACCAAAGCTTCAATGATGTGTCGAGGTGCTTCATCATCAAAATTATCTAACCCTAAATCTATAGGATTATATTTGTCTTTAAAAGCTTTCAGACCGCTCCTGCGATATTACGTTATAATTATTATTGTTAGGATTTACTTTAATTATAGTTAGCACAAATATTTTAGTTACGAAGGGTTGTAATTTTTTCCTATGCGATATGTTGGATTCACACATTCATCCGACCATATTTCCAAAATCCATTGAAATGGTATAATTACTGCCGTTACCTGTATTTCGAAATTACATAATTGATATTTTTATCATAGGAAACATAATAAACTTACCGATAAGAGTATCACAAAAATAATGGTTTTACAGTCCATATTGCTAATATTTAATTCGATCAACTACGTGGGATTCAGATTTAATATCGTTACTGATCCAGTGAGCTGTTTTATTTGGTAAGCAAAAATTACGATCACTGACTTTTTATCTGATCCAATACTTAGTTCAAATATCGCTGATAAATATTTGTCATGATAAGACAATTCGATTTGTATGATTAATTAAAGTAGTCAACGCAGTTCATTTATAAAATCATTATTTTCTGTATTCTCTCAAAAGTTTTTCTTTTAAAAAAGAAACTAACGTATGGTATATATTCATTAATTATAATGTAAAATTTCAAATTAAATTATTTGCTTATCTTACATCTTTAAAAGAATCCAATCTGAAATCTGATGTAAATTGCATTAATTACATTATTAGAGGAAATATTCGTAATTTAAAATGTACTGCCAATAATTTTCTTAGCCTGAACAGAATATTAAGTTCTATGATTAATTTTTTTTTTTTTCAATTTTTTTTTGACCGAAATTAGTAAGTTTCATTTTTGCGGTGCATATATATTTCCTTAAGTATAAAGAAGCCTTCAGGGGAAAGTGGATCATAAAAAAATGTCGTTATATTTAATTATGCCATATTTTTTTGCTTCAATAAGTTGACTATTCACTTGAATTGTGCGGGAAATTCAAAAGGGGTTTTCGGTTTTTTTCGTAAAACGAAATGTTTGGTATTTAAGAATGTATTCGAAGAAAACGAATCAGAGGGCTTGGCAGCAGAGCGACAATGAAATACCATGGTCTATTGGGAAATGTCAAAAGTGTATTCTAATTGGCAGGCTCGCGAAGCGTCTAGGTGATGTATATTCCGCCAATTTCTCCCGCGTAAATGAAAGCAACATGCACACCGAAATAGTTTAGACCGAAGCACTCGCGCAATAAAGTTGAAGCTGAAGTTGCACGATTAATTTGGTGGTTGCGAAGATGATCGTTGCGGAATCGGTGAGCCGTAGCCGGCGTACACTGCTGCCAGTAGTAGTAGAAGTTGAATCGCGCTATCAGAGATTTATCGAAAAGCCTTGGCCCTGTGGAGCGTTTGCCTTGGCTCTTTATTTATCTTGTCCACTTAGGAGGCCGTCCATTCCAGTCTGCTGCATTGGCCGCTGTTTTTTGCCTGTTAGCCCCCGTACATTTGCTTTCTCTCCGTGCGCGATTCCGTCCCGCTATTTCTTTAATTTACTAGCCATAACGCGCCAGGCTACTTTCTTAGTCGCGTGGTGTACATACAGGCCATAATGCTGCCGCTGCTGCTGCCATCCGCTTTTCTTCGCTGGACTCCCGCCGTGGCATATTTACTGCCTACTCCCTCGCTAATATCACTGCGCGCGCGAACCTGTTGTGTGTGCGTGAACGGAGTCTTACTTCGAGCCAAACGATCAATTATCTTTTCTGTAGCTACTTGCTGATAAATAAAAAAGCATTTTACGATTTTTCACGGGCGCGAACGTGACTTCCCATAATGCGCGAGCTGCGAGAATTACGAAAGGGTTGTCATGGAATGTCGGTGCAGCTCCAAGTTATTCCGGGTTCATGAGAGCGCGTAATCGAACCTCGCGCAATATCGCCCAGTATTAATCCAACAAAATGATCAGTTCGCACTTGTTATTTGAGTTCGCAGTCATAAATTAAGTTTATCCGTGGGCGCTATAATTACACCTACGCAGCCGCCCGCTCGGGCAGTTCTTGTTTTCGGCATGCTGCGTGTTTTTTCCCAGCCCCGCGGACCCTACATCAATGCCGTCCTTCTATCTCCCCTCTGATTTCCCCGCTGTCCCTTTCAGCCGTAGGTACGTAGCTGACCAGTGCAGCCAGAGCACGAGAGCGCGCAAGCGGTAATACCCTTATAAATTCATGGTGAACCGAGCGCCCATTTGTACTGCCTTGCCCTCCCTCGTCCCTCTGAATATTTAGAAGCGAGCCTCTCGTTCGTTCGCTCGCTGCCGGGATCGCTTTCGCTTTGACCAGCTTGCAAAAAACTTTCGCAAACTCGCCCGCCAAGTTTTTAGCCAAATTACCCGCACTGTCGCTATTTGATTTACGAATACTTGACTAATTCATCCTCCAAGTCAATTCTCTAATTAAATGGTTCTTTTCCACTGTCTATCTGCCCTTTTCCAAATAATAAATTATTCCTGTAAAAGATTATTTTTATAGCGCCGTTCACTTTGTAAAATATAGTAAAATATATTATGCTTTATGTTAACTGTAACTGTATTTCACTGCTTACCAGGAATTTTATTTGTGGCCTATGATGCTACGTTCCATAGTAAAAATTACTATGTTAATTTGCATTCAATACTTTTTCTTATAGGATACAAAATGCTTCTTCAGAACTTTGTTGTAAAATAGTCTATGAGAGAAAGTTAACGAACAATCAATTGACTGGGTTTTAGTTGGTACCAGTCTAAACACGATGAAATTACAAAATCCATTTCATTGTATTACTCGTATATTATATTTTCGTTATTTTCTAAAAATAAAACTGACTGATTCTACATTTTTTCGATAATTTCGAGAAGAGAAATAGCTGGATAAATCTAATAATAAGGCATTTGAAAAATGTAACATTTTCAAGTAGCATGCTTACTCGCGCCGGGCGCTCGAGTGCATTTCAAAACAATTATCACTCGAGAACAAGCCGAGCTCGAGTCAGCCAGAGCTTTTATACGAGTGGAATGTATAGTCCAGAATTTATTTTATTATTTCACAAGTTTAATATCATAATGAAATGAAACTGGAATTCACTAGAATCATGAGTAGCATATCAACGAATCGCTTTTGCTTCAAGTAATACGAGTACTATTTTTGAGTATATGTACAAATGAATTTTCAAACTGGTTTATCGATCATTTATTTTTACATATCATTTTTATGTACAATCGACGGTTCATGATACTGCTTGTAATGTCATACTTAATATTGTCAATAAATGGCTTACTAATGATAACAGTACTCATTAATCTAAGCATCACAGCGATCGTAAAATAGTAGTAAACGAATAAATCATCGTAAATGGAAATGTCTACTATCTGGGAAATTTGAACGGCATCAAATGAAGCCGATGAAACAAGGGACATAACAGGAGAGAGAATAAGAAGATGGAAAGAGAGGAAAGAGTGTACGTAACATCCAACATAATACACTCGGAATGGCTACATCCACTTGTCTCGTATAAATACATCGGCCGCGATGTATTCTGCGCGAACAATTTTATTTCTATATACGCGAGAAAGCAGAGTTGCCATTGTCTGGATGCCGTGGCGTCGACACTCGAGTTCGAGCGAAATAAATTCCCTTCGAGGTGACTATCCACGCAGGATAGGATCGTGAATCGTGACTTGGATGGGTGCCAGTGTAAGCGCGCGGCGGCGGCGGCGCGCGAGTCCGCGTTATATAGCCGTGACATTGAGAAAAAGGCGAGGAATAGCGGCATCGTAAGCGTCCACGTTGTTTCGCAGCAGCAGCCACGCTGAAATAGACAAGTGCCTGCAGCCATCAGAACCGGCTGCCATCGTCCCTCGCTCGCTCCGACGACTCATTTCGCAGACGCCTGTTGTGCGCTTGTCACTTTAATTGTCATTTTCCACATTACCAGACGCGAAAGAGAGAGAGAGAGAGAGAGAGAGAGAGAGAGACGAGAATGGAAAATTATTTGGCCCACGGTAGGCTTGCTCCGAGAATGGCTATCTTTTACGACGCACCTTTGAATATGCGCTCAACTGATAAGGGTACGAGAGAAACCATTCGGCTTGTTGGCTAAACTTCTTTTTTCTTTCTAGCGAATACGAGAATTTACCGAGACCATTTGTTTGTATCGAGAGATGGACCGAGAGAGTCTTGATTGTACGATCTTTTATATATACTATATTGCGCTGTACACGTCACTTATTGAAGGTACAATAAAAGCTCTCACACTGTACATACACATAATGTGTGTCAATTCATGCCCATGATTGTGGTACAATAATATTTTTACTAGGCACACTAAATGTGTTTCTTTATTTATATTTGAATTTAATTATTTGCGCGCTTACGTTTTCGTCTACATGGGAGGAACTACACGATACACCTCTTACCGTCTCATTATGCAAATAGTAAAAAGTTATTCTTAAAGTGCAAATAATGCAAAAATATTCTAACAAACTCTGTGCTCACTTGTACACTGAGAGAATTGCTATAATAAAATGTACTATAGATGCAATAAAATTTACTACAAAACATTGTAATCGTGGATATACTCTCGAGTCATTATCGAATTCATTTAAATATTTATTAATTTTTACTATGACCTTAATTTTTATGAGGATATTGATAACTTCGTTATAAGAAATCATAATAAATATTATGTTACTAAATTATTTAAATATTTAATTGTATATGTTAAAATATCTACACATTACTATAATTGGAAAAATTTTCATAATAAAGATAGCTAAAATTAGTGGGGCCGAGTTGAAATCTCTAGTCCGTATCCAATAGTAACTGCACAATGCTAATTTACAAGAGCCACATGTAGATGACGATTTAATTCTCGTAAGCGCCAGAATAAAATATATTTGATTACTGTATAAAAATAATGTCAGTCTGATTGCTGCACGTTGAAGATAAATAAATTTCATTAATAAATAGGTAATATACGCAATATACACAGGTGTAGGTAATAATGGCAATGTATTGATGATCAATTATAAATGCTCTACTCCAAAGAAGGATTTTCAAAATTAATTAATTTGATCAATCAATTAATCATTTGACTTTATTTCGGCCAAAACAGTAAAAATTGATGTGGACACAGTAAGATTTTCCGAGTTGATCTCCTGTATCGTGTTTTTAGTAATAATTACTAAATGGATTATGGTATAAATTTAATTATGTTATTTAGTAAAATTTCCAATATTTAAATTAGATTACCATAGATATAGCAATTTTTAGAACATGTAGTCAGAGTATATATCCAACAATTACCATGTTTTGTAGTAATTTGTACTACGGATCATGGTAAATATTATAATATATCGATTCTCTCGGTATAGGAGAAAAAGCTTTTTATATATACAGAAAAATTTGCATATCATGACTATATGTAAGCGTGTCCGTCTGAAATCGCAATAATAATAATAATAAGGCCAACGAGAAATACAAAAAATGACGGCGGCCGTGCCGTTACTAAAGAGAGTGCAAGTATTGAAATACCAGCGATCACAAAAATGAACGGAAAGCCCACAGAGAAGACGATGTGCGTACGCACGGTGGGCTGCTGCAGAAATCAATTTGAAATAAAGTAAGGGTACCACCACACGCGAAATTCGCTCGGCCGTCGCGCGTCGTTGTCTTTTTAGCCGTGCAATCAGTCGCAGCGCATAAGGAAGTCGACGACGAAATGCAAACGAGCGGGTAGAATTTAGGGTTCGGAAAAAAACTCAGAGGAAGAACGGCACAGCGGCGGCGTTAATTTGCGGGCCGGGTGAGTGTATATGTCGGCGGCTAAAACGAGGCGCGCGACGCCCGCATCGTTGGGCCGATTTCCCGAAAGCACACACAAGCCGCGCGAGCAGCTCGCGAGCAAACTAACGCGCAAACTGGCATTAGTACGCGGTTTCTAATCCATTAATCCGCTCGGTAATCACGCGCATTTGCCCAAGCAAGATTGCGTGCAACATCTGCCTGCAAATGTAATATAATGCTTGTACGCGTCTTTTATAACAAAGAGTTTGTCGAGAGTAAGGCCAACTTTGCATTATATGCCAAACTCGCGTTGTTAGCCACTGCTCGCTTCCATTTCTGATTTTGTAAATGATAACGCCGACGTTATTCGTCGTGTCGCGCTCTCAGCGTTCGGTAAAATTCATGGTTCAGCAAAATAACCTTGCGATGCTCCACTTCAAAATGACTAATTGATTAATTGTACTGTTTTCAAATATTTTCGCTGCATAACTCATCTCTGTACAACACATTTCAATTAATCATAATGATATATTCCCAGAGCCAACAATTTTCAAAGTAGAAGCGAACGTATATGATTTTACTAATGCAAATAAAAAAACGATCAAGTTTTTCTGATGGAATAATTTACAGAGAATTAAGACGGATGGCGGTGCGCGATATGCAATGGCTGCATTGGAGAGGCAAGAACCGCTTGTAATTTACACCTAAGTTGCTTGGGCGTCGGATATATAGTAGTAGTGGTCGGGCAAGGCAATCAGTGCGCGCGACAGGTTATAATAACGAGCGCTGCACGCACGATATTTCGAGCCGCAACACCGACAAGTCTGCCGCCCAATCTCGCGTATAGGTACACGCCGATTAAGTGCCACCTTTACAGCCCCGACAAATCAGCCGTGAGACGAGACTGGCATCTTTTACGCAAACTAACGAGTCCACATATATTATATCCGCGACTCTTTGCTGCGTGTATTACCTATATATATACTGCACGTATACGACAGGAGCTTACTTTTTGCTCACCTAGCTTATTGGCTCACTCACAATTAAACGGAATACTTATATAGACGCGCTCGGAAGGATCGCATTATCGCGACAAAACTTATACGTTATACCGACTAATTTGATTTTCCTTGGGCCTGACGATAAGGCAGCTAGGCCATTATTGCCTATATATGCCATTTGGGATATCCCACGCAGTTGTGTGTACCCGAATTGGCCGTAAACGGTGAAGAATTGCACTGTTAATCTTGAATAAAGTTTACGCGACTTTTTCCGTCGTGTTCCGCTAATTGTTATTTGACTGGCAAACCCCAAGGTGTACATTGTACCGCTTGACTTTATTTGACGCAAATCGCGACTGAGAATCTTTACAAATGCCGTATACGACACTGTATTTTTCTCTTCTCGGTGCAGTTAGCGGAATTGCTTTTTTATACAATACAGCTTACACGTTGTGATTGGATGCAATTCAAATCACTTGTAGCTGTCGAGAATAGATAACATGAATTATTCTGCTCGATAAAATTACATACATAAATATGCATGATGCGTTTACGTTGTAATCTCCGGCATAAGTTTTTTTCTTTTTTCTTTTGAAATACTTATCCGAGTATTTCCATAGGAAGCCAGCAGCTTGTAAGGAAAAATTGACAATAGCAATGCACGAGGAAGTTGAAAATAAAAAATATGATCCGCGAGAGAAACGGATACGAAGGCGAAAGCAGCTAGCGCAAATCAGGTAGTTTGTAAACGGTTCACGGATTCGGTTGGAAGCTGGCTACAGACAGTCGTCGCTGGGCGAAGGCGGGGGTCGTAAGCTGGAGGAACCAGCGAATCCCAGAGGCGCCATGCTCACTCCATAGCGCTTTGGCCGGCGCGAAATTAGGCCGCGGCTCGTTTGGCGCGCTCCGCGTCCCTCTCGTCAGCGTGGCGGCGGCACGCA
The DNA here is from genome assembly GCF_024137745.1 of Phymastichus coffea. NCBI lineage: Eukaryota > Metazoa > Arthropoda > Insecta > Hymenoptera > Eulophidae > Phymastichus > Phymastichus coffea. The sequence continues at coordinate 12,681,556 of NW_026706814.1, forward strand.
GAGTCTGACTGCTAGGCGGTGCGCGCGTCCCCGGAGATGCGCAAAAGAGCCTGCGACTCAACGAGCCACGCGAGCGCGCAAGGAGTTTGTCTTGCTCCAGTTGCGCCGTCGAGTGCCCTTGAGGGAGCTGGGCCACGCTTGCGCTCGCGCGCTGCCGCTGGATGCCGCCTCGAGAGGACGGCAGTCTCGCGAGAGGATCGAGCTTTAGCTTCGAGCCCACCGTCCGCGTGTACCTACGTACACGAGAGAAGGGCTATCGTGGCACACACCTTACTTGAACCACGCCGAGACCTGCTGAGAGGGCCGCTTCGCCAGCCGTCTATTATTATTAAATTTCACGCTGAACCTGTCAAAGCCTCAACTTTCACTCCCGCTACTGCACTTTTTCGATTCTACAATCCTCTTCGAGCCACTGACGTTTCGTCGATAGATATTTTAGATATTTTCATTTTTCATTAATTTTCAATTATTTCGTTAACTGCACTGACACTGTCACGATATAAAACGCACCGTACAAAATCCACGGAGAACTATGCACATTCAGACTTTTTCCTTGAAACAGCCATCAAACGCGTCGAAAACCATTATTTTTTGTTGGCGCGCTACAAAAGGGTAATTGAGAAAAGCGATTTTTTTCGACAGAGTGCAAACGCGCATCACTTTGTTCACTCGATTCTATATAGGCTTCTATCAGAAAACAACTCGTAGCACCGTCGATGTAGACATTTTTTGTGATTATATGTTTTGAAAACAGTTGCTACCATTGTACATTGGATATTTTCGATGAGGCTCCAGTTTGACATATATTACAAAATGACTTACCGGTAATATTTAATAAGAGCAATGGTGAAATTGAGTTGGCATTTAATAAACGATATTAAAATCATATCCGGTAAAGCTTGTGTCAGCGTTGAAAGCCTTTGAGACCAAGTATCCATATAGATATATAAGCAGTCGGGTGGAGGGATATCGAGGTAAAAAGCGAGGACGCAAGCTGCGACTTTCATGCACGTACGTCGTAGCTCGGAGGAGAAAGGATTTAGCGGTCTCAAAGAACGCACTTGGCTTATCCATAGGCAAATGATCGTTTTTAGCTCTCTTTTGCATACAACCCTACGCACGGCGGCAGCGAGAGATGCGGACGTTCAGGGCTGCGGGTTATACCTAAAGGAAGTATTACCTTGGCCGAGAGCCAACGTACGCCAAGCGTTCGTCTTTTCTCTCTCTCTCTCTCTCTCTCTCTCTCTCTCTCTCTCTGACTCTTCCTCGAGGGGATTCCTCGCTCCACTTATACGACGACGACGACTAGCAGGAAAGAAAGAGTCGCAAGGCAGACGGTTTGTTATTGGATACGGGACAATGCTCGCACGAGCGCCACGCTCGATCGGCTCTTAAGTGGCATACGAGGATGCGCTCTTATAGACACTGCTCGTTGCTGCTGCTTTTGCTACAAGCTCTACCACCCCCCACCCCCCTCGATCGCCATGGTTTATACACTTCACTACCTGATTTAATGGCTTTCCAAATATTTTCGGCCTCGGTCCTTGCTATCACACTTTATACGTAATCTTTTATTCTTCCGATTCATTTGCCCCGGAGTTACAATATATATATTAAATTTTACGACCGAAATTAAAAGCGTATTTTTGAATGATTGAAATATAGAATTGCGTCAAACTCAACATATTTATTTTCTGCTGTTGCGTTAGGACTCAAAATTTGTAAAAAAATCACGTATTGACAACTATGAAAAAATATTGAAAGCTCTATAAGTAAGATAGATGTTATCGGTGATATGATATGAAAAATAAGATCCGGTCCGATGTGTCTAAAACATTATTTAGGCGCTGCTTGCAATAAATCAATGCGATACAATACTGAAACAAAATTAATCTCAAGTAAAATCAGACAACACATTCATTTGTGAAATATAATCCGGACGTTATGTTTACGACTTCGGATACGGAAAATCGCACTCTATATATCGCAAAATCGGATCACATGGCAAAAATGAATGATATTCTCCATGACATATCCACATATGTACACGATTATAAAAAGGAATCCATTGATATCGTTTCAATGAGAAACACCTTCTCCCCAATAGTTGTTGAATGATAATGAATATCTTGATTACAAATATAATAGCTAATTATTTCTCACACACACAGTCTGATACGTTGCTGGCGAAGGCATCTGGCTTAGTGAAAGTACACAAACCTTGTGATCCGTTAAGCCTTTTACAGGTAAATAGCCCAAGGTTATTTATTAGCTAAATTTCTACTCTAAAACCTCAAATCAAGGATAATATTATGGAAATCGCATGTCAATAATAATTCTGACATGGTAAAACAACTTGAAATTGTCTCTCTCGAATCTGGTGATATATTTATATCTTTGAACGTGGTATCGTTATTTACTAACGTTCCATGTGAGCTTGTTGTCGACAGTCTGGATTGCAGAATAGAAAACAATAAACGAAAATATATCGAGTGCACAAGATTTTTGTACAATAATAACTACTTATTCAATAATTGCTTCTACTACAAATAAAAAAATGGTACAGCGATGAGTTCACCAATATTTAATTTATTCGAGGAAAATGTCACGAATGACTTGGGAAAAAAGATTCTTAAAAAATAAGTATGATCGTGTTTCTAAATTTTACTGTAAATACGTTGATGATACGTTTTTGATAGTGCATCGATAATATGTGGATACGGTCTTGAGTGTATTTAATGCTTACGACGAGAACTTGTAATTGACCTATAAAACTGAAGATGGAGGAAAAATTAAATTTTTCAGATGTCAGACAGATGAAATACAATAGAAAGATGATTATACAAATTGTTAGTAAACGTATTAAAAAATTGTATTATATTGACAATAGACCAACAACTGATCATAATAACCGTGACATTTGAGGTTCAATTACTACTATTTGTATCCTATACAACAGAACTTTCACTATGATAGCGTCAAACGGGAAATAATACGAGTATACCTATTATTCCTACAGGTAATATAACTACAACTTTAATTGGGAAGTGTTAGGTAGAAATGAAATAGAAAAATTAGACAGAACAAACTTAGTTTATAAAATATCCCGTAAAGAGTGTAATGCAGTATATGGGTTATTCTTGGCTATTTCGATTGACTTATAACCCTTAGGTTACGGATTTTTTTTTAATTTGGCACAATTATTGTACACATGAAAGTGAGATTTTTCCCAAATTTTGATGACGATACATTAATTATATCAAAAGTTATTAACAATTAAAGAAAAATGATAAAAAATTTTCAAACGACTATATTTTAAAAACTAATAAAGATATCGAAGTCGGATTTTGTTGAAAATACTTATAATGTCTTAAAATTTTGAAATAATTACAACAATAAACAATAAAAATTTTTTTTCAAAAGTTATTAACTTTTTGTTAAAACAATTGCTAATATCTCAAAAAGTATATTTTTTTTTGAAAAATTCTTGCTCCAGCGTGTTCCTGAGGATTTTTGCTATCGAAGTCCATCATAAAATTCAAGGGCCCGACATATCGGAAAGCGTAGCCTTAATCAAAAGAAGACGCCTCGGCGTAAGGCTGCGGTAGCTCTCCAGCGGACTCACGGTCAAAAGACACTTTAGCTTTAATCTAAAAAACTAATAAAGATACCGAAGTCGGATTTTTTCCAAAATACTTATAAGAAGATGCCTCAAATATCAAAAGAAGATGCCTCGGTGTACGTAGTAACGGCAGCGGGACGTCTTCGTGGTCTTACGCTAAGGTATCTTCTTTTGATTAGGGCTACGCCTTCCGATATGTCGGGCCCTTGAATTTTATGATTGATTTCGATAGCAAAAATCCTCAGGAACACGCCGGAGCAAGAATTTTTCAAAAAAAAATATACTTTTTGAGATATTAGCAATTGTTTAAACAAAAAGTTAATAACTTTCGAAAAAAAATTTTTATTGTTTATTGTTGTAATTATTTCGAAATTTTAAGACATTATAAGTATTTTCAACAAAATCCGACTTCGATATCTTTATTAGTTTTTAAAATAATGCCGTTTGAAAATTTTTTATCATTTTTCTTTAATTGTTAATAACTTTTTATATAATTAATGTATCGTCATCAAAATTTGGGAAAAATCTCACTTTCATGTGTACAACAATTGTGCCAAACTTAAAAAAATTCCGTAACCTAAGGGTTATAAGTCATTCGAAATAGCCAAGAATAACCCATATATTAGTGAAGCTAAGTAACCGTTAATTATTCGTATTGATGAACAGAATGAAAATTCCAAGGAGTTGTATAACTAATATACATATGTATAACTACTCGTACCAATTTAACTGGGATAACGCACAAATTTTGGACTTTGAATCTCAGTGAAATAAACAATAAAATTTTGAAATAATTCATATCAAAATTTAATTTCATGTATTCAATAAACACGAGGATACTTGATGTTGCGCCTATAATCCGATAATCTGTACCTTTTGAAAAAAAGGGATACATAATTTAGCTAAACTGAGCGAATTTTATTCAGTTGCCAGCCAACAACTGTTTTGTCAAGACGCTCACTGTATTTGTAAGTAGATTGAATTACCATTCATATTTGCAAACGTTTGCACGTTGTATATTTATTGTTGTTTCGTTTTCCAATAAAGTTTTGAAACGTCAACTGATGTACTAACTGACCTCAATCATTATTACCTCTAGAATTAAGTAAGAAAAAAATTCAAAATAATAACACTATTTTTAAGAAAATTTGCTAGTCGAGGAATTTTGAAATTTGTTTGAAATTATTATTATTTAATTAACTGTATTATTAATAATGAAATAATAACTTTTCAAAACTTGAATATTTTTTTTAAACTGAAATTAGGCTTATGGATGAGGTAATAACGAATAAATTCGATCGGTATGTTTCAAATAACAACAGCGCTTTCGAACTTCGAGTAGTTTAAGCAATAAAAATCGACACCATTACTTTTAATAACTTATTACGAATTAATTAATTAAAATAATCTTATCAAGTAATTATTTCACTAGATTTTTTATGTTTGTGCTTGGTAAATATTTGTTGAATATTCGTAGGGGATTTGGATCTGGCCACTTTGCGCTATCTTGTAATCTGAAATAGTAACAAATCAACGTTCACTTTAGGATATACAACATAGAGTAAAGTACTATTTTTAGTTAATATATTAATAATATTGTAAGATATTTGCAAATGGGTATGTTCCAACCTTTACTAAAAAATGTGTTGTAAATAAGTACATTTGTTCGACTTCTTTTCCAAATTTATTTATTTGACTATTTTAGCTAAAATATCTGTATTTTCATTGGCAATCTCCCTATGCACAGAAATTAAATTATAGTTGGTTTATTTCAAAATTTTCATCATTTCTCATACTTTTTCTTCTAACAGCTTCTTCCCAAAGGAAAGAGAAGAGGAAATTAGCCTAATCAGATATTACTAAGCCACAGACTTTTTTCTTTTCAAGATATCGTTTCACTTAATTGCAAATCATCATGAGCGGAAACAAGGATGAAATGAATATGACACAAGTGCTGGTTACTCGGACTTATAAATGGGTCATTGATAATTTTAGTGAAGAAGTCATGAAAGGTGTGCCAATGAGTTCACACCTGTTCGAGTATAAATATACCTTTGAAAATAGTAATATCAAAAAAACATACAAATCGTCCTGGGTACTAAAATTACATCCAAAAGGTTTCCAGAATGAAAATAAAGATTATATTTGCGCTGAAATTATTTTCTTTGATGACGAATATGAATGTAACTTTCTAGCCAACTATAAATTATCAATACTGAAAGATAATAATGAGGAAACGAATTCACATTATGCCTCAGTTAAATTCGATTTTAGTAATCTTGGTAAGTACAACAATTTTATTTAGAAAATGTTGTCCGTAACGAAAAATTATAAATCTATTTAAAATCAAAATAATACGTTTATATCGAAGTAAGATAAATATAATTGTATACAACTAACTTAGGGATCGTTATCTGAATTAAGCACGTTAGTAAGTTTTGGAATTCTATTGTATGCAACAATGAACTCACGCAAACGTATACATCAAATACATTATAACTGCTATCCGATTAAGCGTTAAGAATTCGCTCGTAATATAAGTATTTTCTTTTATTTCCGATGTGATTAGTCAATCAGTATAGACTATCTTATTAAAATTAGCAGTGATATACTTGAGAATTCAATAAGTAATTCACTTAAATATTTATGGTTTAAGATGGGTATTAATAGATAACGAAACAAAACACTAACGTAAAGGTCTTTTCTATCTTGTGGATACGTTATAAAACTTACACTTATAGATGAAATGTTTAATTATAAGACATTGTTTGGACCATTAATTATAAACTCTTTTTTAATGTATGCATCGGCGAATAACTATTAATTAATTTTATTAAGACGTGATAAAAAATCGTTCTTAGCATATCAAATTTCATTAATTTTGACTTCGTTTGCCAAAAGATAGTTTATACCATTGTTTTTTATGATAATTTTTCAGCCTACTTACAAAATAATTTAAATAACTTTATCTTTTCAGTTCTTACTCATCGTATATTTAGAAAGTTCATAAAACTCGATTGGATTTTGAATAACTTGAAAGGTTTGCTGTCAAACAATAAGTTGACTTTATTATTTAGTATTTTAATTCAGAAAGGAGAAAAAGTCATTTTGACGGAAGAACCAACTTTCAGAAATCGACTTCAAGTTTCTAATGATTTGGAATGTTTTTACCAGAGCAAAAAGTACAACGATGTTACTTTTATTGTCGGCAAAGAAAAATTCCAAGTTAACAAAAGCATTTTTGCTGCTCGTAGTCCTGTGTTCTTCTCTATGTTTAACTTGAATATGAAAGAGAAAAATGAAGGCAAGGTAAATATTAACGATATTGATCCCAAAGTTTTCAAACAGATGGTGAATTTTATATACAGCGGGAAATTGCAAAATGATGAGTTTCTGGAAGAGCTTTACATTGCGGCTGATAAGTATAATATCGAAGGGTTAAAAGATGCATGCGAACGATCTTTATGCAATAGTATTCAAGTCGATAATGCAATCGATATGTTTCGATTTGCCGATTCTCACAATGTATTCGACCTCAAGATTCAAGTTAAGCAATTTATTACGGTTCACGCGCCGCTCATCGTTACAACTAATGGGTTTCAGAACATGGATCCATCTCAAATTCATCTGATGAAGGAGCTGTATTGTTCGCTGATTCAGAAGTATCATTATACCGATACTAATCAATCAACCGGAAATCCTGGTGATAGTGACATCGAAAATGAAACACTTTAATTGTCTACCAATTTTATGATATAAGTGTTATCGCGTATTTAACATTTAATTCTTATTTGGTTTCACGTACATAATTGTTTTGTTTTGCCGCATGAAATATTTATATCGGTTTACGTCGTTTTTGTTGGTAAATAAAATATATGTGTTCGAGTAAAATATCGTCGGATTGATCGATATATTAAAGGTTATTTTTGAAACGTCAAACCGAGTATGATTTCTGCTAACTAAATGGAAATGAACTTGGAAAAAGTGGTAGTTTCTGATTGTCGAGAAAAGTGCAAAGTTAACAAAACGCTCGAAAAGTCAGGTGACTTATGATAGAACTAACTGTGGAATATAGCACGTCAACATTTGTCTTTCGACTCGGGTCGAGAGAAGTCGCGAGCAGGCGTTGCAAGCGGCGCACAGGTGGCGCATATGAGATTACTCTGGCGCGTTCGCGAGAGGCCAGGCGCGAAAAAAGAAGCGGAGGAATGCGCAAGAGGCGAGACTGAGAGCGACGTGGTGGCGTCGTCGTCGCGAAAACGTCTGTCATAAGTATTCATAGGGCGTTTTGTAATATGTCAGATATCCGGACGTGGATTAAGTCGGCCGCGCGGAGACGCTAATATATCCTCGGCTTGAAGCTTGCGCACCTTCTCGCGCGCGACTGCCTGCGCTGCTGCCACTGCCGCCATGCAGCGATGACATTCGACGTCTCTTATCTGCTCTCTCGTTTCTGTGTCTCGCTGCAGCTCGCTCTCTGCTTGCCGTGAGCTGCTGCCGCCAGCGCGCAAGACGTACGCGTCCCCCGTGGGCCGCGCCCGCAGATCCGTGATTTGAATTTGAACAACCCAAGCCGCTCGCGAGATCGCACGCGAGCATAATGTGGAATATTTTTTTCATTTTCCGAGTGAGTCTTCGACCGTATTTAATCAAAGAATGCTTGGTTCGCTATACGTGTGCGGCTCTTCGAATTTTCTGATCGCATCGCTCATTGGGAAATGTCGGTATTATATAGTTCAATTGCTTGCGACAGTATTTTTGTAAATGAGTCTCGAAGACGTATAACACATAGGAGAAAGACGCGAACAAATACATAGATAGTAGGTAGTTGAAATAAAAGCGGCAAATACAAAAAGATCTTTTACGGTTGGTAATCCTCGGGCTGTCGGAAAAATTACGGCGGGCGCTTGGAAAAGAGATTTTTTTTCGGGGGAGAAAAAGTCGGAAGAGGAGAGAGCTTGCGAGAGGTTGCTTGGGAGAAAGAGAGAGAGAACAGTGTTGGGAACGAGGAAAAAAGGCCAACGTGCCGTGAATATCGAATGGGAGGAGGGTGGTGGTAGGGCGAAGTAGAGAATCGGTTGGGCGATAAACGACGCGATTGAAAGCCCGGGGATCGTAGCAGCAGCACAGCAGTAGCAGCAGCAGGAGCAGCAGCAGCAAGAGAGTTTCTCGGGCGAAAACCCATAGCCAAGGATATCGATAAGCCATTCGTATTTCTATTCGCCCCGGAGCCTTGCAGTTGGCCGCTAATGCCGAGTTATTAAGCACCACCGGGGCCGCCGAGCCCCGTATAGGTGAACCCGAGACTTTGTTTCTCAAGAGAAGATTATCTCGCCCGAAGGAATGGCCTCCCAGAAGCCCCACGGACCATATCTCTTTTAGCCGCTAATTATCTGCTCTGTGGAAAAATACGCTTTCGAGCGCGCACCGGCGATGCGTTAATTAAATACGAGAGGCCTGCTACTTGGGTACTCATTGCTAACAACCGTATAATCTGACAATTGCTTTAGTCAAAGTCCTTATATTCAAATCTGTTAAGAACTCTGTACTAGATTTATTTTGAAAATCAATTCCCGAAAAGAATATTTGATAACTGAAATAGTCTATCGAATCTTTCTCGAAAAATGCTATGAAAACATTGAAAATGTAAATTGTTCGGTGTTTAACAATAGCAGGAGGCGATCGGAGAGAGAAAGAGAGAGAGAGAGAGAGAGAGAGAGAGAGAGAGAGAGAGAGCTAAAGCACCTCTTCATAAGCATGCAAACTGCGTGGCAGGGTGGGCGTGCACGTAGCCAGTAGTGTATCGAGCTGACGCATAGTCGGATTTGCGCGTGAGATATTCCGTTTCAGGTGCTCTTGTCGAATAAGTCCTGCGCTGCTGCCGGAGGTAGTTTCGTCCAGTCTACCTCTCTCCCTTATAACCTCTCGAGCATGAGCCATATTACGCTGATCCAGATTCAATGGTAGCGAAGGCTGAAATAAATGGTTCGTGGAGATCCCCTAGATGGATCTTTCAGCGGAGGGACCTTTCGATATTACCAAGTTTTCTAGCAGTAGTTGTGTAGTCGTCCTCGTAGCTGCACAGCGGGGTTCAAATCGAGCGTATCACGCCAAAGGAGAGCTTTCGCCGTTGCGTGTTTCGTATGACGATGGCCGTTATGACTACTTATTTCTCGCCTATACTCTCTCTCTCTCTCTCTCTCTCTCTCTCTCTCTCTAGCAAGGTCGATATATGACGACACGGCGTGTTCCTTTCTTGTTAAAACGCTGCGTGCGTGCTTTTTTCTATTCCTTCGTCTTTTTCTTTTCGCAGGGGAAAAGACGCTTTTCTTATACGACGGAAATGAGCCGGACAAAAGTATTGTGTTGCAGCGTTAGACCGATGGCGAGGGCTTGGCTGATTACGTAAAGGGATGCTGGAGGTGATGATGATGTTTATGAAATATGAACTGCCGACCGTGTCACGGGGAGGAGGCGTGACGTTTCGTCGGTGTAAAGGGCTCTCGTCATTATTTGCATTCGATCTCCAAGTTATTATTCGCATCCGATTCATTGGCAAACTATCTACTACGCAAGATATTTGTAATCGAAAAGAAATATCGCAGCTTGCATTGGTAGAAGTAGACGTGTCCTCTGCGAGGTGGGCAAGTCGCAAGGAAGTCGAATCCCGCGGAAAAAGAAAGGAGGCTTTCGATCGAATCCATTGTAAATCACGTACACACACACGAAAGAATAATCGTGCAGCGAAATGGCGAAATCGTTGCCAAAGACTCAGCCAGCGAAATAACAGCGATTTGCCGGGCAAATCAAAAGCGCAAGCTGCCAAACAAAGGGCGAAGAGCTGGGCGAATCTAAGGAATCTGTGGCGTTAGCTCAGACGCGGCCAATTGTCGTGAGCCTTCGGAGAACGTTTTGGCAAAGCCGCGTTGCGGCAAATATGTCGCGCGGCGGGGCCAGTGTTGCCATCGACGAGCAGGGAGCGCAGATAAGAGCGACGACGCGCCGCAGCGAGACCGCGCGCACGTACACGAGCCAATTTGGCGCTATACACTCTGCATGCGGGCTGCGTTGCCTTTTCTGGCTGAGCTGCTCTTTCGCTTCGTTGTCTCGCCATTGTGCGCTGTGTATGTACCTGCGCCAGGCAGCAGTGCCTCGTGCTCGCCGAATGTCGAGAGCGCTCGAGGCGCTTACCGCACTACCTGCGCACGCAAGGAAAAAACAGAACGCTCTACGAATATCAAAGATTTAATTGCGACTGGCGCCGCTCGCCTCGGCAAATTCGCTGGGGGGATTGATGCCTTTCTCGCGTGCTTGCGAAGTAAAAACAAATGCTACCTCTCTCTTGCGCGCAACAGTAGCAGCTGCTTCCAGGGATGGATATAATTGAATCTATTTTTTTTATCGCGTACCGAGTAAAAGCGCTCTACTGCTCATTCAAACGATTAAAACACATTATCTTATTTGAAGGGATGCAATGACAACGCGATTATCTGGCGTAAAACAAGTTTTCATTAACACTAATCAGAGAAACAAAGTTTCGTGTTAAGTAGCTTACGTGTACACACACGCGCGCGCGCATACCATTACGGGAGATGACGCTTACACAGTTCGCCTTCTCTCTCTCTCTCTCTCTCTCTCTCTCTCTCTCTCTCTCTCTCTCTCTCTCTCTCTCTCTCTTTCTCTTTCGCAACCGGTGTCCTGCGCGACGCTTTACTTCATTCTTACAAACTCTTTTGTTAGACTGTTACCTAATAGATACATATGCCACCCTGAATTTTCATGTTATTTGTGCCACTTTTACAAAATTTTATCGTTTCATTGACCCATCACTTTCAAACATTATATTTTGCAATTGCTATAGAATTACCTCTTGTGAGAAGAAATCTCACGGAGTCGTTGCGTATAATTCGTCGCGGATTGGACAATGCACCCTCGCAAACATCGTAACATTGATCTGTCTAAAAAGCATCAAGTCCAAATAAAGAGAACCACTCGAATCACTATACATTAGTGGAAGTTAAGATAAATTTAAATTTCGCGCCTGTCCTTCGATCCCTTGAGGGGAATGTAATGAGATACAGATGCGGTAGGCTTCCGATCTGATAAAATCCTCACTCCTGTTTCCTTTCGAATGTATATATCCGTCAGATGCTAAAAAAGATCCGAATCTTAATGTTACTTTCAAAATTCAAAGTACTTTAGTCAGAAATGCCACACTGAATTCATTTTCCGAGGTGGTTATTTTATCAGCTCTCAATCTTTGTGAAGCTTTGAACTTTAATGAAATTTCCATATATTCCAGATACACGCGTACTTCAATCAGCGCTACTCTCTACGCAATTAGTATTTTCGAATCAAAGTGCATACTAAAACAAGAAAATCTATATGGAAATAATAATTCGTTTCCTCGTCTTTAGTTTACGTGATTTACGGTACTCTAAGACGATAACGACATTGATTTATAGCATTGGCAGGTAATTAATATATTTTCCTCGATGAAAAACCATAACCTCTTTTACCCTGAAGCATCATTTATTGCGCGATACATATTCTTTTAATAGGTCCAGAGGACGTGAAAAATGGCACACGAAGATGCCATAAAAAACAAAGTAAGCGACGAACTTTCAGTACGTGATCTTTTATAACGGTTTCTCCTCGAAACATCATTATAATTTTCTCATAAACTGAATTCTAAAAAACATTGTGTTAATTCTTCATACTAACTAAATTTTTACCGTCTGGTTGACATAGTATAACAAATTTTACATAAACAATAAATGTTGCCATACTCGTGAAAATAAGTAATATGCAAAAATACATGTTATTAATACATGTTCTTGCAAGTAAGGAAAGTTATATAACTCTAGAGACTACGTGTCGTTTCATAAAACTAGTGATGTTTAGCCCGCTTAGCGTGTTCACTTTTTCCGTCTTTTTTCGTATTTATTTTAATGCACGAATATAGATTAAAACTTTTATTAGTGAAATTAACTATTCGAAAATCCAATATGATTTTGTATAAAATATAGCCAGCGATATTATTTATTGGTAAATAAATATGTAGTTACGTAGATGCTCATGATTAAAAAATGTCATCACTGAAAAAAAATGTAATACAAAGTCTAAAAACATTATAGTAATCTATAATTACCTTTACGATGTAAACCTTCTTCGGTAGACGGTCACGGTTGTAACTAATGCATTTTCAGAAATGTTTTCTAGTATTTTATGTAACTGAATAAAACCGGAATCACTGCACAATATTTTATCATGATAATCTTTTGATTTATGGCTTTTGTTGCCTACTTTATTTATTAAAAACTAAACTTTCACATAGAGCAAAGTTCAATTAATTCCTCTATTGCGGCATCAGTTGGTTTTTACTTTAAAGCTATTAGGAGTAAATCAATCAATTCATATTAAATTCATGTTGCAGTAATTTTTCACGAGTGTATACGACACATTTACTGTCGCATAAAAACTGATTACGTGACTATTTTTCAACCAAGTAGATCACGAATAAATTGGTTTATTTTGTCAGGTTTTCTTTTTTATAAGAAAAAAAGAGGAGGACATAACTGAACTGTCACCAAGTAACTGTACGCAAAGTTGAATAAACGTATTCTGTAAATAACCGAAGTATTTTTCGTTAGCGTTAAACTATCTTAAAGATTCCATTATATATACGTTTACGAGTACGGGAAGCATGAAATTGTTACATAACCTTTTCTTCGTAACGTGCTATCATGCGGAAACGAGTATATGATCTGAGGGGACTGTCAGGAAAAATAAAAGGTTATTTTAGGCAAGCCCATGGTCTACTTCTCACTGAAGATGATAGATGCTTGTCCACTTATGGTTGCCATAGAAAACTATGTAATAAAATGGCTTCAGAAAATGATTTGGTCAAATAAAATTAAGAAGCTGAAAAATGATTTGAAATTCGGCAATCTTATTAAATCAAATAATCTCCAATTTAAAAAATGTAATAATACTGTCTGAAAATATGGTTGTAGTTGCAAAGACATTTACATTTTTAATATAGAATTACGTCCCGTTGATATGGTTTTAGAACTTGTGGAATCTATTCTTTCGTACCTGTGCCATAATTAAATCCTACAATTTCACATTGTGTTAATTATTGTTTTTCAGGGCTTTTACTTTCTCCAATGCAACTGCAACTTGTGAGAAGCAGATAGGATTTTGAACGAACGCTCGAAATTCGCTGATACTATTGAACGCACTTCAATAATCAGAGGCAAAAAGTCAAGTCTTCGTTGGTTCCCCGGCGAGGAAAACAAAGACAGCGCAGAGAAGGTCGGGCACTTGTGATAGGTGAAACGTAAATGATTTAATTTGCTAACTCGATTTGAAGAAGAGAGAGAGAGAGAGAGAGAGAGAGAGAGAGAGAGAGAGAGAGAGAGAAAGCGAGAAAAAGAAGTTAAAGCCGGGGAGGCGAAAAGTCGTCGTGCGCGCTAAAAGAGAACAAGTGGAAGAGAGACACGGCTACGCTCACAGCCTCGGATCCATCTCTTTCTCCTGATGACGAGGCGGCGTAGTAGCAGACGACGACAAGCCCGCTTTCTGTCTCTGTCTCTCTCGCTCGCAGCGCCCGCGGTTATACGCGTGGGGTAATCCGATTTGCTCTCGCTGATTCGATTTTCAATTTTCTCTCCCAGACAAGCGCCTACACGCTGTTACGCATTTCCTTGTCCTGCACGTTTTCTTCTTTCTTTGTGCCAATATACTGCGCACGCTCGGCCCTCTCGGCTTCGTTCGACTCGGCAAAACAGAGAAGGAGACGCCGAAGAAAGAAAAAGTTTACCCGCTGTACTTTGGTTAGAGCGAGCAGCGAAGTCTAAACAAGTTGGCAAAGAGAGACGCTCGACCGCATGCCTCAAGTTTGTCAGCGGTAATCGGAAAAGCCTCATCTTTGCAAGCACTTTCGCAGCTCGATCGAAAAATATCCTCCTCGAGCACTGCCCGCCACGGCAAAAGCAGCGCGCTCGGTCGTGAGCGAGCATTGTATCGGGCTGTGCACGACGAAGGGAGATTTAAGAGCGCGAGCTTTTCGGCGCGACAGAATCGCCCCGAGCGTTGGAATATATAGTTCTATGTGCAGTGTGTAACCCGGTTAAGAGGTCTATTAGGGAAGAGCTGGGGCGCAACTGAGAGACCATTACCGGTTGGAAAATTGCTTAGTTTCGAATTGGTTATACTCGTAGAAGAGCGGCTGGCCACGCCTCATCGTCTCCCGATTGTCGATACCTACGTGCCCTGCATCGCATATGTGCCGCTACGCTTATTGGATTTTTAATACCGCTCCCAATCCAATTGGCTGTTTTAATTCTAGATAGAATGCGCGCAAGAAACGTGATTATCTTTCGGAGAAAGGATTGTCGCGTTGCTTCCTCGAACGATTCGTTTGCAGTTTTTAATTGATATGAGTGTATTCCACGATGATGGAATCATGCAGCAAGTTCAATGGCTCTCTACTATTCATTCCCGCACAAATATTACTTTTCTTGGGTATTCGTTAAAGACGTCACGTTGTGCATTAATATTTTACGTTAGGTACATATTAAGTTTTACATTTAATGTTAGCCGACAATCAAATCTGCAGCAAATCAAAAATATATTCAAACAAATTAACAAAATCTATATATTTAAGATTGATAAAAGCTATTTCAAACGAAGAATCAAAACAATCATTGACACAAAGAAACAAAACAATTATTTCGACAAGCACATTGCCTTCGCTATGAAATTTTATGTTCTTTACGTTCTTTGGTCAGTCAATCATTTAAATCAATCTTATCGAATAAAGTCCATTCAATAATTTCTTTCATAATGGATACATTTATTATATTATGAATTATTATAAATTATGGTATTGAATAAAATTTAATTTATTTACCGAATTTCCTAAGTATTTTCGCCTATTATTTTGTAATGGGCTTTCAAAGTTATTGGATTGTGAATGTTGGAAATAGTTAATTTAACATTCAAAGAATTATATTAATTGCTAATATCAAACCAATACATGTGTGCAAATGAATACATTACGACGCAATTCAATCCATTGCCATAATCCATTATCATTACAAAATATACAATAATCTATTCTCAATGTATTATGGAACCGACATAAAATTTGTAATCAATCATATCTTTCATTTATTCTTCATTACATTCAGCTGATCGTGAACACTGAATAGTTACACTATGAAAATAAACGCTAAGCGTGTCACGCTTATGACATTGCGCAGGCGACACTTACGCGCCGATGCCTCTGGCTTTAGTCGGCTTACTCGTAATTTCTTGCTTCTTTCGCCGGCACGCAAATAGATTGACAAGCATGCTTCTTGGAATTACAGCATGGCATAAGAACATTGGCTGTACGATTCGAATAAATTTCAAAATCCAGAGATTCTCAAAGGACGAGCCCAGTACTCCTGTAAGGTAAGGGGCAACCATCAGTAAATACAATTTTAAATACAAAATGTATTTCTTCTTCACTCTAGCCTTTCGATTCTCGTTGGCCACGCTCGTGGATTTTTGTATGTTGATCATTTTTATAGTCGAAACAATAAAAAGAACGTTACTAGCTATGGCAACCAGCACTGGAACGATGGCGGTATGTATGACGACTCGGTAATTCACCGTTGACATGTTGTGAAAATTGGGCTTGATAAAGTGTTCATCTGGGATCGGCGAGAACTGTAATATTGTTGAAAAGATCGCTGGTACAAATGTGCCGATAGAGACCCACAGGGAATAAATTCGAAATTTGCGATTCTCATCAAGGCCTTTGACACCTGAAGCCGGAGCCCAACGGAATTTCGTTATTGTGGAGGCTACATCGAAACTAATGACTAATAGCCAACAACAACTTGCTACCGTGAGAGTCATCAGAGATATCCCTAGCAAAGATATGGCTAATCTGCCGAGATGTTTGTGGCAGAGTATGTAGTGGCCAATAGTGATAATTATGAAACTTAATAGGACTTGCACGGTGATAAATGTCAAAACCGCTTTGTCGTAAGCTCTCCGACACATTTTTGGTATGATAATATACAGTAAGAACATTGGTGCATAAAAAAACAAATATATTATATTGGCAAAAATCATCATTTTCGCTCCATAAATTTCCACGATCGTGAATACATTGTCGCATTGATCTTCTGCCGATTCACGGCTGATATTCCTACATTCGAGATACACCAGACTGCCATTTCTCTGGATTTCGAGGCAGCTTACGAATGCATTCCAAGGTATCATTGAATGGTTTTTATCTAAATGTGTGTCGATTTTACCTGGAAACATAAAGCAGGAATACCAATCCATTGACTGTGACCATATAAAAAGTAGTAATATTTGGTGTATACGATTAAATATACAAGATGAAATGAAATTTTTATTACATATAAGCTTTTGAGGGAAAGTAGTGAATATTTTTCAAAATTATGAGTTTGTAATATCGTTGTAAGAATATATATAGAAATACACAGAACGCATCATGGTATTCGCTATTGTATTTTTCTAAATATGCGCTTCTTAACTGTCTAATCTGTTGCGCTCTCAGTTAGTTGAGCTGACGACACGCTCTCGAGCACATCATTGTATCCTCACTGCGCTTCATTGTCGCATATACGTAATAAAATAATACTATTTAAATTGTGTCGTTTTTCATTAATAACAACAAATATAATATTATTTCTTAATAAAGAATGTTACTGTTAACAGGTAATCCACCACAAAAATTTTATTTTCACGCCACTTCTCAACTTCTTACCAAGGATTTCTTAAATCTGAGCTACAAGTTATTAATTCTTTTCCAGAGTAATAGGGCAGAGTAATGTAATTTACTCGTATAGAAAAATACCCTACTATTTTTTAAATAGTTGCAAGTTTGACTTGTTTTCGGAAAGATTATTCATTCGATGGTCGCGCCCTTCCGATAGCACCTTAATTGGGTTGTTGCATTACATTTAGTTTTGAACATCGTCATTTTAGGCCGATGATTTTGTAGCTTTCTGCTTGGACATTAATGCTTCTCAAATATTAAATTTATCAAAATAATTAAATTTATCATATTAGAATTGTATAAAATTAAAACTTTTTTACAATTATTTATCTCTACTGTGAATCAATAGTAATCCGTGCCAGATATCATGCTACTTATGTCATTTGCAAATTCGGCTAACAGTGACCTTTCTATTGATAATACAAACGTTCTCTTTGACAAGATATGAGGCCACGCTTTCCACTTGTACAGGCATACAGTCAATACAAAAAGTTTCCCTCTATGGTTTAGCTAAATTATAAATAGGGAAAGTTTTAAAAATTATTCAATCTAATATCTCCATCCAGATTAAAATTATACGTTTTCCAGTAGATTGTGACGTCGTTTCAAAATGTTAGACCGTGTTATACATAAATTGATATCTGGAAAGTATTTTTAGATTTTTCATTTTTTTTGTGAGAAAACGATTGCGGTTAAGTGCGTATTTTTACGATTGGTAAATTTTTTTGGTACTTAGTATTATGAACTTACATCAACTGACGGGAAATAACGATAAAATAATAATTACAATGGACGTATATAGTTTATTATTTCAAACACCACTTCTTATACAAGTAACATTTTAAAAAAGCAACATAGGGCATGATTAGATGTATCATTAGCTACATTTTAAATGCCTGCTTTATACTTGCTATTGGAGCATTACGGTGGAAAATTAGTGTAAATAAAAAACTACTTTCGTACCTTGAAAACACGATTTCAGGCGAGTGTCATTGGTGGCAAAGTCAAGCTCCTCCAAAATCTTTTGGTATGCGATCTGGTATTTGGCTTCTTCAACTTTGATACACTGGTTGAGCTCATCTACGAGGACAAAGCCGTGTTCGCAGCACTTGAGCAGCGCGGCAGTGTCAAGGGCAATCGGTTCAATTGAATCGGGAAGACTGGCGAGAGCAAGAATAAAAATAGGGTCGATCAGCAACCTCGACATGTTTTCCTCCGCTCGGCAACAGAACTGGTCAGCACACTTCGTTGACTGTTTTGTCAGCGCACCGCAAAGTCTGTGAGAGCGCCGATGGGTGACGTGCTGCGCTCACATCGACGGTTTCTACCACTCTGTACCGGACGGTGTACGCATCTATTTGATTACTCTCGATTTTGCATTACATGCACTCGCGAACATGAAAAATCGCTGGCTTTTAAATTTTCTTCACTAACTAAACCTCTTTACCTGGCATTCGTATACCAATAGTCTTGGTACATGCTTCAGTGCATGTGTGTGAGTGTACTGATAAATTATTATTTATTCATTACGAGCAGCTATCGAGATGGAAAAATTTAATGAAGCGAGGACCGATCGTCCCGTGTTGACCTCTGAAATGATGATAGATATCTTACCTATCCAACGTGTTCTTCATTTCTGCTGGCTTACGTGCGTCCTGTTTTTTTTTTAAGAGCGATTTATGGCATTCCTCGTGCTGCCTTGCGAATCTGAAGTATTTCGTGAACTTTTTCTTCTCGATTTTGTTTTCATTGTCAAAATTCAAATGTGCCGAGCCTTCCATTGGCTAAGAAAAATTTCACTTTTCAAATTTTTATTCAGAGCATCATTTTCTTACGTCAATGAACCCATTGAAATGACTGTATTCATGAAATCTGATAACTCTTTTTACATCAATAAGACATTGTTCCGTATCATTTGTTATACGCCTGATTTTGCAAGTACAAATAGAACGGAATACCCATTAATTCGTATAGCAATTAACGGGTATATATTATATAGCAATATAGCAATATTGCATTTGCATTGGCCACATGTGACAAAGCGCTCTTCAATCAGTGCGCAATAAAAAGATAACGATAACAAAAACGTTTTCACCATGTATGAGAACTTAACGTTTGAATAATCTACGTCAGTAATTTATTATCTATTTTACAAATATCTTTCACTGAAAAATATTTCAACGGTAATATTTGATTGGATGAATCGTTACAATATTACTCGACAAATTTAATCAGATCTTATACTTATGGAAAGTCTTTCATTTAAGATTCTTAGTGTCGCTTGAAGATTTAATTTTGCCGAGGGAAGTCCAATGGTACCGTGCGATCATATAGCTGTGCACGCTAATCTTTTCCAAGTAGAAATTATTTGAAAATTATGCTTTGCAAGACACATTTGCATGTGTAAATAGTTATTAATGTAAATACTTATATTGATCATGATGCACAAATTCTACTGTTGAAGGAATTTTTTTGAAAAATTTTTTCAAGTTTACGTACTCGAGATCAAGGAGTCTCCCAAGGAAATCATTTGACTTTAATTTTCACGGTTTACGTGAATTGAATATGAATTAAAAGTGCAATGTATGCAAACGCTAATATATAGCAAGCTGTTTCAACATGAATGTAGAGAAACTAATACCTGGTATTAACTCTAGCTTATAATTTATAATCATTTTCAATCTACAGTGCAAAAAAATAAATTACGTAGAATATTTATATAACGATAGTAAACTTTGTTCAAGCTATTATAAAAAATAACAAAACTTGGATTATAGAATTCCTAATTTTTCATTGTTATATTGTCTAAAGTTTATCAGGAAGAATTGCATATTATTGAATTTGATTATTCTCCTGTTGATGTAGATTAAAGCTTAATTTAATGAACCTACCGACGGAGAAGTAACTCTTTGTCGGTATTTGTGTGAAACCGAACGACACGGATTTATGGAATGCGTACTTTCACTTGAGTCTCAAAGACAAATTTGTTAAGAGAATGATTTAAACTAAATTCAAGGTTCTTATCTTTTATAATATATTATAATTTTTAAACTCATTTATTCTAAATGTGCAAAGTTTTCAAATATTTTTATCGATCTTACATTTCCATACAACTGGTAAAACGTTACTGAAAAATATTTCAATGCAGCCAATGCTCTTATCAATTTCCTAAAATACTCAAATAGATTGAATGAAATAATCATATGCAAACATATTAGGGTAAAGTTGAATAACCGAGCGAGTTACTGCTTTGGAGACATATATCCCAACTAAGATTCAAGGTATTTTTGCATGTAAACCAAAAAAAAGATATTTTCTCTTACTCTCATTTGAAGAATTAACGAATACCTAACTCTGGGATTATATAAATGTACACGTGTGAGAAAAATCCCCTGCCGCTCGCTCGCTCTCTCTTTCTCTCTCTTTCTCTCTCTGCACCTCAGAGTGCAGTTATTAGCATTCGTACAATTGCATGAGAAAAGAGAAAAATAGATGGTGAGTATGATTTTTCGGGAATACCATCAACGATAGCGTTTTCTACATGTATGAAGCATAGCATCAGTTGGCATCGAACCAATGCACAGACGTGTACACTTCGGTTAACCGCACGTTTCAGTCATTCGGGTAGTTGATTCGTAATCTAAACTTTGCCCCAACTTTTTAAAAGTTGGCTTAATGCAGGTTATTTTTATGTTGGCATTCTTGTAACCAGTTAAAATCAGCCACAGGCGTCGATGTCGTGCTATTGTCAAGTGGCCAAGAGAGAGAAAGAGAGAGCCCGCCAGGGGACACAATAGCCCACGGCCTACACGCCGTGGAATTTTGGAGAGCCCAGACGTACACGTACGTGAATATCGTGCATTGCTTGGTGTGCGTGCTGGTAGTAATAATATACTGCACTCTGCCGAAAGCCAAGAAAAACTTGTACAATCGCGCAGTGCTGCAGCACAACATATCGCTATTAATCCTCGGAGGGATTCTCACAGTGTTAGGACTTTGCCAACTGAGCGAGGAGTGCCCATTGAACGATCTGGCCATTCGTCTGTTGTGGCTGAGTTTGCAGTATTTCACCAATGCCACGGTATTTTGGCTGCACGCGCTAAGCCTCGGCATAACGCCGATGATAAGCCAGCTCTGCTGGATTTCCGCGAGTGAAAAGCGCGATAACGAGGATCGCAAGCTCCTTTTCTACGTGCTCGCGGCGTACGACGGAGCTTTGCTGCCGACAATAACAGCAGCGCTGTTCGAATTTGTACCACTAATACCGGGCGATCATCCTCTGAAGGCCAACTTCATCATCGAGGCTTCCAACGTACTCATGAGTGCGCCGTGGTTTTTCGGCACGCTGCTCGTCTGCTTCAATCGACTGGTCGTGCTCAAACTCTGCAGAACTCTGCAACCAGTTTTGTGGCTGGTTATAATCACCTCGTCCGCTCGAGCCGTTCACCAGCTGACAAACGGATTCAGCTGTACTCGCCGCGGAGCCGTGCCGTTCATCTGGAATGACGAGCACCAAAGTTGTTTGTGCCGTGCTTTGCCGACAAGAAACTCGACTCACCAACGCCGTGAGATTTCTTTAACTACGACACTCGTTGAATTTTGTCAGTTTCTTTCTTTGCATTCCACTCGCACACGCTTCATTGTGTATTTCATCAACAGGCACAGACTGATTTCGAAACGAACTTTAAAAAGCGTTGACTTTTTTCGAAGGAGATAATACTTTTTCTAAGCTATATTTCTGAGGTCATTTTAATTTAATTTTGTCTCTGCAAATGTGCTGGTTTCTTTAATTAGTTGTACGTAAAGATAAGGGACAGTTTTCTTCGCAACAGTGGACTACAGATTTTATTTTATAGATGTTTCACTTGTGACATTTGTGTGTGCATTACTAGTTCGTCTAATTTTACAAGTTTAATTTTTAATTGACAATTAGCGATAGCATGACTCGATTTTAATATTTACATTTTACAGACAATACTCGAAGATAGTAATCTTGCATTTTTTTCACATTCTTGTTAGTCAGTATTATAATTTTTATAATGTTGTATTATAATTATTCATATATATTATAATCGAGACAATTCAAACAGCTACGCCGTTAACTCTATCTAAATAGAGATGCAAATAAATTCAGTTAATTTAAATAATCCGGTTAATTGATGTGAATAAATTGTATTTGAGAGTATATTTCGTTAATGAAATTAAAATCTACAGTGTAACCTTTACTGTTAAATTAGTAGAAAATAAGGGAATAGAAATTAAAAGTTTAACGAAAAAATATGCTTTTAAGTTTTATTTATTAACCATAGAAAAATCGAAACATCCGTTAACAAAATATCAAGAACTATTGTACCATAAATCTTATAAATACTTTAACAGTCTCATGATAAGTTCATCATACTTGCAATTTTTTTGTAATTTGGCTTCAATGTAATTTTCAATTTTCTCGTCGACGTACATATGTTGGCCCGTGTTAATTCAACGTGCATTTCATTATACATGTTTATTAGTGCATCCCAATTGGCCTACAGGGTAATGGATCATTGTGACGTCACTGGCTAGTGTCCAATCAATCAACGGATAAGCGGATTAATCTGATTACTTGAACCACGAGCTGCAAACCACCACCTATGGGATTATAAACTTTTATTTGATCAATGATGTTTTCGCTTGGCAGCTTGCCCTCTGTCCATGTTAAATAATCGGTCAATACGCGTGATTTATGGAACTCCATCGATCATTGCCAACCAAATTTTTTCGTAAGCTTTTACGAGTATTAATTTACAATTTGATCAATATATTTTTAAACAAGTTTGATAAATGATTATTTATAAAAAACAACTTCACTTACACGTCAAGAAATTTTTTCACGCTCAACGACGCAACTTTCGTTACTCTTTTTCGTCTATCGTGCTCAAAGATATATTTCATAACTCATGCAAAAGTGCTTTGTTTTCGAAAAACTTTGCTCTTTGGGTTTTGAAAATAAGCCCTTTCTATACTTGTTACGAAATTTAATTTTCGACACTCCGTGCGGAAAGTGCGGTTTTCCCGCACGCTCGGTAAAAAACGTACGTTGAAAATCCATTCCACCCCACGCTTCGCTCGGGCGTAAACGCTACACGAGACTAGAATCTACTTTCCCGCACTTGTATCGTAATGTACTATATTCTATATACCAATAGCTATACCTATCTAATATAACCACACTCGGCCACAATCCTTTCTGGCCGTTGAGAATGAACGTCTATTTTGCTTTTCAGAAAATAACTATACGTAATATATATGTTTCTGAAGAGTGAAGGTAACAGTAATATGAGAATACTAGCGTTACTTAGCGATCTTTATTTGTTTTTTCTATTGTTTATCACACTGTTTGAATCATACACTAATAAATCATAGTGGTCATACACTAATCAGCGGTTTTCTATGGCTCCAGTGCTAGTACAACACTTCGACATCCTATGTTCTTCTTTTACCTTGTTGAAAACACCCCGAAACTTTCTTCAAATATTATATTTTCGTTCATAATTAGTTTCTGTTTCCTACCTGTTCATACCTCTTATTTTACAATGTAAACAAATAAAAATTTAATTTCCTGCATCTTATTTTATTCGCTTTTTCTCTTATTCAATTATATTTGAAGACGACACTTTTCATTTTATAAATTCCAATCAAATTATGGATACGTACTAATTATTTTAACGTAATTTGAAAAGATAATCTCTTATTTTCTTACAACGTTTTTTTTACGGCATATTTCTATTTTTGCAGATTATTATCTATATTAATTATTTCTAAATTGAATTTACTGCTGAATTTTTATTGATGAAATATAAATTTTACACGCACACTCAAATATATAATAAAAATATTTCGAAGCATACGAAAATTCAAAATTACGTGCTCACTTTTAGTATCAACTAATCACAACGTTAGATGTTGGCGACTCGTAATTGTTTTAAGATCGAAAAGCTAGAGACGATAGGCGCGCGTTGCGCGCTCTTATCTTTTTTTAGTACTTGTCATATTAATTAACATATTCAACATAAATTACTTTTTTAAAGATGGATTTTTCAATTTTTTTACTTATTCAATTGTTTTATAATTTATTAACAATAACTTATGCTAATTTTTGATAACTGAGTTATAGTGACTATAACAATTATTTATGTTTAAAAATTTCCATAAATCAAGAAAAAGATAAAGCATTGCACCTATAAGCAAATGAGGTAAACAAATACTGTAATATCTATATGCAATGATATATTTTATTCTTTGTTTTAAATAAGATGAATGAAAATATTATCGAGATGCACTGTGAGTCAATTTGTAGCACTGTAAAAAATGTTGTGATAATAGAAGAAACGAAGAAACAAGATTCAACATTTCTATAAAACAAAATGTATTCGGACCGGTGGTAAAAATTACTGTTTTAATTATCATATATATTTGTTGATATCAATAGATATTAAACCATATTATTGATGAGTTTAATTAGTATGCCGGTATATGGATTTTAGTTGAAAATATCCTAAAAAATTTGAATTTCCTGGAATTAATGAAAACGTAGAAATCATACCATCGTCGATGATTCAGAAAAAGAGCAATGCCGCTTGAAGAAATCCATTTCGCCTCCAAGGCACGTAGAAAATGAAACTTTGGTTTGTTGAATCTTAATTTACATATTAGATAATTGTGTGGATAATATTTATGTAGCGTTTGCATGGCGATCTCGGCTCATTGATTTCAAATTGCCAAACAGTAGTCCAAAAACTTTGAGCGAGCCGCTAGTCTTCGAAAGAAATTTCTGCGATAGTGTAATGGAAAACAAAGATGTTCCAAGCAGTGTTAAGCTTTGGTTGAAAATAGAATGACATATAAATTTTAATTTGCATCTTTTAATTATAAATTTCACAATACCGCGTTTGATAATTTGACATTTTAGACGATTTGTGTGTTGGCAATAGTTGATGTTCAAACTAAAGATTGACGATACTTGAAAGACTAAATAGATAAAGTATATTTTATAGATGTATTTGTGATAAAATTTGTAATAAAATGTGCAAATGCGTTTTATGCGGACGAATATGCGGGAATGTGCCGGCTACACACAGGTTGAAAGTTTGAGCGTATAAAAAGTAAGACTGTCCGTTATGACAGTGGCAAGAGAAGAATAAAAGGGAAGCATTGCAAGTGCAAGCGCAACACAATGATCAAATTGCGTATTCTTGGCTCCGAAATCGACGCGAGCCTCGCCTCGCGCGCAAACAGAGTGCGACTGGCAAAGGAAGTTTCGCGGGAAAGCCCGCGAGTTGGCGAGATAAGCGATATTTATGGAGAAAGTTTATCGTGTGGCGCTGAGCTAACGTTGATCAATGTTTCCGTGCTGTTTGATTTAAAAAGCCCCCAGGAGCATCCGCCGAACTTTCAAGCTCGATAAACTCTACCGTTATTTCGATTCTTAGATCACGTGCTATTGCTCTCCTTCTCTCTGCACCGCTTATCGAAAAAATATGTTCTATATGAGTGCGCAGCGGGACTTTTTTCTCGACAATATTATCTAGAATTAATTAATTTCCACGTTGCCATGACCCGACTCAATATATGCATTGAAAGTGAAGTGCGAGAAAAGAATAACATCCGCATCTGTCAAATGGCAAGTCAATAGTTGGCCGGAGGTCAAACCGCTCGCAGTTTGCTGTAAGCTTCTTGTGGCTAGGCTCATTATCGTCCAAGTTCCGACAGCCAGCGACACGAAGGCGATTGAACGTGAAATTATGCATTTCCTTGGAGTCGAGGGAAGATTGACGGCTTCGGAATTCGAATTGGAGTGGCTGCAGTATATATATATATATATATATATACGTACACATAGGCGTGAGTGTTCCTACTCTCGAGCGGCGCGAGTTTGACCCAAAAGCCTGCAGCCGCGGCGCTCTTTTGTCCCGTGAAGGAGCGGGCTGTGCGCGCGTCGCTCTTTGCATTCGCTGAATATTCATTCGCGAGCGACGCCCGCGTGTCGCGCGTATTTGAGAATTTCAAATGCAGCCGTGTGCGCGCTGCGAGAAAACGCAGCCCGAGCCTCTGCCCTTTTAATAAACTATATACATTTGGATGCCGCGCACCACGGACTTATAGCTGACTTGGGACGCGCTGCAAGCCGTTGAGTTGCGCTTCCTTCCCTCCGCGCACTCGCCGGTTTCCTTATAAATTGATCGTTTTCAAGTGCACGGCATTTTAATTAGCGCTACAGCGACGAGCGACGCCCGCGCGCACCTGCCTCCTTTCCATTTTGCTCGCTGCATGTTCATCCTCGAGCACGACTTTTCATCAATATGCATACCTGCTAATCGTTGTTTATTGTAACAACACAACAGTCATATTTCATAGCGCTGTACACCTTGCTTCCGTGTTGTTGTTGTCAAGCTTCCTAACTCAGCTCTTTTAAATTTTCCTTTTATCCAATAAGAAAGTTGATTGATTCGGTAAACGAAATTCAATTACAATAACAAAACACATTCAGATCAATTCCATAATGAATTTCTTAATTAGTAAATTGTTTTTTATTTTTATTTACTAATTTATAAATCATTGCTAAGAAAGTCATCGTTGATGGTATTATTATATTATTTATTAATTCGTATTGTTTATTCGATTGTACACAATTTCAATTCATCAATAATAATTCAATTTGAAGTTTTGCAGATAAAAAGTATGTCAGATATGTGATGAATGATAGATTGGAAAGAAAAATTATTTCATGTTATATGCAATTATATTGAAGAAAACAAAGAAATTAATATAGCTAATTTAAAATAGGTGATATTAAGTTTGAATGAAATTTGAATTTATCGTTTGTATACATAAATGAAAAAGAACCATGATTAATTCTGTCCTGTAAAAAAAACTAGTAATTTTTTTCATTTTTGTACGATATTCCTTATAACTTACAAAGTACTAGAAAAACTGTTAAATATATTGAAATTCCATCAAATTGATCTGCTCGTAGTCAAAAGGATTTAATGAAAAAAAATATTTGTGATAAATGAACTTATTTATTCAAGAATTGTACACGTATATTTGAATAACCAATAAAGTAATTATAAAAATATATGAATAATATTTAAAATTTTATGAAATTAAACATTTCATTTTTCATTATTATTTACATCTTGTTAGACACATGTTAATATAAATTTTGTCTGTGGAATTTTTTTGAACATTTCAAGTTACAATTAAAATATGAAATTTCATAGATAAAATATGTTACCAAGTGGATATTCGTCTACACAATGGCTACCTTTCAATGCTTTTTCCTGTCAGATTTTTCTCGTGAATATTTTCGGGATTCTCCTCTTCTGTCATCATTACGCCTTTTATCTCGAGAATCAGAATATTTTTCACTACTGTCGGAGTCACTTCCACTAGATTCACTCGAATCTATCTTAGATTTTTCAACAGTCTTCGATGATTTACTTGATTCTTTCCTCTTTTCATATTTTGCTGATTCGTTTTTATCTTCATATTTCCGTGAATCCTTTTTCTCTTTGTATTTTCTCGAATCCCTTTCTTTCTCTTTAAGTTTTTGGGAATCTTTTTCTCGTTCTTGATATTTACGCGATTCTCTTTCTTTCTCATATTTTCGGGATTCTCTGTCTCTCTCTTCATTTTTGCGAGATCCCCGTTCTCTATCTTCATGTTTGCGGCATTCTCTTTCTCTCTCTTCATTTTTGCGAGAAGTTCTATCTCTTTCTTCATGCTTGTGAGAATTTCTGTCCCCATCTTCGTGCCTTCGAGAATCTCTTTCTCTTTGTTCGTGCTTTCGAGAATCTCGATCGTTTTTATTATCGCTTTTCTTCGACTCTCGGTTGTCCTCATGTTTTCTAGATTCATTTCCGTATTTGCGTGAATCTCTCCTGTCATTATGTTTGTCCGATGCTTTTGTATCTTCATATTTGCGCCTTTTATTTTTCAAATCAGTGTCAGTGTCAGTATCACTGTCACTGTCACTATCACTGTCACTGTCACTATCACTTGAATCATCACTGCTAGATTTTTTACTTTTTTGCTGGTATTTCTGTGACTTTCTGTAAACTTTTTCAGATTTCTTTCGTTTTTCAATGTTTAGCTTATTGTAATTATTAACTTCATCCGAGTCAGTACTGTCGGAGTCACGACCAACTTTTTTTGAATTTTCCACCTTCTTAGAGTGTTTTTTAATTTTATTTCTGTCATCTCGTTTACGTTTTTTGCGAGTGTCATTGTCGGAACTACTGCTACTTTCAGAATCGGAATCGTTAGAGTCACTTACATGCTTATTGCTTTTCTTTTCCTTCTTCGAAGGTTTACGACTTTCTATTTTTCTTTTTTTCCCGTCATTTTTCTTTTTTTTCTTCTCTATCTTTGAATCAATAGAACTGTCACTTTCAGAATCACTATCACTAGAATCACTGTCTTTTTTAGATTTTTTTGAACTTTGAATTTTCTTTTGTGGTTTTTTGCGTTCTTTATGTTTGCGTTTTCTAGATTTTTTATTGGAATCATCACTACTGCTTGAATCACTCGATTCACTATTACTTGTTTCACTGTCACTGGAATCACTTTCAGAAGACTCAGATTCAGACTTGGTCATCTTTCTTTTCTTTTTCTTTAACTGCTTAGATTTTTTATCTTCGATTTTCACCTCTTGTTCATCTTTTTTGTTCTTCTTTGTAATCTCTTTGTCTTTTTTTGCAGGCAAATCATCCAAATCGTCTAGGGACGGACTGGGTGTTCGCACTAATTCATAAGTCTTTTGTTGTTCAACGGCAGCCTTTAGCTGAGCTTCACGCGCTCGCCGTTCCGGATCTAAGCTGGTTCCTTCAACGAAAAATTGCGATATTCCAAATGCTTCTCGTAATAATGAATTCTTTTGTTGATTTGCTTCAGCAATGTGATGAGTCTCTTGAATGATATCACGACGTAGCTCTTTAGATTTTTCGCCGGCTTCTTCGTTACGCATTAACGTCGCTCGATAAGCGGCAACTTTCGTCTCTACCTCCTCTTCTGTGTAACCTTGTTCCTCTAGTGTATCAGCTAGTTCTGTACATTTCAACTCAATCTTCCTTCTATTGGCGTGCTCGAGAATTTCCTTGTTTGGCAGCCTGTTGGCTTGATCTGTTTTGGGATCTTCTTTGAAGGTTCGCGGCTCACGTTTACGCACAACTGCACAATTTTTTTGTACATAGCCATTGGTTCCCGACCCTCTGGGCGTTTGTAAACCAATGCCGTTATACATTTTCGATAAATAATAACAAATAACTGAAAATATTTAACGTAATTCACTTAACAACAACAAGTCACAGCAAAGAGTTTGGTTAGGTTTTCGAGCACATCTGTATGCTACGTAGAGCAAGCCACGCCACCGTTCAGAGCAAGGAATAGGCGCTGAACGACGCGCGCGCAGGATGACGCTTCGGCTATTTCTCTCTCACTCTCCCTTTCGATCTATCTCTGTCTCTGCGTTCTTTCTTCAGCAGTGTCGTCAAACGTACATAGGGGGAGCCTCGAGTCTCAACCATAAACTTAGTTTTTGAAACAGTTTTCTACGCGTGTACGTATTATACAAATGAATTGGCGCGACTAAAATAAAAGAAAAAACGATGCTAATTTCATTCCGTACAAAATAAAATAATTGAGTATCAAAGAATAATTTATTATAGAATAATATTTGCTGAGAATGAAAAAAGATTTTATGAGCATCGACTTTTATCAGCGGATATATGGATAGTTGTAAAAAAAATAGATTATTAGGTAATGACATGTTAAAATTTCATATAGATTCTCACTGTTTTGTTCAAGGTTCTAAACGATATTTCGTTTAGAATATCATATACAATTGAAACGTTTTATTTATAATGATTTTATATGTAAAGCTAGCAAAGAGTTCTAAGAGAAGTAGATGGAAAGAAGTAGAAAAAATTGGATTGCTGGAGGCAATATATAATGCCATAAGGACAAAGTAGCAGCTCGTATAAAAGTTCTAGGGGCGGAAGGATAACGACAGCAATCTGCTCATCCGTCGGCCTGCGTTGTCTCAACTTCCTACCTCTACGCCGGGGATCCTTCTGGGGATTATAGATACCTATATACCGAATCTCCAACTCAGCATTTCTCATCTCCGCGCACTAACTATGCCATGCTCTTGTGAGCAAAAGTAGCAGCATCGGTCCAGCCTGTACTCTGCAAAAACTTCCGTCCGGTTACCATCGCACTCGAGCAATTAATGCCCACATAATCATTTTTCAAACTGCGCTCTTCCTCTAACTTATAATGTTCTTTGCACTCTTTCTCTTGAAGGTCTTCAATTTTCTCCGGAGATATTGTAGCAGTGCGCATAAACGCGCCCATACAGCTTATCAACTTCACTTGGCATCTATTTTATTTCATTCGAGGTTCACAATGAGTATAAACTTGTTTATTTCATTGCTTTCAAGTGCTCTCATAAAAATTCTCGATGTATCACTTATTATCTTTCCTTTAACGCAAATAATTTACTTGACGCAAATATTCCTATTGAGATATTAATGAAGTTGGATCGATTATAAAAGCTGTTCGTGCATTGAAAACAGTAAACATTGAAGAATAATTGTGATTTCAAAAGCTCACATTTCCCAAATTCTAGGACGCTTCGTGAGTCTGTCGACGTATGTTTATTCCCCAGGTGTCTTTGCAACACGACAAAACCCGATTGTCGGTTCCATGTCGCATATAAGATGATCGAATTAACGGTAGCTAATGTTGACACTGACATACATTGGCATAGTGAGCTGTTTATTGCAAATGAGGGTGAGTCGACGAAACAAGACGTAAGAGATTAAAGAAATGCCGAGTGACCATACAGTTCGGCACAAATTTGGCAAGAGCAATATTCTTTTAACTTAACCAGTAGTTTTTCGAAAATATGGATAGTGCCGATGTTTTAATTAGATAAATGCTTTTTTAGATCTTTATATTCAAAAAAGACAGTCTTACATTTTATGATAATATTGCTTGAAGCAGCACCGCGTGCTGCAGTGCTGCTGAAATACTAAAGTTCCAGCAGCAAATTGAAAAATGAATACGTTAGTATTTTATGTCGACGCTAGAATGGGTTCAACTGATTCAAAGAAAACGACTGTAATATTCTATTGGCTAAAATGACTGAGTCGAAAAAATGCAAAACAGATTATGGACAATCTACTTTAATACCAGTTCATTATTGAAATCGTTAGCGATGCAGTTTTAATATTATTCATCGGCTAAAACGTAACAATATATTGCTGTATTCACTCAGACTGACGTTGTAGTTGATTACACATTACGATTATCAATGTAGTTTGAATAATAATTGATTATTAGCGACACTCAGCTGTTTCGTAAAAAAAATCTATGAAGCCGTTGCCAGCAAAGCTTACGGAGGTCGGAGTAACAGAGTAATGATTCAATGAATCTTGAAAGCGTCAGTGGAGGAAATAAAACAATTGGGTTTTGGGGAGGAGGGGGCAAACCGTTTGAAATAATTAAAGAGGCAAGGTTAACGACGCAGCGGGGCAGACGCGTAGTTAAAAGAGAGCGAGAGCACTGGATGGGTTGTGCAGTTTAACGCGAGTTCCAAAAAAGCCTTCGGCCGTAAATCAGCGCGCATTCAAAAGGAGAAGAGCGCGCAGCTCGCTTAGGTAACACGTGCGAACAAATGTTTGAATTTACAAATGCCGCCCGTGTGCACACATGAGGCCGCGCGCGCGGCGCGGCCGAGACATGTGGCTCTATTAATAAACGGATAGCGCGACGGAGGAGGGTAGGCGCTGATGCAGTTCAGGGAATATACCGCGCGAGGCGCCTGGCATGCGCTGCGCTGCCTGCTTTAAATTTTATTGCGGCCGACATAAAGGTGACGAAAGAAGTGCAAGCCAGAAACGAATTGCGCGCGGCTTGTGCGAAAAATGAGCGAGACGCGCGCAGACACGAGCTCATCCGTTTGCTTCGCGCACATCCTTTTGAAGCTGCATTTTTTCACATATTTTTCTCTGCTTTTTAGCTTGCAAACCGATGTAATACAAAGCGACTTTTTCTCACTGTTTTCGTACTTATTCGAATTGCACTTTGACGGATGAAACTGTTCAGTCGATGACCGAGATGACATTTCGAGACTGTTTTTAACTGAATTTTTAACACTTAGCAATTGTCAAAAGAGATCCGTCGTACGAGTATTCGAACGTTCGTCCATTTTTTAATAGCATGACAGAGAGAGTAATTGAGTTTTTGCTTCTTGTTGTGTTCGCTCGATTCTGCGGACATCTTTATTCAGGCTTATCTTCCGTCAGCGCATCCTTTGAACGTTCTCTTTGCAATTGGAATTTGTAAAATTTTAAAGTTAAATTAAAAACCTCTGCAGTCTCAATTTGAAAATGAATTAGATTTTGGTGGTACTTATCGGTAACTTGTAATATTGCTTGGTTCAATACGAGTCGTCCCGCCGAGTGGTCGAACGAACTTCCGAGTTAATAAAGAATGCCGATAGCATCAACCTGGAGGATTAAAATCTTGAAATGACATTGGCCGTAGCGTCGGGGCAAATGAAATAGAAAATGGCAAGCGGGCCCCCCGGTGGCGTGCAGTCCAAAGATGACATATCGGGCGCGCTGCAAGCCCTTCGTCAGCGAGCGAGCTTTAGATAGGACTCGTGCAATAGGCCGGTCGTCCGGTCGTCGGCGGCAAATCGGAAACGGGCTCCGATCCATCTCGGCGCGCGCGGCGCACCCTCGCAGTTCGCGGGGATCGGGCGTACGTCTTCGTTATATATGGTGCGCGCGGGCGCGTGCGTGTCCCATTAAAATGCGCGCGCGTTGGCTTTTGTGCGGCTGCCACTGTTTCGCGCACTCACGTCGAAAAGACACGTGAGCCGGGGACACGAATAATAGCGTTCGCCCGGAATGGGAATTTTAATCTATACTCGCGCGCGAATCGTATCTTTGCGAGCTGCTATGTGCTCGTTTGAGAGAGCGGCGCACCTTAAATAACCCTCGCGCATTGTGGGACGTCGTTAAGGGCGCAGCGACTGTCGCGGGAGCGCTTCATATTAATGACTCGGTAGTTTGCAGTGACACCGACACTCGCAACTGCAGGCTAAAGCCCAGGGGTGCTCCGTTCGTCTCTCGGCTTGCTTGCTCGCGTCTCGCGCGATATGCACGATAGTCCCTTGCTATTTGTAACCACGGCGATCTTTGCTTGCGGGTATTGTGCGCCTGCCACCGCGCCTCTCGTCGAAGAAAAACTCTCCGTGACGTTTAAATTGCAGCTTAGTCGGACGCCGTACGCCGCTCTGATTTACAATCACAAAAGTAGATCCAAATCAAATGTTTTACGCTCGCGTCGCTTTCTATTACAGATCGAGGGCAGCTTTGCTGCGTCCTTTTATTGCCTAATTTTCTGGCAAATTTTGCAAATGTCTGTAACTCTACGAAGTTGCACGGAGAAAAACAGGCTGCGTCGCTAGCGACGTTGGCGAGGCTTGCACTAACTGCCATCTTAAACAGAGTGTCATTTGCATATTCAAAGGCACTGAATCCTCTCGATGCCGACCAAGACGCCTGGCAAGGGTAGTTTGTTAAAGAGCCAATGCCTAACTGTTCATTACCAAGCGACGCCGTCTCCGCCCGCACCACTACCACCATCATCTCGCTCGCCCGTTCCTCTCGACCCTTTCTTAGTATGCAGCAAGAACTTCCGAATCAGACTGCGTAACTAATACCAACTCCCAACTGACGTTGCAATTAATGACAATTATACGAGCGCATCTTTTCAGCACCTCTCCACTCGACTTTGGATATGTAAACTTGCTTGCTACTCCCATTGCTGCCGGGCTAAAGTCTTCAACAATTTTCAATCACTTGACGTTGTCCATTAGTTAATGAAAATTCCTAATTGCATTGTTTGCCAAATGTCTGAATCTTTCAATAAAGTTTCGCTGCAATTGTCATTCACGAAGGAATATTCAGATAGAACCTACGCGTTCAAGAAACTTCGCCTGCTTGCCAGTTACAAACAGTTTCTATTGGCCAACTATATAGATATCTAATAAGTCGAGTATGAGGCTAAGCTACCAATCTATTTCAAGTTTTCTCCAACTTTATTGATGTATCGCTACCCTATAAAATCCACTTTATGCATTACACTTTTTTCACACTTCGTTTTTCAAATAACTTCGAATAACTTAAATGACGGTTCAGCTCATTTCAATACTGATAAATGTTTCTGAGCAATTTATTCAAGTACATAATTTATTTGCTTAAAATAAATTTTGTATAAACGATTTTTTTACTTATCAAATCACAGTAAATTTTTTCAAATTTATGACTAAGTTTTTAGATTATTAATTGCTGCGTGACCAGGAGCTATAACCAGGAAAACATGAATTTTCATGGGTTTGAAAGAACAAATTTTGTTATAATTTTTAAATTGTAATCATTGAATTTTTAAAAAGTACAGCTACAAATTACCATATTCATAATCGTACATGACTACTAATTATTATACCGAATTTAAATTTAATTACTATAGTCAATATCGAATATCGTTTTCAATATAATACATTATATTATACTCATTATTTTGCCTACGTTTGCTTCGTCGATTGTTCGAAGGCTCATTTGTTGCGTTAGAATCCGTTGTTCATTAGTGAGGAATGCTACCTCAATACCTAAATGCATATCAAAGCTGTATCTTTGTTAAGCGCATCATATCGAAATATTTCATAAACTTAACCAGACACACAACGAAATTCTATTATTGATCGAGAATAAAACTCAATTGTAACATCAATTAAGAACTAATTAACAAAGTTGTTGGGCGAAAATAGCAAGCTCTTCATTTGGAGCACAGGAAAGTTAATTTTATCGTAACTACAAAATCTTGCAATTTTTAAGCATTTTATTTAAAGGTTGAAAAAATATGTTGAAAAAATTGTTAATGCGTATGAATTCGAGATATGCTAGTGGTACAGTGCTACCATCGTAATCGAATATAAATACATGGATTTTTATAATTATCCACGTGAAAATAAGCAAAAATTAGTGCATTTGAATTAAAGCTCGTATTAAGTACACGATGTTGCACCGTTAGAACAAAAAAGCATTTTGGGGAGTTTGAAGGGAGGGGGGGGGGGGCGAAGGTGGAGTGAGAGAGAGAGTAGGGCGAAGTAACGGGAACTGTTGATGACGTCTGGCAGAGTGTTACTGGCGGGTACTTAACTTATTGTCCTACGCAGCCGTATAATACCATTAGCAATATTTTCCCTTGGCGGACTCGTTGGTTGTTATGCTCGTTAGTCCGCGCCAGCAATGCAGTATCGAGTGTGCTCGTAAATGATTTCGCTTTACCTTGCATTTACCTTTTGGAGGCTTTGTCAATTGGCTTTATGAGCTATCTAATCGGTTGACTCATTTCGCGTAGCCAATGCTAGCATGTGTAAGGATATAATTATACATCAGTTCGATATGTGCAGAAAAATAGGAGAAGGCAGACAAACTCACGCTTTGTAATCCGCTGTCGCTTCTACTATGGTGCGATGGACGATATTTCTCTTGAAAATAAAATCCCAGTGACATTGAATGAAGGGGTAATCAGGCGGAAAAGCATGAAAGGCCGGTATGCGGGCGGCATGGAAGCTCTCTAATCGTCGTCGGTAATGAACGAGTTGACTGGATATAAGATCGTCCGGAGGGGAGTTCAATCATCTGCGAAAAGCGATTGACCGATGAGTCGAGCGCAAGTCTGTCGGCGGCGAGGGTTAATGCGCATGTGAGAGTGCACAATTCGCAAATATATACGATCTGGATTCTACGCTGTGTGCGATGCAAACGCTTTATTTGTCCCCTCGAATGTACGTATACAGGCGTATATAGCGTGACAACAGCCCCTCGAGTCCCGGCGAATTCGTACCGCGAGATATCGCCCAGCCAGATCTCAATGACACGGTCCAGAGGAGGTTATTGTGCGGCTCTCTCTCTTTCTCTCTCTCTCTCTCTCTCTCTCTCTCTCTCTCTCTCTGTCGCTCTGTCGAATTATCGCCGTGAGACCTTTCGTGTAGAGCGCTAAATTAGAGCTTGCGTTGAAACGTTCTAGATTAAAGATAAGATATATCCTGGTAGGTACGTGAGCTGCCACCACTGCTGCTGGCGGTTTAATTTTCATGCAAGCCTTCGACGAACTTGTCATATTTCTGTTTCCTAGTCTCTATACTAGCGCACACAACGGCTCACGCATACACTATGACTTCACTTTTCAACATTGGTTATATCTTCTTCATATTCTTCAGCTAGCACACGAAAAACTGCGAGCTTGTGTAAAATACAAAACTTATTTTATTCGCTTTGTAAACGTTATTTGCGATATAGTTCCTTTACATCTTTCGATACTGCACACGTTTTAGCTAACCCTGGAATTAATTATTTTTCTCTCGGCTGATCGCTTATCTATACATTCGCCAGCTGTAAAAAGCTTTTGCACGTCTGTAAGCCAAGCTAAAAAGGAGAAGGCGAAAATAAAGAGATTCAATTAGTCAAGTATCATTCTTTGTGCTGATCCCAGCACGCACTGACTTTCCTCGATGATGGATCACCCGATGAGTCACATTTTGCACCAGAGCTCTCTTTCCCCTTTCAATATTTGCTATACACAACGGTCGAGTTATTCAGGGTGTACGTGTAAATTTTCGTGCCAAGCGATGTCACCTTTTTTGTGCAAGGATAATCCCTTTTTCCTTGCCATCTAGAGAATAATGTGTGACTGAAAGCTTCCCTTTTGTTCGGTCTTTTTTGATTGATCGGTTCTATCTTTCTAATGTACTTTTGGTTCTTTTCCTTGAGCATTTGCATTTACGACAAGTCAGCTGATTTGAAGAAAGTTAAATTTGGAGTAACGGCGTGTGCATTACATTTCCAATTGATAGACGGCTGTCTCTCGACTACGTCATCATTTAGCGAGTCCCAATGTAATAAAGGCGCTCACTCAGTATATACTCATTACATTCGAGTATCAAATGAAATTGACTTAAACGAAGCAATCTCGCGTAATCAGTCTTCAGAACCTTAGGACGCTTAAAATTGCATTAGGCCGTAATTTTCAAGGCAGCATAAAGCTCACTTGTGCCGGCTTACGACGAAGCACCCCGAATTCTCTTACGTAGATTTTAATTTGGTTATGCAAGAACTGAAAGAAGGCATAGTTTTAGAGAAGGGAGCGAGAGCGCCAGTCATTCGATGGATCGACGTCCCACTGGGAACGGGGGATTACTTCTTATCCTTCCGTATCAAATTTTTCAAGAGAATAATGATGGATGTTAAGGGTTGGGATTTAGTTTTTCAATTTTGAATAAGGAATTGAATTAAATTACTTGATTACAGAATGGCTGCATGAAAAATAGGCCGAGTTGTTGAAATGGCAAAGACGACGAGTATGGCGAAATCACGGGCTAAATTAGTTAATCGTTAGCAACACATTGCCGAACGTAATCAGCCGAATGACGGCTTTATAGATTAAAGCCCAGTCGCACGGCAATAGCTTGTTCTGAAATGGCATTAGCATATAATCCTAAGCAAACACACAAGGCAGCGTCGAGTTTCGTGAGTTTCACTCGGACCAGCGGGAGGACGAGGAGGAGGAGGAGGAGGAGGAGGAGGCGACGGAGGCGGCGGCACGCTAATACGCATTAGCCAGCCCCTCGCGGCGGCGGCGACGGCGGCGACCTCGTGCTTATACACATTCCTGCATTGAGAGAATTCGACGCACAGATATCCGCGCCTCGTCGAACGGAACGGGTAGAGTTCCTTGCGGGGCAAATCCATAGCCGAAGGGTGCGGAGCGGCAAAGAGCTCGCTCGCGGCCCATCGAAGACATCCGCCTATTTGCTCCCTTGGTAAACAACAGACTCGACGAGTCGCGCGCGGCGTTGGCACCGGAAATAGAGACAGTCTTGACGCTGTGCTGAATAATGCATCGCTCTTCCACGCGACAGAAAATTGAATAGGCGGACTCTCTCTCTCTCTCTCTCTCTCTCTCTCTCTGGTTCTCCCGTTCGACCTTGCGCGGCGGTGCAGCTCGAATGCTTTACTCGCTATACGTAAACCACAGTTGATCTTTACTTTTCGTTCTGCCAATATTTTTCCTTGCGCACAGATTTACACGCGATGTTTTATGCGAATAACAAGTTTGTACGATTTTATTGCCATGAGGAACTGTAAAAAAAAAACACGTACATAGATGTCGATCGATTAATAATGTTTGAGTTGAAAGCTTAGGCGATGAAATAATTGACAACTCAATTATTACCATTCAATCATGAAATGATTAGAATACGTATGACTTGATTCCGTATGATGATTCTTTGACTTGCTATTAATTTTAAAGTAACTCGTTCGCAAACAATAAAGCAGCTTTATAAAAATTATAGTAAGCATCGTCATTTCATTTTTTAGTAAAATACGCGGTGCTCAACGCAAGAGTATTATTTCGAAGCTTTATATTACTTATTTTAGGTGTCAGAAGGCGGTTGGTCGAAGTATAACATGCTCTAGACGAGATATCTATGGCTTATGATATGTCTTCATCCATATTTAAATTCTGTCACATAAATCAGCGCCTTACATACTCCATACCGTGTCATGCTTTAACCGACGTTAGACATGCTCTTTTTTAGCGAGCGCATCTCTCCCTTTCAGAACTTTCACGATTGAACCGATATTGCCGGTGGATCAATGTTCAATCAATGAGCCCATTTCTATTTAATTGAAATTCGTTAGCCGTTGTAAAAATTAACGTCATGATAGCAGATTCTTACTAAAGCAACTTAACGGGAACATCCGAATGGAATGTCCGATGAAAAATGATTCCAAAAATAGAACTTTTTTACTTGTAAAATTCATCGCAGTTTAAAAGAAAAATGGTTTGGAGAATATGAGATATTGCAGACACTGGAAAACTTTTTAGTAATATTCTCCGGCTTTAGACCCTAGTCGCTTGGGTCGTTATCGGATTTCAATTTTATGGTTGACTTCCGACACTTTACACTAAGGATAACTTATAGTCCAATGAAATTGTAGATTATGCTGATATTAAATATTCATATATTAACGATTTTTTAACGTAACCAGTGCCAGTATTTTCATTTATATAAGCGCGATCGAGAGAAAGAATTTACTGAAATGCACATCTGAACTTGCAAATACACCGCGTTTTGTTAACTTAGCATGATTAGGCAATCCTGTTGGAAGATTCAATTTTGGCGGGTCCAGCCGGTGCGTGAAAATGGCAGCGCCGCTGCAAATTAAAAGTATAGATGTTCGCAAGCGAGAGGACGACGGAAACGGTATTTGTGAGTTGGCGCGCGTATATGCACGCTGAGCACTGTCGTGCGGTCTCAAATAACAAGGCGGGGGCGTAGAGCAGGATACTAAATTGAGAAAGTGCAAAAAAGTAAATCCCTT
This sequence comes from Phymastichus coffea, assembly GCF_024137745.1. Classification (NCBI taxonomy): domain Eukaryota; kingdom Metazoa; phylum Arthropoda; class Insecta; order Hymenoptera; family Eulophidae; genus Phymastichus; species Phymastichus coffea. The sequence continues at coordinate 12,721,490 of NW_026706814.1, forward strand.
ATCAGGAAAGATCAAGATTTGTCTGAGAGCGCGAAAAGTAAGGGGGAGGGGGCGAGTTGGTGGCGGCGCCTCTGAAATTCCAGCGGGCGCTTATCGGCTGCTCTGCATATAGATAGCGCGTCGTTTCATAAAATGCGCGCTTGTTTATGGCGGTAGCTTTGCCCTTAAGTCGGACGCTTTAGCCGCAGCAACACTGGAGTGCCTATGAAATGGATGCCGCGCTGGCATGGGCATGGCTCGCTGCCGCTGAGCGCCAAGGGAGAGAAAGAGTCGCGCCTGCATACATAGGAAGGAAAACTAAGACGATAATATTTCTCGAGAGCGACTCTGACTCGCATAGATCCTGATTTACACATCTAGCGCGTACCTCCCGTAATAACAATGCGTCACTTTTATATGTCAGCATAAACAATGCGAGGTCGAGGTGCTGCCCGTAAGCGAGCGCCCCTTCAACGGCCCAAAGACCTCCCACGTCTCTCTCTCTCTCTCTCTCTCGCTCTCGCTTGCCACACTCTCACTCTTTTTTCTATCTATTTTATTATTATAGCGAATACTCGTGCACACCTTCTTATGTCATACGGAAACTTGAGAATCATTGCATAATACTACATTCAAATTTTAATTTTAATTTCATTTATTGTATTTATCGATAGAACTATGTGTCGTAACATTTTCAATGCTTACGTTTACGACAAACAATTTTAAGCTTCTTTTATTCATTTCAAGTTTACATCGAAAGCGAGAGATCGTATCTATTGCTGCCTTCTTTGGCGCTATCCTCAGAAAATCCAAGATATAGCGAAATAACCTTTTTCATCATAACATGTTGCAACGAGTACGAAGTAAGTTAAATTCTGTTCTGTGTTCTGTGAAGAATATTTATTTTGTTTTCAGATTATCAATTGTATCATATTGTGGAATAGAAGGTAAACGGTTAACTATCGCTGATGTGTACCACTATTACAATAATATCATTCATATTAATTATGTAATCAGCAAATACCTCAGCTAATAATTAATTGTAACTACTTGAAATAACTTTTCAGATACGAACATTTGAAAATAGCAACTATTTTCTTCAAAGTTAAAAAGCACAATTAATACTGATCAGTTGTTATTGCACTAGCTGATTATTTACGATTAACTTGTCAAAATTTATTAACAAAGCTACGTACGTTTCCTTAAGTAGTTTTAATGTAATCTTGAAAGAATCTGTTGGATGATTTGTTAAGTTTGAATCTAAGTTTTTTTTCAGTGAATTAGTCATAAAAAATCATTTATATTATAGTGTAATTCACAGCTATGAGCATTTTTTACATCGCCAAGATTTTCCTACTATAAATAGTTTACTTGAATGACTATGCGTGCTTCTGTTCAACTAGAATATTGTCGATATATTCTGATTTTTGCTAACTATTGATCAATCTTGACGTATTGTATTTTTCAATAAATAATTATTAAGTTCTAATCTCTGAGTTATTAATTAATATACAATAGTTCATATTTAACTAATTAATTAATTTCAATTAAAATACCAAATTCTGGAACCCATCTGAAAAACATATAAGATATTATACTTAGATTTTCTTAATTAATATAGAATTAATATAGAGGACTTGGATTCTGATGGATCTTAAAAACTAATAAAAGTAGTGGATTCTCGTAAGGTACTATTAGTAATATTAGTATCGTTAAAATATTAAAAACTAGTTGAACTCGTTGGAATATATCTTTATTTTACGTATAATTCGTTTTGTATATTCTGAATTTTTTATAAACTATTGTAAGTAACTTTATTAAGTTATATATTAATAAAGTGTTACTGAGCTAATGAAAGCTAAAACAAGCCAGAAATATATCGATTCTCTTGGCCACGTCTCGGATTAGGATTGGACCTCAATTGTTTACAATAATGAGCGCCCAATTTTAAAACTCCTTAAAATCAAAATTAATTAAATTTACGATTAAGAACAATTCTAAAATGTACTATCACAACATTTATTTGTTCTAAAGCAATAATTTAGCTTCTTTGCTTAACAGATATGTTGAGGTTTAATTTTTATTTTCTAGTACCTTGCATTATATACAGCGATTGTAACAGTACGACCTCATTTATTTGATTTATCATGCTATTCACTGTTTCAACGAGACCTCTCTTATTTAATAGTGATTTATTTTTCTGATGTCTCAGTGATTATTCTGTAAAAAACAATTACAGAGTTTGAAAATCGATTTTTCTTTTTTTTTTTATTATTTGATTTATAATTTATTATAGTTATTTTTGAATTTCACGCAATAAAAAAGAAGAGAATTCTTATTGATCTCTAAGGGTCAAGCGGTTGAGGGTAGTGACAATTGGCTGAAATTTTTTCCCTTCATGCTAGCATATCCGCTATCAATGGAGTAATCTAGACGACATCCTCTCAATCATCATTACATTAGCGGTAATGATCCATCAGAGTCGATCAAGTGATTGTCATCCATATAGTTCAGACTTTATCCGGATCTTCATCCAGATCATGAGTAAAAAAAGTATTTTGCTTTAAATATATCCAAATTAATTACAAGGGTAATACCAATTTTGAAAAGAAAGCTGCGTATAAAAGTATAATGGTATACATTATGTAAAATATATGTTGGAAATATATTTTAAAAAATGTTCGAATTACTACATACATACAAAAGTTGATAGCATATGATGTCTATTATTTATTGATTACAAATTTTTCTCATTTTTATACTGACGTTCACTCTGAATCAAAAATCTATACAAGTCGTCACGCTCTTTAATAAAAGTTTCAATTCAATTTTACATAATTGTGTACTTATTTTAATAATATATATTATACATGTACAAACGAGTTTTTTGTATTATTATTTGATTCTAATCATATTACTTCCTGGGAAAGGAAGGTTTGTTTTTGTCTTTTTAGCGAATTTTGTATTTAGAGAGGGTTTTGTGTGGAAGCTTTTTTCGTTCTGTTGCAAATTATCATTTTTGAATACCCTTCCCGGTAATTATAAGTGATGGAACATTTCAAAAAAATTCAATATGGTAGGGGCTTATGAAAACAGCAAGTCAGAATTTATAATCTATTGATTAGTAGCTTATGCCAATTTAGAATGTTGATATAGAATAAAAATGAATAATTATTTCATTTTTATTTATAAAGCCATATTACAAAGGCAGTAATTTCTTTTATTATTATTATTTTAATAATTATACCATCAAATGATAAAAGTTATAGATGATATTTTAGATTACATATTTTATATATTATATAGTTATAATTTATAATAACTATATAAATATAAAATATAATAACGATATTAATAAATCCTTTTATTTACTAAAGAAATAACGACATGAAAATAATAAATAAGTAAAATTAACCTAAAAACATTGTTTACAGAGAGGGCAAAGACATATTGAGTAAAAGCGTGTGCTGTAACTACGGTTGCTTTGTCTGATATTAGAGAGAGAGAGAGAGAGAGAGAGAGAGAGAGAGAGAGAGAGAGAGAGAGAGAGAGATTAACTTTATTAGGATCTTAGGGTTTAACCCTCTATGGACCTACCGCAGGTATAGTGTTCAGCTGAGCTATGGTAACACAGCAATATAACGTAGACTTCAGCATAAGAGTAGAGAACAATAATTTAGAGAATAGGCTCTCTTTCAGCCTTGCATTCACGCTAAGGGAGAGATCACTACAATTAATAATATAAAGTTTACAGACAATATCATAGCAATTTAATTAAAAGAATTAGAGTTTTATGAGCAAGCGAGGGATTTTAAAGAAGGAAATGTAAAACGTTTTTTATGCATGAATCAAACTTTGTTAAGAATAAAACTGTACTTAACATTTGTTTCTCAAACTGCGCATTCATTTATTAGAATTATGTTTTACGTTGTTAAACAATATTTATGATTAATTTTTTTCTAACAAGTTGTCACTACTTTACTAAACCTCGTTCATACCCCTTGCGAAAACCTGCTTGTCTTGGTAATAAAAAGTAATTTATTCGATTTGATGTGACTTAATAGTTGTCTGTAAACAAGGCACTTAAGAGAAAGAGAGAGAGAGAATTAAGTAATTACGTGCTGTGATACAACTGAGCATCTACTAATTCTGTTTTGAGTCTGTTGAGATGGATCTGGAGGGGGTTGTTTGTGAGACTCAGCAACAAGGTTGATGGGCGTTTGGAATAAGTACGTAGTAGTTTCCTTCTAGATCGCATTTCTGGTGCTCATAATGAAGGTGAAAATAGTTGGAAAGAATACAACGTTTTAACTTCTTGCCTAGGAGAAACAAGGAAGAGCTTTACGGTTTTAATCTGGATGAGCTGAATAATCACATTGCGGGGATTTTAATCTCGCCACTTGAAAATATGACAGTGTGACGAAGAATATAGTGGCTGGATGCGAGAAAGATTTCGCTTTTGAACCTGGCGCTATCAACGACCTTGTCCTTGCAATTTCTCATTTCTCATAACAAACAACTGACGTAGATGAAATTCTTCAAGAGGTGATCATGAAAGTTCTTACAATGATTAGTGGATAAATCATGCTATCTATAATAAGCTTGTCCATTGCTCTGGGTGTCTTCCTGTAGCCAGGCAGGACTAAACTACTATGAAAACCTTGGCTTTTTCAGATCAATTTTCTTGTGGATAAGTTTGTACTTACAAGGCTGGATTCAGAGAGAAATCTTCCAGGCTAGTAATTCAAACTAAAGGAAGATCAATCTAGGTGTGTCTCAGTCATCGAACTTCTATTTTTCTTCTTTTATTTCAATGACCTAAAAGATATACTTAATGGACATAAGGTTTTTTTACACCTCTTTTACACTGATAACTTACAGATTTATCTGTATATAAATAAAACAATAATAATAGCGTAGCTAACTAGAGCATCGGCCTGAGCTCACAACTCTGGCCTGCACCTCAATATTAGTAAGACAAAGACAATAATTTTTAGTAAGAGGAAAGATGTCATTGACAATTATGCTGAGAAATTACCAAGTATTAAATTGCATGGGGGAGAGGGTCTGCATTTCATTAAATGAAGAGGTCACTAGCCAGGAATTCTTGTTAGACTTCAAAGTAAAGTAGAGATCACAAATTTCTAAAAGTATCAGGAAAAATCTGAACGGTTTACGTTTTATCAGACCGTGTACAGCAAAGTCATTACGCTGTAGATTGATGGAGTTGTTAGTACAGCCGCCCCTAAATTATTGTATAGTGATCTACCTGGGAACTTCTAAGGAGCAATGCAAGTAATTATACAAATGCAGTAATTCTTGTGTGCACGAATGTGCAAAGGGACTATTTCATATCACTGGTCATGTCCAGTATGCTAAGGCTGCGACAGTCTGGCTACATGGCTGAATTCTTTATGAGGACAGGTTTAGATGTTTGAACTAAGCAAGTGGACTTATAGGTGACTGAGTCAAGAACTGAGACGGCCTGAAAATAATTTTAGATCATTGGTATACTCACCTCTGGGATTTTCTCTCCTCAGCCTTGAGACATCTTGCTTCGCTGTGCTCCTTCGAAAGAAATACGCATGACTACTTAAACCTTTGAGCTCTAGTGTTCTGGAAATGGTGCTGGAGCAATTGAATTGATATTTATCAGTTGCAGTTATTCTAACGTCATTTCTGGTTTTAAATACTAACTATACAAATTGTACTAGTTATTCTAAACTAGGAAGAAGTGTTTAGTCTAGATTTCTATGTGAAATATGTGACAGTTTGTCTTGTGATAGCTATGATGGACTGAGAAAATATCTGAATCATATACTCCATTTTATTTTCATTTTTATTTGTATCTTATTAAAATCATGTATATTCGACATTATGTATGTGTTGAAATATTTATGTTTCTCTGTTTCTATGCAATGATTTGTATGTTACCTTACGGTAAATAAAGGACTATCTATATATCTTTCATGATCTTCTATTTCTTCCTCAAACGTCAAAGATCGCAAACCAGCAGTCACAGCAAACGCTTGTGCTCCGCGTTTCTTTCTGCGCCCTTTGGTTATACAATGTTTTTATAGATTAATCTCATTCATTTACTATTTTGGTATCGTTATTAATTCAATAAACAAAAGAACTTTTTGCAGTTTCACTTATAATTTTATTTATTTATTCAATAAAATAACACTGTTCCGGCAATTATTATGGCCTTTCGTATTGCCCCTGAAGCCAATGCAACCTTGAGGGCAGATGCTTTCCTGCTACCTACAGGAGACAAGGATTGGTTAATCCGATGAATGGATGACGTCGTTGTTGTAAGAAACATTATTCGAGAGTTTTTATGGCTACATTAAAAACTTTCAGCGGAATTTAAGGACAAGTTGGATCTTGCCTTTCTTCAAAGATCAACACAATTGCTAATGATACTTGCTTTATATTTACGGTACAAGTAGCTACTAATCTCAAATTGTTATGCTGACGTCACATATTCAATGTTACCCTCCAATTCAAGTAGAACCACTGGGAGGCAGAACTTGATAAGCCACCTTGGCCCCTCGCCCTCAGAAAACTCCAGAGAAAGAGAATTATCTCACAGCAACCAAAAACCGCTATAAAAACTACGGAACACAAGTAGCTAAAGTTCAGTTATTCTCGAGCAACCTTGCCTTCAGGTAGACTTTTCTGACGACCGGAGGGCTATTTAACTAGCAGAGATTACAGCGGACTATCCAGGCAGTATATACTCCAAGGGCTTCATATACTACAGTTGACTTCAGATCTTCCTGCGACTCTCAGCGACATCAGTCATAGTATTTACACATGTATTCAAGTTTCTCAGTGGATATCCAAGCAGTGATTGTACCGATGGAATTAAATGATTCAGTGAATTGAGGACTATCAAGACTTTGGACTTCAGTGACTTTTACATTAACTGTTTCGACGTAGCTTCAAAATTAAAGTAATCCGTCCGTGATTAATTGGTGTTTCCTGAATCATACTTTTCCTAGTTCATTTCTAGTGCCCTAATTATTTTTCACCGCAGATCAATTCTCTTCAATTTAATATTATTAAACATCAGTAGATAGTACAATCAACTAAATTCACAACAATAACAGAAAATACAGCCTCTGCCATGTGGCTTTATAAATTAAAATTAAATAATTGTCTAATTATTATTATTCTATATCAACATTTCAGATTGTCATAAATTATTAAGCAATAGATAAGATTCTTCGTTGCTATTTTCATAGGCCTCTCTATATTAATTTTTTTTAAATGTTCTATTATTTAGAGATTCTATATAAGGAGAAATCAGATGTTGGACATCGGCCATCAGACGTTTATCATAGCATGGTGAGAAAATATAGTTAAATGATATATTATTGTACTAATAATGTTAATATAATAGATCTGTATTTTTGATCATTGCTTGCATTCTCCATAATTACGGACAAATCCGGATGTTAAACAAACAATTTGTTTTTTAACTCGATAATCTCGATCACATCCGATTTGTGTTGTCCGACGTCTAATGTCTCCTTACGTAGAAAGCCTCTTATAGAATTACAAAGGAAGGTACATTGATGGTATGATTTTTTCTAAATTTTTTTTGGCACGTTATATATAATACAATAGGTACATACATTAAAAATGCATTTTCAAGATTTATTGAATTGAAAAAATCGTAGAGGTCTTGTTTTCGTGAGGTGGATTTTTTGATTATTGTGAACAATATGTATATTTTTCGAAAATTTTTTTTGCTTCTTTGTGTTTGTTTTATATTTCTATCTTAGTTTTTCCACACATATTAATCTCCAATCTACAATGGTTGTAAAATATCTTACTTATTTATTATATTTCATTTTCAGACGATCAAATCAAATTTTTATGATTGTATGTAAAATGCATGATTGTATATGTTTCCATATCACTTGATTTTTTTACGAATTTTCTTAAATTTTTTTTGGATACGATTTATTTATTTTATTGAAAATGAAAGTATTTTATATTATATTATATTTATGACATTCTATGATTATTAGATTAATAATTATTAGATTACTTTTAACGTTGAGATACTATTGAAACGATAATTTCGTTTAATGTCTCGAGTTATTTTACAAATTTTTCTCGGACACCAACTCGCATTTCAAAATACATATATTTTCTACGTCGATTATCGAACAACTAAGCATTGAGCGGAACTTGTTTATAAATTATAAATATTTATATGTTAGTTGACATTATTTCATTTTTGAGAACAGTTTAAAAACAAAATAACCATTTGTTTTCGATTTTTGAAAACATAATCATTAAACGTTTCTCATACATATCTTTGAAATACGCACAATATTTGTGATATCATTTAATGAATTAATTAAGAAACAAGCTTAATTATATAAAATCAAATATTTAACAAACAGATACATCCGACGGCACTTTCGGGGACAGCGGAATCTAAACTGTATATAAATATCGAATAATTTGAATATAAACGAATTATTAGAAAAAATAAAAATTTGGAATTTTCGAAAATAAAAGGACAATATTTACATTTTACTTTACTTCAAAGAAACAATCCGGAAAATCAGTTGCTACATTTTTAATAGTGACTAGCGTGTAAGCTTTATTTTGTAACAAATTGTCAAATGAAAACCTATAGGCATCTTCAAATTAGAATAAATAGATCATATTTCAAGCTAGATTTTAACACCTCCTTCCTTTATATGTATATCATTAAACAGATGCGTGTTAAGAACAGGCGATCCTTTGATCCATGATTATTTTTTGATGAAGCGAAATTAGGATTCAACTAAAAAATAAATATATATGTAGTTTATATATGTAATTAGCGCTGAAGTTGTTTTGAATGATTTCATGTAGCCAATGTATAAAAAAAAATTCAAAAGGAACAATCTATCATTCAGTTTATAAAATCATTCTAAAACAAAAAATTAGTGTTTGTCTTATATAAATCGATAATAGCTGGATTTATAATTCAATTTCCACTTTAGTTTCTAATATTACATATAAAAAGATATTTGTCATAAATCTGTGGAATCCTAATTCTTTATTATATGAAAGAATAACTGCGAAGCAATGTGTCACCTGTGTTCAACGCGTACTTGTATATCTACACAAAGATCGAAGGAAAGTCTTAATGATACAAAAATAAATGAAAGAATATTAAAGATAACTTAATATTAAAGATAAGAATATTAAAAATATTAAAGATAAGAATATTAAAGATAAGTAACTGTTTGTTAAATAACGTATTTATTTACTTTAAAAACAATGAAAACAATAAGGAATAATAATAAACCATTATTTCTCAGTTAATGAGGAATAATAGCAAACTATTATTCTTTTTTATCTGAGTTACACTGAGAAACTTCTTTTTTCAGACTTTCCACAATTGGACCTTGATAATTCAGCTCTAAAAAATAATCGAGCAATTCGGCAGCAATAGCAGTACGTGGTCTTTTAAAAAATGTAACTAGAAGTAATTGTATTTCTTGATTACTAGTAGCTTCTTTCTCCAATAAATGCCTGTGAAAATAAAGACTTTGTTAATTTTTGTGAACGTAATATTTTGTCTCAATATTGCTTTATCCACGATGATTGTGCAGCTTTAAGGAGCAGGGTAAGTTTTCAGATTTAAAATATATAAAAAATTCATCATCAAGGGTGATAAAAACAGGCAATCTTTTTGACCTTATTATTATTGATACAAGAGCTCGAATTTCGGGATGATTATTCAAATATATTTCATTATCTTGTTTTTGCTTTAATTTTATTTTATTTAGTCTTTCTTGTTGTTCAGGTTGTAAAGCTTTAGCGTCATAACTTTTTGAACCACACGGTGGATCTGCTGGATGAAACGGACGCTTATTGTCATATGATAACTCTTTCTCACTGTCCATTTTGAACACTTTTATGAAAAAATTAAAGGTAAATTATGAATACAAAAAAAAACATAAAGAAGGTTAGGACTTGAACTACAACGTTGATCAGATTGAGTTTAATTTAACAATTGACAGTTTTAAAGAAAAATACAGTAACATGTAAGAATATTTATTTAGAAAACAAATTTGGTTTATATATTATTTGTTCTTTTGGTAAAGGATAATGTTGAAGCAACAATAGGAGGAAAATTGCATTAGAATAGGACAGAGTTAAGAAGTCGCATGTCATTAATTATTTTCATGTGCCCGAACAAAGCAATAAAATAATACACGAAGAGAAATCGTTGAAATTTTCAGAACTGACCACGGTAAAACCTAAAAATCCTATGTGTTTAAATTTAAACCTTTTTAAGTGTGTAATTGTGACGTCACCCATAAGAAATGCATTGTCGCTGAACTAAACGTTTAGAAGTGTTTAAAATTGAGGACAATGTATTTCTTATGGGTGACGTCATATTAAACGTTTACATTTAAACCGTGCGACTAGGCAAGAATAAGCTGTGATATGACGAACCGACGGTAATCGTTTTCAGGGCAATATTTTGATAAAATGAAAGGCTGAAATATGCAAAAATATAAAATAACGATAGGCTATAAAGATATTTGAATAAAGAGGTGAAAAAGCAGAGCGATAGTAAAAGTATGGAAAAAAGTGATTGCGTATTGATAGGTGGGATTTAATCTTGGCCACAGCCGCATGCAGAATCCTGAAGTTCTAGGCGAGAGGGAGGAGAAGCAGCATTAATGAGCCTGACGGCTTTAAACAATATTTAAGCAGCTTAGCGAAACTCTGCTTCTATGGGCAGTTACGAACCAGCTCGTTGAAAGTTGACTTTCAATAAAAATGGCTAGTTGGTGGAATAGGGATGCTGTGCGCGCATGAAAGCTCTTGTCATTATATTCGAGTTCTGTAGAGGTACGTGTTACTCGCGTTGCAGTCTTAAACGTCAACGTAAATCACAGCCAAGAGCCGCTTGAAAGGATGTTTCAGGAAAATGTCACGTTTTCACGGTGAAATTTGCGGATGGCAAAGGGTCGTTGCTCGTATATACGAATGGAAGTTATCATGATACATGCGCTCGATGATTCAACAAGCGCGTGTTCGTGGCTTGTCGGTACTTTTATTTTGTATTTCTTGAAAAACCACTGCCACGGTAAATAATAAATTGGAAAGGGCTCTAGTGAAGACGAAAGAAGCAAAGTATTTAGTAGATCGTCATTTGTGCCCCGTGGCATAATCGAAGAACAATACCAATAGATTAGAGAGCGAGACAAGGCAGTTTCAATTACTTGGAACACGTGAAACGAGCTATTCAATTAGTTTTGCCAAGCTGAAATGGCGTGCAAAGAAAGAGAAACCCGTAAAAGATAAGTGCACATAGTACGCATAGTTTACAGTAAATCTCTGGTAGGATCGCATCGTATAGCGGCGCCGCATAAAACACGATACAGTTGTTCGTCGTAAAGAAAAAGTCTAACATAAAAGTAAAGACGAGGCAGATAAATCAAAGACGCGAAGTTTTATAATTAAAACGTACACGCGGCTCGTGCCGTGCAAAATGCATAACGTCAAATTTACGAGGGTACACAAATTTCACACGGCCGGACATAATTCCGAGCGGCGTACAGTCTCTCCCTCTCTCTCTCTCTCTCTCTCTCTCTTTCTCTACGTACGCCGCCGTAGATTTGCATGTGCGCCCGCCGTGTGTATACAGCTTGAGCGTTCCCTGCGCGAATCGAAAAATTTGAATGAAAATACACGGCTTCTGGGCTCGCTTGCGATCGGATGACGGAATAAATCAGCCTGCTTGCACGTGAAAAGCAGCCTGTTATGCGGATATCACGCAGAACTACGCTCGTCGCGGTGGCGCGTACCGATTATTCGAAGGTCCGTTAAGGTCGCGGCACGCGCATTCCACCTATCTCTGATTTGCAACGATCCTTCTTGGCAGTTTGCGGAAAGTGATTCGCTACGAGCAGGAGATAGCTCGATAGACTTCGTTTACAAGTAGGTCGAAAAATGGAGATTCAAGGGAAGTAAGAATAGCGAGTGGTGGGAGTGGAATGTTCAGCAAGAAGTACAACGGCGAACGCGCCCGTGCGCGCAAGTCCAATGAATTTCGAGTGGAGACAGGAAGTTTAACGAGATTCATCATCCGCAAAGAGAGCTGGTTGCAGGCTGTGCGTGAGCAAACAGAGCAAACGCTTCATCTTGGAGTTTACGACGCAGCAGAGCTGTGAGAGTGCGTGAAAGCCGCGGCGAAAACGATATTTAATGCTCATTACGTGCAGAGGCATAGGAATGGTTACGATGATTAACAGCTTGTGCCCCATAAATATACAAAGTGCTTACAATCAGTGAAATATATGTATCGGTAAGCGATAAACTCGGCGCTCGCGCTCCACGGATATCCCGGGCGAAAGTGAAAAACGGCCGTACAAGAGGCTCACGCCCCACGTTATTAATACGCTCATTACGCGCGGCCAAGCCGATCAAAGCCGAGAACGACGACGGCGCGAAGAGAGCGCAGCTGGGCCAAGTGCGAGTAAAAAAGCAAGGTGCCGCGTCGAGCCGAGCTCACCTACACCTCGCCTATCTCCCCGAGCTGCGCGCGATGAGTTATGCCCACAGCCGCAAACATCTCGCGGCAGCGTGGGCGTCCTTTCGTTTTGTTGCGCTCAAAGCCACGATCCGAGTGGTAGCGCTATTTGTCCACGACACCTCTCGCGTGCGCGCGTACACGAGTCCCGCGCGGGGAATCACTTGGGCCGCGGCCGCGCGAATGATCGAGCGTCGCGACCTCGCGCAGTCGCGTGCGTTCCCAGCGAACCAGACGCGATGCGACTCTGTCCGCGATTGATTCCGAAAAAACATCGCGCTGGCCAAGTCGGGAACCCGACGGAAGGAAGCTCGATTTACATCCCGGAGTCGATTATTCGCTCGCTTTAAATCACCGATGCGCGAAGCTGTATTGGCAATTTTTCAGCCCCGCGCAGACTGACTTCTAATTGCAAATGCGGTGCAGCATCGTCGCGGCGCCACACAGCTCTCGGCTGCGATACATAACGTGCAGAGCACGCGACTTGCTAATGCCGCGCAACGCAGCGGACTATAAATAAGAGAGTAATAAGTGCGATATGGACAAAACAAGCAAGGCTAATGACGGCATATCAGTGCGAACGCAGAGATGCAGCGCCAGTAGGATTCATTTTGCCGTGCCCGCGCGCGCGCCTCTTTCATTTTCCGTTGCCGCGAGTGTAACGATGCACGCGCAATAAAGCGAGCGAACGCGAGAAAGTAGGTACACAGAGCAGCGCCAACGGCCGCGCGAGAGATGCGAGTGTCAGCCCCGGATAGAGGAAATAAGAGTCGGGCCATTTACGGGAGCTGCGAGAACGAAAGTAATGAAGCCGTCGAAAGCTGCGGGTCCAGCGCGAAGGAATCGGCGCGCGGCGCGGCGCACTCGAGCAATGATAATCCTAGGACGGAGCTCGCGCGACGAAAATAGCTGGCAGCAGTGCTTAAATCACGATGCATAATTCCGGGCTGCAAGTGGCCGTAGCCTGCGCGCTGTAGGACAAGGGTTCGTAAGGATTACAGTCGGCGGTGCCGTGCTGCTGCCTGCCTGCCTGCCTGCCTGCATGCCTGCGTTGCGCGCCAGGCGGTCGAGCCTATACCTACTCCATACTCTCGACTCGCCGGATCCGTTCAATTTACAACATTAATCTATTTGCAGAGTGAAGGGACGCGCAACCGCTACCGCGCTACAACCTACGTGCGCGCAGCAGCCGCCCTGGGAGGTCCTCGGGCTCGTATCAACTACACTCCGCTCTCGATTATTATGCCCAAGGAGCAGCCATCGTCACCGCAGGACTCGACTACTTTGCGCTAGCACTCTCGTGCTGTATTGCTGTATTATTATATACGGAGTATCCAGCGAATCAGTGCCCGGCACTTTTACTTGCAGCTAATTGATGGTAATGAGCGTGCGTGCGAAGCTTTTCTCCTGTGCGCACGTGTATTCTTCAATAGCGCTCAAATTCTTCATATTAAAACTATCGAAAAATACGCTTCAATTTTCACATCGTGTCATTTTTTACGCCCTACCGTGACTCACAATAATTTACTCGGCAATCATTTTAGCAGTTGCGAGAAAAAGGGAAACTCTAACTGGAGAGTGCGAGAACCGGGATCACGAAAGCCCGGAGAAATATATGGTTCACGCGATATTAGGTAATAACATACTTTAGCCCTTCCAGGAATATACGCGGGTGGAAGCAGATGGTTGAAAATATGGAAAGAGTGAAGTTCACCTATGTGTCAACGCCCGAATGTGCCGAAATCGCAGTCCATTCTTTACTAAATAAGAAAGGAGGGAGGAAAAACTTTCCTAAGTCTAAGATAATTTGTCTTGGCTCGTGTCGCAAAATGTCTTTCATGAATCACTCAAAGCGAATGGAACGACTATGTCATTCTCTATAGCGCTTTAAAAAGAAGAAAAAGGAAAAAGAAAACAGCACGCCGAGACTTCGTAACATATATATAAGTTCATTATTTTGCATCATTAGACAAGACGAAACGAGAGAGAGAGAGAGAGAGAGAAAAGCAAACTTGACAAAAGAGCCTCTCGAGCCAACGATTAAAAATCTTGCTGGCCTTGTTACTCGCATGTAAATTTTCTCGGTGGTCGTTTTCCTTTTTTGCCAACAAACTTGTCGACGATGTCTTATACGCGTTTCGCTAAGTCCTCCAGTCCAGAAAAGAAACAGTCGAAAGGGAAAAAAAGGTCGTTTTTTAATGAATCTCTTTGAATAAGAGAAGAAAGGAGCCTGTGCAAACAAGTGCGCTTCCCTCGGCCTGCGCTAGCAAGCTCTCGGCATCTTTGCGTTCGCGTGAAATTATCATTGAAATTCGGTCGGCGTGCCGGACGCAAATCGCAGCCATCGCACGTGATATTTAGATTGATAATGCGCAAGCCAAAGTGCATGCAAGCAAGGCTTTCAGTGTGATTAGACAGCGCAGGCGTGTGCGCGGTCGCGTAATAAAGCTAAGTAGTCAAACACGCGTGTGGAGTCGACGGCAGTAGCGCGGATTTGTCGGTCGAGTGCCGTATGCACGATGCGCGAGTTTCGCGGAGTGCGCAGAAAAGCCACGCATAGGCACTTGTCCGCGACTTGGCAGATAGACGCGCGCCGACGGAGAGAGCACGCGCGTTATTTACGCGTAGGAGTACGCCTACCGCCGCCGGCCACACATCTGCCGCGCACTTGTTAATAAACGCGACTCGAAGCTGCCGGGTGAGCGGCCGGCGCGTGTCTCTCGTAGCGTCGTTAGATCTATAGTGTACAGCCGGGATAAGCCTAATGAGAGAGAAAGAGAGAATCTATTTTCTCGACGGATTAAGTGCTACGTACTCGAGACGTGCGCGCATGCCTACTCTTTTAATGTCTCTCTCTCTCTCGCTCTCTCTCTCCGATTAATGTCCCCCGCGTATATTGCCCTCGAGGCTTCTTTGGGCCGCGCGCCGCTTACCGTCACGTCCGCGCTCCGCGCGTGTACACTTTTAAACCATCTGCCTGTCGCACTGTGGACACAGAGACACGCACGCAATTTAAAACAGTCAAAGCAATTGGGGTTGTTTTACATGAGAGACTTACTCGTTACCCGCCTGCAAGCCTCCGTTACTATGCCTTTGTGCTGCGTCTGTGTCTAGGTCTAGCCCGTCTCAACGCTCAAATTTATGGCGGCCAATCTATTTCGCCTCTCTCTCTCCCTCTTCGTTTCGCAAAACGCATGCAATATTCAAATATGTTTAATCGGGTCGTGTTCCAAGTTTATTTAATACTGAAAGATGTTCGGACGAATTTATGCGACACTACGCACAGCTGTTTTCTTTGTACTTTTTGCTGCTCACACGAGCGCGTGTAAGTAGATTCGAACGCGATGTAATCGATGTGACCTGTAAGCGTCTACTCTCTTCCGAAAGCTGAGCTTGCGAGCTCGTACGGACGAATCATCTACTGCAACTGAAAGTTGGTCACTATTTTCGGTTGGGGAAATTTTGGTCGGTATAGAAAAGAATGGCCAAGAATAACAATGATCAGGCGCCCGTCAAGCGTCAAGTAGGAAACCTATAAAACACCGTGGGATTACCAAAGGAGGGTCCGACGAGATGGGTATAGTAACCCAATTACGATGTTGTTTACGCAAGGCTTCAATTCACTACGTAATTACAAAGTCCGCGCGTCCTAAGTCAATGTCTAGTTTGGCTCGTCGGCGACGCGACGCGGGAGAGAAGCTGCGTGCACGCCACTGCGCTACACAGCACAATACACACCCTCTCGCTTCCTCTCTGTCTCCCTTGCGGTCTTCTCGCTTCGACCAGAGAAAAAATATTTTTCTAGGCGCAGTGGAAAAAGCGAGAGAGAAGGAGAGAGCAATCGGCTTCTCGGCCGTGCGTAGTACGAGATCGAAGGAGCCGGCGTGATAAATTCGTTAGCAGCTGTTCACGCTGTTTCTCTACTGAGAGCAGAGAGGGGAAGCTTTTTCCATTTCTCCGAGACGGCAACAGCATATTTTCTTCTGATACGTAACGACGTTGTAGCAGGCTTTACGAGCGGACGGCGATTTCATTTTTCGGGCGCACACGGACCATCGACTCGCGGAGAATGTCGCACTTGCCTCTCCACCAACTTTGGGAATTATAATCTTCCCGCGGCGCCGTCCAAACTTTTTCCACGACTAATATAGCGCTGTAATAAACGTTCGGTGTTTTATACGTCTTGAGTGAATGAACGTTGTTAAATTCTCTGAGCTCTGCCGTGGAAGGAAAATGCTGTGACCCCTTTTTTTCAAGAAATTTTCCCAGCCGAACGCGTGTCTCGTAAAAAAATAACGGTACCTCAAATTTCCCCATTTCCGTAGAGTTGATTTCATTTGCAAGACGAACATTTAAACGTTCATAATCAGGCTTGAAGTGTACACGAGCAGATGCAATTTTTGAAAGCACAGCTGGATTATTGCGAGCGAGCAAAAGGCTCATTGCTGCGCGATTCGCGTTATGTGCACAGTAGCTCATTTCGCTGGCGGACCATCTGAGGCGCCGATGTTTGAACAGCGCGTCTCCCAGGCAGGTCTCTGGAATAAGGAATTGCCTCAGACGTAGATTATTTGGCCTAGTCTTCAGGGCGTTTTTATTAGCCTTTTTTATGGTTCTCCACAGCTCTGTGTGTGTGTGTGTGTGTGTGTGTGTGTGTGTGTGTGTGTGCACAGCTTCGCGTAACTGTGATTCTATCGCGTTAAAAACAAACTCGTTTATCGCGGAAAGGAAAGGGACGCCAGAAGATTTTCATTGTGTAGACGCGTCAAATATTGACAGCCTGGCAACGTTATCCCCTTGAGCTCGACGAAATGACAATAGGTAATCGTGAAGCCGCGCATTATAGAGCCAACAACATTTTGACGGTGGCGTACGCTCGCAATCTCTCATTGAGGAGAAACTGCGAGCACGAGCAGGCAGAGGAGCATATTTAATTAAATAGCTCGACATGCGATGGCCGTGCGTGCGTGCGTGCGCGCAGAGTCCCGATGCGGCTCCACATCAGAGAGCGAGAGCTTGCGCGCCGGCGAAATTCGATCAGCACAATCGCGCTCGCCGTGCCGGCGACTGCACGTACAGCTAGGAAGCGCGGCTTCGGGCTCTCTCGACACGTCGGGCTTTTAGTATCTGCGGCCGAGCGGCCACGTTATTAAGCCATTAAATCAAAGTTGCACTGCAGAGCGCGCGCTGATCAAACGCCTGCGTACGTACGCGGAGATCGGCGCCGATCTGCAGCCGTCTCGTTAATTACGGGGCCTTTCTTGATTTATACGAGTGCGCACGCGACGTAGTCGGCAGAGTATGTTGCGCGCGATTGCGTGCTCGGATTGTAGCGGGCCTGCAGCTACGCGTCGCTCGCACTTTGCGATGGAGACGTTGCGCCGCAGCGCCGATAGACCCCTATCCTCCGCTTACGTCGCCCTTTGAGCGTTGCAACGCACCGACCGACCTCTTCATTAATACTCACCGCGCGTCTCCGACTACGTATATTCGTTGTTTTTCATTTTTCGTCAAAATTAAATTCACCTTTTTAATCTGCGAATCAGTATTGATCCAATATTCCGAGGCCTTGACATTTCTTTGAAAACCCACTGCAAAAACCACATAATATTAGTCACATTTAGAGCGTGCCAACTAGTTTTCTGTGAAATCCTCCAATCAAGTGTACGAAAGCAATTGAATTGCACGTTATTGGAAGCTCTTCTTCCGTAAAAGAGGAGCTTACTGTGAATAGACGCCACATGTAATAATACAATAAGTGATATTAGCAGGTCCACTATGTCAAAGGTGTGGTAGTAGTTGACGATGCATTTGATACTCCAGAGTAGATTAATTGATATATTCTGTGAAGCGAGAGTTCAAAGAGACAAGCGATCGCATTATGCGAGTGCTATTGCGTCGAAACAATGAATAGAATGAAATACAAGCGAAGCGGGAGGGGGAGGGGGGACGTTATCGTCATCGAACACTTGCATATCGTACACCTGTCGGGTCAACGCAGTAATACGCTACTGGCGATCGAACGCGAAACTCAGGAAGGTACAATGTCCCGATTCCACGGGCAATCAGTCAAGGAAAAAATAAAAGAATACGCGTCGGATTGTCAGCCGATCGACGATTCGCTTTATTTTGCGCACGATTAATTATGCTGAATAGTTTGGGGTGAAGATGAGCGTGGGCCGATAACAGATATGGCGCTTGCTCGAATCGCCTTGCGCCGCAGCCATTAAGCGACTGTCCGCCGAAGCGCGAAGAATGAATAACGAGGACTCGCTGGGCCGTGCACATCGGATATCCTGCTCGCGGGCGCGCACTCGTACAACGCCGCGGCGGCATTGACGGAAAGCTCGTAAACCGATCCCGCGGCTTTGGCGACGCGCTATTCCCGGGCTTTACGCCTCCTAGATATACTCGCGCGCTTTATTCGCCGTTTCTCCGAGTTGAAGGCTTGTTTTCTCGCGATAACACTCGAATCAATGCCAGCGCTCTAAAGCGAAGCCCTGCGTCGGATAGCTCGCGCAACCGTTTCAGCATTAAAGTACCATCGGACAGCCATAAAACTGAGATAAGACAAGATTTTCTCCCAGCCGAAGTCCTTCGGAGGCTCGAATTTATTCGCGAGTGCGTAGCCGGAGCAGCGCGATGCCTCTTGGAGAAGAAAAAAATAGCTTCTATTAATCCGAAGAAAGAATCGGGCTGACAAACTGTTTGCCGAGGATTAGCATTTTGCGCGAGCGAGGAAGGAAAAAAGAACTCGAAAGCCGGTGTAAAAGAGACGCTGCTATCCGAGGGATTGCCTTCCTGGAAAATTCTACGTCCGGCTGAGGTATACACGTTTTGCATCCGAGTGCTTCTTCCTCTCTCTCTCTCTCTCTCTCTCTCTCTCTCTCTCTCTCTTCGCCGTGTACACACACGGAAGCTTCGCTGTGGGGATGCGGCGCAGCATCCAACATGAGAAGACCAGCGAGTGGAGTGGCTGAAGCGGCTCGTCAACCAAATACGATGGATCTCCGTTTGCTGTTGTCCCTCCCTTTTTATTCTCTCTGTCGCTTGTCTTCGTCCAACGCCAGCTCGTCAACCCACTTGCAATAGCCCTCTCTCTACACATTGTCACATACCTTTCTAGCTTCTCATTTCGAAAACAGGCCAAGTCAATCCCATTTTTTGGCACACATCGTTTGTTCTTTTCACGTACTTCGTTCGTCGATCGCTAAATATTCTCATTGCATTTATTATTTTCTTTCTGTAATGATGATTTTTTCTCAACTGGATTTCTCAATGATTTTCAGCTTTTTTATTCTACTTGGGATAAATCAGATAATAAATCAACGCTAAAAATTGATTTAATCTTGGTTTAAATATCCTAGTGAGATTTTGTATAACGTTCCATCAAACGATCAGTATAAGCACATCAATTTTGATTCGTTTGTTATGGCACGTCTGTAGTATTGATATTCCTCGGAAATCGTTGGTATCGCTGCGCGAGCTTGTTCTCGTCGCTTCTCGAGTGGAGAAGAGAGGGAGACGCGTGGAATCCATAAATTGTCGACTCGTCAGCTGTTTTCTACGCGTCAAATTCTCACTTCTGGCACGCGTGTAAGCAACAGCGACCTACGAATTTCCGACCCTCTCAGCGAGGCTTTTACGGTCAATAATAGGCAGACGCGGGATTCTCCTTGACGGACAGGGTCACTTGGTGTGTGCCACGGCAACTTTCAACAGCAGGAGTCTTTTTTCAAGAGGACGTGGATCTCCTTGTTTCACAGATACCGTTCTTTTGGAGTTTCCGTCAAATAGCACTTCGTAAAATGCTTACATGGAAAAATCGTTTAGATAGTCTTCGAATAAAAAAGAATGGGCCGTCAGAGCTGAAAAAAGATGTATTTCACTACACGTAGCCATAAAAATACTTGTGCTTACTCCAGCCATCTCCGAATCTTTGAAAATTCTTTATTCGTGATAATGATCTTCGATACTGAAGCGCATTCGGCTTCCTAGTCCTTCCGTTAATTTCAAAGAATAGTCGAGAGTCTATTTAAAAAGAAAAGGTAAATTGAAAGGCAGCGCGACGCTTGGAACGCGGAGGTCCTTTAAAAAACGATAAACCACGCAGGCGACAGAGCGTTTTTCGACGAACAGTCAATATCCTGTGGCAAAAAAGAAATCTGCATGGTTGGTGCGGTCGGGGTGTCGAGTGCAGAAAAGCTCTAAAAAAGGGGGAAAAAAAGAACAGGAGAGGAGAAGAGAGCCGATACACATTGAAATTGGGCAAAACCGCGACGCCGAGAGAACATATCTTTCCTTTCAAACGATGCGCGGCAGCACTTTACTTTGGGCCGTGAAAACCGCAGGGCGAGCCTGCCTCGCGTCCCCCGGAGATTTTTCACGCTGCGACGATCGGCCAACAAACGGCAAGAACGCCCGGCGCATCTCTCGGCGGCCGATCTGCCCACGCGAATGCTCTATAAACAGCACGGGCTTACGCCTCGGCGACGTTGCCGCGGCTTTAGCTGGGCCGCGACGCAGGTTAGGGATTTACGTTTTCCCGTTGTTCGCGAGCGCGAGAGCTAAGCATTTTTCAGCGCGGCTAAATTACGATCCGACGCTGCCGGGGAAGAAAAGAATCCGGACTGCTTTGTCGCGGCGCATACGCGCAGCAGGCTCTCTCGGTCTATGCGTGCCGGCGATAATGCCACCTGCTGCCCCGTCACAAAAGCGCGCGGCCCGTTGTTAGGCGCCTTGTGAGCCTCGTGGACCGGACACGCGAAAGGAGATTAGCTGTATCTCGCGAGTTTCGCTCTTCGATGGAATCGATAGTTTGGCCTCGTCGGGAGTTCGTCCCTGCTAAGTTTTATGTATGGGCTCGGTGTGCGTTTGTGTCTGCTCTTTGTTGGATGTTATTTTGACAAGGTACACGCGAGGGCCTGCGTTCTGTGAGAAGAAAATGACAGGCGCACTGCTTGCCGCTCGTGGATAATCGCCGCCGAAGACAAAATATTTTTCACGCGCACGCGTCGCGCGTATGCACTCGGGATGATTGCTTCGATAAAAGAAGACGTCGAGGAGGCGCAGACGAGACGTTTCTCGGTTTCAATCAGGCGCGCGTCGAGATACGACGAGAGTTCGTTATTCCTCGCAGATCGCAAAATCATTGCAAATTGAAATGGTCGATGGCAAACGTCCGTTTGCGAACGTCGCTAAGATCGAGCTTTCCTCCGCGTGCACCGGCAGAACGCGCCATTAGCGAGATACTGGTCCGTTGGCCGTTCGGCCAATTTTTGCCGAGGCGCAGCTTCGCCGGCCTCATCGGCAGATAGCACGGGATCGGGGCGCGCTCGAACTCAGCGAAACGAGAGTGATTCGCGGCTCGCACATCTGTTTGATCAGGGCGATCGATGCCTTGGGCGCGCACAATGAGCACGCACACGGACGCAGGCAGCAGCGCCGTAGCTTTGTAAAAGAACCCATCGCCTAATTCGCTCGGAGTGCAGACGAGCCTTGTATTGGGCGGCGCGTGATCGATCGGACGATAAGCGCGCTTGCTTTTGGATTATCGACAATGCGCTGCCATTCTGTGATCGACGAGTGCCGCTGAAAAGAAGATTACGCCTTTATTGTTTACAAATTGCTTTACCCAGCCCCAACTGCGCGGCACATCCATTGCATTATGCATTACCCGAGCAACTATCGCAGTGCATTTATTCATACGTTTCTAACAATTGCACGGTTCTGGATAACGAGCGCGTGTCCTGGAAACGTTCGCGGACGCGAGCGTCGTTGCACAACCGAAGGCGCCATCCGCTATCGACAAAGAGAGTCGAAGGAAAACCTTGGAGAAAGTCTACGAGGCTCGTTTTTACCTGCCTGGGACACGCGCTATAACGCGGGCAAATTCTAAACGAGGAGAAGCAGAAATAACTACATCGATTAAGATGGCCACCCGCAAGAAGCGAGAGACGAGTCAAGTTTCCAACGCTGTACAAGACTTCTCTCGCCTTTAATCGTCCTACGGGTACAGTGACGCGACGACGACCGGACAAGATCATTTGTTTCTCGTTTCTTCGTCCGTTTCTTTTCAGCCAGTTTCGATCCTCCAGCCGCAGACCCCGGACCCATGTTGCTTTTTCTGCCCGAGCTTTACACAAGATAAAGGCTAACACTTTTTACATCGTACATGCATTTTTCCACGAGAAGACAATCGGTTTCTTTATTTCCATGAAATTTGGCATTTTTGCATATCACCGCAAGCCAGCGTTACGTTCACTACAGCGGCCAATAAAAATTATTTCTCGAGAGAAGCATCGTGTTCGGTCGTTAAAAAACCAAGCAACTTCGATTACTCAACGTTGAGTATTTTTTAGTGCTTACATCAATGTGTACAATCGCAGTGTTTTCGTAGCTTGAATTTGATATTTCTTATGAATATTTCCGTACAGGAGGTTTTTAGCTGAAAGTATAGAAAACACGACAAATTTAGATGGATTTCCTTCATGTTTTGCCAAGGAAACTCTTAATTCAAATCATATTAAAAGAAAAAAACGAGCGTTTTCCAAAGTAGACTCTGGGGTACGATGTAAAATTGAAAACGAATAGCTTAGCGCGTAAGTGGCAGGCTTGGCGTTTTCTCCGAAAAAAAATTTATTATTCTCATTTGTAAAGAGAGATTGGAGGAGGAGTGGGCTGGAAATAGGGCCGGGATGGTGTGTTTACTCAGGAATAGAGTGCGGCTAAACTGAAGATCTATTTTATATGTAGCACATAGACTGCTGCTCATACACGGTTTGTAGGTAGCGCCCAACAAATCTCTAAATAGGCTCTCTCGCTCTGCTTGCCTGCGCTGCACGACCCTTGGGACCGTGCGAGCATCGCGCCTCTTTTTATGGGGGTGCATTGTCGCCAGGAAATTGGCTTGCGGTCCCTGTGTATTTTTCTCTCTTTCGAATTTCAATGAGCGATTTCTTCGAATGCGGCTTTAATGATGTGTGCGCCAAGGTGGAAGCTCGGCTGTGCGCGCGACTAGGGGTAAAACACCACCCTTGTCAATAAAAAACAGCGCCAAATCCTGGCTCGAATCAGACATTGTCATGCGATCCACTGACTAACAAAGAATATTATTATGTGCGCCATGCAAACATTCGATCAATTTTTCCTCGTTTTCTTACACTTTTTTCCTTGTATGCCCAACTGTTCATCTCGATTTGAATAATGCAATATTCAATTCAATCACTACCAATAATTTCTTTGTGATGTGGTTCACGTAGCACTATCAATTAAAAAGTATCGATGATCGTGCAGTTTTTAACTGAAACATTCCAATATGTACAACAGCTTTGAAACTGTTTCACGGTTGCAATTTCTTTCTACGTTAGCAGCTACTTGTTAACGTTTAAACTTCGTTTTGAAAAACGGTATACACTTTCGCGACTCATTGTTTAAAGACTTCAAAAGCAACACAATACGCACACACACGCGCGCGCCCGCGCGGTAATAAGCAATTCAAATGAAAGGAGGCTTATTTTGGTCGACAATGACATTGATGGGGTACACAAGCACGCACAAGGCGAGTGCAGCATTTCGAAAACTGAAAAGTGTGTAATCGATCGAGCGTTGAAGAATGGTATTCAGCTGCTATACGACCGAAATACATAATTCAAGTAAGCGCGCGCGCTCAGCAAGTACATCGTGAATGTTTGACCCTCACAACTTGAGCCACCCTCGGGGAATCGTGTTTGGCTTCTCTCTCTCTCTCTCTCTCTGTCTCTCTCTCTCTCTCTCTCTCTCTCTCTCTCTCTCTCTCTCTCTCATTGCTAGAAGGAGAAAAAGTATTTTTGCACGATTGCAATTATCGTGCTTACAAAAGTCTACGGCGGATAATAAGGAATGTACAAGAAAGACGAAGGGGGCAAGCGAATGAGAGAGAAAGAGAGAGATGCTGAAATAAGGCATTTGCCTATACTCGTAAATACTGCCTTTTACATCGCATACATTATGCTGAATTAATAGGGCTCATTGAAGAGCAGGTTCAGAATTAACGTCGATCCACGCTGTGACAAAGAAACGAATAAAACGCTGTGGACTTGTAGTCCAAAAAATACGTCGCGAAACTTTTGTTTGTTTCTCCACTTTTGTTGCTTATTGCTCGCGTAGAATTAATCAAAATGATGAATCTTTTGATACGAACGAGTGAACTATTCAATAAATGTTGTAAATTCAGTAAAGGTTCGCTTTACATAGGTACTCTCTGTACGCGTCAGTGAATTATTAATTCACTTTGTTGAATAAAATCAAGGTACATCATTATATAGATGTATTTGAGCTGGCTAAATGATTAGCAAATTTTATTCTTCTAATAAGCCTGATATCGTGTAGTTAATTTTGATTACAGATAATGCAGTTGTGTTTGTATGTATGGATTGTTGTAACTATTCGAGCTCATCGGCAAAACCATGTACCCGTACAAAAGCTCATGGTCGATACATACAACACGTAATATCTCTAGAATAGCAAACCTTTCGTAATTTAGCTACACGTGCACTGACCATCCATGCGCATTCCGAGTAATTAGCCCATGGGGATCTGTTTGGAGTTATTTATAATTTATGACTGTTATTTATTGGCTATAGTGATGTAGTTGTATAAGCACATATTTTATAACTATGGTATTCCTACAGTACTCGAATCATCATCTTTTATTTAAAATCAATATTTCCTTAGTTGTCTCACTTTTACATTTGAAATAATGCGTACTTTGCAGAAACGTTTTTTGCATTGTCTCCGTACGATAAATTAGGATCGGGCATTGGCAGAACTGCGCAATACAGATCTGTAGAGCTTGGTATTGTTAGAGAAGAGCTGACGAGACAGAGCGCTGAGTAGTTAGATATAGGAATTTGTGAAATACACAAGTCAACTGGGATTTCGGTGTAACCGAGCTTAGTGCTGATAAGCCGTTGTATTCATAATGCTAATTCCAAATAGTTACATTTTAACGGTTAACTAGAAAGCGCGTACGTGGCCGCTGGATATGGTCTCCATTAGTATCCACGTGAAAAGAACGCGACTAGAGCTAATGTAAATATTGAACCACGAATAACGCTGCCATTTCGAAGAGTCGCCTCAATATTGGAAAGCTAAACGGGCGCGCTGCGAAGAAAATATGCAGCCCGTGCACATCATCCGTACGCGCAGTGTATCGAGTGAGCCGTAACAAAGTGTCGCGCCGGCGCGCAATCTTACTCGAAGAGAAGAGGCTATGCACTTCCTTCGCGGATATCCGTGGGTGGCGCGGTCTGGCGGCATTCGCCGAGTTGCATTCGTCGATCGTCGAACGATCGATCAACGCTTGTGAGATCGCAGGCCAGAGGGCGGGGGGAAGCTGTATTTCGCGAGACAACGACAGAGAGCGCATTCGGCCCCTCCTCCCGAAGATAACAAGCCTGGACAAGCAGCAACGGCGACGATATTCACTGGCGCTGAGTAAGGGATCCCGCGCGAGTACTCTCTCTCTCTCTCTCTCTCTCTCTCTTGCCTGTTTTACTCGATTTGCCGCCGTCTCTCCGTTGGTCGCGTAAGCCGGCTAAAGACGAAAAGAGAGAGAAAGCATCCCCATAGCGCCGGGGATTTACAGATGTCAACTGTTTTTGTTGCGGCAGCTGCACGGCTCTCTCTCTCTCTCTCTCTTTCTCTCTCTTTCGCTCACGAGGGCATTTATCCTGGTTTTCTCTTGCGTGTGCATTACGCCTATGTGGCTGCGTACACTCGCTGCTGTCCCTCCTTGTTTTCTCTAGGCGAGCGGCGCTCTGTGTCTGTCTGTCAATTTTGGAAGCGCACGCCGGCTCGCGCAAGGTCAACCGTATCGCCTTGCCCTGTAAATGCCTGTGTTCCATTCGGCGATTCACGTCGCGCCGAGGACCGATCAATTTGCTAAATGATTAGCTGGCAACTCGTTGCGCGGCCCTGTTATACGAAAGCAGGGGACATCCCCTAGGCGCACAGCACGACGCCTAATCTGTTGCTTTTTGCATCGCTTCATTGTCCTCGACGATCGCACAGACGAGTCCCTGTGCGTTTCCGTGCGTACACTATGAAAATAGGCTATTTTCGCGTGCTCGTATCGCGAGGCAAGATGAACGTCCACGGGCGAGTGCTCGAGCAGGCAGGAGCGTGGAGTAATAGTCGAAAGGCGCAAAGTTGTCGGAGCTTTGCAAAGCTGTTGCAAAATGCATTGGACACGGGCGTGCTCCGGATAGAATTTAATTAAGAATCCGGAGTATCCCAGGGCGCGGATAATGAAATGCTGGCTAATGCGATAGCCCAGCGGAATGAGACTGCTAATCAAAGTTGGAGAGGGAGAGGGCGAGACCTAGAGCGGCCGCGTCTCGGGCGCGATCTGCTCTTGGGGACGACGCTCGCGGGTCCTCTCTCATCCCGGAAGCCCGCCATTAATATCCTCGCGGCAAATGTGCACGAGTGTGTCCAGCTAGTGCGTCCGCCGCGGCGGCGGCCAGGCGCTAAGCTAATTAAATCGGGCCAGATCTGCGCGTGGATTGCTCACCTGTTAGTTCGCGTGTCAAACGTTGTAATTTCTTTGATACCCGAGGATCCGCCGGCAGAAAGAGACAGCGTGGCAGCAGCGCCGGCAGCTCGTGTGACTCTCTTTCTCTCTGTCTCGCTGGCCAAAGCACTACGACTATGCAATTCGAGATTTAATTAGAGCTAATGCCGTCCCGTCTGCGTATATGCTGTATGCGTGCCAGCGAGCCAAGGGACTAACACCAGCCCAACTACGCGCGAGCGGCAAAGGGTCAGCGATATTACTCTCTCTCTCTCTCTCTCTCTCTCTCTCTCTCTCTCTCTCTCTCTCTTTTCTCTCGGTATATTGTTTTCAAGGGTCTTTTCAGGCTGATTGGCAGGATAGCCAGGATTAGTGTCATGCGGATCCGCGGACGGCCCTACCATTGCTCAGATCGTCAAGGGCTTCCCTCCAAATCGGATAGGGAGATGCGTGGCGCGTGAGCAACTTTTGGACTTGACAGAGGATCGGTAGCGAAAAAAAAAGTACGACAAGCGAGATACTAATCAAGGGGACGCGACTGACGAGATTCTCGCCGTACATAAGAATGGTCCAATTTCGATGGTTCGCAAATTGACAGGGGATTTGTGCTTAGTCTAGCGAATTTCGGATAATTATGCTCCGCCGGGGATGGGGCATCGAGAGGATTAGTTAGGCAATAAACCAAACAGATAGATTGAAATGTTGAGCGAGAAGGGAAAATGGAAAGGAAAATCTTGGGTGAACCGACGGCCTCGGCAAATTGTAAACGAAAATTCGATAAATCACGCGAGATAGTCGAAGGCAGCTCGAGCGTAGCTGTATTTCAAAACGATCCACTGGAATTTGTCACGCGTAAATCAGCGCGAGACAAAAAACTCCATCCATATCCGGCTAAAAATTCGAAACAGATGTGAAGTACATCATGGGCAAAATCGATTTGTCGGCGGGCGCGCGCGCGCGCGAGCCACGCTCCCAGTGTACCGTATACCGTATACATACATACGTTCGACGTGTGGCCTCGCGCGCTGCTCTCGGATTTTTACGAGTTTCCAGGTCTCCGATTGCAGATCCTGCCGCCGCACGCCTCCGGATCTGCGTCGTCGACGCCGCCGAGCAGGGTCACTCGGGCACTCAGGCCAATTTATGCATAATGTGCTTTTGTGTTGCGTCAAATTCACGTCGTAAATCTGCTGTAATTAGGGATTATAATGATATGTTAAAGAGGCGCAGAAGCACGTGATCGAAATTCGCGCGTAGCAGGGACGTGTACCGAGAGGGAATAAATCGAGCGCGCGCTGCCGTGTGTACGCTAACAAGACAGCAAGCGAAGCAAAAGGAACAAAGTAGTAGAAGCGCACGGGGAAGGCAGCTAGCAGTGAACCGTCCGCGCTGCTGCAGCAAAGCCGAGGAGTCGTGCTCGACGTCATAGCGGGGCATCCATCGTGCGGCCTGTACGACTATTCTATTCGGTCGACGGAATAGAACGCACGCGGCGTGCAGAAGCCAACCGAAGCAGACCACGGGAGCGCATATGTAATTAGATTTATGAAAAGGACTGTGGCGCATCGAGTGTGTACCGCCGAGAAAACAGAAGGAGACATTTTTACGTTGATCGTCGGCTGCTTCGCCGTAAAGAAGGCCGCTCACGCGCGAGCTGCTCGTTATCCGGAGGAAAATATGGCGCGCGCGCGCGATATACGCACGCCTAACCAAACGCGACCAGCACGCGCGAGGACCTCTGAACTTCCAAACAAAAGCCCCCATGCTTACCGTGGCTCAGATGCGGAGATAAACGCTGCGGAATGTACCCACCCACTACCGCGTACAATGCGTACACCGGCCCCGCTGTAGGCTACCGTTCACACCGCGCCCAGATCGCCGGAGTAGTGCAAAACGAGAGAGAGAGAGAGAGAGAGAGAGAGAGAGTTACCCTGACCACCCCCTAGCTTGCCCTCTTTTTCCGCGCGCGCACACACGTCAACGCCAGAGCCTTCGTCCTCGAAATCTATCCGCACACGCACGAGGTACACCGAGCAAAAAGTCGAGTGGGTCTACGTCGCTAGCTCGATATAGCTTCTATACTCATGCATATATCTACGCACTCTTCGCTAAATTTGCCCCTATGGATTTCGAGCGGCTATATTACGCCGGGAAATCCCTTTTGCGTACCTTCATTAGCACCGCAGTCCCTGCATAAATTAATTCAGCTCTCTTTCTCGTGATCTTCTATGATGTCGTATCTAATTAAATAGAAAACTTTGCTCAAATTAGTTTCACGCACGCTTTACCCGAAAGATACTCTAATCGCTATACTGTACCTCTCCAACTGGATTTATATTCAATTATTCAATTTCAAACAGTCCTACATTGCTACTCGTGCACTTATCACTAATTTATTTAATCATCTTGAATGTTATAACTTAAATTCGATTATACATTTATGAAGCTAATTTTGTTTGGATGATCTTTATGGAATTTGGAAATTGCTTTGACAGTTACGAAAACTCGTCCAACGTACGAATATTCAAACAGTGTTTTATCCAAAGTCGTTCGGATAAATTCCTTCGAATACGGATGCACCTCATTTGGTCTGAAGCGTCTCAAAATCACAGGACTGCCGAGCCAACGTACTTTCCTTGTTCGAGTACTAAGAAACGCGGTCCACGGTCCGTGACGCGTTTTCGTACTTTGACATCTTGTATAAATGGTCTTTGATCACGTTGAAATCAAGTTTCAACTCGATGAAATTGCTTCGCCAGCATTTATTGCTTTTCTAAACTCGTAAGTGATAGCTGTATGTTACAACAACTTGTCAAAGCAATTTGATCGGCAGATTAATAGTTCGATGAAAACGTGCTTTTAAATTGGTAGTTGCCGAGCGTGGCTTTCTCTCGGTGTAAATTGATTTTCGTTGGATGCGTGCAGCACAGCCGGGAGTACGTAGACAGCACGCGCCAAAGCCAAATTATATTCCATCAAAGGCAGCGCACCTGCTCATACGTAGCTGGTCGCAGTGGCGAGCGGGAGAAGGCAAATTGAGCAAAGCTAAAGGATGGCCAGCGACGGTCAAAGTTGAAGGAAAGCAACGAGCTGACCAGCCGCGCGCTCCAATTGGACACACAGGCACAGGAAAGCAATCGGAATTCGTCGACTGTTCACCACGCGGATCACGTAGATCGTCGTGATTCTCAATTAACTGAGGCCCAACTGCGCTATGTGCGCTAGAGAGGGGGAGCGAATCTTCTGCTCTGTCCCCGACACAACGTCCCGCTCACGTACGTGCCATACGTAACCACGTATGTCGAGCTGAAAATAAAAAATCAACATAGCACTTTGGACCGCCGCCCAGCACTGCTCACGAAGAGTGCGAGTATTTTTAATTTTACAGCGTACCTCCGAAAAAGCTTTATTGCCTGTCAATCGAATCTAACACAACCAAAATCTCAAATAGAGAAATTTTTGATTTGTGCTTAAAGTTGTCTTACAAGGAGTACCACTTTCAGGGGATAATTTTCAAGCGGAAAAATGAATGAAATGTAGAAATGGTTTGAGTAAATGATCACCGCAAACATGGCTGTATATACTCATAAAGGGCCGCGCGCAGCGCTGGCATATTTGCCAAGCGAGGCTTGCAAAAAATATTAAACGTTTTGCCGGCTAGGAGGTATAATTTCGCAGGATTATTCTCGAGCAAACAGCAAAGAAAAAGCAGATCGAGCGAGAACAAGGGAGCAGCAGCAGCAGCAGTAGCAGAGGCAGCACGCAAGCGTACGAGCCGAGCAAGCGGGCGAGCGAGAGTGTGCGTGGAGAGGCAGCGGCGGAGGCGCGCGAGCGCCAGCCTGCACCGAGAGTTGCAAGTTAATTCCGTATTCACATATTTACCGTCGAATTAATCAAGCCGCACATAAGCGGCCCCCGCGCGCAGTACAACTTCCAGGCCGGCGCCGTCGTCGCTATACATTTCTGCGCCGTTCGCGCTTTCGCTTATTTACGCAAAGCCAAGTTCGCGCGATTGCTCGACCATTTCGGTCCATTTCCGCAACTCCGCGCGATCTTTTCTCTCCCGTCGCGCTCACTCGATCACCCTACGCCACTGATACACTTACTCACCCTTTGCCTTCTACCCTTGCCATTTCGCCTCCCTCTGCCTTCTTCTTTGTCTTCATCTCTTACGCGCAAGAGCGCTGCATTTTTCTTTCACCTCTTCTTTTTTTTCGTCGTTTCCCCAGTAGAATCCTCTCCGAAGGCACAGCTATTTATTTCTTTACAACAGTTGCACTTACGCCAAGTCGAGTTTGCATTTTCGTTGGACGTACTTCGTTGAAAGTTTTTTGTCAAATCATTCACAGTAGTTCGAAGCTAGGCGCGTTCTTCGATATTCGCGATTCGCATGGCTGCCTGTATAATAACCAATCAAATTCAAGAATTTCAATGAAATGTAAAAACAGTAAAGGTCCGAGGAAAAGAAAAACGAAATTCGTTTATTATTTTCGTTTTTTCGCATAGCCCAAATAATCTTCTTACCGCAGGAAAGTCAATTAAAACTTGACAAATCCTCTTTTCATAATATTTTGGTCAGGTTCCAGCAAAAAATGGGGGGAGGGGAAAACGCTAGCTACATAAAAGGCTAAATGCCGCGGAAAATACGGCAGCAGCGCTAGAGCCGGCTGAATTATTAACTGTTGTATCTCGCGCTCTCGCGCCGCGAAATAAAACCCGAAATAAAGTAACGTTGCAGCTCGGCCTAAAGCCGTAAATGACCATCGATTTTTCTCGTGGCTGCGCGAGCACGCACGCAGCGAGAACGAGCGTTGGAAGTGGCGTAACCGGTGAAGCGACGCGACGAGCAGTTTGGTCATAAATCAGCGCACAAATTGGCTCGATGCCATCGGCAATCGTACTTTCATGAGCTCTCTGCTCTCGCATGTATGCGCGTCGTTTTCAATAGGCCAAGAGAGAGAGAGAGAGAGAGAGAGAGAGAGAGAGAGAGAGAGAGAGAGAGAAAGCGCCAGTTGCAAAGGAATAACGATTTTTCGTTAGCACGCGGGAAAGTGTGTTTATGCATAGTCGCGAGTGTGTCAGCGAGTTGCTCGCACGCTAAGGCCGGACTACTCTCTCGAGCTCGACAAGCCAATTTGTCGCTGTCAGCGCGCGATCGTCAATCGAGCAGTCGATGGCTTGTACACACGCGTAAACACACACATACACACAGGCTCGCGCACTCGCAGCTCGAGCTCTTTCGCACGCATGAAAATGCTAATACATAAATTAGTCTTTTGTCCGTTTGTTTTTGGATTCATCTCGCGTGAAGCACTCTCACAGGCTGTCAAGTGCGCCTGACTCGCCATTAACACGTCCTCGGCGCGTGATTGAGAGATTAATTTTTGGTCCGTTTGAAAAACTGCTCGCAACTGTCTGTAGTTGGCTCGACAACCGTAATCAGTCGATTATGGATCCTTTCGCTCACGACAGGGCGAAGCTGTGCAACCGCAGACTCGTCGTTCAACCCGGGGGCGTGGAAGAAAGGCACCGAGCTTGAAATAAAACAGCAGCGATGTAGATTGACCGGCACTGGAATTGGCGCCAGTCGAAGTGGTTCGACCAGCAACGTACGGCAAATCGATAGCCGAGCGACCTGACGGTATCAATGAGAGTTTGGTCAGGTAACAGTGGCACAGTGTAGTAGCAGCAGTAGACAGATTTGCTCACGCCTAGACGTCTATCGATCATGCAGCTTGTAAGCGAAGCCGGCAGTGGTAGATACGTGTATAGCACTCGGACGCTGATCGCTATTCACAGCAGACCGCAACGATGCAGCGGCGCCGGCTGGCCCTAGAAACGATTGCGTCAATTTATTCGCGCGTAGAGGTAGCTGCCCGAAACACACAGGCTTCCAAACCGACTAGCGCGCGCTCCGATGTGCTCGCGAGCTTTTGTTATACGCACGTTATAGCGGCGAAATAGCGGCGAAATAGCGGCGAAATAGCGGCGAATCGGCAAGGCCAACTCGCTCGTGAGCCGAGCCCGAGCCTCTCGATCGCGGCACGTCGACGAGGCGCACCGGCAAGCTCTCGTGTTGGCTTCGTCACACCGATTCCAATTCGCGCTGACAGTCCGATCGAGTGGACAGCCCTTCGCGTCCGTGTCTTTATTCTATTTGATCCTATTCGCGCGCGCAGTTTCACCGACTTGTTTACTCCGTCGATTCTAAAACCAATACTTTTCGCTGACAACTTTTTTCCCAAAACTAGACGGTCTTCGATGACAACCTTACGCTATTTATACATATGTTCATTTGGGTCGAATAAAGACATTTATCGATCGTGTTGTACAAACACGTCATACGAGACACGCTATATACTATAGTTTTTTCCAGTATAGATCTATCTTCTCTTACAGACCCTATTTATAAGAACCGGCCTACGTCATTACAGCGTAAATACTAATAGCATCGTATAAGCTGCCCTATGGATATCGCAAGATACAGACAGAAAATTCCAAGTGTCGATAGGCAATGATCAATAGATGAATGATCAATTTACAGGAATTATTAGGATTGTTCGTAGCTGGAGCGCTGTCGAGTTCGAACAAAAAGAACCATTGCCATTGCCTAAAATTGATGAATCAAGTATAGGAAAGACGAACGTAATAAAGAAACTATAATTTGAAGAAAATGAGACAACATAAGTAGCGTCGTGCAAACGGTCCACGGAATCAGGAATTTGACGTAGACGGAGCGTGTGGACTAAACAGGGTTGGCACTTGGGGGTAGATATATCAGAAGAGCCAGTGCAGAGAGAGAGCAGATCCACTGTAGCCGTGGAATTCGAGTAATGGAGAGGGTGATGCGCCGGCATGCGGCGCGTGCATCTCGTCTCCGGCGTAGTGGGCTCTCTCTCTCTCTCACTGTCTCGCTTCTCGTGTACGGCGGCATAGTAGCCGTATAGCCAAGCTCGCACGTGCAACCATGCCGGAGCGAGAGAGCAAAGAGAGAGAGAGAGAGAGAGAGAGACAGGTAGTTCGGCTCTCGTGCATGCACGTGCGGACATTATAACGAGGACGAAGCGCGACCCTTTCAAGGCCCCCCGCGCGTGCAGTGCTCATCGTGTCGCGAGAGCGCAGGGGGTTGGCACTCGTGATTCGCCGCTCACGGATTGCCATTGCAGCCAGGAATTAAGCGGAATTGCGTTCTTTGCTCGCGTTCGCGGCTACTCATGGCAGCGCCCTTGCGCCCATTCGACTGGAATTTCATATTCAATGCGCGCACAGACGAGACTTTTGCATGCCACGATTACAGCGCGAGCATCGGCCCGCTACCGCCACGGCTGCGCCACGCGGTACTCGCTCGGGCTTGTTAACACGCCCTACGTGCTCCTGCAAGAGCGCGAATACCAGCCAGATCGACTTCTTAATTAACGCACTTTTAATTTCCGCCTTGCCCGCGCCATTATTTTGTTTCTCCTTTCGTTGCAACGCTGCAATTCCTTGCGCGTGCCGACCCGCGATGTTTACTAATTACTTCGCTCTCGGTGAGTGGCGCGCGCGAACGTGTCGACGGAGCCCGATGAATCGAGGCGCTCGGGGTAGCACCGACTGGAGCTGCCCATACAACGGATACAAGTCGTGCGCGATAAAAGTGCGCGAGAGGCACCAAACGAGCGCGCTGTCGCGGCCACGGGAGGATGGAGACGAGAGCAGAGAGTGCGAAGCGAGACGCGCGTGTACCTCTAAATTTAGGATGCCTTCGACGTAGGCCGCGACGCCAGTATCTCATCCGATCTCTCGTGTCGCGCGGAAGTCGCCCTGACGGATGCCGGCAATTTAGACAGTTGTAGGATGAAAGAGCGAACTCGAACTCGACCCCGGCTCCCGAAGCAGTTCTGTCTCTGGCAAAGAATTTCACGCTACCTATGCATAAGATTTAATGCCACCAGTGCGCCGAGCTGTTAGCTGCTGCGCTCGTTGCTTATTGTTTTCTTTTCGTAAAATGGAGCGAATTCAAACATTCGAAAAAGCTCGCGCCAGCTTTATGTCGAGAATCGACTCGATCTCAGTTCCTTGTCTAATGAGGTTCGTTCGATCGAGCAGCCGATGCATTTTCTTGACATAAATTACAAGTAATCGAGAAAAACGTCTGATATTTCCAATATCAAAATGAGGACAGAAAGAAAAGTCGAATGGGTAACGGAGTATTGATAAAGCAGTGAATGATGAGATTTATTCAAAAACGTTTATCAGATGCCAGTGTTCGCGGAGCTAAGTCCGTTTGGCCGAGCGATTTCTCAAATCGTAGCCTAAAGCAGTAAATGCGACGAGGCTCGTGCCAGCACGTAGAGGAGTTCGAAAGAGAGTGCGGAGAATGGGGTGGGGTTGGGTGGTTGGGGGGCGGGGGGGGGGGGGGGGGGCATACATATATATCTGCTCGCGAGCTTACTTCCCGCCTCGTCTGGGGGTATATCTTTTACTTCCGCCCCTTCTTTCGACTTTTTCCTCTCCCTCCTCGATGCGATGGCTCGCGCGTACGCGTCTAGAACGGTTCTAACGGCCTAGGGCTGCTCCGCCTGGTTGCTGCACGTGCGCTCGTTTAACATTGCTGCGAGCTCGGGACCA
The DNA here is from genome assembly GCF_024137745.1 of Phymastichus coffea. Classification (NCBI taxonomy): domain Eukaryota; kingdom Metazoa; phylum Arthropoda; class Insecta; order Hymenoptera; family Eulophidae; genus Phymastichus; species Phymastichus coffea. The sequence continues at coordinate 12,757,198 of NW_026706814.1, forward strand.
GGCAGCCTAGCAGCCAGCCAGCCAGCCAGCCAGCCAGGAGCAGGACAAGACATAAAGCGAGAAATTGAGACTGTCTTCCCTCTTAACCGGTACGTGTTGGAGATAGACAGATCTGCAAAGAGTGATAGTCAATGAGATAGCTACCCTCGAGCTCGAAATATATATACGTGCTTGAATAAGAATCTTATGAAAGGTGAAGTCGCGTACAAATGGGAATATTCATAACTGGATATACTCTGGAGAATTGAGCACGTGCTAAAGATATCAGCACGTCAACTCGTCTCGACATTCCTAAACAAACTGCAACTTTAGTCTTTCGGGCAGAGTGCGCAACTTTGACATGGACCCATTGTTTGTTTTATCCGTTTTTGCATTATTTCCCGAAAGGCTTTCTAACGAACAAACAATGCAAGCTCCATCAGTTGCAGTAAAATCAATTCTATTGCCATGACTGACAATTGGTTGATTAACTGCGGCATTAACAATGGAATAATAGAACAATACGCCTGTGATCGTCAATTAAAGTAGAATTATGCATTATTTTCTGGACGAAGCCATATTAATATGAGTGATTCCGAAAGTAGTATTGAATTTCCGGGGCATAGTAGAGTCAGAAGACTACGCTAATGAAAGCCAAAAGCGTAAAACCGTCGCGCTCGTAATTAAAATAGCATGCGCCGAAGCGATAGGGATTTTTTGTTCGCTCGCGGCCCTAAATCCCCGCTAATATCCTGGATGCTAATGAGAGCGCTCGCAGATCGGGCGCGCAAGATTAAGGCGTGTGAAAGCTCGGCGTTGTTCTATTGGTGGAGCAGTTTTTGCGCGCGTGCCGCTCGGCAGCTCGGGAGAGAGACTTTCTCGCCTGACGTCGGGAGATCTCCGTCGCGATCAGCACGGCGGAAACGAGCCCTTCCATCGCTACGGAAAGGCGAGAAGCCGCCCAAGCAGGCCCTTTGAAATTAGACGCTGGGTCGTATTTATTTGTGCGATCCGGCCACGTCGAGCGGGGCTGCGCAGCTTTCGTGCCTTGATGTATGTATTTATAGAAATTAGCCGATATACGCCGCGGTTCCACTACGATCCTAAGCTTATTGAAATCGGGCTTTGCCGATCGAGTGCCAGCTTTCATTCGAAATATATGAAAAGTGAAATTAATTTTCTGAAAGAGCATTTGGTTTGATTGGATTCGCGCGACATTGAATAAAATATGAGCAAACGACAGGCTGCGATAGAGGTGCACGAAGTTGGGATAGGACACGCGATGGGTGGGCTGCAACGAAAGGGAATATAGAGGGAACGTGTTGACTCAGGCCCGCAATCGTAGAATATTCAGCCGCGCGCCCGCGCCTAGTTGGTTTTTTCAGCACTCAGTTTTTTCCAAAGCTGACAGGCGATTGTCAGTCGCGTTGCTTTATCTATATCTAAAAGCGCGTCGAGCGCCCTACACACTGTCCCGACGTATGCTGCTGTTGACGTTGGAAACTGACACTTTCTTGGCTTAACTTCCGAGAGAGGCGGTGGGGCGAGAGCAGTCTTTAATTAACTGTCTGCTTTTACCCATAGCGCCGAGGAGAAAAAAATCTTGTTCGTGATGTGAGAATTATCTGGAAAAAAGAGAAGGATGAACGCCGGAGAATGCACCGCTTGTAAATACAGGGGCGTATTTTTTTCATCGTCTTCAAGCATATCGAACGATAAATCTATTTCGTTTCGTATAGCTTGCCGGCAACTGTGTTGATTTTTCTCAACTTGTTGGATTACATCGATACGCATCCGAGAGAATCCCCGCAGTGGGAAATTGTTTGTAATTTTATACTGCTGAGAGTTTCCTTTCGGAATTAGTTTTTATGCGCATCACACAAAATTAGCAGTTGAACAAACACATTAAATTTCCGTCGGATTTTACGATCACTCTTGCCGGTTACATTATCATTGTAATGCCTTCCCAACAGTCGAGTTTTACTGATATTTCCTGGAATACTTGTAATTTACCAAAACAATTGCTCGAGCAAACATTTCAGATTAATGTTAGCTTTGGGGTTGCCCTTCTGCGCACGAATAAGCAAAAATAGAAGTGGAATAATCATCTAGATTAATTGCTTCCTTTTTGCAGAATAAATTACCGCGATAAAGGAAAACGCACGCAGATAATATTCAGGGACGCTTTAATTGGAGGTATATGTAATAATAGTATTGAATCGTAGGTTGAAGGTACAAAAAGAAAATTTTCAAAACCGTCTGAATTCTAAGAGTCCACGAGGAAATGCCATTTTTATGGGTAAAGGAAGGCACTCCCCCTCCCTCTCCCAACTAAACAGTCGAGAAAAGGATCCCGTTTGAATTTCCCGGTCAGGTGCTCTTCAAATCAATCGCGTGTCGTGGAAAGTGCGAAAGAGAGGGAGGTTATTTTTAATCCGACCAAGAGAGGAACGTAACGTCGGTTGGCTCGACTGTCGAGGGGCAGTCCGTGATAGCTGGCACAGCGCGCTGCGCGACACGAGCGCCTGGCAAGCGTCTCGATCGCTACGCGTCGTCGGCGCTAACCGCACGCGCCACAACGACACGCACACCTGGCCGTGCTCGCGACGACGCTACGCTTACTAATGCGCGATACACCTCGAGGATTTACTTGATTAAATGCCAGCTACTGAGCCTTAATGAAAATATCGAGGCGACTCTCAAGATTACCTGCTATGTTAAACCCTCACCTTCATCCTGCTTATACACATAAATCCGTAATTAAAATCTAACGCTGCTGCCGCCGCGCCCGCGCCCGCGCCCGCGTCCGCGCACCTTACGACGGCGCAAATTTATTGGCCCGACGAGTTAAGTATCCCAGATTTATTGTCTATTTAATCAAACTGATCGCTTAATATCCCTCGGTTCATTCATATTTAACATCGTACAATTTAGACATTGATTTAAGTACTTTTCTTTGAAGAAGCTTATTTGAGAAATTTCGATGAGGATATTCCGTGAATTTATTCGCTCGTGCCCGGCTACTGGACTAAAGCTGGAATGATCGCGCATTAAATTCCGAATGGCTCGCATAACTAATCGAAACTGGAATATTAATGCTGAATTAACGAAGCCGATGATCGATGCGTGTGGCAAGCATTCCCAATTACCTACATATATACGCGTAGAGGAAGACAGCGAAAGCAATGCAGCGAGCAGGTTGCAATATCGTGCCCTAAACAATTATGTTATCGTCATTTTATGACCTCGTTAACTAGCTTTTCCATCGCGCACACGCGTGCAGGTGAAAGAGAGAGACGAGAATAGAGAAGCACTAATCCGACAGTCATGTTAACATACAGGAGAGTCAGCCGAAAGCCCAGTCAACGTCGGATCGAGCTGTATTGGTCGTTAAAAGTGTTTATAACCCGGCGCGCGTGATTGGGTCCCTCGTCGCACTTGGTAGGCGAGTCGCGTCGGCTAGGTTACATCTTTATCTCCCTCTCTCTCTCTCTCTCTCCCTCTTGCGTGTCGCGCGAGCAGAGCAAGTGTAAGTGAACAGCCGCGCGACGAATTGAGCGAGGACTCTTGGCGAAATTTTCTCCGCAGCTTGTTTCGCGGCCGAAAAGTCAGCCATTAGGCTACAGAGCACGTCCGACCAAAAGCGAGAAGCAGCCACGTCGCCGCTTGGAATCAGCGGAGATTCGCTGGACAAAGCTCGACTGCTGCTGTCCCCTCCCCTCCCGCTCCCTTCGAGCTTTTCCTCAAACAACTAAGTCACACCTCTGGCGCAGACGAGACCGACCAACCAGTACGAGCACAGACTCACTTTCCTCCTTCTTCTTTTTCCTCTTTTTCTGCGCCTGTCTTTTTCTTTCTTTCTCTCTAACGTGCTCTGGTTGGAAATTCGATGGGAGGGATACGCTGGATACGAAATGGCAGAGCAGAGTGGTTTCTACGAAATTGGTTTGATGTATGATTAGAAAAGCGGAGAAAGGCGTAGAAGCTCGACTCGCCTTTTAAAACACGTTTCGATAATTTCACTACTTAACAGCGCTGCTAGTGGTACTCATTGCGCCATTAGCAGCGCTATCGACAAAAATAGGTGCTTTTATTTGCTAAATATGACAAATCAGCAGAAGAAATTTGTCTCAGTCGATATACGTGGCAACTCATTGTAACTGGTGATTTTACATACGTAAACAAAATGCAATGATTTTAGGTAAAATCAATGAACAGAAAAGTCTACTCGCGGCGTATAAAATTGAACAGCAGCATGCGAAATAAAATCTTGATAGAGTAGACGTGCAAAAGGTTTGTGGCTATATCAATTTGGTGAGAGTTTTGGCAGCAGGAGCTTTGGCTCATCGGAGTAACAGTCGGCAGAAGCTCGCAGGCAAGTGCACGTGCGTATATTCCGGAGCACTTCGCCGTCGTAGTTTGGACCGGAGCCCGCTCACTCGGCCATCGCATAATTCGGCGCGTGCGCCTCAAGCTGCCGGCCAGACCGCTCATCATTTTAATACGCATCGCTTTGCTTCCGCTTCCAGATTCCCGTTACAACTTTCCTCTCTCTCTCTCTCTCTCTCTTCCTTCAATGTGTCTGCAAATGACGGCTTCGCTAAAAAATTCTCCGTCTTTTTATTTAATCGCACATTTTCAAACGACACAACACTCTTTTCACGACCGCTATACGAATAAAATATAATGCAAAACATATTTGTAATATAAGAATATTTATTACCATCCGAGCTATTTCCAAGCACTCGGTCATTTTTAAAACGTACAGCTAGCAAAAATTACGAATGGGCGATAAGTAGATTGAATTCACATGGACTGCAAAAAGAATGTATGAGGAAACGAAATCCGGCACTGAGCGGCTTGCCAAATATGTGCTATACAACTTGAAAAGAAAACAAGAAACGATGAGAAACCAACGAGTCTTATACCGTTGCGGCTCATCCTCTTCGTTTCAAATGCATGCGTTTGCGGGGCTCCATATAGTGGAGGTACGTCTGCGTCCGCACTTTTTTCTCATGAACACAAGTATAGGGTTAGCTTTTGGATACAGCCCAAAAACATCGTTGACTGAGCCATACGTGGATTTAAAAAACAGATTAATAAAAAAACCAGGTGGTAAAGGCAGTTAAATAAACGAAGAAAATGGAAACTCGACTTTCTATGTCGCATTTCATCCAATAGAAAATACTCTGTATTTATTGACCAGGCATTTCAAAAAGTCATTCTTACTCATACACGGAATATACAGTGCGGTGGAAATGGCAACTGGAAACTTAAATAATCCGGGTCGGATGGGGGGTGGGGGTAAAACAGCAGAACGCAAGAGGAAAACTGGCAACGTCAGTAGCACAGCGGCGGGCCTCGGTCCTCTTTCGCACTCGGGGCGTTCGCTCTTTTCGCAAAAGCTGGAAAAGCTGGCGGGCCGACGATGCTTGCATGCACATACAGAGACACAGAGAGAGAGAGCGAGAGAGAAAGAGAGAGAGACAGAGAGAGATAAGCCCGCTGAAAAGGGGGCTTATCCCTCGCGTGGAGAGTCGGTTTATGCGCGCGCGCCCCTCGGCGGTCGCGACGCTTCCTGCTATTACTCTCCACTCCACTACTTTTCTCTTTCTCTCTCTCTCTCTCTCTCCCTCTCCTGCTCTTCGCCTTTGCTCTGCTCTTTCTCCGCGATGTACCTGGCAATGTAGAGTGGCAATGCCTTAGTTGCATTCTGCGACTATACGATACTATGCTTTTACTCGCAGTAAAGGAACGAATTTTATCCGATGCTCCAGCAGACACGCGCGCTACGTTTATGCATACTTACAGCAACAGATAAAGAGCGCATTTTTATTTCAAGATTTCGAATTCAAAAGCATATCCGTAAGTCTTGCCAAGCTATTATTAGAAGTCTACATAATTTTACAAGTCTTTGACAAAAATTTGACAAAAAGGAATGTCCACGTGTTCACAATTCTGACAATTCCGTGTTTATCGGCGATAAACTCCATAAAATCCATAGTACACATTAAATACGAGAGTTAAACATTAAATCATCGGAACTGTCAAGATGGCATACGAATAGAAAAATCGGTGAGAGTTCAGGATGGGGTAAGGGGTAGGAGTAATGATGAACATGTGAACATTAAAAAATTATGCATTAGATTGACTTTTTTTGTTATTGTTTATATTTAAGTTTTAAATGATAACAGGTTGTGTTTACTATTAAACAGATAAAAACTATACGGGGAGCTTGGAAAGAGATTCAGGGCGGATTCACGGTAAAAAATGCTATCCGATTAAATAAAAAGATACGAAAACTCTGATAAACTATTTTTAATTTAAGATTATTGTGAAAAAATATTTGAATAAAGAAATACTATAAAATGCAAAAACATTTGTTATTTCTTTTTCACATTCTTACACGAACCTTCAAAACTTTTAAATATTTAAAAGTTACTTATTTACGTAACTTTCAAAATATTTTTTACCCATTAATAAAAAAATTAATATATCGTACAATTTTTAAATACTACTATCATTAAACACAACGATATAATAATTAAATCAAAATAAATATTTATATTTAAATTATTAACTGAATCTATTAAAATTGTAAATGCTACGCTATGGTGGACGTGCGAAGAACGCGAAAATTAACTCTAGATAAATAAACCACTTATGTTATTAGTAACAAGATAAAACAGAAAAGTGATTGAAATTATATTATTAATGATAATTGAATATTCAAGTTGTGCTCTCCAGAAACATGTTCTTATGCTTATATAAATGCCTTACAGTAATATTTGAACGAAATTTACTTTGATACATACTTCAAAAGAGTTACCTATCAATAGAATAATACATTACTACATTTTGATAATTACAGATAACATGGCGGTAGAAAAAATCCATATATCCTATAATAATAACTATAGCAATTATCATCCTATAATGTAATCTTCAATTAAAAATGTACATCCGACGGAACTCATTAATACGATATCATATTCAAGCAATTAAAAATAATATACTACAACGAGAAAATAATAGATAACACTCTTTTCTATATAAAGCGGAAAAAATTGCTTTTGACTCTTGATTTCATCAAATTTTTTTTGTTCGTACTGAAATGCAGTGTACCATAGAAATGTAAGTAGCCAAAAAGTTTAAAGTCTATAAATACATTTATGAAAAATTATATAAATATATAATATATTTTGTGCGCGGGTGCGTGTATATATGTGTATGTGTGTCTAGACATATTCTAACATCTGCATCCATAGCATAATAGATAGATATAGTAAAAAACCAACAATTTTCACTTAAATTAATTATAGAAACAAAAATTGAACCTGTTATATTTTAACTAGAAAAAATTTCAAAACATCAATTGTACAAACTGTGCTAATTAAATAATATACATGACATTGTCGGCTGATTATTAGTTTTAAAAAAATTTTTATGAAAACATAAAAAATTATAATATTCTTAATCCGGTGTCCTAAATCTTGGTATTTTTATATGTTAACCAACATATTTCCTGTGATACTCTAAATAAATATTTGCAAATGAAATTTTTGTAGGTAAATATACTTATTTTATCATACACGTATAATTAATTTTTAAGAGTAACAAGATTTGGATGCCATTATTTATTCTTTATAGACAAACAAAATAGACGTAATTAAAAAAAGTTTATGTAAACAAAAATTCAATTTTGTAGTAACTAGCAATACTACGGAAAAATCATTTTGTCAAAAACATTATATCTAAAAAAAGTACTAATAAATAAATAAATATAATTATTAATTATTTCAGCATTTTTTTAGTCGCGATTGCGACAAACTCGGTGATTGAGCCAGCAGAGGGCAATGGTACCTTGATTACTTTATCTTATTTATCTTGATGATATATTTAGAAGTTAACTATATAACCACATCGATAAATATCGAAGCAAACATTATTCACGATGTGTATTTACATTTTCAGATTCACAGAAGCAAAAAAATAATAATTATGCTTGTGTAGATTTTTATTCCATGACGTGTAACAAAAACAACAAGAATAATATATATCTACCTAAATATAGAGATCATTTAGCTCATTTATATTCATCTGAAGTACATAATGCTCTTATTGGTAATGCATAAGTTTATTTAATTATATATGTTTATATTTCTTGATTAGAACGACTAAAAGTAATCCTTTTTCGACTCGACGAATAAAATAATACATAAATTTACTAATGTATTAATTTTTAACCGATTGATTAAGGTAGCTTTAAAATGAAAAAAAAATTTTTAATACCATTCAATTGAGGTATATCTTCATTAAATAGTCTCAAGCATGATTAACTCTTTAAAAAAAAAACTTTTGGTTTTTCTACGTGAGTGTATATGAATAATAAATAAATAATTTATTTTTTGTTATGTAATATTTTACATAATAATTTTTTATGTAATTTTAAATAACTTGTTTAGACTTCTGTTTAATTTCAACCTCTAAATCAAGTATTTTTAAGACATTTCAAAAAATTTTAATACTTAACAATTGTTTAAAAGTTGCAAAAGCAAAAATTTTTCATATAAAACTTTCATATTAAATCTTATTTATTCATTATAATAATCATATTTCAAAAATACATGTATACATAACTTCAAAGATATAACAATATTGAAAGAATATAATTATTATTGGAGTATAAATATTTCTGAAGTAAAACTAATTCAAATGATTCTGAATTTTTCAGACATTTTGAACGATGACATAGAAAATAAAAAGAATCCTCTCAACGCAGAAAGAACCCTGTTTCAAAATTGTATGCGATTAGGTAAGCAACATATAGAATAACTATATTTTTTTTAAAAAGCTCACTATAATAAAATTTATTTTAAATATAGGTAATAATAAAACTGAGGAAAATAATGTAGATTCTGAGGGAGACAAGCCATCTCAAGAAAATACAGATAATACAAAATTAGACACAATTGAATCCTACTTTAATAGCATATTAGAATATTTCGATCAAAAAATAGATGAAGAGAATTGGCAAAAATTGGACCAAAAATTAGCATTGTTAGGTTTTAAACATTCTTTTTTCGAAATAGATGTTGTGAAAGATCCTGCAAATCCTAATAAAAACATAATTCGTGTAAGTATCACGTAAATACAATGTGTGATAAAATCAAACTGATTTATATAATATCCCTAAATTTTATTCATATCTCAAAACGTATTATTATTTCTAACTATTCGTCAAATTTATAATTTGAAATTGTTATTACAAACAAAATAATCTAACTCTTCATTTTTTGATAAATTGTATCAAAACTGTGATGAATTATATACAATTCAATTTTTAATTTTTAGCTCTCTCCACCTTCGATCAAAGAATGGAATTTCAAAAAACTCACTGATATAGTATCAGATATTTTCACTCAGCTCCAGATAGAAGCTTTAGACTATTGCAAAGGAAATAAAAATTCTGAGCCTCATGAAAGCGAAGCTGATTCATCAAAAATAGATAACGATTCAGCTTTTTGGGAATCAGATGAAAATAAAATTGATGAGTCTAATGCTGAAGATAATACAGCCAATTCTACACCTGTTGATCCAATATGCGAAACAATTTTGGAAGAGGAATCAGAACTGACGACAAGACTTGTGCATGAGTCAGATCAAAATGTCATGGATTTGCTTAATAAAGTGCTACAGGTACTCACAGCACTAGTTAATTTTTCATTTTCAGATAACTAATAAAATTATAACAAGAATATATTGTAATTAGGGAATTTTCGATACCATGGATACATCGAACAAAGAGAGCAAAGTTCAGAGACTCACAATACAAGAATGGAATACAGTGTATGAAAAATATTCTAGTAAAAATACAACTAAGGTACATGTCTTTTACAATTTTTTCTTTTCAACACGTAAACAATAAATATTTTCCATGTCCCTTTATTTTCTTAGATAAATTGGCCCCTCGTATTAAAATCATATTTCAAAAATGTTGGAGTTTACATAGAAAATACAGATTACATTCTGATTGAAAATCTACCATACTTTTACAAAATGGCTGAATTGTTCGGCGATTCATCGAATGCAAATATTGGTAATGATCAAATATATAGCATCGAATCATACACGTATATTTAATTTTTTTATTTTATAGTTCATGCTCTCCGTTCAAAATTTGTTGCTGAAAATATGCGATATTGGTCTTGGGAGTACGTCTACCAAATAAACCCGGTGGACAAGTATGTATTTTTAAAAATAATAATCTAAACCCTCCATATAAATATTACGAGTAAATCACATGGACTCAAAATTCGATTTGATTCAAAGGACATCATTTTGTCTTGAAGATAATAAATTTTATGCAGCTTCAACAGAAGTTTTAAAACGTCTAAAATTAAAAATGGTAAGTCAGTTAATACACGAATATTATTATAATATATATGTACGTTTATACACAGTCGAATAATAATTGGTCGTTACAGCGACCGTACAAGAAGAAAATAGAATCGTTATTGAATAGCATTGCCAGTGTTGAGCACGCTAATATTTCTAGGGCAAAACTATCTGAAACTGATAAAAGTTATTTATTATCAAATTTAAAAGATTTTACAAAAAATCCATTTGAAACTACTGACCATTCGATCATTTCTGAATATTACAAAGACGTACGTATGATTGCAAAACATATATTCAATACATAATGATGGAGTGCTTTCTAAATGCAGTTCGAAATTACGGGGGTATATCTTGTGGATATAAATAGTTATAATAGTCTAATGAGAAAGAAAAACCTTCAAAAACTTCATGATACTTCAATGTGAGTAAATTTTTGTCGTGTATCAATCATAATTAAGCTACTATTACATCGGTTATTGATCAATGAATCTGTGACCTAATTATATTTTTAAAATGTATGTACTTTTCTAGAAAACATCATCGATCTTCACCATTTAGCGTCTTGGAAATAGAAAATCCTCGAAACCGTTACAGTATGTTGAATTCACTGTTTTGCTTGAAAGAGATAGAGAATCATTATGTTTAACTTTAATAATAATTTATTAATACTGCTATGTATTTACAAATCATAATATGTTTCAGTCATCCATTCAGCATTGAATGCCATAATTTATAGGAACGAATTTTCACATAATAAGTAAGTAACTTCTGAAAGTTGATGTTAATGTAATTTTATATATATATATATATATATATATATATATATATAATTTCAGAGCTGCTCTTTACGGTACATTCGGTGTTAAATCAGCTAGCTTCTTGTTTTCTCTACTAGCGGAAAAAACATATGTAAATGGTAAGTTTAACATGATATTGTGTACATCGCTCGCATAGAATAACAATACATTTTATCATATGTATGAAAAAAAGAGTTGAATACTAGTTCACCATTTATGAAAATTATGAAATAACGTAAACAAACTAATATATTTACTGTAATTTTTCAATTTTTTACATTAGATTTACGTGACTTTCGAGGCGTTTTATCAATTACTCCCCGAATCTCTTATAATCCTGAATACGTTTCTTGTTTCATACAAGAAAATAGTGTAAAGTATGGCGTGAGTACTGCTATAATTAATATATTTTGTAAATGGAATATATTTTTTATAAAAAAGTATCATCAGTTTCCATCATTAACTTTCCATATAATATTTTAGTATCCCGTCGTCTATGATATAATTACGGAAGTTTTTAGTATACGATTTGCTTATGAAGCTTTATTGCACTGTGTGAAAGCTAAATCAAGTGCCGAGTTCTTCGTTGCCTATACCGAGGTATATTTCGCAATGTTTGGTTTTGCACAACATAATACTAGACAGTACTAACCTTTGACAAATGACGTCTCTGTCATTTTTCTATTCGCTTTTTATTTTTCCATTATCTAGGATCATTGCGGAGAAAATGATAAACAGATGATCAAGAAAGTTCTATCGAATGTTGTAGAATTTTCAAATGCTTTTGAATGTTTGCGAAATGAAAATACAGTTTGTCATTTAAAAGCTTTTTAAATATTTAAACGAAATTCTAGAGAATATAACAATAGGTAAATATTATAATTTATCTCTAGAGTGCAATTATAAAAGAGATTAATAAGTGCAGTGTGTATTTTTCTTATGTTTTATGCATACAGCTCCATTCCGTACAATCAAGATTGATGAAGACGTTTCCTTTTACAAAGTCATGTTTGTCGCTTACCGTGGACAAAGAAAAGATTTTTATGCGATAGATAGCAGGATAATTTTGACGTAAAGGTATTTACCTACATATACAGATTGATCCTTGCTAATTTTCTCGCACTAGTATTGAAATGTATTATATATATAAAAATAAATAAATGCAGTAGTTTTTGAACACACCAAAATAGTTTTAGAACCCCGTTTGTCATTTAAAATTTCATGCATATCTTTAGATAATTATTTTATGACTGTAGGTGAAAACCTAATGAAATGTATAATTTAAAAATACCTGTTTCATCAAGTGTTCTTATTACTCCATAAAACATTTTAACATAAATTAATCGTATAGTAAAATCACTAGAAAATATTTATAAAAAATTTAGATTTGTGATTTGTAAATGTTTAATACATCTGATAATGTACATTTTTTACCATTTCATTAAGATATTTAACAAGTTACCGAATGGTTGTGATTATTCAGTTATTACATGAATGTGCAAGTAGACCAAGTAATCGTCGATATCATTAAATATATTATTATTGTTGTTATGACATATTAATATAATTGAAAAAGTCTCTTTAATAACAAGTAGCTCGACTCTTGACTCTTTTCAAAAAATTAAAAATTTACGACAAAACACATTGGAAATTTCAAAGCTTATATTATGTTTATGTAGTTTGAGTTTGTAAAATCAAAAGATGAGCCAAAATGCCCTAGTTTATAATATATATATGGTGTGCAACAGTCGGTGCATATAACGTACATATTTGCTCGACTGAAACAGTAAAATCCACAGTACCATTCTACTACACGTTGAGGTTTAGGTAGTTCTTGGACCATTCGAAAGTTGTACGTGGCCGTAAATGTTTAATATTGAGAACTGCTGAAGAAATATGAGAGTTGGACACTTAAAATTCTGCAGGTATTGGCGTCGCCTGAAACGGTGGCGGAAGTTTCTTTTGGCAACATGCGGTTGGCCTGTAACTGAACGAAAGATTGAAAAGTTTTAAATGGAAGTTCAACTGACCTACATCGGAATCTTATTCAAGTGAAATCAATATCTAGTCTGTATTGCGAAAAGTATGCACTTGCGCACCTATTATTTAGAGCTCACATTGTTTGTCGACTGCATCGGATGGCTAAGGGAAAATAAAAAATTGCCTAGAAATATCTAATTGTATTGAATAATTTACAACTTTACTGGAATAATTGAAATGAAATTGACGTTACCAGTTATTAAGAACGCTTTTGCATGTTTGAAGAAGTCAATATTGAAACTAGCGGAAAGAATAAGACGTTTTAGATCTGGGTCGAGCGTCTGCTCAATCTAAAACGAACCGTACGTATATAAGAAAGATATCCCGGATGGAATTGGAAGGAGAGTATTCGGCTTTGCTCGTTGCGCCGATAGATAAGTTCGATTTCCAGGTAAATGAAATCTGTACGAGCGAGGAAAAGGTTACAGTGGTATATGCAATGCTGAAATAGAAAATAAATGCGACTCGAAGAAGAAAAGAATTAGGGTAGATAAGGGGGAAGAGAGAAAAAGGCCCGTACAATTTATCCTTTGAATGCACTCATTTGGCGAGAGAAGAGAAAGAATTCGTATATATCGTCATCCAATTTTATCGCAACTATCGAAGGATTGAAGCAAGTCGAACATTGATAATTTTTGCAACAGATTTAGCATATAAAAAAGTAAGCGACAATCTAGCGATGAGAGCTCGCAGCCGTTGAGTAAAAGTAAAAATAATCCGTAGCACTTGAATCGAGTTGAAAAACTGAGAAAACTATAAAGATCAAGGTTAAAAAGAAAAATGTCCATGTGAAGCCTAAATTACCGACAGTTTGTACAGATGTTTACCCGTCCAAGGCGTAGCCGAGGCCTCTTACTCTGGGCGAGAGGCTTCAGCATGGCAGCGTCCTCCGGCGTGGCGGCACAAGCCGCACGAGAAGAGAGCGGTTTAATAAAACGCGCTATAATTCACAATGCATGACAGTGGGTGCTGCTCGCGAGAGCGACCATTGTGTCCGTGGAGGAGAAAGAGAGAGAGAGAGAGAGAGAGGGAGGGAGGGAGGAGGGATAGCCGGTCTCTCGCTCGCTCCTGCAGATCGGACCGGCACCGGAGGAACGCCAGCGCCGTGGGCGTCTATCCGGGAGTTCAGCTCTACACACACGGGCACGTACACGGAAAGGCCACGAAGACGGAGAAAGAGAGAGAGAGAGAGAGAGAGAGCGAGGGACTCTCGAGTTACCTTTGTGTTATGCGCGCTACACGCCCGGGCGGCGGGCGTCAGGTGAGCAGCTCGTGCTCGGTCTCTCCCGTGTGCTGCCGCCCTCCTTGCTCGGGAAAATCGCTTTTACTTTTTGCGCGATAGACTTTTTCCGATTTTAAGTTGGTGGCGCGCCGCTCGTAATTCTTCCTCGTGTCTTTATGTACCGGTTTGCTCTTGTAGCCGACCTCGCCATTCTATATATACTTATATATCCAGCGCGAGCAACTCGCTCAGCCAGAAATCCGACGTACGTGTGGTAAGGGTTGACCACCGCCACCGCTTGCGCCAGTAAATAATGATGTCTCCCGATGTCATACCAGATTATCCTCATAATTCATAGAAAGAGAGAGTGAGTGAGAGAGAGAGAGAAAACTGGGCTGTTTTTTATTTTCCAGAGCTGACGCTCCTGCCAACTTTTTATCGTTTAGAATTCCACTTCTAAATCAAAGTACGCGGCAATTTTCCGATGTAAGTGTAACTCGCTGCTAGAACTTTACTGTAAAAATAGCTTATGAGAGCTTAGTACGAATGGATTTGAGCGCAGTTTCAATTGATTTCGAAGCACTGGCTGATCTTTACTTATACCTTACCGACGGACTAAATGGACTAAACTATTTCTCCCGATGCAACTGGAAGAGGTTTTATTCTAGGCGGATTTAATGCAGTAAATCGAGAGAGGGTCGAGGAGCGGGCTCGACAGTATCTAATCAGACATCGCTCAGGAGCCGCAGCCTTTGTGTTTTTGAATTTGCCGGCGGCGCTGCCATTTCTCGCACGCGGGGAAAACGAATATTTATCCTGGCTGTTGCGCGCGTGACATCGTTACGAGCTCGGATGCATAATGGCCGGGACTTGCCGCTCGGGATAAGGATTGCCACGAGAGGAAAAACTTTAATCCCACGCCGTATCCACAGGGCTGAATTCCATTCGCGGCCGCGCACGCTTATTCCCGTTTATCGCGATAGCGCGTGCAGCGGCTCGCTCTTCCGCGATTCGGAGTATAAAATTTGGCGCGCAATATCCATTCGGCTCCTTGGGCGCGTCTTAGCAGGAGAAGAGAGGCCCGCGCCAGGCAAGTATGCACGGAAGAGAGGGAGGGAGAAAGCATAGTCGAGCCATAAATAATCCGAAGATAACATTACGAAGCGCGTGAATTATGTTCTATGTATATTACGCCTAGAGAGCGAGAGAGAGAGAGTGAGAATGCGGAGGCCGGGGCTGCCGGTGTTGCAAGGCCAACACTGCCTTTCAGCAGTTTGCTCGTGCTCGCGCGCGACAGTGCAACAACTTGTCCCCTGTTTTCTTGCAATCTGTCGCCGCCGCGGCAGTTTCTCTCGCAAACAACACTAATGAAATACCGCGCGCAAAACGTTGACGCGCTTTCGCCTTCGATATAAGGACGCTCGCGTGTATCCGTCGGAAAGTCGAATTGGGGGGTAAAAATAACGCAGACAGCCGAGTTTGACGGCTGACCGGCAGGAGAAACAACGTTCAGCCGCGCAAACTTAATTGGAAACTAGCGCGGACCGGACTAATTGCAAGGCAAACACGGCGAGAGCGCGCGTGCGTGCGCGATCGGCGGCGGGCAAATTGCAGCAGCGCGAGGACGTCTCGCGGAGCCGTAGCGTTCCGTGCTTGCGGTGCCACCCCCCGTGCGCGCGCGTGGACACGTCCGCGATGATTCGCGTGACCGGGACGCAAGCGAGCCAAGCTGGAAAATGCCGCGAAACTTATCGGGGCTGGATTTGCAAATTGCTCGAGCCGTGTCCAGCGCGCTATCGGCCGTACGTGTGGCACGCGATAATTGAAATAATACTAAATAACCCCCATGATTATAGTCCGCGAGGAGCCACGCGTACGTGAGCGGCGAGCGCAATGGCCAACGAGCTACCCTTTATTCTTTTAAGATCGCTCGCGCTGACCTTTTCTCCCGTGCCCCTCTCTAATCCTATGCCACTGCTTCTTCTTCGTTATCAGAGTACATTCATTTTCATGCTTGGTTGTCCGGCGCATTATCGCCTCTGAGATATCTTTCGAAAAAAGTCCCGATGTTTACAACCATACTGCACAGATAAATGCTCTATCTGCACCGGATTTACACGTTTTTTATGCATCAGCGAGCGACCAGTTTTTACCGTTACAAATAAAGCTAATCCGTACGTGACTATTTTTTTCAAGCCGCACCGCTGAATTTCCATAAGGACCTGTGTAGCCTCAATGCAATATGCGAAGGTGGGTAAAATTTACAAATCGACAGTAGTAAAAGTATCGAATAGACGCGTGAGCGTAAAAGCCCGTCAGATAATCAATAAAGCTGAAAAGAAGAAAAATCAAACACGAAGCGTGCGGCCCTTTAACGATGCGGTTGATCGAGCGCAAACAAACGGACGCACCCACACGCGCATAGCGCGCTACGGGCACGCCGAGACTCGCGCGCGCCCAAGCAGTAGAACGTCAGGTACGTGACGTATGACTAGTGACTTCGAAACGCCAACCGATGTGTGTAATTATTTACATGGAAGCAGTTAAGCAGTTCTCCCTTACTGCCTGTCGGCGCGAACTGCACACGTGGATTAGACAAACGATCCTGGAGAGTGCAGCCCCGTACTTGAGTGCAACAAGAGACATCGAGCATCTGCGATGCAGAAATGCAAGAAACACACGCTTCGCTCGAAAAGACTGCGTTATTTTTTCTCAAGTCCAAATGTTATCTTGTCACTTGTCACGATTGTTTGTTAAGAAAAATAGCTTGCGCGAACGAACGTGCCCTATTACGCGAAGTGACACAGCAAAGTAGAGAGGGGAGCAAGAGGGTGAAAAATTCTAAAGGCGAAATTGGATTCATCGCAAGAAAAGACGCAATTAAGCAAGTTGGTAAGCTGCTAAGAAGGAAAGCACCGCGGAGAGAAGAAATAATAAAAAACAGCGAAAAAGACAATGCGGAGCGCGCGCGTGCAAATATAGAGGAAGTAAAAGAGCGCGGCGGCGGCGGTGGTGGCGGCGGCGGTGGCGGCGGCGGTGGCGGCGGGGTGGCGGCGGGGCGAGGATGAGAGGAAGAGGGATCGAGTCCGTCATAAGCGCAGCCACCCGTAAAGCACCGCGTAATAATGAGATCACAAAACAAAGCGGCTGAACACCCGCTGCGAGCCCCTGCATTTCATTATTATGCGTGCGCTTTAGAGCGCGCGAGTGGCCGCCCAGCAGGCCAAAACGCAGACCGAGAGGGCTAGTTGTAAAAAGGAAAAAACGACACAATTAATTTTTTAATTAACTCCCGTTTGCAGCTATGCCCCAGAGAGCGACGAGCCCACTCGTGTTTACGCTTGCAGCGCGCGATTAGCGCGGCTTTTGCTATTCGTTGCACACGAGATGGAATATTTTATTCGTAGTTGATTTATCGCGGAGATCGTCTGTTTTCCTTGTTTATACGCTGCGACATTCGTTCGAACAGGCACTCGAATAAATCGCGAAAAAGAAGGATTGTCCATGCCAGATTCGATGCTTCGATTGCGTGCGGCGCGTGCGTACTGTGCAGTCGAACGCGATAAGGATGAATATTCGAGGGATTAGTCTAAGATAATTAGACACGGTGCGTGTAACGAACGCCGCACTAAGTACAGCTATATACATACATAGCAGAGCGAACGAAGGGTTTTAAGCCATTGAAGACATTGTGCAGGTGCATATGTATATGTGGTTTAGCGCCAAGTTGGCTACATGGCGCACATAGCATATCGTCGTCGTGGAGCGGGGCGCGCAAGCTCATCTGCAGCGAATTATTTCAGGCAAATCTCGTCGCGCTGCATGTACTTCTGTATGTGCCTAGTACATATAGAGGGTGACGATGGAAATGGAAATACACGCATGCCAGAAGGAATATAACGGGCGCATGTTAATTGGAAGCGTTCAGCGAGCGCCTAAAATATGTCTCGGTACCTACGTACGTATAGGAGTAGTCGCATGCGAGGCATCTTCCGCTCTCATACCGTTCACTTTCTCGCTTCCCCCTCTCTCCCTCGGCTTTCCTCCTAATACCGACTTTGATCATCAGCCACCACTTGATACGACAATTTATTAAGTGTGTACGGAGTAAGCTGATTATGCCGTAATCGCACCTATGTGAATCTACGCGACATTCAATTTTCGTCTGCCAATCATGATTTAATCCTGTAATACAGTGCAAACTGATGGTTGTCTTATTTTTCTTTGTGATGCAACTTTTGTCAAATTAATCGCGTAAATAAGCGAAAATCACGAACGTAAGCGGAATCGATAATTTACGACGATTAATTAAATTGTGCAAATTGCTTTTATAACAAGAATAATTAAACGCTGGGAAATGACCATCAAAATCAATATTACATAGTAATTGACTTGTCCGACAAATAACAAGCTGAATTTTCGATAATCTTGGGAAAATATGGGCAAAGGATGGATTAATAACGGGTAATTACAAGCAAAGCTCGTATGATTGACCGAGCCACTGCAGTTAGTATTTGCCAAAGCCAGAAGAAAATAATCGAAGCGACAAAGCGCGAGCGCGCGCGCGCGTTGGCATCTTCATTGAAACGCGAAAATATGAGCTAATAGCGTGGGTGAAAAATGAAGCGAGCCGCAGGTGAGCGCGAGCGTGCGTAGCCGAAGAGATTTTAGCCAATTGGATAGCAAGAGAGAAAGAGAGACAGAAAGAGCTGGGACGATCAATATTTGCTCTGGCGGGTTACAGGTACAGTCAAAACAATAACTTTGCGCTAGTGCATAATGGCTAGCGAACTGTAATGATAGCGAGCGAGTGGACCGGCGATAGGGATCCGTTATCGTTGCGAGCATATCAGGATTGCAAATATGCATCGCGTTGCAGTGCCACGGCCAGAGAGCCAGAGAGGGAGAGGTATCCCCGCACAGCCAACCAAAACAATACGCGAATGCCGATGTTAATGTGTCCGTTATGCAACTGGAAATATGTGCATGAAGCGCACTCGCGCCGACCACCACCGCGTACGCTCCTCGTGTGTGCGGCGACTACATACGAGTATGTACTCGTATACCGCCCTTTGACTTTCTGCTGTATTTTCAAACTTGCACGCACGAATCTGTGTCAGACCAGTTCAAATATGCCCTGCCGATTCTATTGACCTACCAACTTTTTTCAAGCCTTTTATTTTATCAGTGTTTGTTTCATTGTCTGCCAAATAAAATCGATTGCCGCGTGTACGTGCAGCGTGAAATAATTTAGATGTGGTTTAGAACAAGGAAGATTTGCAAGCTCTTAAACAATTTGCCTTTTCTATACGTCAATTATTTCTTCAAATAACATCTGCCAGATACGTCAATTTCACAGAAAAAAAATTCCTCTTCTAACTCTTATATTCTTTAGATTGAAAGAAAAGGTGGAAAGAATCTTCAATGCTATTTTCTAGTAAGTGCAAAAACCCATCCATCACTCGGAAGCTCAGCTGAAAAAATGCCCGCGCACGCGGTCAATCTTACTTTTATAACGTGATCCTTTCTACATCGGCTGTGCACGCCTACATCTAGTTTTCTTTTGACTAAAAGGAGAAGCCAGAGGATAATACAAACGCTCGCGCGAGGGTGAGAGAATCGCGCGCGCGCGCGCTCTACCAGTGCTTTATGTCACTTTTATTTTTGTAGCTGACAGAGAAAAAAAGTCAGAGACTCTTTTCTTCACAAGTAGGGATTACTCGGAGGACAATGATACGAGTAGCTGCTTCGCTTGCTATTCAGTACAAGTGGGTCCGCAGCTCATAGGTATAAAGTTGGAATGTAATGTGGGCGTTCATGGTGCGAATGTTCCTTTTTGCTTCTAGCGTCTTCTGACTTGCAATTATTGATGACTAAATGCACAAAGCAAATGTACAAAACTTTACAATACTTGCATATTTCTTTCGGAATATTAAGTTGCGATAGATTGGATTGTCCAATGATTGGATGTGCATGATAAAAAAGAGATAAATAAAAATTGATATATAGCGTGAAAAATAGCTTATTTTGCATATTATAAAAGAGATAGAAAGAAATAATTGATGCAATGCTGAAATTTTTTCGGATTATTTTGGAACTGCCAGTTCAAAGAATTCATTTAAGAAATCATATCGTATGTTTTACGTATATTGATAAAGGAAAACAAATTTACGAGCATGTATTTGCATAAAAATAAATTTATCTTAGCTATGACCAGGTATACGGAACCGTCATAATGTTCAAGTTGTTCCACACTTTAATATTGAAAAAGCAAGTGATGAACGGCCTAGTGATTGAATTTTTTATCTCATTTGCATAATCCAACGTTCTTTTCAATGCCAAATGCCAAATTCAATGCGATTCGTTCATTGCTATTACGTTTAGATTGTTTTCATTAAAGATAAATCTACGTATGAATGCATCAAAAGAAATATTGGCATTAGCGCTGGGACACGATAGCGAATGGCGAAAGAAATATTCAAGTGTCGTTAATGGTAAAAGATCTCGGAGTCATTGTTACAAACAGCTGTTAAGTATCGACATCGAAGAAGTTTGAAAAACGTTGAAAAATGCTATGAAAAGTACGTAACCTATAGTTGCAGCCAATTACATCGTCATTTATAGATGTGGCACCTGTGTAATTTACGAGAAAAATGAAAAATTCTTTCGCGTCGTAATAAAAAAATATATGATATTAAAGAGCCGGTGGATATAGGTTTCCGAGAAGCGATGGCCTTGCTTGAAAACAAAGAAGTATCAGAAAATGAGTATACAGAGAGGTTTTCGGGGGTAAAAAGCGAGCGATAGCTAGCCCGAATTAGAGGTAAGCGGGGCTCGCCTGCGCGTCAGTTGGACAGTCTATCATTTAGCGAGGAATAGCGCGTTATTGATTTATCGATATTAATTGCCGTCGTCGGTTGGCGTGTAGGCAGTTCCAAGTCTAGATGAGATCAGAGGCGCGGCGCGCAGCCGTGTTATTTCCTGGGCGAGCGGTGGCGGCGCAGCAGCGACAGCCCGAGATCGATGAAGCGTAGGCTGACCCTCGGCCAGACCAACAACGGGACTCGACCTTTTGTTTTTCACAGCGTCAAAAGCCCAAACTCTTCTCCGTCCCAGTCGTTCGTTTCCCCGAATTCCACCTACTTCTCTTCGTTGCGCCTACGTGTATCTCGCGATGTCTCATAATATCGCATTTTAATTATACAAGTAAAACGGCAACCGGGCAGCCGAGTGCCCTCATTTTTCAAAGCTCACTTATCTCTTTCACCGCGGCCTATTAATTCGGCTTCAGTTTCGCGCAGCGTGAACGAATGCTCGAGCGTGTCGAAAGCGCGTAACTATATGTGATAAATGATGTAAATAAAATATCCCTTATCCGAGACGCCAAAGTAAATTTCACTCGCACACGAAACATTTTCAATTTACGCTTGTCGGGTGTACCTGTACGTTTTAGCGAAATTAACGCTTGAAAAGCAGCTAGTTGCCAGTGGCAAGAGGACTCGGAGTGCCGGTGTCGGCGAGGAGCGTCGCATCCATGACAATGTCAATGACTGGATTAGGCTATCAACGGAAACATCGAACTCTACGATATCCGTGCAAGAGCTTGGTTAAATATCGGTAGCCGCGGCGCTGCGCGCGTTGAGCGCGTTGCACACGTGGCGCACGTGTTGGACAAGTGTGAGAAACCTGGAAGAGCGTCCATTTATTACACCTCTAACGGCGACACGCGGCGAAGCGCATCTTATATTCCAAGAGGTTTGGAGAGAGCGCGGGAGCAGCCGCGGTCGTAAAATCGGGCAGACTGCCGCCGGCTGTCCGCGGCCACGCGGACACGCGGACACGGCGCACCGCCACGAGCCAAGGAAAACTGACAAACTGAAAAACTTGGCTGGGAGATGCGCCCGAAAAGCGAGCGGCTCGGGAGGACGAGTTCTGCCGGCCGCCGCGTCCTTTTCCCGAGCTACGCCGGGTATTATGTCCCGTCGCGTTATTTGGCCGAGAGCGCGCACCTACGCGCTACAGCTGCTCTGCGCCTCTCTCGGGTCTCGGGCGAAAAAGGGATGGCGCGCGCACGCGGCAGGCAGAGCGAGCAGGGCCGGCGGCCGCTGCCGAGCGGCGGCGGAAAGCGGCGAGCGATGCCGAGGCGGCGCGTGGCGCCGAGGCGGAATCTCTGCCGCGGCAGTCGCGACACGGCCGCCGCGTCGAACGTATCTCGGGGGATGTGCGTTGCGCTGCTCTCTGCCAAGCACTTTCGGCACGCTCAGCTCTCGATCTGTCGGCTATATCACTGCCCGGATTTTCTCGAGCTTTAGCCGATATCGAACGGATGTTCTCTCGATCGATTTCGCCAACGACGAATGCCAAGCTCGGATTTCACCAAGATACATCAGTGCGTTCAGTGTTTGTGTGATCAGCGCGACATCAGGTTGCGCACTGTGAATTTTTGGAAAAAGTGCGTTGTCGAGTTATCGTAGCACTGACGAGTCGTCACTGCTCAGTCGGGAAGTGTCGCCGCTGCTAATCAACGCCGTCGGCGAGGGCATATACACGGAAAAACGTCGCATAAACAAAAGACGAGAGGACTGTGTATTTTGGGCGACGGATATGGAGACGGGCCCCAGCGTGACAGCAGCACGCGGCGTCGGCCGGGCAACCGTAGCGCTCGTGCAGCCACTCTTGTAAATCCAACGACGACGTTAGCAGCGGCAAACTACTCTAGATCCAAATAAATAGAAAAAGCCACGGCGTATACGGCAGAGGGGCATCGCCGACAAAATAGTGTGTGCATGTGCGTGACCTCGTTGATAATATGCTAAATGCGTGTTGCTGCCGGCTGTGATAAGCAAACGATTTGGTCAAAGTGTTACTCGGGATAATATCTACAAATATGTCGTGCCGCCTGGAGCTGCTGATCCTGCTGTTGCTGACGGCCGGCGCGTCCGTCGTTGAAGGTAAGCTGCCTTCTTTCTGAGAGACCTCTCTCTTGTCGCTTTTGATCCGGATGCTCGCGCACGTACATCTACCAGTGCTGAATGGTTGGCTGGTGTGAATGTTGGGTTTGGTGGGTAAACGATGAGCTTTTGAAAAAGCGCCCGTGAAAACCCGGTGAAGAGCGGCACTCGAGCTCCCGCCGCGGGAGTTATCAAAGCCTTCTCGGATGTAATTCGTGAATAGCCGGAGGCTCGCTTTTGAAATTGTTTTTAAAAGTTCCGAGAGTGCGGTGCACTCGTTATTTTTCAGCGGACAAATATGGCTGTCCGCCGCGAGCGGGGACGGAAGCATTTTCGACGCGTAACGCCGAAGCTAGAAAAAAGAATGCAAAGAACGAGCGGCGTGCGATGAACGTCAATTAGCCAAACCTAAACATTTCGCGGACTCGCAGGCGGCACGCGGTGGCGGGACAAAAGAAGTGCAGTGTGTGTGTGTGTGTGTGTGTGTGTGTGTGTGTGTGTGTGTGTGTGTGTGTAAATTCCACGAGTTCGTAATACGTCGAGATGGTCACGACGAGGTTGGCACTCGGTCGGTCTATTATATGATCCCGCCGTGAGAAATTTCACGGCAAAGCGCCGTGATGCAGTTTTCTCTCCCTCTTATTCCTATTCGCCGGCTGCATTGCCATATCGCCCGACGGCTGCGAAAAGGACTCTGGCCTCTTCTCTCGACAAAAGGAGAAAATTGTTTTCCACGGACTTGCACGCGCTTTGTGTCTTCTCGTGGTTGAAAAGAGCTGCTCCCGGAAAGTGCAAAGGGAGAGGCCTCCTTGGAGATGTTAATTTTCCACCGGCAAGTTTATTCGATTAACGAGAACCGTGGCTGCTTTTCAAGTTTTGTGCCGTTGCAGCAGAGCTTTCCCGACGTCGACGCCTTTTCACTATCTAATTCGAGAGAGAGAGAGAGAGAGGGAGAGGGACAAACGATCAACTTTCCAACTTGGTCATAATAGAACTGTAAAAGGCTGGAGCGACGCAGCGTTCGGGACGGAGATAAGTTTTGCCCAAGATCCTTTGAAAATAATCGCGCTAAATAACTGTCCATTCATGCGAATCCATTATCGCGACATCGAGCAAGTTTTGCCTTCGATCGGTTTTCGCGTGGAAGAGTAACGCGAATCGCGGCATGCGTAAACGATCGAGAGCCGACGTGAAATATTAACGCTGACGAAGCTCGCCGAGGCAAAGTAAAGTCTCGAGGAACGCGCGTTTAATTACTTGGAAAGGTTTCCCAAAAGTTTGGCCGTTCGCTCGGCAGCCGCTCTCTTTTATACGTCGAGTTGATTTCTTTCATTGTGGAAAAGTCGATTCGGGCGAAGAAAAACGGTAGATCGAAGGTAGCGCAAAGCGCAAAGAGATTAAGAGATTGCTTTCGGAATTTCCAAGTCCGGCGTGCTCGCGAGCTAGAAAGAGCCCGGCAGAGTGCAACGATCGAGACGTCGCGGTAGATTAGCGTCGTTCAGCTTGCGTGTTCGTCTAAAATTTATACCCGCTCGATCGGCTGGTAGGTAGGAAAGGAAAGAAGGAAAGGATGGGATAGGATAGGGTGGGAAAGGTAGGAGCCCCGAACTTTGGTCGCGCGTCGAACCTTCGCTCCTTAACTCAGTCTGATTTAAGGTTGCGCTTGCTGGTGTTTACCAAACTTTCTCGCTTCGCGAAATGCGCTTGTCAAATTTAATCGATCCTCCGCGCCCAAAGTACAGCTGACCCAAAGTCGAGCTTTCGATGGCGACTCGTGCAAAAGAACGGCGCTTCATTTCCGACGCTCGCTGCGCGCGACGAGGACGAGGAAGCGGGAAGGAAAAAGAAAGGCGGCGAAACGAAGGGCAAGCGACTGATTATCGGTAACGACGCGCAGTAGTGGTGCAGCGTCGAGGTGACAATGGAAATCTCATTGAGAATCGAGCGAGCGCAACGAGCGAATGGACTTATAGCCGTCGCTAAGTGTAAATGCTGTATTTATCGCCGCGATCGGGACTATAATAGAAGCGGGTTGTAGGAAGCTCGGGCGCGTTGTATAAATATCCGCGTACACGTGCGCGGGTAGGGTGTACCGCGAGTGCAGCGGCAAGCTGCGCATCCGAGAGAGCGAAACGGAGACGTACGGCCGTACAGCCGTGGAATTATTAATTGAACGGCATAGAGTGCACGTACGAATAGTTTGTAGCACGTGTAAGCCGCTAAAGATAGCCTGGCCGACGGCCGGCACGACTGACGTGTACGTCCGCGCGCAGGCCCGGCCACGCCGCCGGTCATTTGTGGAAAAGACAACGCCCTGCGTGTATGTCATGTGCCTAATCGATTATTCCCTTGCCGCGTTGCGCGCGCGGGCGCTTTATTATTCAGCGGGCAATTGCTGGCTTCGGTGCGCGGCGCGAAGCGTCGAGATGCGGCCGTTGGAGATCGGCCGACGGAAATAACGCGCCTCGCGTTTTCCGCAAGCGAGCGCGCAAGTTAATATTTCGCTTTGAGCTTGCGAAAGAGAGCGCACACCTCCAAAGAGCCTCGAACGAAGCGAGCGGTAGGGCGCCGCCGCGCGCTCAAATTTGCGACTTGGAAAAAGTTTGTCGAGCTCGCGTTGTCGAGTAAACAAGCGCGCTCAAAGAACTGGGTCTCATTCGCGGAGAAGCTGCACGGCAAGGCGTTGCGCCAGCGCGCGAGATAGCGATAGCGGCATAATTGATTGCTGCCTGCAGTGCTCGTCTCGGCTGGTCCGTCTGTCAGCCAGTTTTATCGCCATGACTGATACAGCTCGCCAGCCTCGGCCTGCGCGAATCATCGCGATCGGATCGTTAATTAGTATTGACCCTATTTTTGTCTCTTTGTTACCAGCGGCCACGATCGACGCGAAATTATTTTCGCCTTCGCTCGCTGCAATCTCTCTCTCGACGCAATATCAATCATAGGAGGGAGTCCGCGCGACGTACGGAACAATATGGTCCATCTCGCTTTCTCTCTCTTTGGAAAAATTATAAATTAGACAGCTTTATTGTATCCGCAACGGATGCATCATCGGCTTTTTACTCCGGCTGATTTAACGCTTGTTTTCAGCGAGCGCGATCTATCGCACGAGATGAATTTTCAATTTAGCAATAAGTTCAGAGTCAATCATCCTCGCGAGACGTGAAAAATGCGCTCTTGGCGGAAATAATGGCGTGCTTTTAAAATCGCTCGTAGAAACTAATATTAGCTTTTAAAATTGCACGAGCTACTAAAGAAGAAGCAATTCCGCGGACGTAAAGATTAATCGTTCGGCCAGCAGACACGTCTCTTTCATTTCCCAGAACACTCGCGGCAGTGGCCGCCCGCATATATCCGATTTTCGCATTCGCATCCGCAGTCGATGCGATTTTTTCTTTTCCGTGCCTAGTCCCCCCCTCCACCCCCTTTTTTTCCCGGGACGCCCGTGCGTAAATGTAGTTCCGACGGCGAGGATTTTTTCTTTCTTTCTTTATTTTTCATCGCCAGCCTCCCACGACGGCAAGTGTCGTGCGGTATGAGTTTGTTTTTTCTTTCTTTTTAATCCGCGAAGCAGTTGGAAAACTACTTTGCAAAGATTTGGCCGACTGTCAATTCGCGGAACGAGGAAATCGATACTTCCAATTTAAATATGTAAAGTACAGTCGTCTGACGAAAGACCGACTCGGCATTGCCGTCGCTTGCTTTCTTTCTCTTTCTTTTTCTTCGGCGCACACACACGCTTCCCCGTCGCCCGTCGCGCGTTGCTCTATCAATTTAACTTAGCCGCATTCTCTCTCTCTCTCTCTCTCTCTCTGCAGCCGTATGGATAGAATAGTAGCTTGACCTGTCGAACAGTCGATCAACTTTTTTCTTTGCGCCACTGACGCGAACCTATTACTCTATATTTAACGCGTATGTGGGAAGCTGGCTGTCATTCCCAGTCGTTTCATTTGCACAACAGTTACAAATGACAAAGATGTACAAGTATAGACTACGTCGACAGTTGCGGCTGCTTGGTGCCGGCTAAGCGAAACGATAATGAGCTCAAAGTTGAAGTGTCGCAGAGGTTTTTTGCAAGTAACTGCGCGTGCGCGTTTCAAGTTAATGTACAGGGGACGAAGACGAAGAGTCGTTCGGTGTGCACGCAACTGAAAGACAGCGCACTAAGTCCGGGCTAACGAGATGAAGCGAGAGGGCTGCACGTATATAGAAAACACGCGTGTACCGCCGAGCGAATAACAATACACGTGCCCGTAGCCTCGGAGCCAGCTCTCCTCGATATTTTCCTTTTGGCTCCCCCTATGTAGACTCTCCGCGCATACATCAGATATGCGCAGGCTCGTTACACTCGCACGAATTGGCATGAATTAGCGAACGAAGCAATTAACGCGTTCGTTCGCTTCTTGTCCCCTTGGACGTATCTGTCGATCGAATTCCGTGATCGAATGCGCGAGACAGTTTGTTGGCTGCAGTGCGCAGCTCGCGCTCGCTTGATTGAGTGCATCATGCGACAAGCCTAATGACCGGCTATTAAATAAGTCACTGTCGCCTGACAATGTCTATTTGCAACGAGCGCTGAACAGACGTCAGCGCGCTCTTTTGACGCTCGAATGACACGCGGCTACGTACGCAATTCATATCTGCAATAAAGTTGAGATGACACGCCGGGTATGCGCTCTCGATCGTCAATTCTAGGATACAAACGTGCCTTCATAAAAATTGCAGGCGCGACGACGGGGCTAGGTGACGAGAGTTCGTAGGTGGCAGCCTGTAGGTCTCCGTCGTAATTTTTATCGCGATGAAAGGCCAGTCGCTGTCTGTCATGGTTGCAGCGCGACGAAAAACACTCGCCGCAAACGAGGTGTCGCAGCCACACGGTACGGCGAACGTATACGTCGCTCGCTCGTCTCGACCTCGTAGCCCGCGTGTCTGGATATTGTCGTTCTCCATCGGCGTAGCGTTGACAGTCAGCCTCGTTACGGGATTCCGTGAATACTATCTTCTCCTTCTCCTCGCGGCAGCTTCTCACCGCTATATAGATTCGCGAACGCCAGCTGACGACGCCGAGGAAAAAGCCAAGCCAACTTGGAAAAAGATGTCGCAAACTTTGCGCGCCTTACAATTACCTCGTCCGTAAATGGTGCTTACCCTAGAAGACTAGGCGCCGACATTTTCCCAATGAATCGTGTTTTTTCATTGATCTATCGCCAGTTACATCACACGACTCCCGACGCGCGCGACGCTCGCATTACTAAACAAACGCAAGGTATCCACTGGCACGCTTACGTGACTCAGCTGGAAGCGCGCCGCGCAAAAACTGCCTTAAATAGAGGCTCCACGGGAATTTTTCCCTCTCGCGCTCGCTTCATTGGCGCGCGACGATTAGTTCTATTTTTATGAGAACATGCACGAGAATGATAGTGTTGCTGCTACAGAGCGCGTGGCGACAACACTGACACGCGCTAAGAATATAAATCGCTGCGGACGCCGCTGACAAGTCAAAGTGCTCATCGTAATAAATGCACTCTATGAGCGCAACGAGAGAGTAAAAATTCCAAATAATAAAATAGATTTACCGAATTCATCGAATATAGCGTCGATCGTCGAGCCGAACGCTCTGTTCGGGCTCGAGCGTCGAGATCCAAATCATAGTTTGTGGTGGTTGAATTGAAGGTCGCCGGACCGAGCGCAAAGTTGAAGGAGTCGCGGCACAGCGACGTCATGCGCGCGGACAAGTGGCGATCGCGGCCCGCGGGATTTATGCACGTCGATCGATCCATCGGGAACGCTTCGCACGCCATTAACTTCGTAATCGCCGTAGCGGAATGCGCGCGCACTTTGGACGGACTCTCACTCTCTCTCTCTCTCTCTCTCTCTCTCTCTCTCTCTCTCTCTCTCTCTCTCTCTCTCTCTCTCTCTCTCTCTCTCTATTTCACGCGTTTCCCCGCAACGAAATTGCGCGCCAGCAGCCCTTTTGGGACCATGCACGCTGCCCCGGGCTGGCTCGCTCTCTTTTTCACAGTGAATGTGCGATTGGCACTGTAAAGGGACAGCTCGTTATTGTCCAGCCCTCGCGCTCGCTGTCCTTTTTTGCCTTTCAACTCGCAAGAGAGGAGTCGATCGATCGGTGCTGGCGCGACCGCAACCCGCGAATCCAGTAGCGGACGTATTCGACGAGCCCAGCCATCGGAGGCCGTCGATAATTCATTGCGTAACAGTTATTCTGGTATGCGCCCTGTTATTTGTTGTGGATTATGAGGCAGTTATTGGTTCGTCAATATTTGTGCAGTATTTGTGCAGGAGCACCGCTCGTCCGAGCGCGCGCTTCACATAGCCGCCCTGCCGATCGCTTGACCTTTCAAGATCATCGTTCGTCTCGAAGATCGTCGCTTCCCGAGAGTAACAAGTACCACGTACAAGGAAGGCTGTCACGGAAATTGAGCGGGTCTCGTACATCCGGCCAGTCTAAAAAATAATAAACACTAATAACACGGCATCTTCATAGGCCTAAACGAGATGGCGCGTGTGCGCAAAAGACGAAGATCAAGTAGCGCGCGGCGGCGGCAGCAGCAGGCGTCAACGCTCGCGTCCATTAAACAAACATCATTAGGCAAGAAGCTTCCTCTCGGCCGAAAGCGCATAGCTTTCTCGGCGGCAGTGGCGGCTTCTCGCTTTTTGGCCCGATCGCCTTCGAGCTGCTGGCTGCCGGCATTATCGGGCCGACGGCTCTAAGCCGTGGGAGGCTCGATAAGCAACTCCCGTCGTCGTTCGTCTCTCTCAGTCGCGCGACGCGGCGAGTTTCCAAACTCCCGAGACGGCGGCGGCGGCGGCGGCGGCGGCGGCGGCGGCGGCGGGTCAAGCTCACCCCGCCTCCGACAAAGTTCCGTGAGGACGATCAACACTCGTGGACAGTTACAACGCCGCTACCGCTGCTGCACCGGCCGATCATCCGAGGACTTTCAAACTAAACTGTCGACTTATTTTGGTTTTCCATCGCAGATTTTCTCACCCGTCGTCGCCGTGGTTGCTGTTGCTATTTTCTTTATAAGCTTTTACCAATACTTTCGGACAATGTTACGTTCTTGAGAGCTCGGTCGATAGTCTGATGATAACCGCGTATTGCTTTTCTGCTCCTTCCATTCAACCGCAGTTTAGCACTATCTTTTCCAAAAGTACGAAATCCACGAGAAAAGACAACAAGAATCGACCTAGAAAATAAGACCGTGTGTACGAGAGAGAGAGAGAGAGAGACAGAGAGAAGACAGTCGGTAAAAAAGAATATGAGCAAGTAGGCGCTTTTAAAAGGCAACAAAGCCGCTCGTAAATCTCGAGAGAGCGAAAAGGAACTTCAAAGGAAGCACAAACGCTGGACAAAACCTTTTTGAGATAGCGCGCGCGTGCACAGCAAGAGAGCGAGAGAGACCGAAGTCTGCCTGCGCGTTAAAAACCGCACAGTGTGTCGGGCATTAGCACGCGTGCGTGCGCCGCTTCGTCGCCGCCGTCGTCGTCATCGTCATCGTCGCCGTCGCGCAAAAGTAGCCCTTCGAAGGAACTCAAATCCGAATATCGAGCCGAAAAGGGAGACGCGCGTGCGCGCGCTCGCGCACGAGAGAGGAAGCGAGGAGGAGGCTACTCGCGGCACTGGTTTCACGGCAAATATTTGCCAGGCGGAGACCGACGACGACTCGTTTGGTCGCGCGCGCGTACAGGCGCACATCCGTGAACGCCTCACGGAAAAGCGCTGTTTGCTTTCATAATACAAGATTCGGCGGCTGCCTGCGCTCCCCGTCAATAATTAATACACCGTCTCTCGAACTGACTTGTTTCTTTCCTCTCGCCGGCGGCCTTCTCACGCTCTGGCGTGTGTTTATCGATGGCCGGTGCACTGCGTACACAACGCCAGGAAAGCGTCGTTTCGAGTAATTTGCAAGGCCGAAAAGCGGCGCGAAGCAGGCAGGGCGATGCGATCGCGGGCGCGCTGTCGTCGCTGCACAGCCGTCCAGTAGCGCCCGGCCGTCACATTCTCGCAAGTTGGCCGTGCAGCAACCGCTTCGTGGCGAAAGCAAACGCTCTCCACCTGTGCGCCATCGTGTGTGTGCGCCGCTGCGTCAAACTCTCTCTCTCTCTCTCAACTTTTGCACGAGCATCGCGTTTTCTCGCGGCCGATTATCGGACCCCTTTCCTGTCGCGTTTCGTTTGCAACTTTGTCAGTCGCCGCAGCTGACGTTGCCGTCCTTTGAGCGTGTATAATTTCCGCCCTACTGTGTCGTTAGTGCGACTCTCTAAACTTTACTCGACGGAAAAGCAAATTTAAGCCAGCCAATTTTGCCTGCTCGGTGCAGAATGCGAAGGGAGTCGAGTCACGGAAAAGTGGTTGCGCTCGTCGAAGAAGAAAACGGGGACTCTTTTCTTTCTCGCTCTTGCCTTGGCGAGAAAGAAACTGACGGTTCGGGGACTATGGTAGACGTTCCGGGCGCCGCTGTAGCAAAAAGCAACTTACTCTGGCGGTGCTAGCTGCTGTATTGGCCTACTTCGGGGAGGGTAGAGTACATCAAGTCAGCCTAGACAACTCTCTCGCTCTCTTTCGTAAGTCGAGGCAAAGAGAAAAAGATGGAAAAAAAAAAGAAAAATCGCTAGCTATGTAGCTTGAAATTCTAATGTTCTTCCGACTGCGACGGAGCTGCAGCAGCCTGCACCTCTCGTATCGGGTTTCGTGCTGCTGCTGCTGCTGCTGCTGCTGCAGCAGCCGGAAATGCATAGACCAAAAGTTGGGCGTGCAATAATGCCTCCACCGCGGGCTCGTGTTTGTATGCCGTCTCTTGTTTTCTTGCTTGCGCTTCAATGCGAATTTCAAGCCGACGACTGATTTGTGTGGCTATATTTTCGGGAGGAAAAGGCAAGCAAGCGCATTGTATCGCCAAACGGGAGAGAGAAGTTTACACGGTGAGCTCGAAAATACGAGAATGGTTCTAAAATTAGTCCCGAAAGGAAAGGAGAAAAAATCATGCAAATTTTTTGCAGCTCTCACAGCGAAGACTGCCGATTAGGCGCCATTAGAGACTAGGCGCTCGGTCGTATTTCAGCCTCGGATGAACCTCTCGCTTGTGTGTGCGTGCGTGCGCGCGCGTGCGAGATGGAACCACGTTGCCACACGAGCCGTGATTATAACGCGAGGCTCGTAGGATATAATAATTGCATTGCGCCTCTTTAATACTGCGATAATTACAATCTAGGAGCGGGCAACAGTTATTTATTTATGTTAAATTACGGAGGTAATATCTCTAATGGAATCTCACTATACGTACGCGATATTCGTACCTGCGCGTACGACGCTGGCAACGTTAATTCGTACTTTCTTGCGTAGCCCTAGCTGTGCACGGTACACGTGAAGTTTGGCCGCAATCATGCGTTGGAAATATTCAGCGGCGTGGGAGTTTGGCGCGCAGCGCGCGACTACGGGTCATCTCGGCGCAGTGAATGCGACACACGGTCAAGCGAGTCGGGTCCATGCTGAATTGTCTATTTACATAATGTCAGCGTAATTAAGATGCGAGCGCTGCTGCTGCTGTTGCTCCTGCTGCTGCTGCCGTACGATCTAGTTGGCTGGCGTTTCTGCGAGGCAAATTATACTAATTAAGCTCGCAGCAACTTGGAGCTTCTTTACATTGAAACGGTCGTGCGCCGCGGCGCTGCTGAATGACTTTGAATCAAATGAAAATTGAAATTTAAATGTCGAATTTGCTAGCGGGATTCCGTACTTTGCAATTTTAGCCGAGACCAAGGCGACGACTACGGCGGCACGGCTCGCCCGAACGAATAATTCTAGAGCAGGAAATTCAATTGGGAGCGAGCGCGTGCATGCCGTAGCAGCCGAGTCAAAGCGAAATTCGGAAGACGACCAGCTCGTTATCCGGCGCGCTAAACTAAGAGTGTATCGGCTCGAGTTGCGCCGGCTGTAATAACGAGGAAAACGCGAAAGAGAAAGAAGAGGAATGTGCTCGTAAAACCGAGCGAGAGCACGGCAATCAATAGCCGGCTGGAGGAGCATCGTTTCAATCGAGCTTCGCAGTGCGCGCGGATTGACTCGTTGAGGCGTTCGAAAAACCCGCTGATTTATGACGAGCCCTGCGCTCCCCCGTCTGGATGCACGCACTTTTACGAGGTCTGCGATTTCGGGCCGCGGCGCCGGCCGGCCACGCGCACAGCCGACCGACACCGAGCGAGAGAAAGCAGCCCGTGGCAAAGGGGGACGACGGCAGCGGTGCGCGCGACTCGAAACTATCCCACGCTTGTCCGCACAGCAGCGGCGCCGCCGAGAGATACCGGGGCCGCAAGCGCACGCTCACCGTCGGCGCGTACAATTTTACATTTTGCGCGACGCACAACGCCGCGCGCGCGGGGCACCGTTCGATCGATACTTCCGCCTTCAATCACGGCTCCCACAGGGACTCCATTGTTTCGATTCGAAAACGAAGCGAGGCTCGCGTGGAAGGCACCGTGCCGGCGACTAACCTCCGAGCCAGATGAAGATAAAAGGTGAAAAGAGAGGCCGGCGTATCTCCGAGGAAAGGGAGTCGAGCCGCAGCAGCAGCAGCAGCGGCGGCGGCGGCGGCGGCGGCGGCGGCGGCGGCGGCGGCGGCGGCGAGCTGGGATATTAATGGCGCGCTCACGTTGGACCGTTTGCACCGGCCGCGACATTTTAATCTTTGTCAGAGCCGCGAAGCGTGCGCCGCGAAGGACAGTAGCAAGACCTCTCCCTCGCTCCTGCCGGATTATTAATATGCACATTAGCGAGCAAATCAATCGTGCCGCGATAGTTTTGCAGTCTGCCTGGCGACGCTGACGCGTCGCCTCGTCACGCCGGCCAAGTGTTATCTTCGCGCGTGCACTCCCATGTGCACTTCGCTCGAGCGCACGGTATAAATAACATTTTTCACCGTTATTCGATCGCGAACAGAGATGACTGTTCGCTTCTAGCCTTGGAGCTTGGGCTGCCGGCCAAACAAGAATGCAGATGTAATCCGGATTCGCTCGCAGCTCCGTTTAATTAGTGTCGTCTTGATTTACAAAGCATTCCAGGCCGTTTAAATGCCATCGTCGGCGGCTCTCTGTTGCTCTCTCGCCTCGTGCGCCCCCAAATAGAGCAGCCTCGTATAATGAGTTTATTATGTCGGCGCACAACAAGCATCGAAAGCCGCGCAGGGGAGTGCGCAGCCCGTCGTCGATTATTATTTCAGCGGAGTGTGGAATATCAAATGAAAGGCACGAAAAACGCTTGCTTCGAAAACATCCGGCACTTCCGCGACGCTAGTAACCGGAGACGCAGAGTCTATCGGCGTATATCTGTGTCTCGTCCGCGCGACAGACCTCGCCGTCGCATCGCCATCAAGTTGATTGCGACGACACGGCGCAGCGACGTGCGCCGCCAGCGTCCGAGTCCGCAGCGATAATTGGGTACAAGCGCCGACGTCTCCCTGCTCGCTCCGGAATAACAGCTGCGCGCGCGCGTCCACCTATGTCTCTCGCGTCTACTTTATTTGCGTCGCGCAAACATTTGTGCAACTACTCGGGGCTATTAATGCGCGCGCAGCGGATAGCCCGCGAGAGAGCCGATCGATTCCGCGCCGATAACGTCCTTTTGATCGTCCTCGATCGACCAGCCGCACCTGACAAATCAAACAATTTGCCTCGCGTTATTTAATCCCCCCGTCGCGCGATCCGTCATATCGCCAACTCTGCTTTGGCAGTCGCGCGCTGCGAATAAAAATTACTTGGCGCGCCGCCCAGTAATCAGTCGGTTAACGCGCGCATGCGCTACGACTAAAGAAGCGCGACGCCGCGTGCGTGCGACGACAAAACGGAAAGTCGAAAATAGAGAGGGGGATACAGTCTCTCTCGCCTCCTCCTCCTCCTCCTCCTCCCACTTCCGTCGTCACGGGGAAAAAGCATTAATTCGCGCTGGTTGTATGCACTTTCGGTCGAGCTCTCGAAACATCGTCTCTTGAAAGTGCATTATCCGCGGCGTTCGGCGATCGTCCACTTTTCACGCGCGACGCTCCAACGTTCACACGGGGAAATTGTTCGCACAAGGTGTTTTCGTCGCAAAAACACGAAAACACCTTGTACGGCAGGAAATCCACTCGGGTACTTCTCGTGTTCGATCGATAAGGCGTTCGTTATCTAGCGCCCGCCAGCGCCGCACGCCGCTGCTCCGACTCGCTTATCCTTCCACGCTCCGCGGCTTTTCTTTTGTCTCGCAATCAGCGGGCGAACACCCCGATAGCAGCTTCGATCGCGCAGCCTGATTACTGTTTTGTCACTCCGTAGCGCGATGGTTTCGATTAGCCTGCGGCGCGAAGGCGAACCAAGCAAAAAAGCGAAACGCGAGGAATCGATCGACCGTCTTGCCCGACAGGAATAAACCGACGAATATACGTTTGGGCGCCGTTAATAGAGACAGTATCAATCCCCAAGAGAGGAAATTAGTGACGAATCTTATTCTTGCGGGATCAGACCAGATGAAAATATATATCCAGGGTGCAAATGCGATTTTTATTAGTGCACTATGATCCGGTGCGTGTGCCTAAGGGATACGGGCTGTCGTGCGGTTGCGGGAAAATCAGTTGTATATATCGAAGGGCTAGAGGGAGAGAAGTGAGCTCTGCTTTGACGTACGCGATCCCCATGAATAACACACACGTATACGCACAAGTCGGTGCAGTTTCACGGCAAAGCCCCGGGATTGCCGGGCAACGACGACCCCTTGACGCTTGCAGCGCTAATGCAGACAATGCGCCGTTCGCCTAGAAAGACATGGGAGCGGCGTCTCGATAAATTAGCGGCCTCACACCCCCTGCAAACGGCGGCTCAAAGGAGCAGCAAGCCCTAATTCAATCTTCGCTCTTTCACTATCATAAACCGGCCGCGCTCGCTCGTTCCACGCATTATTTCGCCACCGAGGCTCTATTCACTGCGTATGCCGTCATCACGAGGCAAATTGATCGTGTGCTCTTGTCGAAACTGACCCCTCCCCCGCCGCTTTCTTCTCCTTCTAGCACTGTCAATGGGGGCTTTGTGGATTTTTTAACTCGAGAGCTTATGCTCCGCTTCGGTCTACCTACGAGATATTTTCAGCTCAGGCGCGCTTAAAGGTTAAGGAAAAGTTATGTTTAGATATATCGCATGAGGGTTCCTCTAATAAAGCTTTTCAATTCCATTTCGTCTTCGTTCCTTCCGAAGAAAGAGAGAAAAAAAGAAAAGCCGATTACAGTTCCAGCAATCAATCTTCGTTGGTTGGATCGAATAAAAAAGAGAAGAGAATCGAAACAGTTAATTTAATCAACAGAGATAAACGTGAAAGTTGCTACGAGAGAGAAAAGCTGTTTTAGACCAATACGTCATTTCAATTAATCAACTCCGCACGCGGTTTTCATTTTTTTCCGTTGCTTTCGCAACTTTATCAGGTGACAGATTTGGCATTCCTCGCAGCCAATTGCTAATCGACTTGGCTTCCAATAAACGTTCATTATGATGAAAAATGATTTGCAAACATCGATGGAAAATATCTCGGCGCGGGGACGCGTGCGCGCGATAGTTGTCGAGCGATCAATCCTTCAACGGCGCATTGCCATAATTAGCAGGGCGCGCGTTTTATAAACCCTCGCAGAAATGCCCGTGCACGCGGCCGTGGCTCTGAAATGATGGAGCACGCGCGAGCACTCGAGTTGGCTTTCATCCTCGGCGTGGCGCGTAGGCGTTAACGCGCGACTCGAGTAGTTTGCGCGCTCGCGACTTACTTAGGCCGATCAAAGCGCCTGCAGCCTGTGGGCGCACAGGCACCACACTTCTGGGAAAATGCTCGGCGTATAGAGCGCGCGCCGCGTGGATCCTTCGACGGGCTGGACACTGGTGTATCGCGTGTCCATATGTCGGCCATATGCCAGGCTGCCGGCCGCGCGCGCCGCTCGTATTATGGCGTGCGCCGCGCCGAATTACATTGCGTTAATTGAATGCGCCTGGTAAACTGCCAAGTAAGAGACTGCAAT
The DNA here is from genome assembly GCF_024137745.1 of Phymastichus coffea. Lineage (NCBI taxonomy): Eukaryota > Metazoa > Arthropoda > Insecta > Hymenoptera > Eulophidae > Phymastichus > Phymastichus coffea. The sequence continues at coordinate 12,794,633 of NW_026706814.1, forward strand.
CGAGCAGCAGTTTCCATTTGGAGTGGCGTCGATGGCGTGCTCCCTCGCTCGCTCCGCTTTTTCCGCTTTTTCCGCTTTTTCCGCTTTTTCCGCGCGCTTTCGGCGCTCTCTCGATTAATATGCCGGCGGACGCGGGCCAGGCCGCGCGTTATTAATCGCCGCTCGCGCTCGAGTGCGAGGCCAATTTTAATGGACTTTTTACAATTCCACGCCAATCCAGTGAATCATCGTGTTTCATTCGGCTCGATTGCGAAAGCACCGAGTCATCGATCGGCCGGCGCCGAGGACGCCGAGGACGCCTCTCGCAGGAATCGGTCGCGGCCTGGCCGGAAAAGTACGAGCGGCGATACGCGCGCCCGATCGTGCCGATGCCGATATCTAGATTCTCGATTGGCACGAGAGACGGGCGGGCGCAGCTGGCCCCGAGCGAAGAGAAACGAGCTACTCGGCGCGCCGGCGAAATCCACGCAGCCGACACGGCCGATACTCCAAATATAACTCTGAGCTAGCGCGCGGCACTTCACCTCGGTCTGTCGACGACTCGCCGCTCGCTCGCCCAAAGATAGAAGAGGAGCCGCGCGCGAAAAAAACGACGCGCCAGCGAGGAAGATCGCGTCCGCTCGCCCCGTCGAGCAGAAAAATCGACGAGAGATCCCCGAATAAAAGCCCGTGGGGAGAGAGGCCCCGCGGATCTACACGGGCGACAACGCAAAGTCGCCCGACAAAAGATGGACGAGCAAGCAGAAGTCATCCACCTATGCGGCAGAGCGACCGGTGCAGGATGTATAGAGAGAGCGAACGACCAAACGCACAAAAGGAAGGAACGGCTCCGCGCCCTTTTCCCTGGCCAGCGAAAACCCAGAGAAAAACAGAGCAGACCGAGCGCTCCACTTATTTATCGTCGGTTTTCGAGGACAGACAACGCTAGTGCGCCTCGGTCGCCTATCGCGACAACTTCATTATACAGAGCGCGTCTCCGCTGAGAAACGAGGCCTCCGGACCTTCGGCCTTTTTCTATCGTCTCTCTTCCTCTTCCCGATTTTCCATGCTGCAACGCGTGAAAAATCCCCTTTGATCTTCGACCCCTCGATGTCTCTGCCACGACGCGGACTCGGTTTCACGGTCCCATTAGCACACGCCAATTGGCAGCTGCCGTCACGCCAGCTCTGCCGGACAACTTTGCTGAACCATCCGCACTGGCTCCAGATCGATTGTTCGGAAATCGCGCGGGGAAAGGTGCGAGCGAGCGCTAGTCTCCGTGGCGCTCGTTTGTCGAGTCGAGGTGCAGCTCTTTCGGCTCCAAGACCACATCCGAACGCTTCCCTTTGGCCGTGCGTAAAGACATCTCTGTTTCTCTCGGTTTGTCGAGCAAAAAGTAAAGAGAAGCAGCTAATCTAAAGTGCTCGTTAATTTCGAAAATTGTTCAATAAACCATTCAAGAGATTATTTTCGCTGACGTGGTTTAATCAAGCGGCGCATAAAAAATGATATAACTGCTGGCGTAGCTTGGCGTATGCGTGTACAGCAGCAGCGGGGTATATACGAGGGAAAGAGAAAAAAACAAGAAGCAGGAGGAGCTCGTAAGTAATAGCGGCAGCAGCAGCTGAGAAAGCGGCTTCTGCCGATAAGTGCCTTATCGAGAGACAGAGAGAGAGAGAGAGAGAGAGAGAGAGAGAGAGAGAGAGCTGCTGGCGGCATATTAAGGCAATTGGCTTGAAATTCAGCAAAAGGGGTCCATTACAGAGACGCAGCGCGGCCTTGTTTGCCTCCTTTGCGGGAAAAAGGCTGCTGCAGAATTGAATGCGTCGGTGACTGGCTGCTGCTCTCCTCGGCAATTTATCGCCACTAAAGATTATCCAGCGCGCGTATGTGTTTGCGCGCTCGTGTAATTTCAATGAGGGCGCGCGCGATTCGTTAATCTAAATGTAGTTTTTGCGCTAGGCGCGGCTCTCAAAAGGCAGCCGCGCGCCCCTCGGCGTTGCACCAGCGCCGCAGCGTCGATGCCCGATACATCATCCGCCGTATCAGCCGAATTCGGGCGCGCGCACGTTGAGCTCGATCGATTAATCAGCTGCGCTAGCTCGCGCGCACTCGTTAGCCTTGTCACTCGCGTCGATTTCCACGGGCGCGCGGCTCGATCGCACCGCGGCTAGCGCCTGCTCGCCACCTGCTAAAAATTGTTAACGATAACGTCGCGCCGCTTATCTGTCTCTCGCCCCGACACAAAGACAGCGCTCTGAAAAGTTGCTAGCGCCGCAGCTTGTCCGGCCCGCTTGCGTATAATCAGCACGTCCCGATCGATCACAATCAAATAATGTCGCTGAGAAATTCTAATTGGACACCGCTTTTCCTGCCACATCGCACGCCTGCACAACTTTTCGCAATCTCGTTTGCTTAATCGCCGCGACTACTATTTACAACTGCTTCGTCATTCAACGATCGAGTCATCGTGAGCTTTCCAGTCCCGCGCCACCAGCCTCAGGATATATTATTAATTTCTGTGTGGCGCGCGCCAGAGGTCCGCGCTCTAGCGGACGAGACAAGCGATTACGAGAGCTTTCAACATAGAAGCTACAAAGAATCGTCAATTCTTCGCGGAAAGCCCGCTCGCTCGAGCATTATCTATTCGGATGACGAGAAGAATCGTCGCCAATCGAGGTTGCCGTTGTTTCTTAATACTTGCAATTTGGTTGAAAGCAAAGGCGAAACCCCGTACGATAAGCTTATTAAACCGAACGTTAATTGATCGTTGATTATCATAACAGTCGCGACTAAAACCGAGGCACGATAACGTAATAAGATTGCAAGTAATAAAACCGTCTAAAGATAAGCTTCATCTCAGCCTAATTGAATCATAAAGTCCTGGATCAATTTGGATCATTCATAAATATGAAGAGGCAGAGATTCCGTGGGCTATAGTGCCGCTTCGATTTGTTGTGTTGCTTGGTCATGCTCGACGCGTACAGTCGACCGATCGAGGAAAAGCGACAGGTAGCGAATAAAAATGCCCCTGGAGAGGCGCGCAGCGGCGGCGATTTTCGCGCGCAGTTTTTAATTAAAACCGATAAATCGAGTTTTATGTAACTCTCGTTCCTTGTTGTTACCTTTTTTCGTTGTCCGGCGCTCGCGGACCTCTCCCCTTAATGACTCCAATCACTCGGACGCACGGCCCATGATATACGCCGCGCAGATGTCGCTCGATAAATCAGCGGCTCGCGCGCGCGACCGGAGAGGAGAGCGGCAGAGCGTTCCGCCGGTATGCAAATATCCCGCGAGCTCCGCCGCCGCCGCCGCCGCCGCCACCGCCGCCACCACTACCGTCACCACAACCACAGCCGTTCGATCTCTCGGACGACGTTCCGGGCTCTTCCTTCCTTCGCTCGTCGTCTTCGTCTACGCCTTTTACCTTTTACGGAGACGCGCGTTGCAGTCTCACTTGCTTGTCCCCTCAAAAACGAAAAAATATATAAAACAGACATCCAGCTTGTTCAAGGAATGACGGAGTTTGATTTTCATTAGATTAGCGTTATCATGGTACTTGCGAAGATTACGGGTGATCGCGTCGAGGAAGGAGCAAAGAAGAAAGTTTTTCATTTCAACGTGGCGTCGTGGCACTTAGTGCGTATCACAGGTGTTTCCTCTCTCGTCTATAACTAATTCCCAGCAGCTCCTCCTTCAACGCGGGTCGTTTTTCGTAGCTCGTCGCTTATTAGACTTCATAATAGCCGTTGGCATTGCTGTCGTTGCCTCTGCTCGCTAGAACGCTGGCACGCGCGTTTGATCTTTGCTCTTATTGCCGATATCTTCGTCCGCAACACTAACGACCGGCTGTTACGCGCATTAACGACTCCTCTTCTCTCGCTCGCGTCTTGCTATTTTTCTCTGGCTCTCGCGCGCTAGGAATCCCAATTTGCTTGCCGACGCTTGGCAAAAAACGTTGGCGCGGCCGAACGGTTATGCATTTCCTTAAGCTCCCGTTGCGCGCAGAGAGAAGGCGCACGCAGCTGCGGAGTCGCGCGCTATCGAGGAGAGAAATCGCCGGCTGGCGCTGGAGGCAAGGCTTCTTTTTCGAAGAGAGATCGGAGGCGGGAGGAGGAGATCGACGACGACGATTGCCTCCGCGCCGCCGGTCCGTAAAGACTCAATACGTTAGAGATCCCCCAGCCGAGCGTTCGAGTTTGGCGAATCGACGGGAACGCAGTTATTAAATCGTCCCGCGTGAGCGCGAGTGGGATCTCCGCGGCGTTTACTATTGGCCATCGGTCAGGATGACGTGTCCGCGGATACTAAACGCCGGCGATAATCTGGATGCAGCGTGTAACAGCCACTCCCTGCGGGACGCTCGAAGGCGCTACGCTCGCGTCGTTTGTCCATTTAACAATGTAACCTGCGCCGCGTTAGAGCGCACGTGGGACGATACGCGCGGCCCGGCGCACTCGTCGTTTTGCCCGGACATTGTCGCGTATCTCTCGGCGCGGCGAACCGTACGGCACGGCTCTTTGTCCGGCCAAGTGCGCGCGCAAAGATGATGGTCATTTTTGACAAGAAACTTGAATCTTCATTTGCTCGTCGCTCGTTTACACGTACAAACACGCGGCGTCCATTAATTTTAATTACGCACTAGTAGTCAGCTGCTGTCGCTGTCTTGGCATAATGCTCAGGGCGCCGTGTTCTGCGTTCCACGCGAATTCCTCCTTCGCGTAGGCTGCTGCACGGCCAGCTATAGGTATTTACGGCCTCGACTTGCCAAACTCAAGCCCGCGTATGACTCGCAGTTAATACCAGGCTGCTGCTTGCCGCGTTGGTCGTCGGCCGCATGCCGCGAGCCTCTTTCGTCTTCGTTATTCCCCATTAGCTCGGGGAGGAGGCATGCGCGCCGCTTGAATATTTCACGGGCGCGCGTACCGCGTTTTTGCCCGCCAGCTCGTGTTTTCACGGTCGCTGCCCCCCCGCCCCCGCCCCCGCCCCCGCCTTCATTATTACGCGGTGCTTGACATTGCTGCAGTTGCGTACGGCCGAGTCAAGCGGTGGCCTCAACGACGTTGTTGCCGAATGCGGCCCGGCGACTGCGTACAATATTCAGCGCGCCCCTGCGAGCTCCTTGGCGCGCTTAATCATTCACGGGTTTCGTAAAATCGCAGGAAGTTGGCGGGCGCGGATGCATATCCGAGGACCTCGCTTGCCGGCAATTTCCTATCCTCCCTCGCGCGCGCACGCGCGGTCTGGCTAATTAGGCGCAAGACTTTAACGCGCCGGCACTTTATCGAGCTCTCGCGAGCGCGCGGAGTGCGTGCATTGTCTTACGCGCACCACCGGTTTCCCATCCCCCGTCCCGGCCGTGAATTTAATCAACGTAATTTTCCAGCCACGCCTTCGGTACCTGCCGCCGCCGCCACCGCCGCCGCCGCCGCCGCCGCCGCCGCCGCCACGACACAGTCTGCGGGGACTACTCGAGATATCGCAGCGCCTCCGTCGTCGTGAGCTAATATACGAGGGATGAGTGGTGCCAGAGCGCGCCTGCTTTAGTATCGAGGAGGGAGACACGCCGTATACTCCTGCGCGCGCCGTCTCCTCGTAGATTCGGCGAGATTAGAGAAGGGAAAGCGAGAGCTTCGGAGTGCTCCTCCTCGAGCGAATGAACTCGGGCTTGCGGATGGAAAAGACCTGCCGTCTATATAAACTTATTTTCCGAGGGCTGTTACTCCCTGATTGGCTTCTGCAATCAACTGTATATGTGGCTTATTTGCCCTGCGCCAACGTTCTTTTGTCGTCTTCCGTGTAATCGAATTCAATGAACGTGCATTATACAGGTGAAGCGGTTAATTAAATGCAAGAGACTGTTGCAACGCTAACGAATGCAGCAGGATAAAGACGAGAGTAATTCAAAACAATTTTGATCGCACTTGGTAGAAACGAGGTAGAACAGTTGAACGTTGCATATTAATAGAGACGCCGGGAGCAGGGTGGTGAAATCCCCTCTCAGAGCGAATTAATTATCCTCATTTGCAAGCTTCAGTCGTTGCAAGCGCGAGCGCCATTGCAGCTTCCTCGCTGTCCGAGCCACCTTCCGAATCGCGTACAAACTTTCTCTCGATTAATTCGCTCCCTTGCGGGAGAAGAGATGACAGTCGGTAAACAATAATGGGGCAGCAACGCGAACGAGTGGTGAAAACGCGCGAGCGACGTGTCCGTCGACGTGACAGCGCATCGCGAGACAGTCGTCGTCAGTAGGGCGCTTCTGTCAAGGCGACCTACATGGCCCGCATTCGAGTAGATTCTTAACACATTCACGTAGGACGCGCGTGCGCCGCGCTCGAGAGTGAGTGCCCAACAAAAAGAAACTGGACCCGCTCGCGAACGCGACAGAGACGAAGGAGGAGCCGCTGCACGGTATAGGAAAAGGAGAAGAAGAAGAAGAAGAAGAAGTGGCATGTCGCAGACGCACGCGGCCTAATAGCTCTCCGTCCGTGTCTACCTCGAGTCACTTCCGGCTTTTCGATTCTCCTAAACGGCTCGGACTCGCTCGGCCTGAGGGAGCGTGCGTTTCGCGATCGATTTGCATTGCGACAGCCAGAAAGTGGCCCGCAACAGCGGCATGAAAGAGAGAGAGAGAGAGAGAGAGAGAGAGAGAGAGAGAGAGAGAGAGAGAGAGAGAGAGAGAGCGAGAGCGAGGCCACCAGAAATGACGGCGTTTATTTAGATTGTTCGGGCCGCGCGTCGACGAAATTGGCCTGCAACGCGTTTTCTATCTTTCCCTCTGCGCGTCCATCTTTCACGCTGTCTTTCGTCGCCGATGCTGCCGCTCGGTGTCTGCGTAGCCTGCGCGAGCGCTGTACAGGGAAAGGGACTGCTCCCAGACCTTTCGTTCGTTAATTTTGTTCGAGCAAGATAGCAATCTGCGAGAGATGCGCTCTCGCTTTGGATTATTTAATTTGCTCGGCAAGACTCGATATTAAAGAACGGCATATTTATTGCTGGAAAATTCTATTCACTCGTCTTTTCTTTGTCTTGCAATGATTCTTTCATCGCGCTCGCAAGCGTAAAGAATGAAACTGCTAATGCCTTTCTCGCGCTTCGCTGCAGCAGATATTTTCCATTTTTAACGACGTTTCGCAAATCGCCCAGGTATTCCACTTATTGCATCACCTCTTACAATTCAACTTCCTTAATATCTTGAAGCAGATATTAAATATTTGAGATATTCTCCCTCTCTCGCAACGAAAATTGCACGGCGGACTGCTCAAGAAAAATACCGGTCTCTCTTTCCGAATCACGAACGACTAAAAATTTACACGGACCCTTTGTTTCTGTTGCAGGTGAGTTTCCCACTTGAACAATCAAGCGGTTCTGCGCCGGTGGTAAGTAAAGCATCGAGAGCCTGCGCACGTAGTCGCGCGTGCAATAAAATTTGTAGCTCGGGTAGCTCCGAAATGCAGGCTAATCTGTGGAGCCATAAGAGGACGGACAACGAAAAAGCGAGTGCAATTAAGAGATAACGCGTAGGCCGCGCGCGGGAAAAGCGTGCATGTGTAGGTAGCCGGAAAATCCGACTAACTGGCATTAAGGCTGCCGCGGTGCACTTTCGGATTTCGATGTAAACTAAGCAGCAGCCTCCGCAGCCGTACGACTCGCGGATTAGCGCGCTTCCATTGGGCCGCTGTATCGTGCCGCGGCGCGCTCTCAGGGCCTATTCAGTTTCCTCGGGCCGGCCTGCATTCAGGCTCGTTTGGCTTTGCCTTAGCGATCGAGGCACACGTAACGAGGATTTAATTAGCGCGGACGGGCTAATTCGAGCAACGAGCCGCCGCGGCGCTTCGGCCGAGAGATTGACGTAAAGGTGACGAGTGGCTATTTCGGAGGAGGGACGAGCGACTCGTCTCGCGGGCGTATTTATAAACGAGCGCGCAGGAGAGCCTTCGCCGCTCGTTTTTCGAGCGGCGCATCGCTCGCTGCAGCGAAACCCAGGATGTTTACTCAGCGCAAGTGAGACGCGCGCCGCACTCGGCCTCTCCTCGGCTAATCCGAATTCGAGAGGCAACTGACCTCAACCTTCGACTGCAGCAGCCGAGAGCTCGCTCGACGCGGCGGTATAAATACGATGCGTCGCCGCAGCGACGTGACTAACGCGCCAGCCCGGGGATGCGCTGCGATTACGAGAAACGGAAGCTGCCGGGGCGCCTAGCGCGCGACCCTCTCTCGCGCGCTGTCCGCATCAAAGGGCGTCGCGGATCGACGCGCGCGCGGATCGGAGCGCCGAGGACGAGGCTCGCGGCCGCGCGCTCTCCCGGCCTGCGAGTCATTTGGCAAACGGCGCTTCCGATCGGCGCGCACTCGCCGTCGTGGCGCCTGCGAGGCGCAGCCAGGTGGTGGGAATGCAATAAACCAACGAGACGAGAGCGTCTGCAGCGTTTGCTCGGTTTTGCGGGATCCGCGGCAGCGAGCGGAGGAACTTTTGGCTCGGGCCGCTGCGAGGCAGCCGGCGGTGCACGGCGGTGCACGGTCGCGGGATGGCCGGAGTGCAGCAGCGGCGAGCTGATGATGCCGCGCGGCTTGAGTAAACAGGCTTGTTTGCTCGATGGTCGCGAGCCTCCGCGTACGCGTACGTGTTTGCCTTTTGTTATCGGCTATTTTCATCTGGCTAAAGGATTTTCATCGGCCGGCTGCTTGGCATCTCCCTCGTTGTCTCTCCGTAAGCACTCTATTTGGCTTCGGCTGAGGCGGCGCCCAATCCTCCATAAACAAATACCGTAGATCGGGAGAGCCAACCGCCTTCATCGAAACTAGCGGATTATCGCGGCTGCGGTATTTTCTCTGCTCGTTGTACACTTATTGGCCGGTGCGCGCACGCACGCTGCACGCGCGTGCACTGCTTCGACAAACATTTGCTTCTCGTGCGCTAAGGTCGCGATCAATCAAGCTGCCTGCCTCACCCGCCGTTCAAAATTTATACGCCCGGCTAGTCTATAGCTAGTCTATCCCTGGCCAAACGGCCGGCCAACTCAAGGATGAGAAATAGACCGTGAAGTCGAGAGAGCTCAGCTCGTAAATTAGGATTTTTCTTGGCATAATGGAATATATTGAGTAACGGCCGGCAGCGACACGACGAGTGCACGCGCTCTGGGCCGTGTTATTTATATACAAAATAGAGCCTAGAATGCAATGCGAGTCGAGGAGAAGCGAGAAGAAAGCGGCACTCGAACTCGCGAGGCATTTCGAAAAAGTGGCCAGTTTTCGTTCCCCGGGATTATCCCATGAAATATATGACGACTCTCGCTTTCGAGCTCAACATGCTGTTGCGTTTGAAAAGTCTACATGGACGCGCAACCTATACTAGGAAATTCGAGACTTGCCGGTGCAGCATGATGGGCGGCCGCTCTGGCTCCTATAAAAACACGTGGAAGAATGCTCGCCAGTTGTTCGCATCCCTGCCGCAAAACTAGCTGTCTCTCTCTCTCTCTCTCTCTCTCTCTCTCTCTCTCTCTCTCTCTCTCTCTCTCTCTCTCTCTCTCTCTCTCTCTCTCTCTCTCTCTCTCTTTTATCTACGGGTATATTTTTTTCCACTCTCCCTTTCCGCTGCGCCTATATACATTTGAACCGAACTTTTGCGCGCTCGCTATGTATCTCCTGCTGATGCGGGACGCTTCTACGCGTACACTTTCTTTGTCGTTCACTTTTTTTTGTGCGCGAGAGTTGGGATAATGGGCAATCTGTTGATTTTTCGCTTCGGAAGAAACCTTTTAAAATTAGTGAGAAGGAAAGTCAGCGAGTTCGGGGTGAAACCTTGGTTTTTTTCATCCTTGTTTTCTCTACACGGTTGATTATTAAACTGAAAACTTTCACTTTGACGTTTATACTTTCGAGTTGTCCACGACCCTTTCGAAAATGCTCTGCAATCTGTTCACGACAAAGTCGCGTTCCTCAACGTTGTTGGCAATGTCAACCTCACTTTCGTGTAAATTCTCGTCGTTCATCGCCGCAAGTATTTCTTTTTTCCAATTGTCTTTTCGATTAAAGTATTTCTCTTCGTCCTCGCCGTCCAAGTTTGAATCAATAGGTACGGATAGATGCGCGCTTCGTTTTTTCAAGTGATCTAACCACTCGCTGCTCTGAACTGCGACTACAGCTGCGAGAACGCTGTAAGGAAAAAGCGACAAATGATTGGTAAGAGCAATAAATAATTGAGAAACAGCAAACTACGCACACCAGGATAGATTTGATCATCACGACGGCTTATTTCTCCCTGTGAACCTGTCGATACAAACTAACCGCTAAGCCAGACATATCGAGCCTTTTTATATACGGGTAGCTTATCAACGTCGCCACACGCACTGCAGTAATCGTGGATAATTGTGGGCGTTTCACGATAAAAATAATCAACTGAAAAAGCGTACTGGTGAACAGGGACAATGCACGCGTCATTCGATAATTCGATACAACAGGTTTGTCGCAGAGCTGCTCGCGCCGTTTGTTCGGTACTCGCGCGAAAATTAATTAAAATTTGGGCAAACGACATCGCAAAACAAACGGACGTGTCAAAGCGTCGTCTGGCAGTTTTCAGCGCGCTACTTGATGAATTGCACTATGGCTCGATAACAAAGCGAAATGGAGAACGTGACGAACGAAATTGCGTGCTGGAGAAGCTAGCCGACGGGCTTCGAACGCTCGCAACTAGGATTTCGGCGTATCAGGCCTGGGCAATCATTCACGTGCAGTCGGAGCGCCCAGCAGTTTCTTTGTTTCGAAAGTTGACTCTAGAGGGCTCGAGCGCGCGCAGCCCTTTTTTTTCTGCCACGCAAGTTTTTCGAGCGCTCGTGCGAGTTTCTTTCCGGATGGGCGCGCCTAAACAGGCCGGGGACCCCACTGCCGGCAGTAGCACGCGCGGCGCCGCGATCGAGGTGTGCGCGCGCGCGCGCGCACCGCGGGGAATTATCAGCTAGTATAACAAAGTTGAAAGGGGTGTCATGTGCGCCGTGCGCGCGCGCGTGCTCCAATGAAATATCGCTTCGCAGGGGGATCGACTGCGCTGCAGCCTGTTTGCTCTTGCCTGACCTTCTGACTTCTCTTTGTTGCGCGTTTTATTGTCCGCGCCGGCTTTCCCTCTCTCGCTCTCGCATTTGCATCGCATCAAACATTCCCGTTCGTAATTACAATACTAAGTCGGCAGATTACGAGGCCGCTGGCGCGGGCGCGGGCGCGCACAGCGCCCAACCGAGCGGCGGCCGCGAGTCCCAAGCTCGCGCGCCCATTAACCGAGCGTTGGGTGCAAAAACGAGGCTTTCCAGCGCGTACAAGCCCGGCGATTAAGCTATTTTCGCCAAAGCTCGCGAGCTCGACGCCTCCGGCTACTGTGCGTCACGTCCGAGTTATCGCGCGCAACTGTAGCCTGCGCAACGTGGCATTAGCGCAGCACAAAAAAAAGAGAGGCTGTAAGAAAAGGCAGAAGGGGGAGCGGCGAGCAGGGCCCCACGTCACGCGGGACAACGCGGCGCGACAATGGGTCCCCGATGCAGTTCGACTATTGATTTTTATTTCTGCAGCTCGTCGCCCGTCTCCTGGTCCGCGCTCGCAGATGGGAAGACGTCGGACAATGGCGTCGTAATTACCGAGCGTCGCGCCGGCCACGCGGCTCTGCTAATTCCTTCAAGTGAGAAATTGCCGTTCGGAGGGCCCAGCCTGAAAAATCATTTGGCGAGCTGTCGCTGCTGCCGCTGCTGCCGCTACTGCCGCCTGGCCGACTGACGGCGATCGATTTATTAGCCTGCTCAATTAGGAGCTCGCTATGTCCCCTCGTTTCGAATAACGTTCTCAAATATTTTCGAGCGCGCAAACGCGACGGTCTCGGTTGCGACGCGCGTCGGGCAAGTGGGAAGAAAAATGGAAAGGCGCGTCCACACCTCGTGCTGCTGCATTTTTCAAAGCTTGCCGTAGGTGCACATAATGAGGCAGTGGGCGCTGCGCGCCACATGCGCCGCCCGCTCGCGCCGATAAAATGACTTAATAACGGCGATTAGGCGGTCGGTCTGGTGTCGCTTCAAAAGGCAAATAGCTCGTTGCGCGCGCTTGCCAACGCATCCTCCTGGCACGACTTTGCCTATTCGGTCCGTCGACGACCTGTCGCGCGAGGATAATCCTCCGCGACGAGCGCGAGCTTGCATTTGCATATTATGCTAATACCCGCGCCATCGGCGTTGCGCGTTGCCTTACGCTATTCGCCCGTCCTGGAATACACAGCATAATTTTCAGATTGTTTTTAACCTGTCGCTCGCGGAAGAAGGCCGCTCGATTGCTCCTTCGAGTTGCAAGTCTCGATAGTCGTGTCTACTCGCGCGGCGGCGATGCGATAGCTTGAAACCCAGCTGCGCCTTACTTGCCAAACTATAAGCCGTCCGTCCGCGGATCGTTAGGCAATTTCTTGCCCGCGCACTCGCGAGAGATTGACGTTTTATTCGAGCTCGCGATCGGCGACCTGTTGCCTCCGCGGCGCAAAACAGTGCAGCGGCCGTGGCGGCAGCAAGGATATCTCGGCCACGTGGTGTATGACATCTCCGTTATCGTGCTCGATGACGTTTCTATCTGGTCGTGGAATCGCCAAGCCGACGCTGGCTAATCGTCGCGCGTTAGACTCGTTTAGCTCTCGGTTAGTTTTTGCAAATCGTTCGAGGTGGCGGTTAATTAGGTGAGCACTGGCGAATTGCCAATTTACCAATTGTTCGCGGAACCTAGCAGCAGCTCCCCTGAATATGGACAGTCTCGAATGACTATGCATCGGGGCTTTCCCTATTCGCGATTCGAGTTTCGTATATGTTAAAGGGAGGGTCAACCGAAAGATCGGGATTCAACAGGAAGTTACAAGGTTTCCGCAGCGGGAAGAGGGAGCGGGTAGATAAGGTCGGTCCGGGGATATATATACATATATTTACCCTTGATTTATAATCATTAGGGCATGCGTTGGCAGTGCGGCGGTGGGCCTGGTAAATAATGCATCGCTATCATTATCATCGGTGAGTTGCCTTCGCGCGGAAACTTGCTGCCGCAGGCTCAATTCCACTTGCTAGTCGCACCAGTTGGAGTGGGAGTCGCGAGAGGGGCAACGAGTTCTCCAACTGATTTGACAGATTACCGAGAGTCGAACAAAGAGAGAGAGAGAGAGAGAGAGAGAGAGAGAGAGAGAGAGAGAGAGAGAGAGAGAGAGAGAGAGAGAGAGAGAGAGAGTCGGGCGAAGAAAAATGAGCGCGGCAGGGCAAACTCGGCGGAGAGCTGTAGGTAAGCGAGCAGAAGTGGCAAATACGGAGTTGGGTACAGCGAGACTGCGTCAACAGACGCAACGCGACAAACTTGATTGAATTGAGCATCTCTGGCGGTAGCGCAGTTCTCTTTTGTCGCGGCAAAGCAGCCCGCATCGCATAATTACGCGCCGTTGGCGGCAGTTAGGCAGCAGACGAGCGCTCGCGTCTGCAGTGCAAGCTATGCTATCGCTCGGCCGCGAAATTACTTGCTGATTAATTCCTGAAATCATGCGATTAATTACGTACGTTGAGAGAATAGCAGTGCTTTGCTCGAAATGTAATCGTCCTGTCGTATCTATAGCTTATCTTTTTGCTCGGCGCACCCACTGCCTCGCGCTTGTGCCCCAATTATTCCGAAATGTGAATCTAATTCGTTAGCTTTGCTCAGCGACGTGCATCCGCGTCCAAGCGCTGGCTACTTTTTTTTATGACGTTACTGCAGCTCGACAATCGAATAATCCGTCGCGAGGTGTCAAAGCAAACTTCCCATATCCGAAGTCGGCCCACTCGTAGATACATATAGCTCTACACCGCAATGACATCCTTTGCCGCGCGAACGATTCGTTCGTTCGTGCAGGCAAGTTGCACTGCACGCGAGATAGAGAGAGAGAGAGAGAGAGAGCCCATGCATCTTTGTCCGACGAATGCGGGTCCCGTCTCTCTCTCTCTCTCTCTCTCTCTCTCTCTCTCTCTCTCTCTCTCTCTCTCTCTCTCTCTCTCTCTCTCTCTCTCTCTCTCTCTCTCTCTCTATCCCAGCCGCCGGCCACTCGCCAGAGCTATCTTCATTTATGCAGCTAGCTACTCCGGCTGAGAGAGAGACAGACACAGAAAAAGGAAAAGCCGTTATCTCTGTAATTTTTAATTTCGCGCCTGTGCATAATTACCTCGCGGCACTGACATGAATTAAGTGCTCTTTTTCCTCTTTGCGCGCTGTACGCTCTCTTGTGCAGCTGTGGGAGGTTTTGCGAGATAGCGATTCTCCGCGTAGCCGCGCGCTCCACGCGTTTGTCATCGTTACGCCAATTGGAAATCTATGGAGCCGCCGCCGACGTCAGCCTTTTTCCAATTAAGTATAACTCTGTTGTGCCTATGTATTCGACTTTCGACGCCTTTCAAACATACTCTCTTTCCCTCTCGAGGCGACGATTAATCACGAATTAGCCAATTAAATTTCCCGTACGTGCACACTTGAAACTAAACTCGCTCGCTCTTTAGCCGAGAGTTGCGAGCATTAAATTTTCCATCACTTGTACTTGCAGACAGACAGAAAAAAAGTCGTGCTTTTGAAGAAAGTTAAATGTTCTTTCGAGGAATTTTCCCGGGGTTTTTTTTTCTCAAGCGCGCAGATGTCGAGGAGGAAAAAAGTTTGATAGCCGAGCCGAGAAGTAAAAAGAAACTTGACTCTCGCTTTCTATCCATCGACCAGCCATAGGGTCTACTACAGCGCGCGTAGAAAAAGCAAAATCACGTTCGAACGCTATTATATATAGAAGGCGGCCCGAACAGATTTTCCAAGTGTCAGGAAACACTTTAATGAAAACTTCTTGGAGAGCCCTTAGAGAGAGAGAGAGAGAGAGAGAGAGAGAGAGAGAGAGAGAGAGAGAGAGAGAGAGAGAGAGAGACATAGGTCGTGCACGCCTGCGCGTAACACGTGCCACCGAAAGAAGTTCGAAGGAGAAAATATTTACGCGGGTCCGACAAAAAAAATAAGAGACAGAAAGGTAGGCAGGATATAGTTCCAGCAGAAAACTCGTTCGCTCCCTTCTTTTATCTGGCAAACCGCAAACGCCGAAAGGCTTTTAGGGGCCGCCACTGTCGTGGTATGTCATTGATATACAGCCTCCGCTCGCGCGCGCACGCGTCGAGAGAGAACTCGCGCTCTCTCTCTCCATCGGGACGGAACGCTAACGAATCCTCGGGGAACGTACAGAGGCAACAGGCTTTGCCGCTACTGGACCACTGCGACGGTGGAAGGGGGACTACTTGCGTTTTCCAAACAGCGCGTCGAGACGGTGAGAGAGAGTTAAGGGGGGGGGGGGGGGACGTCGCCCCATACGAATGCTAATGATTCGGCAAGAGCGTCGATCGGTTGGTGTTTCGGATTTGAGCGACTCCCGCCAAAGTCGCATACATACATATAGAGATTTGTTGTCGCCCCATCCCGGGCCGTCGCGCGCGTACATCCATGCAACGCGGGTGAAGCCGAAAATCGCGCGAGACTAATCTCCGTGCCGAAGGCGATTAAGATTGTCTCACGCTGCCGATGTTATGATTTATTCGCGGCAATCGTCACGCTGTTGCAGGCCCTGTTGACGGAACTAAACCGATTAGGCGGCGGCGGCTGCCGCTTGTTTGCCGATTTTCTCGATGGAAAAAACGTGTCGTACTTTCACACGCGGGGGGGGGGGGGGCACACATGCGCGTGCGAGATTTTTCGCCAGTTTGTTGTTTTTTCACCGACGCTACGATTTTTTTTTTTTTTTTTTGGTGTTCGCTGTTTCAATTTTAAATGAAAAGGGGTTGGAGCCGCTGCTGCCGTCGAGTCAACAACGCGCCCGATGGGGTTGAAATTTAAATGTCCTTTGATGCCACGCGCTCGCTCTTTCGCTCTCTGTTTCCCTATGATTTCATCGCTTTATTTTCGCAGCAAGCGCGCGCGGCTATTTTTCATTGCTAATACTGTTTGCACATGTTGAATTCGAGAGATCGTATCCGAAGCAGTTTGGTCAATGTAACGTGTCACCGAAATTTTGACATCCCATTGCACACGCGTACTAAATGATGTGTCATTAGCCAATCGTCAATAAAATTGGCGCAATATCGTCCCCGCTAAGCACTCATAGCTATATATCATTGGCCGACTAAAATCGATAATTCGAACGGTTGATTGCGCTATTTATCGTCATTGAAATATAATCGAGGTTCATTGTCGCAGGCCGCGCGCCAATACGGATATTTCGCGGGGACAGAAATAACAAAGGGCGTATGTGGGAGTAAATTGATCGAAAGCAATTAGCGCGCGTGGCGAAAAGGACAATCGCAGACGGCCGGAAAGAAACTGCAAAGTAGACAGCGCGAGTCTCGCGTATTGCCAGTGCAAAGCCGTAAATTAAGACGATTAGCGTCTAAATTCAATCGTCACTAGTCGCGCGAACGCCTTACCCGCGGCAGCAGCAGCGATTGTGCCGAGACAGCTTACGACACACGCCCGCAGCATTCGATCTCTGATCTCGAATATTTTCATGACGCACCGAATGATTTATCGAACTCGCGCTCACGTATGCATAACGCAAGTGGCTGTAGCCGGAGGCGTAATTGTGCACGAAGAAGATCTTAGCGTGCTGTGATGGTGCGTTGCGTATATAACTTACGAGTATGGGGGCTTCTTCGTGATTCTTTGACGTAATGTCTCTTATTGTTGATAAGCCCCTAGGATTTCCTGTTTGCACGCTGGCCAATCTGGCTATTACTTGAGCTCTACCCAGAGATACCTCGACTAGTCTTTAAGTACAATTAAGAGTCATTGTCGTGCGTTCTCTCTCTCTCCTCTCGTCTCTGGAACTCTCTTCCTCCGACCCTGAGACATGTACAGTCGCTCGACTACTTTAAAAGAGGGCCGCGTGCGCACTTTTTTCAGCTGGATGGACCTATGTATTTATTTATTTTTACTCTGACGTAAGTGTCTTTTCACGTTTCTCTGACTGCATTACTACCTGTAAGCGAATCCTTCTGTAGTTTTGCCATTTTAACGTCAATGATTTCCTCTACAATTTCCAAAATTCCAGTCTAATATCTAATCTAATAACGATAAGTGATTGTTGACTTTAAACTTTGACTGAGAAAATCTCTATCTTTATATCGATAATTATAATTTTGCTGTATTGTGATAAAAAAAATCAAAAAAAGAAGAAAATGTATTGTATTGTTACTATTGTCAATTGTATAAATTGTTTTGTTGAAAAAGTGAATAAAAAGAAATCAGCCGATCGATCGATCAATCGATCAATCCCTCTCCGGACTCTTTCCACGTACGCGTAGCTGACCAAGCGGACAAAATACGACAGAGCAGCCGGTTTTTGTCTACAATTATATGCAAATGAGATTCATCAGTAAACTATCTGTCTTTCGACAAATATAAGCCTTGCTTTAATTTCAATACGACCGAGTTGGATTCGACGGAGAGGAGATGCGTCTTCCCCTTTAAACTCGCAGCGCGCGACAGTCTACAAACGCAACAGTGGGGCGCTTGAGCCTGCGCACAGAGCATTAGCATTAGAAAGCCCCGGAGGATCCGTGTGGGTTCGGAGGCGCTTTTATATAAACACAGGCGGAGATGCAAAATGCCGATGTAGCGGCTGACAGTCGATGTCGGTTTTCGAATCGCTACGCGGCCCACGGGGCCTTTGACGCGAGAAAAATCTTTGTGGAACGTCGAACGAGCGAACGGAGCAGCCGGTCAGCTGACGCTGCTTTCACGCTTTCACGGCTCGCTAATGGAATCCGAGCCAGCATCGGGCGCCGAGTGACGAATGGCAGCTCGGTCGTCTTCAAACGACTTGTCGCCTCGTTTATATTATGCCGGCTTCCCAAAACAAAGCTAAATGTAATTCGATTACTCGGCATCAAAGCACCGCAATTGGTCGCCACTGCCATTGACTGGACCGAAGCAGGAGAAAAACAATCGACGCCCTTTGGAGTGGACTATTTGGCCAAAGGTTGGCTCGCCGATTGAGAGCTGGAACGAGATGAAAGGACTATCAGGGCTGGGTAGCCGCGGCGCGTCAATTAAAATAATCGAGTCCAATGAAACGACACTCGACGGATGGACCCGCGCCGCGCCGCGCGCTCGCAGAAAGAGCGTAAGACCAAGGGGAAAGTGCATTGATACGCACGGAGCCGAGGCACGCGGACACTAAGTGTACTCGAAAGCGCCCGGAAACCGCCATTACGCTATTTTAATGCTTAAGTATCTGAGCGCGAAGGGTTCGTTCTAGGAAGTGGGCGTACGTAAGCAATGTGTAGCGTTGGAAAGGGGTGCATTGAATGAAGGACCTCCAGCTCAGCAGCGGCAGCAGCAGCCAGTGTGTACACCGTATATAGCCGACTGGCAGATGTGCGTTCGTTCGTTCAGTGCGTAATTGCGCCTCGAGAACGACTACGACTACGACGACGATCACGACGCTGCCGCTGAGCCGCACGCGCTCTCGAAATTATCCTCTTGCCGTACTATACCTCGACCGCGCCAAGCTGCAAAACCTTTTGTTTCTCTCATATTCGCACTTTCTTACAAGAAGCTCCACTCTTCGCTGCACATAATGCTCAAGCTTGTTTCAACTTTTCCACGGCCAATTATTTCAGAGACCACACGCAATTTAACTCGATTGCTTTTTATTTGTTTTTTTTTTTTTTTTTTTTTTTTTAATGCCGCTGTTTACTTTCTCAATGGCGTACCCACGCGTTAAATTGTCTAATGAGGAATTTCACGAGTCTTTTTCGAAATATGTTCAACCGATCAAGCTCAACGAGGCGATTACCTTTTCTGCCGCTCTAATTATCGGACGGGGATACGTTACGTAATCCGGCGTCCAAGTACATCGTGGCGTCCCCTACGTAAAACCGAAAAAGAGGAAAAAAGGAAAGCGAACTGGAAGGACGTTGTTTAGCATGTAACGACGCGCGTTTTCTCCCCCTTCGCCGGTCTTTAGCTCTAATTAGAGCTAAAGACTGGGCCCGATGACAAGATCGTAAAGATCGGCGAGCGGCCCAAATAAGAAAGTGGCGATGCGTCTCACGCGATTAACGACAATCGGTCGAGTCGTCCTCGTGCGCTTGATACGCTGCTAATACAATTAATGTCCGGCCTTGATTGCCAGCGTGGATTGATCGTTAACCCCCGACGTCGCGTACGCATAAGCTGCAGTGAAATTAGCGAGATGGAAAGGGAGGGATCACTCGGCAGCGGCTTTGGCAAACTTGGCTGATATTGATACATGTGCGCGTGTGCGAGAGAGAGAGAGAGAGAGAGAGATCAAAGGCGTCTCGTTGTCTGCTGTTACTGCTCGCGCCTATGTACACATTCATATCTCACTCGCGCTGGCACTGCGATGCGCGGCTACACATCTTTCGCTGTTCTTTCGTACGGCAGAGCGTTGAGCGCACCCACGCGGCGGCGGCGGCGGCGGCGGCGGCGGCGGCGGCGGCGGCGGCTCTGTCTCTGCCTGCCTATTTGTAATAGTCCCGTGTGCACACACGTGGATATGTTGTCCTTGTCAAGGAGAATACACATATATGTGTACACAGAACGCACAAGCCACAGTCGCCTCTAATGCTCCTGACTCTCTCTCCTCCCGGGCACATACGCGTACACTTCGGTACACAGCGCTCTCGGCTGCCAATGTGTCGTACGTCCCGGGCTCTCGGGCGCCGAATACCTATGCCCGAGCAAAGATCCCCATGATTGACTCAGCCGCAGCTTTCTCTCGTGGAACTGCGACAAGTTATTATTGTAGATGTGCGCGGGGCTGGATACGGAGAGACGGGCGCGCGCCAGTGCGAGGAAGTGGCCGAAAAGAGGTGTGCAGAGGGGGAGGGTCACCTTTGGATACATCAAAGCGAAAAGTGCCCGGAGTGCATTGCGGGAGCAGGAGAAAGCCAGACAAACGCCGGGTAATACGCTGATAGAGAGCAGGCGCGAAAGAGAGGCGGCAGAGCGTGCGCGAGAGCCGAATGAAAAGTAACGAAAGGGGGGAAGCCCCGCGCACCGTGCTATACGCCCTTCTCTACATACTTGCCCACACACCTATGTGCGCGCCTGCGTATACGTACACGCACACGCGTCGTTGCGCCGATAGAAAAAGCTCTTTCTTTTGACGCTTTCGGCGCAGTCAAAGATTTCCCGAGGCAGCCTCGCGTCCTGAAAAGCCCCCCCCCCTCCCACCCCACCCCGCGCGTAACGCAATATCCATTCGGCGCGATTTTGCCTCGATAGCGCAGACTGCATTATGAGGCGCAGCTGTAGACAGCAACCGACTCAAAGCCACTCGATTATGAATGCGACGCTGCAGCCGCCAGAAGAGAATTACGTGCCGGACTATTTTTTCTTCTTCGCCAGCCCCGCGCTACCAGTGCGTGTCCCTCCGTGGCACAAAGAAGAAATCCGTCCTGCCCAGCCTGACTTTTATGTCTGGCGCATCGCTCTTTCACTCGGATTTTCCACGACAATAATATACCTTTTTCCCTTTTGTTAGGTCGATACACCGTTTTTTTTCTTTTTTTTTTTTTCTTTTTCAATAGGCTTGCACCGGTCGAGCTCGTTTGGAAAAATGACTGGATATACAGCATAGAATCATGGAGTGGACGGTGTTTGGGTATTCTTCGTTACGACCAATCAATCAATCGAGCGAGCGAGGGAGAGGGAGAGAGGAAGGAATCTGTTACTTCGCCAAACGTTAATTAAGGCTCTTGCGTTGATAAAGTGTCATCGGCTGGAGGGATTGCGAGTAGGAGAATAATCGTGCGACAGGAGAGAGTCGCAGGTTATTCTATCCGTTTGAGCTCCCATTACCCTGAGCGTAACGTAATTAGCTTAAACTCCCTCCGGCTTTCAAACGCCACGAGAGAGGGATAGACAAAGATTCTGCCGGTTTTCGCGCATTAACTTCCTTTGCGTTGCGCTCATTTCTGAGTCTGATTGGGCTTTCCGAGTGCATTTCATGCGAAATAATAGTATTTTTCGAAAACAGTTAGCCATTGAAATGAAAAACCGTCGATTTTCCAACAGAGAGAGAGAGAGAGAGAGAGCGATGAGCGAAGTGTGCACGATGCAATAGCTAACGACGCAGAAAGAAAAAGTCAGCCGGATCGCGCAGGTGCTTCGACAGTGAGCTCCAAATGCGCGCTTTAATTCGATTCGATACTTAGCCGAAGCCGAGCGAGAAAATTAGCGAGATATGACGTCCATTAAAACTAACACATATACCCGCTTGCGCGCTCGAGTGGCTCTCACCGATGCCGAAATGCTCCGGCTAATATCGCTCTCCCTCTCGCTCGTCTCATCGATAATTTATTTCGCGCTGATTTATTGCCATAGCCGCGCGCGCGACCGCAGCAGAGAGAGAGAGAGAGAGAGAAAGAAACTGGCCAGCTAGCGATGATTATTTATACGGGTGCGCCACGCTGTACAGTCGTGCATTTTCCCTTTGCCTGTAAATTTTACGCTACGCGAGCTGCACTCGCGGCTGCCTCTCTTTTTTTCCCAGCGATATACTTTCGATCGCAGCGCTCGTTAACGGCTGATTTTCAAATGTTCAATGGCGCCACTCGCTGCTGGTTCACAGAGCTGCACGCATAGCGTACTTGCACGCGGGGGGCGGGCTTTAGTTGTCGATCACGTCCGTAATTCATTGCCGCTTATTCTCAACGACACTTTAATGCGCTTATTTATGCGGAATAAAGATTGAAAACTCAAGCGGCCAACTGAAAATTAAGAGGTTGGGCAAATAGCTTGCAGCTGCAAGTGGATTTTTCTTCGATAGTTCAACGGTGTTGATTGATTCGACAACTAATTGATTGCGATCTATTGGAGCGTGTCTCGTGATATTTTCTGAAAGTCATATAAAAAGCGTTATTTATGCTAATCGTATGTTAATGTCGAATGGTTCTCGAGCGTTGCAGGTAAGCGCTTTTCACAAGCAACAAGTTAACTAAAAGTTGGCTTCGCTCGCCAAACACAACCGTCGAACGCGTTCGGCGAAAGATCTGTCGCAATCCCTTGGACCCGGCACTTGGACATATATCCCGCAGAACGGAGAAAACAATCTCGTAAATGCACTCTTGCCGGAGCTGCGTCGCGCGCACCGCGTGCGGCAATGCGCGTAGATTATGGAAATATTTCACTGAAGCTTTTCCACGCACACATATCCTAATGGAATTAGCGAGGCCGAGCGAGCCGAGCGCACTTCGGCCAAAGGGCTTATTTATGAAAATGCTCGGCAAGCTAAAAGGGCGCGGGCTGCGCGAGCGTGGGCGTTAGTCCAGGCAGGGAGAAAGACCGTCGAGGAGTCAAAGAACGCTTGCCAAATGCCTTTCAGTCTGTCCCGGCAGCGCCGAGTGATACATAAATTTCGTGCCGGCGTGCGCGTGCGCGCGAGAAGGGATCGCCTAATGAACGTATTTATGAAGCTTTTCCCAAGGATGACACCAGCAGCGCCAACGGCGCCGGCCTGGACCACTTAACACCCGACGAAACTTCTCTCGCTCTCCGCGCTTAATGTCGTTATATTGCGGCCAAATCTGTGTCATGCGACGCCCCGACGTACTTTAGATAAATCTGCGGCTTGACTTTACTTGCTCTCTCTCTCTCTCTTGTCGCTTAACTTTGCGCGGATTTCGCTCTGTTTGCTCAACCTCCATTTTGTTTGTCTTTGCGAACTTATACACGTCTCTCGCGCGAGCGGCCCAAGTCGTTTGACGGCAACAAATAAAACGCGCTGCTTTATTACTGCTTAACCGTTGCTCGCAAGAACATTGCACCACCTGTCTTCTCTCTCTTGTTTCACTGTTTGCCTCCTTTTTCGCACTTGCTCGTAAAAAAAAGGAGAAAAAAAACGCGACGCTTGACTAACACGTGACTGCAACGAAAGTCAATTTATCCGCCAGTGGAATTTCCGAGAGGTCACGAGGAGGCGGAAGCACGTGACATGGCCGAGACATTAATGTAGCAGCACGTCGGTCGAGCGGAGTGGCGCGGTGTGTCTGGCGCGCAGAACCGCTTCGGCTTGAGGCGGCTCGTTATGATTTTTCGGCTCTGTTATCGCGCATAGAGAGGCGCGGGGCCGAGGGAGATCGTGATCGGCGTGAAAATCGCGCAAAGCAGAGCCTCCGACACAAAGGCCTCGGTCGACACAGGAAATCGCACTCGTCAAGCGCCTCGGGCTTTACGAGGCGCACGCCGCGCCGCGACACGAGAGTGCAACGACACGTGCGCGACGAGCGGCACCAGGTGTGAATCACTGATACGCGCGGGCGTACCCCGATCGCGAATATAACGCGCTCGCGCCTCCCGCGAACATCGCCACGTAGGACGCGACGCCGCGACGCCGCGACGCCGCGACCATTCCAATGACCTGCGCCCGCCTTTTAATCGCGGACGGCCAGCACCGTGCACGGTGAAAGTTTCGCCACGCCGCGCGCCTGCACTGTTGCATAGCTAGGTCTCGTATGTCTCGTGCCATACACAATTAAGTCGCTTGCCGATAGGCCCCGCCAAGGATATCAAATTCTACGGAATTAAGGTGTGATTTATCGGTAACGCAACGCAGCGCTCGTTTCATCATTTTCCTAACTTAGCTATATGCTAACGCAACGTCTTGCCGTTATTGCGCAGCGGCGCCACGTCGGAACATCGCGCGACGCGAGATCAGAAAAATACGTCGGCACAATTGCTACCGAAACGACGCGAGAGGCTCTCGGCGGCTCCAATTGACGAGTTTGCACTAACGAAGATACGAAGCAATTACGAGCGACTTATCGACGCCGGCTACTTGCAAGCAATTATAACGCATTCGCACGGTAATAGTTTGCAGTTAGCCGCTGCGCACGGCGCTTCTCCGTACAAGCCGACGGAAGCCGAGGTGAGTATACGTGTACGTGTATCGTGTACGCGACGTTTTCACGAGACCCTAGAGATTCCCGCGCGCGCCACCGTCGCGACGCTAATGTTAGCCAACCCAATTAATTACCAGTTTTGCTTATGATTCATCGCTCTCGCATGCAAGGGCCTTGTCTTTTTTTCGTTCTCTCCCTCCCCTCACTCGTAGGCAGTCACGCACACCCGTACACATTCAAGAACGCAAATGGCATTTGCATCGTCGTAAATTTTGCGAGAGATTCGGCACAATTGGCCTTCAGACCAGCGTCAATCTCGAAACTACGCGCACCAAAGTTAGCGCTTCCGCGTCCGCGCGGATATCGCGCACTCGAGCCAGAGATCTTGCAGATTTTCCGCATTGTCCGCAAGTCGGGCGTTCACTGTAGCCGGCAAAAAGGAACGGAGGTCCGCGTAAAAGGTGTTTAAATGATGTAAAAGCGCAGAAGGAGCAGCAGTCAGCCGAGGATAAATGGCGCTGCATTAAAAAGAACGGGAGGAGGGAAGACGGCAGCGCAGCGGAAAGATTTAAAAAGTGCAAACGTCGTAGCGCGAGGCGAGCAAAGAGCTCCAGTGGCACGAAAACCTAGAAAGGAGCGAACAAACGGTGTAGCAAGAGAGTCGTAGAATTTTAATCTACTATCTGCATGGTGCGCGGCGCGTGCAGGTAGCAGGCGGCGAGCAGCCAGCCGTCCGTTGCTCTAAGCTCGACTCTTTGTCTGCTAATTCAAACGGCACTCGCCAAGAGCCCTCCTCTTCTCCGCGCTGCCTCTCTCGGTCCTGCGTCCGACTACGTACGCCGCTACGCAGCCCAGAAAGAACAGAAAGAACAGAAAGAACAGAAAGAACAGAAAAGCCCTGGACGTTCGCGCAGGCGCTCGGCGCACCTAGACGCGCGGCCTGCTTTTTTGCTCTTGCTTCTCTGTTTTTCAAACGAGAGGACTTGGCTCGCTCAAAGGCCCATGTTACTCTTAAACTCACACTCCGTTCGAGGGCCAGCGATCCAGCTGCCGGGGCGCCAGCGTGCAGCCTACGCGAAAAAACACAGTCCGAGCCCGTAACATTTACTTGCGCAGGAGCAGCAGGCACGTCGCGACTTTTAATGGAGGAAGGAACCGCAGGACGCCACGGCGCACCGCGTGCTCCGATCAAATTGCCGGGCATTCGTCCAATCGGAAAAGTTGGGTAATCAGGAAAGTTTCGGGACTCGTGCTTGCTTGCCTGCTTGCCCCAACGCCGCCTGCAAGCACCGATTCCACTCCTCCCGCCGCCTATCCGTAAGTAATGGCCCGATACACGCTAATGGCGCGAACGCAACCGCCACCCCCGTAGCTTCCTCTTCTTCTCTGTCTCGCTTTATACGAGCGCGTCGAGGCCAAAGCCTCGTTTCCAGCCCCATTTCTTTCTGTTCGTCCAAGGCCTGAATACCTAAAACGAGCTGTCATTTTCTCGTTTACCAGAGCTACAAGTTCTGGCCTCGGCGCAGCTGTAAGCTGGATTTTTCTCGCTCTCGAAAATTTGACGCCCAATAAAGAGTGATCAATGACTCAGTTTCCGGGCCGCCTCAAAGAACTTACGGGCCGCGCTCTTATCTCGCGCGGCTCCCAACTTCTTTCCTCGTTCCTTCGGCCGCGCACGCCTCTAACTAACCCTTGCGGGCAAAAATGGGAGGAGCGGCAGCGGCATTTTTCTCTTGCTGGCGCGAGGAGACGGCTTGACACGGCCGGAGTGGGTGCCGGATTTATGTCCGATAAGGTTCTTTCCGCTCGATCTGACCAATTAACCGGGCGTCAAACAAATTTCTCGATTTCTCGGAGCTGCTCGCTGCCTGCGCCAAATCAATATCGGATATATATGGGCTTCTTTTCCCAGCCGCGCGCTACGCCGAGGAATTCCTCGTAGATCCGAGAGAGCCAAGCTTTTCTTTGGGGCTGTTTCACGCGCGATTGAGCGGAGCGACGAGCAGGGCCGAGCTCGGGGAGGCTAACTTTAATCAAATATCAAACGGATACTCGGCCTGCGCCCCGAGTGATAGTTGTTCTTTCGGCGCTCGTTCGTGGGCGCGGCGCAGCGCCGCGTGGGCCAGGCAACAGTTTAGCTTCGAGGCTCACCGCGCACTCGAGCAATTTTCCGTCGGCTGCGGCTTTTTTCGGCTTCGCCTGCTGTTGCAGTTAGTCCGCAAGGAGCCGCGGGCGATCCCCTGCCGCCGCCGTCGCTTCGCTTTCTCCTCGGCTTCTGCCGGAAAACCAACGGGTAGCCCTTCGTCTCGCTTAGATTCTCTCTTGGGGTTTGGTGGAGGGCCGAGCCGAGCCGACTTTCCCGATAATTTTACGCGCTTGTCGCCCTTGACGAACTCGCGAGCTTTTATTCCTGCCGTAATGCAACGACGTCGCCGAGAGCGAGCCAAAGTCCTTTCTTTTTAGCCTCGGTGTCTCGCGGGGGACGAGCTTTCTCAGCTGATTTTCACTGCGCCGAGCAAACTTTTCTCGTTGCGTATCTTCGCTCCGGAGGCGCCGCGTCCTGATCCTCGACACACGTCCATCGCGTTGAACGGCGAAAACAGCCAAGGCTGCTCGACGGATGAAAGTAATTAAAGAGACCGAGCGTAACGCAAGGGATGAGCGACACGACGAGGCGCGACGCCGCGCGACGCCGCGCGACGCCGCGCGTGTTCGTGCGCGCGGCGCTCGGATGGAGGGTTTGCCGAGAGCACGCCGAGGAAAGCTCCCCTCATTATCATCTGCGACTCGATTGCGCCCCCTCGTCGCTCTCGCACTGATCCAATTCGTCCGCGTTTAGCCGAGTGACTTTGCGACGATTTCCCGGCGTTTCGCGTGCGAGAGCAAGATGAAAAGGGCCAAATTCGATTAGGATCCGCGCGCGCTCGTACGCTTGCGCCCCGAAAGTGGATTAAAGCTCTCTCGCGCGCGTCTGCTTGTAGGTCGTTTTGCGTTTGATCTGCAAAATTGAAGAGGATCGCGATTGCGCCGCCCAGATTGTGCGTGCCCGACAGACCGTGGGCCGTGCGCACGCGTGCCGACGCTGGCGCGGGCGCGAGCGCGATCGCGGGCGCGCGGGCGCGCGGGCCCAAGCCTCCTCGTCTTCTTCCTCGGCAGCCGTTCGATGCCGCCTCCGGATATCGCGCGTCGGCAGATCGCCGCACCACCGGCCGAAAGGGGATGTATCGAAAGACTGCGCGGTCACAGTAGCGAGAGAGCCAGCAGCAGCTCCGTTCGCAAAGAGGCGAAAAAAGGAAATTCGGAGAAGGAGGAGAGGTTATCGCGAGAGCTCTTTGTTGCCGAGTGGGATCGTTGTGACAGATCTTCCGCCTCGATAGGCCGAACAATGCCAAATTAGATAGCTTTCCTTAACGGCTAATTCAATTGAGATGTATCAGCTTGACAGCTGCTTTTTATCCTTCTTTTTTTCTCCTCCGAAGCGACGCATTTACATGCAGACTTACATTGTACTTACTTCACAATGCGACGTATGCGTGTGTGTACTCGATCGTAATCGTACGGTTATTATAATTTGAGAAGGTGCCCGTAATATAGGCGGTAGGTCGAGTGAAAAAAGAGAAATACATGGTAACGGTTTGCTGAATAATCTCTGAAAAAAGAGGAAAAGCACGAGGGAGTAAGGTAATTATACTCGGATTCTGGTAACAATTTGTGCCGCAGTCTCCGCGTGCAAGAAAAAAAAAAACAAAAAAAACAAAAAACAAAGAGGACGAGAAGGAAAACCGAAGGAACGTAAAGAAAAAGAAAAAGCAAAAGGCACAGTCGGGCAGGGGACAAAATGTAGAGCGCGAGGAAGAATGGAAAGAAGAAGAATACGGAATTACCTGAGAGTGCCGCGCCGTCGTGGCGGCTGAAGATCGGTCCGGCCGATTTGTGTTTGCGCCGCATTAGGCGTCGCAGCAGCGGCAGCAGCAGCTTCAACTTCCCGCCCGCGAGTCGCTGCTCCGTCCTGAGCTGCCGATCGGACGAGAGATCTCCGATACGCGATGCAGCCAAACGTCTCTTTCCGCTTTCTACTCCCTTCTTCGTTTGTTTTCCTTCTTCGCGCCTGGACAACTTTCGGGCTCGCCGGGCGACTTGTTACGCTGCTTTTGCTAACGTCATTCATCGCTGCGAGAGTCAATTTCCATCTGGCGCAAAGAGCCTGGCTGCGTGGAGCTGTACACGTGAGAAGAATAACGGAACTGCGGAGCGGGGAATTGAGAGCCACTGCGAGTATCCCATTTTGGCGCAAGGAACGCATTTGCTCTCTGTCATCGCGGTTGTTTTCCTTCCTCGTGCCGGCGGTCTCTGTTTTTTCCGCGGTGCAAACCCTGGGCCAAGCAGCTGCAGTGGGAAGAAGCCATGCAGGATCGAAAGCTCGAGGCGGGCGCGTATGGCTCTCTCACACCATCGCTTACTTGAGCAGCAGTCGGCCATAAGCCAAGGAAATTATTCGCACCTTCGCCTTCGCCGCCGACGCCCCGCGGCTATTGTCGCTCTCACGATGCGCAAGTGCCTGCGCATTTCTACGGCCGCTAGGCCAGATTATTAAATGTTGGTTTTCCAGCGCCAAGGCAACGCTATGGCCCAACGAAATTGAACAGTAAAGCACGTAGGCTAGATCTCGAAGGAGGATGTACTAATCTCGCGTGATTGGCCCGTGGCAATAGAAGCAAATAGCCGAGAGCAACCAGGGAGCGAGGATGGTGGTGAGGCGTTGGGAGTCGGTCAAAAGTGAAAATTGATAGCGATGAATGTAATCTCATCGAAATGAGTTGGTCGACGCAGGAAGACAGACGTGCAATCGAGTTGATTGAATGGCACAAATAATGTGCATTAGTCGTCGTCGCGCGCGCGCGAGAGAGAGGCAATGGTGGCCCTTGGCTGATCGCTCGCGATAACTCGTGGAATCGACGGCTTAATCATGGTTTTTCGCGTGCTCGAACGAGGCCGCGCAGTCGGCGATAGCCGTAAGCGCGCGACGCGTCACTGCGCATCGCCGCGCGGACTCGCTCGTCCGGCGAGTTCGAGATGTCCCGGGGGCCAAGCCAAACTCGCTCGGTCGTGTGCGAGTTAGAGGCGCGCGAGCGCGGCCACGTTGAAGACGCGTCCGGTGCGCGCGAACTCCGATAAAATTTATCGCGGCTAATCAAAGTTGGCGCGCGCACTGACGTACTCCGCTCCGTCCCACTTGTTGCGACGCCCGTCGCGGCACTACATTCCCGTAATTAATCGAAGCGTAAGAGGCAATTTCCTACTCGTGCTCGTCCCGGCCGCGTACGCACAGCGAGAAAGCGACGATGCACGCGGAGATAGCATTCGACGCGAGTTATTCAAATGCGTGTATTTGAGCGCGTCGGTTATGGGCGACGTGCTGCGCAGCGTTCCCGGAGAAATTCCAGCAGCGGCGCCGACGAGACACACACACCCGTATAATCCAGCTCGCCGCGGTCCTAATATTTTCGAGTAGCGCCGTACACAGCGCGTGAACGGCCTCTGTCTATAAATAATGCGACGTTTCTCTCTCGGCTGAAAAATGGGGAGAAAAACAGGCAAGAATGGCGCCCCCCTCCTCTGGGCCGCGTCGCGCGTTCAGTCCCCGCACCATGTGAAAAATCGGTATACAGCGCGCGCGGCGCAGGTATGGCTTGGGATTTCGGTCAACGCAGCTGGGCCTTGAAAAGCGTTTATTCACGCAACACCTTGTAATCCCAGTCCCCGGCTCGACAGCGGCGAGAAAGCGATACGGCTGGGCCGTTCTTATACCTGAACGGATTCTTCCGGTCCATACGGACAGACTTCCGAAATGTTCCGAAAATACGAGCGCCCCTGTCACGCTTGTACGAGCGTGCGACTTGTACCGCTTTTTACGCCGTAGGCAGGCCCGGCATCTCCAAATTCTCAGCGAAAATTGTCGTTCGCTCGCGCGCCAGAGGCACGTGCGTCGCGCGTAGCCGCGGAGAAAGGCCTCGGCTGATTGAGATTTCCCGAGGCAGCTCGAGCTCTTCATTACGACTGCAAAGACGTATGAACTGCGCATAGCTGCAATCGTTATCGGGCGGAAGTCGCGGACACAGAGTCTGCCACGAGAATGAACGCCCGGGGGCGAAGGGGCCGATCGGCAGTGCACAAAGCCCGGAGTTAGTCTCCTCTCTCGGTCGTATTTACAGTCTCTCTCTCTCTCTCTCATTCTCCAAACGGAACGCGAGCGCATGATTGTTTCCCGCCAAAGCACCGAGAGCGAATTGCCGGCGCTCGCTGCGAGCTAGACGCCGAGCGCACACCTTGCCGCCTCTGCCCTGCACCTTTTCAGTGCTCGCCGTGCTTGCGCTTGTTCAGCTCTGCCGGCTTCTATAATATACTCTGATCAGACAGCGCGCGAGAGCCTGAATAAATTTCAAGAAGCTTTGATGCTCGCTAAAAAGTGTTCATTAGCCGTCAGAGAGCGGGAGGGAGAACCAAGATAGCAACGCCATAAACACGTCCTACGAAATTACGCTGCGAAAATTCATAATTTTGCCGCTCTCGCGACGCTTGTCCTTTGCTCTACTGCTGCTGCTGCTGCTGCTGCTGCTGCTGCTGCTGCTGCTGCTCACCTGGTTCCTTTGGTTCCTTTGTGCGCCAGCTCTCGCACTTAACAATACTCACCTAACTATATTATTCGCCGCGGAGAGAGCGAGAGCCCGGAGAATGCTCTTCATTACTCGGTAGAAAGGCTTCGAGCCTTCGTTACCGGGATTAATAGTTGAAGATGCTACCCGAGCCGCTGCTTGCCGCTTGCTGGCGTGCCTCGAACGCCAAACGTAAGAGAGAGAGGCAGAGAGCCGATAACCGTGCCTGCGTTAGCGGCGGCACGTACGGACGTTCGGCCATCCCTCGTTTGCTTCGACTCCTTCGCCGCGAAAATTATCGACGAGAGAACAAAACGAGGCTCTTGGATGTTGTACACCACCGCGTCCCCGCTTGGCATTGCGTGCCAGGTGTAATCATCGTTGAGCCAACAGTCCACTAATTGGACTGCCATTTGTCAGTAAAACCGTTAAGTTTACGCGCTATTCTCGCGCGTTTTATCGCTCACTCGGCCGAGCCACCAGAACACACATTATAAACTTGGAAATTCATTTGGACTGTCGGCTACCATGTGTACACTCGACGTGCATGCGTACGAGAGGAGAGAAAGCTCGTATCGACTGGCGGCTGTGTTAACCGTGTTAACGGCTCGCGCATCGAGAATCGAAAGCTTCCAATTAGGTAGATCCGCGCACACGAGTTCGTTGGGTCGGCGTATAATGCCTGTCCTTCATCGCGGAGCGCCTCCTATTTACGCGCACATTTATATTCATATCGGGACCATTAGCGCACAACTTGCCGCCGCTGACTGGCTTTCCCGGACTTCCCGGCTATCTTATTGTTGGATTGTTGGTTGTGCTCGCCACGCGAGATAGGAGCTGTGAGAAAATAGCCTCAGCAGCGCTCTCTCTCTCTCTCTCTCTCTCTCTTTTTACATCTTTGGATTTTTCGAGGCACGTCTCTCGTTAGCGGGAAAAATCAACAAGTTGAAGACAAAGCTATATAACCGTCGGAGGGCCCCTGGTGGTGGAGTGCTCGTCGCAGTCGGACTGTTACCGCAAACGAGACCAGTTGTACACGGAGGCAGAGAGAAGCGGAGCACGCGTAAGAAGGGAGAGAAGTCGAAGCTAAAGGCGGCGACCCTCTTGCGAAACCTTGTTAGGGACTTATTTGCCGAAACGCCATCGGGCTGATCCGTTTGCGAGTTAACGCTCCTCGCTCCTCGCGCGCCAACTGCGAGAAATCGAATCGCTCCTCCGGTTTCAGCGACTCTGCGAAAACTCGTCTACCCCCCGCCTTTCGCCTCCTTAAAATACAAAGCCGATTTATTCGTCCTCTTTTTTTCGCGTCAGCCCGCGTATCTCATTACTATTGGCTCGCGCGCGCGGAATTATGCACTCGGTCGGGGAGAGGAGCGACCCTTTTAAATAGTTATTAGGCTCCTGCGATACTCTCGCAACGGGAGCGCTAATTATTCCTCTCTCTCTCTCTCTCACACACTCTGTGTTTTACTGCACGTTTGAGCTTAGTCATTAGAGCTTTGCTCGGAAGTTTCGGGAACGCACAATGCTGCTTGGAGCCGCAGCTATTTGAAAAAATGTAAAAAACCTACTCGACAAAGGCATGTTAATAAGGCAAATCATAAATTAAAATGACTCGACAATGCAAATTCAGCCGCTCTTTATGTCATCTAATGCCGCGGCCATCGTGTGAAATTCTCGGCACACGTCGCGAGCAAAAGCGGTATTCGAGTTCTTGCCCGTTTCGTCTGTGACATACGAGCGTGGACAAAGAGACTCGTTGTATGCGATTCTAGTACACAGCTCGGCACTGTAATGTCTAACGGGCAATAGAATAGCATTACGCAACCGCACATCAAACACGAGCATCGCTCAGGCCAGCGCGCTCTGTTAGATTTACGAACAAGTCGTCGCGTCCACGCGGCCCGCGTGGATTTTTCGTAATCCATACCCTTGCTATGCGTGCGACGGGCGTTAAAAATGTTTTATCGACCAGACTTTTTTTCGGCTCTCGCGTATCGACCGAGGAACTTAGCATAGGTGGTCGGACGAAGGTTTACGAGGTCGTTTATCCATTTGCCGAGAAATAAGTTACGAGCAGCAGGAGAGCGCGCCGCCGAAAAGAAGGAGAGAGAGAGAGAGCCAACGGCGACGAGGACCGAGTCACGTGTAAAAGTTTCGCGTAATAAACGAGGCGCTAGGGCCGTCCCGAAAAGACATTAATACCGGCTGGAAAGAGAGAAGGGCAACCTGGAAGCAGAGCTGGTTGGCGCGGGGCCGAGAAGCCAGGTGGCGTCACCGAGGGCCAAGCGGCCCGGAGTATCGCCGTCGCCGATCGCTTCTCGGTCGGCACTCGGTCACCGGCCAGTGAGCTCGGCATGATTTCGTTCGCTCGAAATTCGAAATCGGCCCTCGGCGTGCCTGCATAATTCATCGGCAGCGCCAGCTTAACCTTTGATAACCGATTAATCGCCGCGAAAGGCGACGAGAGCGAACGTCGCCGGAGCTTCTGCTGTCCGCGCGCTGCATGAAAGATTGAGCGACGAGCGCCGCCGCGCCGGATCGATCCGCGCGGAGACTTCAAAGTCGCCTGTTGCCGGGGGCAAGAGAGCGAGCGGCGCGCTCGAGGGCCAAGTGCGCGCGGACCGCTATAAGTAATGCAGCTCGTAATTAGCGGGCGCATCGAGCGCCTGGCTAACGAGTTTTCTCAGCCGCGCGCAGCGACGGGGCACACGCAAGATGACCGAGAGGGGCCGCTGAATAAAACAGCCGGATATGCCTATGAGAAAAGCTCGCCTCTTCTTCGTCTTTCCTACATAAATGTAACGCGCTGCGCTGAATTTCAATATCGCGCGGCGGATGCATATGCCGCGTGTCCTGTCACGCAGCAGCGCCGCGGACAACTCTTTCTTAAGCTATATCTGTGCTTGACCCTCTCTATATTCCCTCTTTAATGCCATTAGGGATCCCGGAGACTTGTACTCGCGCGAACGTACGTGAGAAAACAGAAGCTCCGTTCGCTTACGTATGCGCAGCCTTACGCGCTGCAACCGAGCAGTCGGTCTTCCGGAAAAGTCCACGCGAGGCTGTTTCTTATTGGTACGTCAATCTCGAGACGCGTGTGCCGCGCGCGAACAAATCTGAAATCTCGGAGAATTAGACTTTTCGCGCGAGCCGTTGATAGCCTACTCAAACTCTCGGCTTTCGTCGCGGAAAAGGATCGGATTTCCACGAGAGACTTCGTATCCGACGCGTTGCGGTGGTGGTAATAAGGAGAGCGCGCCTGCTAAATTGTAAATTAAAGCCGCGGCGCGCGCGGGCGCCGAGATTGCGCGCGAACGCATCGCGCTGAGAAAAAACCAAGACCGCCTCGTCGCACGTGGCCGGCCACCGCGAGATAAGCGCGATATTCATGGGCGATTGCCCCGCTGCGAGTCCGTTAAACTCGCTTCCAAGTGGCCGATGCAAATCGCTCGAAATTTGCCTGTATACCTCATGCCGAAGCGCTAGAGGAATTGAAATGGCTGGCTATCTTCGAGCGCAACATCCGATGTTTTATTCAAGAGCTCGCTGCCGAGAAAGCCCATCTAATCGTACATCGAGCGTCAATGCGCACTGCGACGCCAGCCTCTAAATCACCGCTAGCGCGGCGGCGGCGAAAAAAAAAAAATTTCGTCGGAGCTCTTATCGCGCCGGCGCAAGACTTTCCTCGCAGGCTTTCGTTCACGGTCAAAACCGTGAGAGACGTCGTAGTATACGCGTCACCAGCTGCAGCGGTGCTCGAAAAAAAAGGAACCGATAAATTATTCTCGTTCCATTAGGCTACCGTCACCCCCCCCCCCCCCCCTGATAAGCCAAGGCGAACAGGTTTGATTGTGGTTAAACAGTCCCGCGATGATATTTCAGTTGGCATCGCCGGCATGGCGCACCCAGTCCCGTTTTTGCTGCTCGGCGAATCAATTATTCCGGTATAATTCTCATCGAATGCATCCGATAAGGGCTCTAATTGAGAAAGGCTATGGCATTAGCTGCCGCGCATGCAATGCGCTCTCGATCTCGCTCTGATACCTAACCTCGACCTTTTCTCTGCTCTCCGGTTGCTCATTACGCAAATGCGCCGTTATCGATTGCAGAGCACAGCAGCATCTTATCCTCCCGTCCCCCCTCCCGCCGTCCGTCCGTCCGCTTTTGCCAACGGATCATTCGATCATTTCCTTACGGCTGAGTTGATTCGAGCTAACTGAAATAACCCTCGTCGCGAAAGCAAGCCACACGAATAAAGAGCTGTAATATGACGTCATAGCGCCATTCGTTCGTCTGGCGCATGCATCCACTTTTTGTTCGGAATTCTAAATTCAGGCCAAAACACGTCCGCGGCTTATTCGTTGTCAGCTTGTTCTGATCCTCATCTATTTTGCGTCGTTGTCCTGCGCACAAAGCAATCCAAGAATATCAGCTGGAAAATCTCGAGTTTGTCAACGATGATTTAATAACCGATGCCTACGGGGTATAGGGCCTCGCCATTGACTGTGGAAGTATTTGAAATTCGACACGAAAACCGACAAACCGACACGAGAACTGAGAAGCTCGAGTCGTGTTTCTTCGGAATAGAGTTTTATCGAGGAGATCCGTTATTGATACACGTACAAGGAAAAGAAAATCTCGGAGGAAAAAAATGGTCGTGAGAGAGAGAGAGAATGCGACGCGTATACGCGATCCGTCGTCTTATCGGCCGGCTTCAACCCAGAAGAGAGGAGGAGAGAGAAGCGGGCTCGTAAAAGTCTCTCTCGCGCGGCCGCGGCGTTATGATATTTACGAGGAGCAAAGTGCGTCGACACGACCAAATTAAACGACTCTGTCGCGGGCGCTTTCGCCCGTGAGTGCACGCGCGCGCGTTTCCGTCTGGTCCCGAGCTTTTCCCTCTTCTTCTTTTCCCGCGGTCGACCGCACGGCGCAACGCACCGCGCATTATTAAAGCTCGCTCATCGCGCGCTCGCGAGTTCTCGGCTGAGCCGCCGCCGCCACCGGCGCTGTCGCCTTGCGTGAGGCATTTAATTAAAAGAGAAATGGCCGCTGCTGCGTAAGTGGCCTCCTGCGCGTGCTCGCGTGCTTTTATTGACTCCGGCCGACGCTCGGCCTCTCCATCAGAGACCGATCGTTTGGATTTTTTTTTTCGTGCACAGCGCACGAACGGCACTTTTCCGAGCGGGAAAATGCGCGCACTCGTGGTGCGTGTGACGGCGCCCGAGCGGTCTTTGTTATTTCATGCATGCTCTCGGCATCAATGTTGCCTTTGTGCTTGAACAGTTTATTTAAACAAAGTTTTCATGCCCTAGCGCTTCGCGGTGCGCGCGCGCTTCGATTTTCCTCCGAGACTCTTCAAAAGCAAGAGTAACCGAAGTCCGCGGCGATCGCGGCACAAGTCCTAAAACGAAATCTCACGACACTCGGTCGTAGGCGGGAATGAAAAAAAAACCAGCCGTATCGACTGACAGTGAGAGTATAGAGTACAGTGGTGGGCACGATCAAATAGAATTCTGTACACGCGAGGCCTGCCATAGTACGGGAAGGCACTGGACGACGATAGGACTATGTCCATAGGAGGGTCGAGGTGCGCGAACGGACGTGCGGAAGAAGAGGGCGCATAAAGTGTGCCAGTGCTCGTGGAGTGGGCAATAAAAATGCAAAATGTATATGTATAGAGACAGGCGCGTGGGTCGGCAGACGGCCGAGGAAGCGCGCGGGGAGCGAGGGGCAAAGCCGTCGGGGAGTCGGCCGAGGGGGCGAGGGCGTGTGCGCCGTGCGCGAGCGAGCAGCCGATACGCGCCTGCACCGATTGATCCGCTCGCCTAAGACATTGCGCGTCGAGCGATTCATTATTACGAGCCGGGGATTTGTCATCGTACCACCAAGGGACGTGCCGCCAACGGCCATTCCTCCTTTTATTTATATCCTTAC
This sequence comes from Phymastichus coffea, assembly GCF_024137745.1. Taxonomy (NCBI): domain Eukaryota; kingdom Metazoa; phylum Arthropoda; class Insecta; order Hymenoptera; family Eulophidae; genus Phymastichus; species Phymastichus coffea. Next base: position 12,831,114 of record NW_026706814.1, read on the forward strand.
GTCGGCTTGTGTACTTTGCGCCTTGACAAATATTTTGCCCGTCGTAGCCGTAATGACTCGTCGACGTGTGCCCCGATTTTTCCGTCGCTAACAATGCAAGCCGCTCTCGATTAACCGCTCGATTCCTCCATACTCGAGCTCGGAGAAGCAATTGCAGCGACGAGCCTTTGAGATAGAGCTACAGGCGGCCGGTCGGCTGCATCGCCGCGTGGGGGTACTATTTCACTGTAATGACTGGTTATTACGCTGCATGATAAGTAATATCGACGACTGGGCATTAGCTCGGTAAACTTTTGTTCTTTCCCCGCGCCTATAGTAATCGATTAAAATCCCTTGCGCACTGTGCGCACTGTGCGCACTGTGAACGAAGGCTCTGGATGTTTCGCGACGTCACGCTCAAGTTGCGTCTGTCTCGCGGCGAACAACGCGCGCTATTAACGGAATACAAGCTTGGACTTCCGCTTGGATAATGCTGTCGACTTATCTTTGATAGATTTTCATCGGCGAAGAGAAAAGAAAGGGAAAAGACGAAACGGCGAGGCGCGGGGAGGGAGGAGAGCCAGCGCCGATGCCACTCATGCGTGCAACCGATACGGCGTATCGGTTTTTTTCACACTCGCGGCGAGCCCGCAGCATCTTGACAGGGTTGCGCGGGACAGGCGTATGAGAGGAGAGCTGCTGCACGCAATCGCTATCTGCGACTCGTCCCTCTCTGTATCAATATTTCTGTCGCATGCGCGTTGAGAGAGGCTGCCAGCAACCAACGGAAGAAAAAGGCTGCGCGACGCGTGACGCCGCGGCTCTCTCTCTCTCTCTCTCTCTCTCCTCTCTCTCTCTCTCTCTCTCTCTCTCTCTCTCTCTCTCTCTCTCTCTCTCTCTCTCTCTCTCTCTCTGCGTATAGGGGGGCGCGACGGTCGATCGAGCCGCTAGTATCGAACCAACAGTCGCGAATTTCGTGGCCTGCGAGACAGCGAGCAGTCGACAGGTACGCAAATTACGAGCTGGTGCTGCACGCGCGCGCGCCCGCGCCTGTGTACAGCGACGCCAACACACACCTCATTCGAGTCGATGACCCCCGTGCTTCCGCGCTACGCACTCTCGTGCTCCCCCTAATTATGCTCGATGTCGACTTGAATTTCACCGAGCTGCCCTCCCTGCTCGCTCTGCGATACAATGTAAACATGCTTCATTTTTTTCGCCTTTATCCCGATGTTGCCTCCACATTGCTTCTGGACACGTTAGCGGCGTGACATTTATACATTCTGTCTGCCGTCGAAACGATACGATGAACTCGCGCCCACTTTCAAATGCCACATGCGCTAATCAATGGATTTCTCGTCTGTTTCAGGTGAGCCGTGTATTTTTTCATCAGCCGCAAGCCAAAGCGTTGAAAGGTTCTGTGAGTATTTACCGACAAAGCCAGGATGTTATATTTTATTTGAATGCGAACGATAAACCGACGAGGGCGTTTTGTTGCAATGTTTCGATGTAAATGATTCGAGGAATCGCCATTGAAATGCAACTTGATTTTGCATGTATTTATCCTCCATCGACGGCTTTCAATGAGTCGGATGGCTATCTGACTCTCTTTGGAACGGAATTGATTAACCGGCCAAAAATTAACAATTGACGCACACAGGCGCGCGCATGCAACTGATTCCGTTATGAAGGACGGGCTAGCGAGCAAACAATTTACAATGCTGAAAATCAACAGAATTCATCCGCGGGGAAAACAGAGAGGTGAAAGTGGGCACGGGCGAACGCGCGGGCGAACGCGCGGGCTGTGGGCAAACATCAAAGCTCTTTTCGAACTGGCGCAATTCTCTCTCACGATCGCGCCGGCGAATTTAACAATTACTCGCGCGCGCGGGCCCATGTGCGCCGAACACGCGACACGCGAAATAGATTGCATCGAGAGCCGCTACGGGCTACGGCAGGCCATTTTCCGAAGGAACTGCGCGCCACGCGGTTACATAAGCCGCACGAGCTAGATCGCCTTACGGTCGCAGCACGCGAGCCGGAGGGGGGCAGAGAGCGAGCTAAGCTCGTTGTGTAGCCGAGAGAAGGCGAAAAAAGCGAATTCGCCATAAATGGAGATTATCGCAGCGAGCGCGCGATGCTCAGGCCGCGCCGAATGACCTGCTTTCGATTTCTGCCTGCCTCTGTGGGAAAACCGTAACGATCGCTGCATTTTCCGCGAACGTTCCGTGCGTTCGAAGGACCACTGCCAGTTTGGCGTCGTTTTGGAAAACCCAGGCTGCGGAGGTGCCGCTACAGGAAATGGGTCATCGGCTTTCGCAGGCGCAGAAACTCGACTGATCCGAACGATGATTTACGAGGCGAGCTGTTATCCGCTTCGCGTTCACCACAGTAATCAGAGTTAATAGCTCGGAAATGAGAGACACTTTTTGCATTCCAGCTGTATTAGAGGAGTAATCGACGACAGGATTTATGGCGCTGCTTTGTGCTAATTGTATCTAAACGTGGCCGAGTGCGGCGAGAATTTCAGGAACCGGTCGATCCGTGCGCGAGATAATTAATTCGGCGGCCGCGCCGAATGCCGGCTACAATTCTCACGCGGCCATTAAATTTTCAATAAGTTAGACGGCGCCGATCGACGTGGCAGATAGCGTCAGCCAGCGCGATGCGCTTTCATCCTCCTCGATCGCTCTCGCGCAACGTAACGCGCAGGCCCTTTCATTCCGGCCGATCAGCCGCTAACCGCACGCGAGAGCCAGCGGCGTGCTCATCGGCATCGGAAAGAGTCCCGTGAATTGGGGCCTTTGCTCTGTAAGAGCAAGCAACGGCAGCGAGATCATTGGCAATCTCGTTAGAGGGCCGGACTGCGGCTGGCTCGACCGCGTGGCGGCAGCTAGATGCATGGTCAATTGTTCGGAGCGGAAAACAAGTCGATCCTTATAGGCGCGGCGCGCGCTGGCGCAGCAGCTCTCACGAGGCGCGTATCAGTGCGGGCGCATCGTTGCAGAACCTCGCTGCATTCGCGAAACGAGGATGTAGCGGCTCGCACGGATTTCGACGCCAAATGAGGCGTGCGAGCGCGCGGCAGCGTTTGTTGCACCGGCTAGCGCCGCTTGGCTTTGTAATTCACGGTGCCCGTAATGCCGGGTTGCATCATTGCAGCAGCCGACTGTGGCTTTCCTCGATTGCGAGCGCGAATTGGTCGGATATAGGAGGGAGAGCGCAATCCGATCGGCGGCGGCGGCGGCGGCGGGCCAAGCCGATTATCGGCTTTGCTTTTCAATCCTCTCCAAGTTAAAGTTCGACCACGGCCATTGCCACCGTCGCGTCGGCGGCAGCAGCAGCGCAGGCAGCGCAGGCAGCGCTCCGTGGCCACGGTTGATCGTTTCGACCGCGATTTAGCGGCGGCTCTTTGACCTACTCTCCGAGAGAGAAGAATAAAGAAGAGCGCGCGCAAGTATACCGATGGGCTAAGTCCTCGGTTGTTGTGTGCTCGATCGATTCAACGTACACGAGTTCGCTCGATAGTCGGCGGGCACGCGACGCATCGGTGTCTGCCAGGCGTCAATAGAGCCGAGGCTATTCGCTGTACGTGCGTTGGCAATAAACAGACGAGCGCGCCGGCAATCGCCGCACGACAATGGTCTAATTTACGAAAAGCCTTTGATCCTCGCTATGAAGCCCGCGCCCCCAGGTATAATTAAGGCCAAATTAGCAAATATGCAATTTGTTTAAAAAGCAAGCACGAGCTGCTGCGAGCGGGGCGCTCTGCCGAGGGGTCGCGCGCAGCCCGAGATTCAATCCCGCGGATTTGCCGAGTGAGTCAAGCCGTGTAAACGGCTCGCTTTGAAGTGGAGCTGCTGCCTGCCGCCGGCAGAGAGAGAGAGAGAGAGAGATTCCTTGATCCCCGCGCGTGCAACTTGCAGTCGCCAAATTAAAGGGACACGTGTCGCCCGTGCACCGCACCGATCGCGCTTTATATGGCCCTGGACGCGTGCCGCGCCCGGACAATGTCTCCTGACCGCTCGTGCGTTAAATCGGCCCGCCCGAGGATGTAGATTGGCTTATCCTGCGCGCTACTTACTCGTTAACGCCGCGTGCAATTATTGCCACTCCTTATTTTTTTCTCTTTGCTGAAAAAGTGTCGCCTAGGAAAGTGCGTCGAGTTCGCAACCCGCAGCTCGCACGGGGGGGTCGCGGTTGTATACCCCTGTGGCGTCGCTCGCCGTCGTCGTCGTCGTCGCCGCCGCCGCCGCCGCCGCCGTTCTCTGATTAAAAAGACGTGGCATGAGCTTTATTGAAAGGGCGGCTGTCTGGCATCGTTTGAACTCTTTTATCGGGCGATCGATCCCCCGGCCCAGGCGCAATGAATGACATAGTTTTCGCGTCGTGGAACTTCAAAGACTTTGATTTTTTTCATATATCGCGAATGACTCTTCCACTTTTGCAAGCTCGATGAAAGCTATGCTCTAGGTCGGGTAGGTGAAAGTGTCTAACCTACATGGCATAATCCAACTGGAGGAAATTACAGCGAACTGCCGTAACTCGTGAAACCCGCCCAAGGAGCACATTTTCACTTTTTCTCGCGTCGGCTGGGCCTCGTTGCAGTGCTGCTGCTATGGAGGGAAAATCGCGCAAAGTTTCGCGCTCTCTGCGCTGAATAAGCACTTCAATCTCTTCTGGACGCTTGAGCTTCGTGCGCACTCGAAGAATTAGCATATTCGTGCTTGCGTCTTGTTTTCAACGGCGCGAAGCCATAAAGCAGACGAGGAGAACGAAGGCAGGCGGTCTGCTTGTCTCATTACACGCTTGCGCGTACCCTGCGAGAGAGAGAGAGAGAGAGAGAGAGAGCCTTGTCAGGGGATTCTTTCCAGACTGCGTATCGCGAGACACTGTGCCCCGATCAGCTGATTAAGCTGTTGCTGCTTTTGGCAACGCTTCACTTGCATCGACAAATCGAACCAATAGGCTCCTTCGGGAATAACATCAATTTGTCAGGAATGCTGCGTTCAATTATTTCTTTCGAAACCCATCTCGTTAATTAACCAAAATAAACGAGCGTCTGGGCTGGTGGCTTCAATATTTATAAATCGGCAGTCGCATTCGTTTAGCGATCAAGCTGCCAGCTGCTAAATACTTCATTTGTTTGCGACGAGGAGACGGGAGGAGGGAAATCAAAGTGCAGCATCGAGGAGAGGACTCGAGGCCCCATCTATTATTCATTAATTCTTAATACAATGCCAAGTGCCGCTCAAAACTTTTTCAAAGCCAAGAATATCGCTCGGCTCCCGCGGCTCCTTCTCTCTCGAGCACAGTAGTAAATTGTAAGTCGTCTCGTCTGCGCGCAGTTTCTTAACGGCTTTTATCCTCGGCGCTGCCATACTCTCCTGCTGGTTTTTTGCCCGACCTTTCGTTTTAATAACGCCTTTCCTTATTGCCTCATCTCACTTGCGCCTCTTCTTCAATTTACAATGCAATGTTGTTTCTTTTCTTCTCTTTTCAATGCCCGTCTCATTATTTGTCTAATGAATACCGAAGGAGTATCTCGTTTTTAATTCAAGCTAACTTGTAATTTTCTCCAAAGTAGCTAGTACTTTTCTCGCTCTCTCGTCTCAAGGTCTGCAGCGGCCTTCGCACAGACTCTTCTGCCAGCAGACGAGTGAAAACGTTTCTTCTCGAGCGTTAGTTTCATCGGCTGTCGATGGCCCGACCGCCATGCTCTCGCGGGTGTTCACGCGAACGTCGCGACTGACGTATGTAAATAAGCGCCAGGCCCGAGGAGAGGCGACAGGCGAATCGAGTCTCGGAATCCGGTTGGGAATCGCGCGAGGGGCAAGTTGATTACCAAAGTCCGTGGATAAGGCGTCCTCGCGAGAACTCGTGGCCTCGCGTCACGCAGCGCTTCGGTTTTGCGAAGCTGAGCTCTCTTTTCGGATTCCCTTCGGCTCGTTATGGCTCGCGCTCGTTCCACGGCTGATCAGGCAAATTAGGACAATGCGTGCTCGCAATGCGAGATTCCCACTCGAGTAGCGCGAAGCTTCGCTCTGTGTGTGTGTGTGTGTGGCTCGAGGCTCTTTCTCCTCTTTTTTTTCGCATTCGCCCCAATTCTACACGCGCTTCCATTGCGAACTATCGACAATTTTTATTTATCAAGCTTCATGAATAATTGATCGCCTGCCGTCAAATCGATTTCCACTTATTTATGTGAAATTCTTTCTTTTGCTGTGTATTTGCCCGTCGTATTTACATTCGCTATGTCGCAATCGTTGCGCAACGTTCGCGTGAAAAGAAAAATGAAAGAAAACCAGACTTTAATTATCGGAATATCTCATTCACTCATGACGTTTATTGATTCAAGTCCTATTCGACGCATCATTCGAATGCTGTGCAGTATCAATATTACCGAGGTTTGAACGTGAACAAGCTTACAGCAAAATGGAATCTCGCCATATGTATTTCAATTATATGTTTCATATGTATAATGATATGGGCGCTGAATCGCGCGATATATTTTGGATTGATATTCCATTAGCGAATAAATATGCAAACAGTAGTAGTATTGGGAAAAATAAAAAGAAGAGAAAAGAAATGTCGAAAACTCGTCTGTTCGGAGTAGACGATGAATAATGCAGGCGGGTCTGCCCTCTGAGAACGTATGCAGAAGAAAGTGTGCATGTGTGGATGTTGTCGGGCCAAACAGAAACAAAGAAGGAACGAAAGTGATTATTTCGCAGAATCGGAAGTCGGCCGCGCCGATCGGGAATAGGAAGAAAGAACAAGCAAGCGGGCAGCCTCCCTCCCCCAAGGCCATTCTCTTCTGGAGCACGTACGAGTCGGCTGTAAATTTACGATTTACGGCTATCCGGGCATCTAACGCGGAATACCAAATGACGCCGTCAAACTTCCATTTAAGTCGTCGGTGAGTGCGCGAGCAGCCCGATCGTTGCCGGCTATACGCTCGGTTGCCGATTCATCGCGGATTATCTCTTCTTCTCGCCAGACGCTCCTCGAGATCAGGCTACGCCAAAGCTTTTCGGCCAAGGAACAAATAAAGTAACAACCCCAAAGGCAGCGTTTCACTTTGGTCGTAGCGCGAGACGGACAAATTGCGTGTGAAAAATGAGCACCCAGCAGACGAGACACTTGTCAGTTGCGACCAAGGTTCTTCTTTTGTCTTTGCAACGCTCTCTGGCAGGGCTTGGCGCCTTCTTGGTCGATCCGAAGATGATTCGGAAAGAACCGAGCCCGAGGACGACATCGCTCTGCTGGGTCGAGCAACGAAACTCGAGGACTCGGCAATGGATCGAGCGAGGAGCGGAAAGCAGTTCTGCCCGTCACGTCCGCGCCGTGCCGCGACAATGCGTAATTAATTGGATCAGGCGAGAGAGTAGCGCCTACAACTCGAGACAAAGGCCGTCTCGTCGCGCTGCGCCGGGGAAAACGTTTCGCAAGAAAGCTCGGATATAAGCCAAGACGACTTGCGCCGAGGCAGATCTCGCTTTCGAGTCGGACGTCGTTGCGCAAAGCAGCGACGTCGCTGTCGCTGTCGCTGTCATCGTCGTAGCCGTCGTCGTAGCCGTCGTCGTAGCCGTCGTCGTCGTCGTTGTCGTCGCCGCGCGGCTGCGCAAACACTGCCCCATTATCATATCCGTTGTCGATGGGCCGCTGGACGAGCACTTAAGAGCGTATCGCTTACCGCCTGGCAGCGCGTACAGGGGAGAGCAAGACGCAGCGAGCGAGCGCCTTTTCTTCGGCTCTGTCTCGCGTATCGCTTTCAGTCGGCGCGCCGCGCGAAACTCGAGCCGCACTCGGCCCATTGTCGCCCCTCACTCGACTCCGCACCTCTAGCAGCTACATCGTCAACGTTTACCGTGCCACGGCAAATAAGTGGACGACCTGGAGCCCGATCAAGCTGATTATTAGCGCACTTGTTACAGAGACAAAGCACACAAGGTACGCACGCGCAGGCTTGTTGCTAGTTGCTCGCTGATTCATACAAATGATCTACGTTCACCGAGGACAAGTTAGCGCAGATCGGCCGAATCTAGTCCCCTCGCAATCGGACTATTTTGGCCCTTTTCCAGCCTTACTCTACCGAAGAGAGTCGAAAGTAGATAATCCTTGGAGACTCGAACGCCGCCGCCCAACTATCGCTATTCCCATTTCATTAAGACACTCAGCGAGCATTTCCAATCGGAGATTTTCGGCTTGTGCTCGGCGCGGGGGTTTTTCTCAGCCGGAGAGAAATTGGTGGCGCAAGTGCGGGGGGGGGGGGGGGGGGGGGCGATTAATCATAAAATGAAGCGCTCGCGCGCGTGCCTCTTACTTTTTGCTTTCTTCTCTCTATTGTGACGCTCTTCTTTAGCGTCTTTGCCGTCGCACCGTTGTTCATCGCTTCTTTTCACCGTTGCTCGCCTATTCAGGACATTCTCATCTGTTACTTCTGTTTGATGACGAAATTTTTTCAAAGTACATCCCGCTCGCTGCAGTACCCGAGTGCCCGAGCATCATTTCGTATCGTCGACAATGCAGGGAGCAACAGCTAGTTTTCCGGACACAGAGCGAACAAGAGGATCCAATAACAAATTCAGTGAAGGAAGAATCGGATGAGCGGCAGTAACAGCCTAATCGCGGCGACGGCACATCAACTTGCATTATCTAATCAGAAAGCTCGCCCCTCCCTGTTCAACTTTCAGACTCGTCTTTCGCTCGTGGAGCTTATTCGATCTGCGCAGCCCGCACATTTTTTTTCTCCTTGCTTCGCGCTGGAAGAGGAAAGACTGAAACGTAAGTCTACGCGAGTAGGCGGTGCTGCTGCGAGCTATGATTAAATTTTCTATTCGCCTGGCCGATTTCTCTTAGCGAGCGGAGCTGCGGAGTGCAGTGTTTCGCCCCCCCCCTCTCTCTCTCTCTCTCTCTCTCTCTCTCTCTCTCTCTATTTATATATATACGGAAATGAGCGCATCGCTCGAAAAATCGAGTTTCGCATGACAAAGCCGCGCACAATCGCGGGAGGAAAGCGGAGGAGGGTAGGCTCGTTGCCTGCCTTTCGTTTTCAGCTGCGATCGAAGCGTCGAGGAAAGTGAAGAGGAAACGAGAATGAAAAAGCGCCAGAAGCTGTCGCGCATTGTAAAGGGGTATAGGCGCCGTTGCGGCAACGACCACGACGACGATTCCAGAATGGCTTTTCCCTTTTCGCCATTTTTTTTTAGTTTTTCTTTTTTCTTTTTTTTTTCTTTATTTTACAGGAGACGCACAGCAGCCATGACTTTAGTGAGAGGGAGGATAGTTTAGCATAAACGAGGCAACTTTTCTGGCGGAGACGTCAAGAGCTCCGCCGGGATTCGAAAGCCATCTACCGCGCTACTTATTTCTGCTTCCGCACGTAATGCCTCCCATCTTTCTCTTCCTCTTCTCTGTAGGCCTTGCTCTCTGCTTTTGTGTTGCCTGCCATGATTTGCTCGTTTCTTCCACCCGCGATAAATATTTATTCGAAGCTCGTCGGTCCTTCTATGTAGTGTATGTCTTGTAACGACCTCTTTACTCGCGAGCGACTAGACGCAGTAGATTAATTTAATTGAGGAGCTTGGGCAACATTAAGGTCAGCGGAGAATCAGCGCGTAGACGAACCCACACAGGTATAGCCGGGTACATCCTGTGTGTGTGTGTGTGGGGGGGGGGTGCACTTACACGAGTGCGTCGTCCATTTCACGGGGCGGCGCGCTCGAGTGTCTCGCGGAATTATTTCAAGCCTCTGCGCCGCTAGTTTCTCGCCCGTAGGCATCTTCGCCGCCGCTGCCGCCGCCGCCACTGCCTCGGGAGAGAACAACGAGGCAAGAAGCGCCAAAGTTTTCAAATGAATCGAGCTGCTGCTGCTGCTGCTGCTGCTGCTGGCGCTCTCGAGCATTTCCAGTATTACTTCCTCTTCAATTATTGCGCCTGCAAGCCTAAGCTCCCTTGACTTTCTAATTATTTTATGTACGCGCCCCCCTCTCCTTCATTTGTTTACTCGTACGGCTCTCTCTGCATTAATGCTCAATTAGATTAGCACAAAGTAAGACACAAATAGTACCTGCTAGAGTGTATTAGGCATAAACCGAATGCTTTATTTTGCCGAGGCATTATTCATCGGATTGAGGTGAAATGTACAAAGTTTTCGCGCTTACTTTTGCAATATAACCGCTATATACACGGTGGATTAATCGCTTGACAAACGTGTCACGCCTCGTTGCTCGCTCGAGAGGGCATGGCGCGTGCAGCACACAGAAATTGTAAAACAAGATAAACATGTTAATGCGGCAGCGCGTGCGTGAGCGCTATCGTATGTAGCAACGAAAAGCGCCTCGCAATAACAATCTCCAAGAGCCGGAGTTTAGCTTTGCCGCTCGCGAGCTGGCATACGTGTAAGCCGCGGCGCTAAATGGCTTGGAAAATCCGCGGGCATTTCTTATTAATATGCATCGCGTCGAGACCTTGGTGGCTGTGACGAAATGAGAGGAGCTGACGAGATTCGCCTCCACAGACTGACGGAGAGAGGGAGGGAGAGAGAGAGAGAGAGAGAGACAAGTCGCGCGGCAGGCAGAGGCACGACACTCGTGGTATCTGGGTTACGGAGATAATGGCACGTCATTTGGTCGCCTACGGGCCGAACGTAGCTCGCAGTGCACGACACTTTTCCGGCCTCACAATCGATCAATTAACATGCCTCGCTACGCCCGCAGCAGCAGCAGCTTCCCCGGACAATTCCCGTGCGCGCACCAGCAAAATTTGTTCCGCCTTCGATCCGTGAGAGCCGCGCTCTTTCTCCCTTGCTCTTACCAGCGATGCAATTGAAATGGATTATATCCTTGTAACTAGATAACAGCGCTCATGAACCGCGAATCAATCTTCATTTTTCACTTACACGCTCAGTCCAATTTCTAGTTATGTAAATGAGCTCTGCAGCGAAGTTTATTTGGAAAAAGGCAAGAGCGAAGAGGTTTGTCACTTTTATCAGCCGGTTCAATTTCGCACTTTGAGCAATTCTATTAAACGTCGACAATAAATTCAGCCTATCTGAGATTTATTATCGCGGCGCAGCGCTGCTCGAGCACTTTTACAACGGAGCGGGAGCCGGTGGAAGGAGAGCAAAAAAAAAGAAAGGAAAATGCCGTAGGCGCCACATGGGCGGAAAAATGCGAGATGCAGAGAATAAAATAGCGCGCGAGGCAAAACAATTCCGCTCTGCGTTTCGCGTCGCCGCGATAAAGGTCTAAGGCGCAATCCGAGAGAGCGCTTTCCATTTGGCAGCTACTGCGCGCAGCTAGCGTACCTGCATGCACGCGACTGTGCGTGCGCGCGCGCTGTGCCCGAGCCGCGGAAAATTAAACTTTCGGCGAGTCTTTAAGAAGGCGAAAGTGACAGTCCAATCTTCTTGAACGAGTCTCCGGGCGCCCGTGCTCTCTTTCGTTCTCTTGGCGATCTTATTAGAACCTCCAAGCGACTATTGCCCGGCGCTCTCTCTTTCTTCTGCTTTTGCGCGCGCCCTTCACCTTGCGCGCGCGCGCGCTCCCTTTCCCTGCTTTATTCCGTTCCTTTTTTTCATCCCGTGGACGTTGGCACCGGCGAATAAACGTAAATTGCCCTTAATCAGATGGCTTTGTTGAGCCAACTTGGTTTAATTAGCTGCAAGATTTCATTTTTTCTTCTCCAGCTCCCGTCAATTTCATTTTCACTGCTCGCTTTCGCTTCGTTTCCCCCTTCGACGCACGCACATAAAGCCAATATCAATCTTTTGTGACTAGACTGCGGAGACTTGTTCTGTTTGGTCAATCGCGAGCGTTTTTATTTGGAAAGCCAAAGAAACATCAATAACAAGGCAAAAGTTAGCCCTTCGTACGTAACCAAGAACATCGGGGAGAAATCAAAGCAAACATACTTCGGCAGGGATTATGGCCCTCGCATTGAAAAAGGGGCCGAAATTAAGATAATAGTTGCGTGCCGAGCTTAGCTCGCGCCGTGATGGCGGCCCACTTGACAGTCACGTTCTTCGGTGCGAGCGATTGTGTTTGCAATGGTACATCGACCACCGGCAACCCCTCCACTGCAAGATGACGCCAGCGACGAAGATGGCGCGCTAAACTTTATTACTCGCAAACATTGTTTCCGTTCTCGCTCGCCGGCTAGATTGTTAAACTCATAACTCTCCGACAACGAGTCTTCATCCGATATCAGTTAACGCGCTAAGGAGTTTGCCTCGCCTCGCCCTCGCTTGGAGACGCGCGGCTGCTTCGCTCGATGTGTCAATTAAGCTTTATTAATTAATCTTGGCGCTCCAGCGTTCAGTCACATCTTTGATCATTCGAAAGATGTATTATGTACTTTATAGGCAGGCCGAGAGGAGCGAGAAGATCTTGAGGGGTTGCACGACACCAAAGTCATTTTACTCCGAGAGCTTTTTACAACTGAAAAATCATCAGTCACGCTTAAATTACTCGCGGACAATGAAAAATTGAGCGCTATCGAGCTAATCCGAGTTTACCAACGCGAAGGAAAAATCAGAAAATCCTCTGATTTTGAAAAATCACGTAGAGAGAGAGAGAGATAGAGAGAGAGAGAGAGAGAGAGAGAGAGAGAGAGGCGATGCTGGCGGTTAAATGGCTCCGATAAAGTGAGAGGGCTGCGAGTCCCCTGGAGGCCAAGCGCGACGTACGCGACGGGGCAAGCCCCTGCTGCTGTCGTGCAGCCCTCCTCGCCATCTCTCTTTCCCGATTGCCTCCAGTATGTGCGTCGCAGTTTGGCATCGGCCTCCTCGAGACTAATGATTTTCGAGATTCTAATCTCGATGGCCCGTGACGTTTAACCCCCTCGCTTAGCTCCCACAGGCGAACAAGCAGAAGAGCGGGGCTCACGGTCTAAGGCGTTTGTCTTGGCTCTTGCCGAGGAAAACCGCAACGCGCACAGCCTTTCATTAGGGCACTAATGACGCGCCGCCGCCTCGCCCGCAATCGTCCTCCTTCTCAGCTCTATCTGCCTTCTTTTTCTCCTCTTCTTCCGTGCTAGACTCGAGACTACAGCACCTTATCGGACGCTTTGATTAAGAGGATCAAGAGATTTCCCAACTGTTTCGTCGTTTTTCAAGCTCGCTCTCCTTTCCCGCGCCCGCTGCCAACTTATTCAAGTAATTAAAAGAGACCTACCTCTCTTTTTCCTCTAGCCATTTCCATTGCGATAGCTTTGGGCAGGGCCGGGGGGAATGGAAGGTTGGGGGGGGGGGGGGTTCAACCCTCGCCATTCATTTCCATCGATCGAAGCACTTGATTAATCGCACTTTTCTTTCTTCCTCATTTTAGTTGAATTTTCACGTGATTCAATTTTCTCTCTATTTCAATAGCCACAACGGCACGCGAGTATTTCGCTTTTTGCAACTAAATGAGCAATCAGAGCTGTTGATATTGGAGAAGGCGCTCGATCGGCTGTCGTCAAAATCGCGAAAAGTTTGCTCGTAAAGCGTCCGCTGGTGCTGCTACTGCTTCGAGGGAACAGTATACGCCGATAATTCATTCCCCCGACGGCAGTTCGACACTTTGTGCTTAATTAGTCGTCGGGCGCGCAAGCCACACGCAGATGATAATTTCCTGGCCACGTGGCGCCTAATGAGACTGCTCCTTGAGCGCGCAACAGTGGAGCTCTACTTGGTCTCATTTTATTTATTTTTTTTTTTTTTTTGTCGAAGCTGCGAGCGGCAGCGGTTACGCATCGTTTGATTTTGACAAATTACGGCTTGCCGCCTTCGTTCTCGCTGTCCTCCTCGCGATATCCATTTGTCATTCGGCGCTTTAGCCTCGCGTTCGCTTCTTTCGCCGGGGATTAAAAACACTAATTTGATGCCCGCCGCAGTTTCCCTCTTCACGGATCGTCAAACAAGTTTTGACTTATGACGCGCGCCGCCCCGCCGCACGCTCGAACTAAATTACCGGCCTAAATTAATTTCGGCCTTCCGCGTTTGAAGCCCGCTCACAAGCTGCGCCCCGGTATGCGGCTCGCGTTAAACGATTCGCGCGGCTCTTATACGCCTACCTTCTTTCTTTCTTTTTTCGCCAAGAATATTATTGAAGACTTTATGGTCACGGCTTGCAACTGTCAACGTTTCATTACGCGAAAAAGAAAAGAAAATGAAAACGCGATTCACCAGCAGAAATAGCAGTCGTAACCGATCACTGTGACGGAGAGTGGAAATCAATGCGTTCGTAACTGAGATGGCGATAGAACGAAAAATTAATTATGACGAGGTGAGGATGCAGCCGCGGAGGAATGACGATGCAGTAATGGAAGTTGGCGCGCCAAGTTTCACTCCTCGGAACGTTCCAGTGAGCGGCATCGCGTTGCTTAGCCGTCGAGAGGAATTTCGATCGAAGGAGGAGCAGCGAGCCTCGCTCGGCTTCGATTCGTCACGTTGCCGAGGCCTTGGAAAACAATCGAACGAGTACGGAGTAGCAATGAGAAAAAGAGAGAAAGACAGCGAACGCGCCGGGGCAAACGATCATAATTGCTAAAGTTTTCAATTGCTTTTTTTTTCCTTCGCTTTCCCGTCATTCGGCCGGAATCGAAAAGTTTTGCCCGTGCGCGAGAAATAAACGCGGGGAAAACATTAATCGCACGCGCCAATTCCGGCAGTGCAACCCGTGCGCTCTTTTATTACGCGCCTCATTTAACTTGGATACTAAAGTCAATCGCGCAGAAGCCAATCACGCGAGGATATTTTATTAGTCTGTTTGTCTGACCGTTAAAACGCTACCAGCATTGCCGAAACCTAATTACGTAAACGCTCCGCGCGTGATGGCTCTAAGCGCAAAATATCTATCGTTCGAATTGCTTTTGTTGACGAGTCGATAACAAACGATTGAGATATCGAGACTTCTCAGAAATCCGAAAAATTCTTGAGATAAGTATCGAAAGAATAAAGCGACCGCTCTCCTTCTGCCTTCCTTCACCTTGTAACGCCTGTATTTCGTCTCGGTAATTATTTCATCACAAAAAGGAAAGAGAAAAATCTTGAACGCGCATACCTCGAAAGACCGAAACACTTCTGAAGAATCTTATAACTCCAAAGGAATCCCGGAGTTTAATCTGTTTCAATCGACGCGAAACCAAAACGCTACGCAGTCGAGATTAATTGGCATACGACTGCATTCTCACGGCGCAAGTTTTCACGTTAAAAGAAATGGATTTTAGCAAAAGACTCGTGGTGCGTAAGGAGATAACGCGAGGCTCGAACGAAGAAAGCCATCGACAATCGTGGTAGCCTCCCAAGGCGAGGCTTCTGCGAACCCGACAAGAATGGAATATTCATTGTGAGCTTAAAGAATGGGCTTGTGCATTGCACCGCGAGAAGACAGAGAGAAAGAAAGAAATAAGAGAGACAAGGAAAAGAAGAAGCGCCGCAGCGACTACGTCGCGTGCGTGGACGCGCCTATCTCCGGCTCTCTCCTCGGGTTCTCTTCCAAAACCCACTGATAAATTATGCTAGGAACATTCCGGTGGCTGACGTTTTCGTCCCTCCCCTTACGCCCAACCAAACTCTACGCTTTTTTATTTTTCATTTTGCTCTTTTTCGCTCTCCTTCCTGTCTCTCTCTCTCGCTCGCTCTCTCTCTCTCTCTCTCTCTCTCTCTCACTCTCTCTTTTACCTTTGTCTCTTCTTTTTTCCATCTCTCAAGCGTGCGCGAACTTTGGTTTCGCTTGACGTAAAGTTGCTACGCCCCAAGCTACGATGCGAACGAGCGACAGGCGAGAACGCGAGACACAGTGAAAGCCAGAGAGAGAGAGAGAGAGAGAGAGGGAGGACCACTCCTTTTTTTTATATATCCTAAGTAGTTTTTCGCGAACTATGAATTTTTAACAGACCTGTGCCCATGAATTTTTAACGCTTGAATTTCCCGCCAAAGGGGATACGGATAAGCCCGTCGCTAGACACATTCCTGCGAGTAAATTTACCTGGAGAAAATTATGAGTCCGGGTTTTTTCCCCTAAACTAACTCATTAGCCGCGAGCCGGGCAGAAAAAGGACGAGCAAAAAACTCGGTCCGAAAAAGCTCGTAAAGGGTGAATCGGTGGCGGCGGCGCTCGTGCGCGAATTCGGCAGTTAGACATGTAGGTGCAAAGAGAGGGGGGAGAGAGAGGGAAACCATTAAAAAGGCAATTACGGCTAAGCGCGCCTTGGTGGCTTTACGATGATTCGTACGAGCGGAGCGCGAGGTACAGGTGTGGGCCGACTCGCAAGGTGGCCCCGATCGGCTCGTTCTCTCCTGCAGTAACTCGTGAACAAATTAGAGGCCCTAGCTCGCTATACCGCTCCACTATCCGCCGGGACCGTTGCGGCGCGCAGTTCTCTCTAGCGTGACCGAGGCGCCAGAGCTCCCGGGACGATTGCGGCTCGCTCGCTCCCCTTCAACGACAAACTCCGAGTTATTGCTCCTCGATAATCTAATCTAACGTGCTCGTTGTCGTCGTCGCCGTCGCCGTCGCCGTCGTCGTCGTCGCACTTATTGAACCCACGTAGCACTCTCTCGCGATTATACATCAGTTGCCGAACTATTCTCACGACCTCGTCTTTGCAATATATTATCGTACGGAATTTAAATTGAACTCTTCGCTAGCATAACTCGCCGAGCGCGCACTCTTATCTTTCCCATATGCAGTTGCTTTTTTGAGCTTGTCGACGACCAGACTTTTTTTTAGTCGTAAAACAATAAAGTTGTCCGTGTCTCTAGCTGTGCGCAAATGACTAGGGAAGCGCGAGAAAAAAGGACCTGCGAGCCTCGCGAGGACACGTTCGACAGTGACGAGGCGTATAGCTGGCGTGAATGGTTGCATGGGTATTGCCACGCGGAGCTCTATGAGCAGAGTTCGCTGCGCTCTCGAGTGTTTGCCGTTTCTTCTGAAATACATGCCGGGTTTTCCCGTTTTTATTTTTCATTGTTTTTTTTTTCCTTTTTTTTTTTGACAACTCCCAAGCAACCTCGATATTTTGCAATTGACATTTTACGCAGGCTCGAAAATATAAAAAACTATGGACGCGGGAACGCGGCGCGCGCGAAATATCGGCCGAACAAATTTTTGAAATAATAGAGCCGGCCGTAGCCGCGCGCAAGCTTTACGAGGCTGTAAACGCGGATTTCACAAGGGCACACGGTGCAGCTCAGCGACATAAACATGCACGCGATGACAACAATTAATTTTTAGCGCGAGCTTTCTCTCGTCGGAAATTCGGAATTCCAGTCAGGTGCAGGCGGGAGTAGGGTCGATCCTTCAAAGTATTAAGCCGTAAAGTCGTTATACGGCTCTCCGACGGCATTAATCCCGTAAAACGAGCCTCGGTGCATTTTGTCCCTGAGCAAGCGAGATATCGCGGACTGATATGCGCGAGCGGGACGAGGGCGAGACGACACCTCTAGCCGTCGTCGACGTCGTCGTCGTCGTCGTCGTCGTCGCGCCCTTCCCTCGTTTGGCTCGGGACGCGATATTAGCGAAATTTTGTGAATTCCACGTAGAGCGACGCCGAGGGCTTCTCGCTCGTGTGTATTGCGAGCTGTTTTAGGGAGACCAGCGTGTAAACGACGAAACTCGGCTCTCGCGAGAAAGGGTTGCGAATAGCGATGGATACGGAACTGACGCTCGTAAATTGCGAGCTCAAACTCAATTGCCGTGACCCTCTCCTCTACTCTCCTCGCCGTCCTACCGGAAACACAATGTATTGCGCGTTAATTGCGCACAAATACTCGCTGCTGCCAACTCTGACATTCCAGCTCATCCTTATTATACGATCAACACCGTCATTTAGTACCAAATAATACTCGTTCCACAGTACATTTCTCTTAATTTTGATAATAATAATAACAATAATGTCGCTAGCACGTGAATTGTTGTAACAAGTTCTTTCAAATATTTAGCGTACAGAGAACTTGCAAGCCTCGTGATAACTAGGTAGATATTTTGAATATTGTACGTGGCTCTGCAAACGAGGTTGTATTACGATCGGTTTTGAACGACGATAAGCGTTTTATTCAATGAACGGATTGTTGTTGTATTTAATAGTAGGTACGGATATATCGGTATTGGCAAAAGTACGAGAAAAAGCACGATGAATAAATAAAAGTGTATGTCAACAATGACATTAAGAAGGAAAATGGCATTCTCTTCGATCGAGAGCATCTAACCTGGATCTCTCTCTATTTTCAACCTGGTAACAGACGGAATATTGATATACCGAATAAACACGCGACGAAGCTCGCGGAAATACAGCAAGGGGGAGAGAGGAGAAAAAGAGCAGGAGCAGAAGGATATAGGTTTGAAAATTGAAGACGCGGTAAATAGAGTGAAGAGAAACAGATAGAGAATAGTGCGTGCGGAAAAAGGCTGTAAAATCAATAAGGAGGCGTTCGAAGAGCAGCTACGCGCGATAGAGCAAACGAGATAGCGGCGGCGGCGACCGAGAGGGTGTATAGCCTCTGCTGCGGGGCGAAGTTTTATCGTCCAATAAACGCGTCGTCTGCAGGCTGCCGGCGGCGCAACGCCGGCGCAACGCCGGCGCTGCCAATTAAAATGCACGGGCGCGATGTAATGCCGGAGTCATCTTGCAGCAGTCCGAATTTCACGCATCGACGCCGTGAAAAGTAAAAACTCTCGGTCTTTTCCTCGTAAGCCGGCTGCTCTCCTACTCGGCCATTTAAATGGCTCGAGGAAACTGCTCCTGGGACGCCCACTTAGACAAACGCGACACACTTGCTATATAGAAAACGACATTTCTCTGGCCTCGCGCGCATAAATTGTGCGCGACAACGCCTCGTGGAGTGAAAAAAAAAAAAAAAAAAAAATACTGGCGTCGCGAGCTTTTCTTTCGTTTTTTCATCGCAAAAGGGTGCGCTATCGGCACGAGCGTCGTGTCGTACACGACATGAATCTCGGGCGCGCGCGATCAATAAACGGAGCCCATAGTGTTTTTGGCCGAATGCAAATGAAAATTTCAAGGAGGGCTTGCGACTCGCCAGCTGCGGCAGCAGCGACGACAGCACGAGGACTTGCATTAACGAGGCGAAGGGCTTTGCTCTCACGCGACTCTTCTTACCATAGAGAGTGCCAAGGTGCACCCGCTCTCTTTGCCCCTTTGTCTTTCGTCGACGATGCCAGCCGCGCGCCACCTCATTATCTTCGTTATATTGCGTACTTGGCTATGCGCTGTCGCGCCGCGTCGCTTCAGCAATATACACCGTTAACTCTGCCAAGGTGTTTTGCATTTTCCCATTTGCCCTCGACTCGAGAGAGCTGCAGTCGCGATTGTCTCGCGCGCTAGCCTTGACTCACTGTCGCGATTGTCGCTGCACGAGATTCCAGGAAGCACTTGTCGGCCTACGCGCCGTTGACGATCACGAAGGATTCGACAACTGCACGCCGGGCTCGTTTTCAAGATCGCCGGTGCGCTCGGTTTCCCGGACGACTCGCATCGAACCGAGGCGTCGCTGCCGCCGACACCGCGGCGGCGCGCATCGGAATCTGATTTACATCCTAATTACGCGCAAGCGAGCAAGCAAGCGAGAGAGAAACCGCAAGGCTAATCTGCATCTGGAGCACGCGCTCTCGCCTGCCTCCCAGTCCCCTCCGGAGAAAAGCGCTCGGCTCGCGCGTCTCGCGAGTCGCAGGTTTTTCCGGGCGCCGCCGAGGAGCTCTGCGCCCCCCGCTCGCCTCGAGCGCCGAGGGGATGGATCGATACGTGTCCGGACAGGCAAATAATTTTGGGATTACGCGGCCCCCGCGCGCGCGGTGTGGCTTTCCTTCTTTTCTCGCTTCGTCGGGAGCTCAATTGTTCGCCGCGGCCACGAGCCGCCGCCGCCGCTGCTGTTTGCGCTTTAAATCGCTATCAGTCAGCCGCGCTCTCCCTCGAGCTGGCGGACTCGCTTTTTACGGATGTCCGCCGTTTATCTCCGCAGCCCGCTTGCTTTCGCCGCAGTGAAGAAGCTGCTGTAATCTGCGGTGATCTCCGCTCTTTCGTACGTAAGAACGTGCTTGCGATAACGCCGAGTCTTTGAGAAGGCTTATTTGGCCAGCGGAAAATGACAAATGATTAATGGCGAAAAAGCCGACTGGAAAGGCAAAGGGCATCAATATTTTTCATGCCGCGCTCTCAGCCCGTAGCTCGCGAGTCGTCGAGTTGTCCTTTAATTATTCCCGACTTAGAGAAGCGCTCGCTCGAGAGGTGGCTGCAGGCAGGGGAGGGTCGTGCTTTCTCAAGCTCTGTCTTATTTATTTGGTTGCGTCTCTCGACGCCGCCGGCTCTCCCTTCCGTTCGAGCCGAGCCTCGCGATTTGCGCCTGCCTCTCTCTCTCTCTCTCTCTCTCTCTCTCTCTCTCTCTCTCTCTCTCTCTCTCTCTCTCTCTCCGCCAGATGTACCTTCTGCTCCTTTTCTCTACTCTGCCTTTTCGCCTTTCGGCGCTCGGCGAAGGAGACAGGGGCGCGGCGGCTGCACGCTCGACTCGGCTGCGCGCGGATAATGAGAAAATTCAGGAAACTCGGCAGCGAGTGGGCGCGATTGGTGCTCGCGCGCCGCTTCGAATCGCCGAGCGATCTTCGGCTTTATTTGCCGAAGCCTGGCAATCCGCTTTTAATGGCTTAATCAGTCTCGGCTCTCGCGCGCGAGGAGAAAGTCGCTGAGCGAGCGATCATCGTGATCTTGCGCGGCCAATTAGTAATGCACTTTGACAATTTCTGGAAAGAGCGCCGTATAGATTTGTACATCGGGATCGAGAGCGCGCAAGCGCGGCTGGCATAATTAAGTAGGCTCTTAACAAATTGAGCGGCCCGCCCCTGCCCGAGTCTCGCTCGCCGTTGGTGTACGAGGCGCGACACTGCGAGTCTGCGATCCTTCGCTTACACAAGGGGAAGCCTAATGAATTCCGTAAATTATTGAAATCTTAAGAGAGGGAGAGCAAAAGGACAGCCCGCGATCCATCGACGCTCACTACATAATTAACGACGCGCCTTCGTCGTGCCAGGCGAAGCCGATTTTTCTCGGCTGGCCCGAGCGAATCGAAGAAACGCCGCTCAACGCCATCTCCAAAGTGTAGCGATGAAAAATCAGCGGCAGGCAAGTGGGACAAGCTCAATGGACCGTGTCATATTCATTTTCTCTCTCTGCGCGCTGCTGCTGCCAGACTTTCCCCAATTTCTTTGCGCGTCCCCGTGAGGCAGAGCGGAGGCGAGCAAGGAAGCTTGCCTCATGAAAGATGTAGCGGCGAGTGGCGGTGGGCGCGCGAGCTTTCGATCGCATACCGCGTGGCAGCTTGCGCGGCAAGGGAGGGGACGGGGGTGAGCAAAGCGACGATCGATAAGCTTTCGTCCCGTAAGACAATCTCTTCCTCGTTCTCTCTCGCTCTCTGCGCCTCATCTCGGCTAGACTGGCTAACCCAGAAGCGTCCTTTTCTTCTTGCGCTCGTTAAACCGAGACACTAGCAGCCACACCGCTGCGACGACCCATCGTACCATTGCGGCTATCGCGAAGACGACGAGGATTTCTTGTTGCCTAGCAGCTCGGTTTACCTGTGCGTCGTAAGAGCCAGATAGCTGTCGCTCCTCTTCGAATCTGCGCTTAGCCAGACACGCATATACGGGCCAAATAAAAATGCATATTATTGGCGCCGAAAGGAGCTTGCGAGATGACTGTGGGGAGAAGAAGGAGGAGGAGGAGGGGCAACGAAATTAAAGAGCAAAGGTAGGCAGGGTTAGCAGCAAATATTCAGATTCACGAAATTCTCGAGAATCTGTTGGCAGCGCTGGCGTACAATGAATTTAACGCGGGTCGGGCCTGAGGGCGTTTTCTTTGGGAGCCTGGACGCTCGGCGAGCTACGCGGCGCGGAGCCCTTGCTCTCGGGCGATAAGGGCGCAAAGACGCGGAGGCCTCTTGGGGTTGTCCCTAGGCACGCTCCCTTGTCTTAGCTTCCTCCTCCCTGGCAAGCAGTGCGCGTCTCAAGAATTCAGCGCCGGCCGACACTTTCGCCCCCGCCTCGCCCCTCTCCATACGTGAGCCTCCGCCGCCGCGCCGCCCTGGGATCGAAAGTAATGAAACTGTTTCTTAGGAGAAGCTGACCCTCCGCCCTGTATATTGCCTACGAGATCGGAATTCCTTAGTTCGTGCTTTTTTTCCTTCCCTCATATCCAAGAGCACCACCTCTCCCCCTCCTCGGCAGCAGAGCCAGTCCAAGTAAGTTTTATCAAAACCTCCGCTGGGCTTAGCCTTGTAAATCGCGGGATCTCGCGATTAGGATTCTTCCGACGAAATCCCTGGGATTCGACGGCTTCCATTATCATCCCTAACTATAGAGGGGCGCCGCCGCCGCCGCCACCGCCGTCGCCGCAGCAGCAGCAGCAGCAGCAGCAGCAGCAGAGCCTCCGGTGACAACTGAAATTCGAATAGACCTCCCGAGGCTTTTGAAACTGCGCTGGTGCATGATAGCTGGTTCCGTGTGGCGGCCTGTTGCGGAGGGCTGAGACTGAGTCTGCGTGCGTCGGGATTATTTTTTAATTTGCGCGTTGGTGGCGGCTGGCGAGCAAACTTTCGTATATTTCGTATATTTGTACTGCAGCAACTGCGAGCGCGTTAGCGGGACAACGGGCTAACTTCCAGATTTGCAGCCAAGTTCATTACCATAGCCCTATAGAATATGCATAACCGTATGTATTTTAAACAATAGACTTACTCAAACTGGCATTAGTAAGTAATTTGCTTCTTGTTTTATTGATCATCCGCGCGCCAAGTTTGCTTGTGTAAATTTCAGCACTCGCTCGAAACTTGAGGCTTAATCCAGCTGCGCCGCTGCCGAGTGCGAGTGCGAGTATGAGTTTTAGCAGCGGTGTTACGGAGAAAAATCAATTTGGCTGGAAAATTTGGTAAGCCAGCTGCAGAGGAAGGCGGGCGCGAGCACCGCGGAAACGAAGGGAGAGGCGGCGCAAGCTCGAGGCGCTAAAAAAACGTCTGTTGGAATCGCCGGAGATAATGGAATTGGCCGGAGAGTACGAGGCGATGAAACAGCGCCAAGCTTTCGCAGTAATAAAGTGAAATATGTAATGCTATTCGGACAGAGCGGGAGCTGCAGTTTCATCACGCGCGTGCCCGGAGGCGGACTCCGCGCGGGAGTTTGCGAGCGCGGCGCAGGATACTTGAAAAGTTGCCGCACGACGAGCAGTCGATAAACATTCGGCCACCTGGCCACGTAGCCCTCGTAATGCCCGTTTATGCGCCATTCCGATCTCTCTCGAGGAGAAAATTTTTTTGACGATACCGCTCGCGCGCGAGTCTTTTACGAGCGACTTATACCGCGCGACTTGCACCAGACGCACAGCCAGCCGGCGGAATTAGAGCTTATGGCGCTAAAGTACACCATACTACTCGACTTACAGCGACTTTGCTCTCTTCGAGCTTTTTGTTCTCGAGCAGCTTCTATCCTCTTCTGTACTTGGCGCGCGTGCACTGCACCCCCGGCCATTCTGAATAAGTCAGCGCGCTTTTTCCGACGTTCAGCCTTCAAAACTCTCCATGCATTAATCTTTCATTTCTTTTTTCTGTTTCAGGTTGGTGTACATTATCGATCGATCTAGCTTGCTGCTATGTCTGTACGTCACACCGCTATGAATTTCAATTCGGCTAAAAGCATTCGATTTTACTCTCCAACTTTCAATAACCGTCGTTAAAACAGTGCAGTACTGCGAGACAAAGCTAAAAAAGGACTCTTGAGTGGCAGCGAGCTTTCTTAGACGAGTACATAGGCGCGAAGGTTCGCTTCGGTCCTCGTCCTCGTCCTCGTCCTCGTCTTAGCGAGGATTTAAGTAATTTTCACGGAGGAGCTTTTCTTCTCAAACGTTTTAATTAGCACAAAGACCCTGACTGAGTAGCAGCGAAAGAGTCAGAGAGAGAGAGAGAGAGAGAGAGAGAGAGAGAGAATGATTAAGCCGCTGAAGCGTGCTAAATATATACGTATACTGTATCTTGCTCTCGTTGAGATACTTTCTTTTTTTTTCTACTTTTTCACTCCGGGTTTGCGGCGGCAACATTTTCGACCAGACGAATCCAGCTTCGAGACACTCGAGGTCGCTTAGTCGGCAGACGGATTACGTAATTAAATAACATTATACGCGCGACGAGCAAAATGATCATTATGCAAACTGCGTCTGGCGATATAGTTTTTCTCGACACTTTGGAGCGAGGAACAAGAGTCCGAAGCTCGCTTACTCCAACATATCTTGCATTCGAAAAATTGAGCAAGGAGGAGTGCTCTTAATGCCCCGAATACGCGGAGAGGAATGACTATGGCGTTTCTTCCTTCTGGAGATGAATAAATTAAGCGCGAGCATCAGAGAAGACAAAAAAATACAGCACACAGAGCGATGTAAAAGACAAAGGACGCAAGCATGCAATTAACTATAGCGCGCGGCTCATACAAAGTAGCTCTGGTAAATTGCAGACGAGTAGCATCAGCAGCAACGAGGTAACGGGTTTTTATTTCTGCTGCCGCTTTCGACCAGTCGCTAAGTAATCCGACTGCAGCTGCACTCTCGGTTTTTTATCGCGTTTACATGCGGAATCAAGCCACGAGAGCGAGCCAAGACCTCGACGAACAAAGTGTGTTTACTCGGCGCGCAGAGATGAGTCAAGCTCTACGTAGCGCGACTTTAAATCGTCCGCGAGATTAAGACCTTCTTCTCCCCGTCTGTCGCTCGTCTCTCGCTCTCTCTCTCTCTCTCTCTCTCTCTCTCTCTCTTGCTCGCTCTTTTCGCTCGTTACTCCGGAGCTGTATTTGGCTTGTCTTTCACCGGATTACCATTTTCACAATCCAGGTAATTATTTAACCTCTATTTGCTCAAACTGTAATCTAGAGAATCCTCCCCCTGCCTCTCCATCTTTCTCTTTTCAATTTCGTTTGAACTCGGTGCTGCACCCTGTACGCGATACCGTTCTCGGCACAGATAAGATGAGTCGTAAAACAAGCAAGGCAAAAAATTGCTGCGCCGAGGGCCAGCGGGAAAGGCCTTTTCATTTTCAGCCGCAGATTAAAATGGAATTTAATAAAGCGACGTACGAGCGTTTAATCGGTCGAGAGAGCAAGGGCCACGGCCGCCTCTTGTCGCCCATGTTACTCTCTGGCTTCATTTTCTTAATTGAGAGATACGAGCCTGGAGAGTTGGCGAATTCGCTGATGAGACGCAAATAATTTGCATCCCCGCTCCGTGTATTGGATTTCCGATTGCTTTGGGCGTTTTTGTTCTCTCGTTTTTAGGTTGCTCGTTGGCGATTCGCGCGCCAGCCCGACCGCCCATTTGTTTATCGTACCTCTGCGGCTATTGTGTACAGTATTAATTAACGTTTTATGCCGTGGCCGAATATTTGCTTTTGTGCGTGCGCGCTGTCACCAAATTAACGAAACCATTTGCAGCGTAGATTTACGCGAGGCAAAAGTTTGCCAAGGAATAGCTAGACGCATTTAATTGGAGATAATTGATTGGGAAATTTTGGAAAAAGTCAGCTGGTCTGCTGGATAGAGAAGCAGTATTCGTTTATATACACGTCGGTGCTGTAATGCGAGTGTAATCCCCCCGATAAAAGATCGTCGCCAATAAACGCTTGCTGAGAGAGAGAGAGAGAGAGGGTAATCTGGCCATTGTCTATGCTTTCAGCTTAGCGCTTAACTGCCATTTTCTATGGGGCAATGACAATAAAACGAGGATTTCGTACTGAATCGCTTCTCGGAGAGGAATAAAAAAACAAAAAGCAGACGCTCGATGCGGCCACGCACGGAAAATGTAATATTCTCTCTCTCTCTCGAGCTCGAGGAAATCGGCAATACTCTCGCGTCGCTGTTTTCCTTTCAATTTTCTCCATTTCGCGACTTGATGAAACGAGCGAATACGTAGTACGTAGTCGCGGCAAAAACAACTGTGGCGGAATAATCGAGACTTCCCTCTCGGGGAAAAAAAAAAAAAAATTACTGACCGTGCGTGCGTGCCAGTTATAACGGTTAGAGAGTAAAAAAAGCGAGCGCGGATTGAACCATCGGAGTACAAAACGCTAAATGAATCGTGAAATCCGTGGACGCGTACTTCCCCGCGGAAAAAAGAGAGAGAAGAGAGAAAAAAACAATCGGTAGGTGCTGTCGGATAAATCGAGCTCGGCCGCGAACTCGCTTAATGAAAAGTCTACAATCGGAGCTCGGCAATTCTCTCTCGCGGGCGAGAGAGAGAGAGAGAGAGAGAGAGAGAGAGAGCGCGAGCTTTAATTAACGCTTTCGAGTGTTATCTTCATTTCGAGGCGTGCGCTCTCTCTCCGCGACGTGCTTCGGAAATCGATATATTCCTCCTTTGTCGCGCTCGCGGCACAAGACTGATGTTTAATTCCCCGTCGCTCGCGCGCTGTTGTTCTCCGCCTACCCTCATCCGCCGCGCGCGTTTATCGCGACTTTTTTTTTCCGCGTTGACTGGCGTGCACCACGTTTGCCGCTTCGCGGGGCAGAGCTCGCGGTTTTCCACGCGGCCAGACACGCTCGATCCCATAGCTTATTTCTTTGCAAGTTAATCAATTGCGCTCCTTCTACTTTGAATAAAGTTTTAATAGACTTTGCGTCGCTTTGACGTCCCGCTTTCCTCGCTTCTTTTCCAAACTGCGGCATGGCTACTTGCGCGCCCGTCGCCAGCTGAAAACATCAAACACCCTAATTAGCATACGCGCCAACGTAACGTTTGCACAGCGCATTGTCTCACGTCTTTCAAAATCAACGGCGCAAATCTGCAAAAGCCTGAGAATTTCAGCGCGCGGGTAAAAAGAGCCTTGTTTGGTCAATCCATTAGAGCTCGCGAGATCGCACTTACTTGAGCGCGGCAGAAATAAAGAAAGAGAGAGAGAGAGAGAGAGAGAGAGAGAGAGAGAGAGAGAGGGAGCTCGCGACTGCAGCTTCTTTCTGAAAAATCTCGAGTAAACACGAGATCTCATTCGGCGAATTGAAGAAGAAAAAAAGAAGGAATGATAAAGAGCTGGAGGCGTACGAAATTATCTGGCACTTGGCCCCAGCGGCAGCGGACAGAGAAAAAAGAAAGTCGATGGACTGCAGACGGACAAACACGAAAAGAGAGTGCTCTCTCTCTCTCTCTCTCTTTTTCTGGCTGCGCGACCAACAGACACACACACGCGAGCGTGTAGAGCAACGGAAATCAGTTGCTTGGACGTCGTCCATGTGCTAGAGCGCCATGTGCCAAGCCTCCTTCCGATTCTTCGACTCTTCGTCTGGCCTTATCGGACGGATCGTCCGATAGCGGCGATGCCAAATTTTTACGTGCTCCGTTTGACTCGGCTAGCTGAGCGAGACTCACTGCACAGAGACCCGACCACCCTTCTGCTCCTCTTCCCATCTCTCGTCAAAATTTTATTTGTCCACGTTCTCTTTCACTTTCCAACTTTTTATCCTCCTCTGTTGCACTGACGGCTTGTCGGGCTTTTTCCTCTATCGAATGTTGCGCTTCAATTTCAAGTTCACCGCCCAAAATCGCGAGCTTTGACGATTATTTCGCTCTATTTATCTTTCGCTTCTTCCCCTTTCGTAGAGCGACAGAGAGCAGGTATGATTCGTTTTTCGTCGCAGTGACAATAGGTACGTTCGATTACGTGCGCATCGAATTTCTTTTTCGGGAAGAAAAAAGCGATCGATCGACGCTTCTATACTGTTGTGAAAAGTTTCACCAAGTCCGAATTGTCAGTGCCGCTGATGAACTCGAATTATAATTACATGAAAGCTTGAGGTTGAAAAAGCAAACTGGAATCTCATTACAACACTTTTGTCCGTATCGAGCGTCTAGACGGTAGCACAGCGGACTAGAGCCTCGCTGTGCTCGAACATTTTTAATACTTGATTAATGCTCGAGCCACGTGCCGCGTCCATCAGCGTCGCTCGGCGATATAATCGGCCGTTACCTTCGCCGATGCGCTCTGCAAAGTAAACGCGTGGGTAAAAGTCTGCACAGGGAGCAGAAAGGTGAATTGCTCGCACGCAAAAGCCACGCGTTACACCTACGCGTTAATGGAGTAATCGATAGGGACGTTAGAGCCAGACGGCGTGTAGCAAACGCAAAACGAAGGAAAAGCCCGCGGAGTCGTTTGCAATCGTGCGAAATCCCTCGCTCGGCTCCATTAGCCGGCTAACGAACTTAATCGGCCGTTTGTCGAAGGGAAGCGCACCCTGCGTACCCTCTCCCGCTCTCTTGCCATTTCCATACGCCGCCACTTCCGAGCGTTTTTCTCAATTGCGAAAAGGCGCCTCGATTATACACAACACCCCCGGCTTATGGTCTTACCGACACTTCCTCCTTTACACCACCTCGGCGGGCATATTTTTTTTTCTTTGCCAATCGCTTTCACAATGAATTTGTTACGCCCCAACGACAATAACCTGATATTGGATTTGGTTATAGCTAGATTTTAACGCACCTTGCAGTAGTGCCGCGCGTGAATAATTGAGAATCACTGAATGATGCAACAAACTTTTTGAGGATTCTCTTCACTAGTGTTCGTATTAGCGTTCTAAATTTAGATGCATTTGACGTATTAATCGCATTACCGAGGGTGTCAAGCACGTGGCGAGCATTTTTCATATCGGGAATCGATATTGCTCTAAAAAATTCACGTGGTTCGCTAGAGGCAAATCCAATAATCACTATATAATAATGAGTCGCGAATTGGGCGCTGGTAAACTCGCGCTGTCAGGCGGGCAATTTACGAAACGGCCAGCCTCGCCTGCAGAGAGTGATCGCTCATTACGAGTTTCGCGCAGAGGGAGAGAAAGCGAGAGAGAGTGGAACGAGCGAAAAAGAAAAAGAGCGAGACACTCTCGAGGGCCTAGCAAATCGTAAAAACGCCCGACGGGTAGACGTGTGTGTGTGCGGCGAAATAAAGAAACGAGGCGCGATCGATAGGCTCGAGAAAGAAAGATGCATGCATGTCGGCAGCGTAACCTGCGGACGCAAAGCCTTAAAAAGAGTGCTAACTTATGACGTTTGACGTTTTTACGCGTCGGTCAGCGGACCCTTTCCCCGGCCACTTGTCGCTCCTCGTTGCCACGAGCTTTCCCTCGTCGGGACACAGTCCGTCCAAGTTTTCTTGTTTGTTTCTCGATTCCGCGATCTCTCTGGGAAAAATAAACGACAGGCGTTCGAGCGACTTTGATACGCAGTCCGATTCACCCGAGCGCCGTTCCTGTGTCGCTATGTGCGCGCCTGCAACGTGTAGCTAGAACGTACAGTGTCGATAACTGCAACCTTCGGACTTTCAAAATATAGCCCTCAGTAACCTTTCGCGCAGCCGGGCTATCGTTCGAATGATCTTTTAATCAAGCAGCGGCGCCAAGTTGGCAAGTGCGAATAAAAATTGGTAATGATCTCTCTCGCTTTCGGTGGCGAGATAATCGTAAAAAAGAATGGACAGCGCGGCAGTCCATTGAGCGTGAGAGGATAATTTGGACTGTCCGTAAATCGGCAAGTTGGCCGAAAGGCCCGTCGTATAATGGTTTCCGAAGAGCATTTCTCGCGACAATTAGCCTCGTCGTGCGCTGGCAGCTCGCCAGCGAACGCTGAGTTTCTCTCACCTATCCGCGCCCGCGATCTGACATAATAGTTTGCCCCCGATGTCCATTAAATAGCGCGCGTGCGATGAAATTGGAACAAAAAGGAAAAAAAAATGTAGAACTTCCCAAGGAACAATAGCCAGCAGCGCAGGTAGCCCGTGAAAAAGCAAACGCGGGCGTCGACGCGATGAAAATGCAAATGTACGACAAGCCATAAAATATCGAGGAAGAATGCGCGGCGGGAGAAAAAAAGTGCGCAGCGAGATGAAAACGCGCGAAGCGACGAAAAGTTTATGGCTGAGCCGCGCGTTATTATACAACGTAATGGCCGAGTGAAGCTGTCCGTAGATTTTATTGGGCCAATCGCTTGAGCTGAAAGGCAGGACAAAGACTACTCTGCACGTCGGATATCGGCGATGCGTCGATTTCGACGAACAAGTCATTTCCGGCGCGAACCGTGACTGTCATAAAAAGCGTGGCCGCTTCGTTTTTGTCTGGCGCGCTCGGTTCAATTCGATTTGACTCCCGCTTGCAGCAGCAGCAGCAGCAGCAGCAGCAGCAGCAGCAGCAGCAGTACTTGGCGCGTATATCGATGTTTTCGCTACATTACGCACCTCCTGCATATGGCCAGTCGAAGTCCTCGCGTATAGGAGCACAAGTCCAAATAAACATGTTCATTCCGCGCGATTAAACCGTGTCAGTGCTGCGTAGGGAAATGAGATGACAGTCTGCTTTGCCGCGTCCTTGCCGCGACACTTTTATTGCCGATGATGATTTTTCATTTGCATCTAGATTGTCAGCGAGCACTGTAGGGCGGCCGTCGGGCGGTTCCTTCGATCAGGCTGATTTATGCAATGCAGCACATAAAGCATCCGTTGACTATCCGTATAGTATGTCCCAAGGAAGATAAAGGAATCGATCGGTCGGATGTTGAATTCATCGTCACGGATACATTTATCGGAAATGTGCCCTTGGGCTGTGAGCTAGGGAATACGCGATTGGCATCCAAAAGCAATACGCCGTTAGAGGAAAAACGCGCAGGGCAAAAGTGAGAGTGGCGCGCGCTAATTTGCAAGAGCAGAGGCGGAGGAAAGAGAGAACCCGCTCGTACATTCAATTATCCGCATTCCCGTGAAACGTAACCGAGCAGCAGCGCGGAGAAGTTCGCGAGCGAGCTCCGCTCCGTGGAAAACCTATGGCGAACGCGCGATTACAAGCTGACGGCTATCCGTGTTTCTGGCTTTCCTCAAAGCGCCCGCTCCTCTCCTTTGGGGTGGAAAAAAGCAATTCCAGTGGGCGCGCAGTTCGCTCACGCGGGGGAGAGAGAAAATGTGATTAAAGACGGTGGCTTCCAATGGGGAAAGAGAAGCTTCGAGGCTCGGGGTAATTTCTCTCCGCGCAGCCCTCCTCGCGCCGCTGCAATTATACTTTTATCGTTTATCATTTATTTCGGGCCTCCTCGCTGCGCAGCGGCCGCCCACACTCCCAAAGTTCTGTGCTGCCACACACATATGGCCTAACCTATAAAACAGCCCTCCTCGTCTCGTCTACTGTAGGATAACGGACCGATAATCAAGCTCGCTTATTACTCAATGAGACGCGTCCATAATTCCTTTCCACAAACCCTCCCACGAATGAACCAATTGAAAGTTCCACCCTCGACTCGTGTAACATCGCTTACCGATTTCGCCGAGCAGCTCCCGAGTAGTTTCTTTCTCCTTTAATAGGGTTTTCGTTTTACGACTGACTGAGTAATTAAAATTCTCTAAAGCTTGAGTCGGCTACTGCTTGTCGGCGCACTGCGCGCATTTCAGCCAAGCATTCGCCAGTTCACGTATCCCGAGTCGCACTAGTGGCGAAAAAACCAGTTGATTTTTAAAGGCTGTTGGTTTTCGCAGGTCAAACGTATTTCGGAGACGGCCGAAGGGGAGGGGGGCAGATCATCAGGTCCAAACCCTTTTTAGCGAGTTGAAGGTGAGGTCGGGACGTCTGAGCGAGGAGGTCGTCTCGCGTTTATACGAGCGAATCCGAATTATAGGGGGCCGCGCGCCGAGGAGAGGAGGAGGCTGCTCGTGGCAATAACCGCCAGCTATATAGGAGCTTCTTCGCTGCAAATAGCTAATAAAGCCGGGAGACTTGAGGCGGCCCTCTCTCTGAAACGTCACTCATCCTTCATCTGGCGGCTATATTTTGCACACCCTCGGCGCGCCGCCCCACGCTCGGATTCGGCCTCATCCCAGCAGGCCAGGTAGTAAAAGGCGTCAAGCGCCAGAGACAGCGGCATTCACCATTCGACAGTCAAATTTCTAGTTTTCGTACTCCCCGGCTGAAGCTTGCCGAGGGCTCGCGCATTGTTTCATTGGAAAAACCGGCTCGTAAAGTGGCGCTCGAGCTTGCGGGACGCAAGCGTGCCGTAAACTCGTTTAATAACGAGCGAAAAAGTCGGCGCGCGCGAATAGTTTACTCAGCGTAAATCAGGCATAATAAACGATGAGCGATTTACGAGGATGCCGCGGCTCTCCTTCTGCGGCCGCGGCGATAATTTGTCGACGCGCGCGAAATAGATTTTCCCACGAGCGAAGCTTAACGAAGAGAGAAGAGCGAGCGAGGACACCGAGGATCGCGTGCCAAACAATCGAGGCATCGCGAATCGCGTGTCGACGGGCGAAGTCTCATTAGCGACCGGTCGCCGCCGCCACCGCCGCCGCCGCCGTCGCGGAGCTATGGCCAAGTGACACCCGGCTGAGCTATTTACGAGCCAGTCCGCTTGACGAGGTAATTCGAGGCGCACAATGCCACTTGCGAATGACAATGCGCAAGTAGCGGCAGCAGCCGCGTGCAATAGCCGGCTTACGCTCGCGCAAGCCTTATTCCTCGCTGCTTGCGCACAGCCATTCGCAAGTTTCCTACTTAAGCCCCGGATGCGCACTCTATCACGCACTTGACATAAGTTAATTTCCTCGCGGTCGTACGTCTACGTCTAATCCACTTGTTGTTGGCTTTGCTCGCGCCTCTGCTGCTGCTGCTGCTGCTGCTGCTCGTTCGCTCTCTCCGTGAGTCGTCTTCTCCTCGCCGCGAAACGCATCCCGCGCGGCCGACCCTGGAAACGAGCATTCTTCGTCCGAGCAGCCGAGACCTCGAGGCGGCAGCGGCAGATCGCGAGTAATAAAAGTGGCCGCTCGTCGGCCGTCCCGTTCGGGGAATAAATTACGAATTAACTGTCTTTTCTCGCAAGGAGCGAAAGTCTCAAGTTCGCAGCCGCGCGACTGCATGAATAGCCGGCTGATGAGCCAAAAACTTTTGGCTCGAAAGTAAAAGCCCTCTCCCGTGGACGTCGTCGGCGACGGCGCGCCCTCATTTTTGCATAGCGCTAATGCCTTTCTCTGCTCGCAGCCGCTCCGCCGAGAGACTCCGTCAAATTACTCTGATTAAAAATAAAGAGCCGCGAGGAAAAGAGGAAGAAAGAAGGCGCGTTCGCCCGGCGAGACGACGGACCTTTGCACCTTTCGCGCGGATACGTTTTCGCGCTCTTGACGCCGGGGTATCGAGAACCGTTAATAGCCTACCGCGGCCGTCGAGCTTTCCGTTGAAAAAGAGACCAAGTACGTAGCTCGCCGATGCGCGCTCGCGAAACGTTCCTCGGCGGGCCTCCAATCTTGCCGAGCAGCGCAACGAGCTGTCAGCTGGCGCCTGCGCGTTTTATTCCACAGTGGCGCGGGATAGGAGGAAGCACCAGCAGTCGACTTTCGAGCGTGCGGGCAACTTTTGATGATTTAATTAAGCCGGCCGGTGGCGGCGCGCGTTTAAAAGCCCGCCCGGAAGGACGGACATCCCATAGTTTTACAGGCCACGGTGGCGAGCGCGACTGGAATATTCGATTTATGCCGGAGGAAGAGCCGCCAGCAGTAACTCTAAACGCGATTAATTACCGGCGTTAAATTAAAGAAACTCCGCGCTAACTGCCGCCAGTTTGCACTTGGAAAACTGATAAGACGCGCGCTCACTTTGCTTTAATACCGCCGCTGCGGCGGGTTTTCTTGCGAAAACAACCTGCCAACTTACTTACTCGAAGCACATAGCTTATAATCTCAGCCGAGCTGTCGCGAGATTTTCAATTAAATTTGCGAGCCCGGTCGTATTCAATTGAAGAAACGCCGGCGCGTTCCAATAACGCGAGCTCGTTCCGTCGTCGGTCCGGCCGATCGTCGTCCCGCGCTTCCGGTTGCACCGAGCTGATAACGGCTTGCAATTTTAAGCGAGGAAAGACGAGGCGGCTACTGCTCTGTTTGGGCAATCGGTTCACAAGTGCCGATTAGGGGAGGCGGAACAAGCGTGCCCGCTTTGGACAGCCGGCTGCGGGCGTCTTTCCCTCTCGGCCCGCTCAGCAGCGTATTTTTCTCTCGCCTCCTGCCCTCCACCCACTTTTAGTGATATCGCTTGCCACTTTTGCTCGGTTGGCTCTTCTTTACTTATGGCCCGGGCCCTGTTTACATTTTCATGTAATATCTTTTTCGTCGCCCCGCCAGTGCCAGCGGGAGCGCGAAACCTCGTAAACTGTCGCGCCCGAATGTCTCTATCATAAGGTGAATTTAGGAGGGTTTTTTGATTCTAAAACTCTCCCTTAAACTCCGGCTTCGCATGCATTATTCAACAATTCAGCAAGCGACTCTATTGCAACAGGCAAGAAACTGTACGCACCAGCGAGGAGTTGGTACTTTGGAATTATTGGTTACGTAGTTTTACGACTGCCTACGCGACAAAGGATTATTAAATTGATTAAGCGAGTCCATTTATAATGTCGATAGAGAGAGAGAGAGAGAGAGAGAGAGTAGCGAGGGATTAGTTGAGGCTGGTTGACCGAATGGTCGACTGCGTAACACAGCCGTTTTCTCTCTCGCTCTATCTTCGACAAGACAAGATGAATGGAGGAAACGGTGAATTAGACCGAACGAGAGTGATAGGCTGTAGAACAAGAGCGAGAGAGATGTGTTCTGGACACCGTCACTGCCGCGGGCTCTCTGACAAATCAATACTCGGCTATGTATCGCTCTCTCCTCCGATCCCCCACAGTCGGAGGACAATGGAAAGTCAAGCGCAGATTTTGGCTCGTCGTAGCTTGCTGCTCTCCGCGGAGAAAAATGACTCTCGGTACACGTGTTCGTTCCTCGACCCGTGGATGAGCAAGGGGGAAAGGAGGGCTTGCGAAAGAGCGACGAAGGCGTCCGACGAGTTGTTTGGCTGAAAATTGATAAAGAATCGCGCTGTGGAAGGCGGCTGAAAAGAGGGTGAACTCTGGCGCGTGGAAATCAGTCGGAAAGCTCGCCGGCTTTAGCGATCCGAGCGGAACTTACGATCCTTTCTCGACGCTCGTGGAAAAGGACCTGATCTCGCGCGGCCGGCTCGCGGATCAGCGAAGACTTAGAACGCGTAATCTGCTCGCCGCTTCCGGGCAGGAAATCAGGGCCGCTCTCCTCTCGGCAATCGCGCTTCCGAGCCCGGAAACATCTCAGCTTCGCGGAAATGCACTTTTAAATTTCCCGGTGAAAATTCAGTGCCGCAGTCGCCGGCAAAAAAATGTTTTTCACGAGAGCATATTCCAGAAGCCAGGCAGACGCTATAAATATTGAAGTTCCCATTGAAAGTTTTGGCCGTGCTCCAGAACTGTCTTCGAAGGCACTGGCGAGATCGCGCTCGCGAGCTCAAAGCAATAATTAAATTGATGCGCATCGACGTTGCCGGGAGAGTCGACAAGTTTCGCGAAAGAGCGAAGGCTCGGCGAAATTGGAAAAGCCCGCGCGCGAGTTTGTTCTACCTGGATGAAAAGATATACACGGAGAGCTCGGTATCGCTTGCGGCCGTCTGGCGGCGGCTTTCAGCTGCAGCGCCACGGCGTCGTGCACCAGCCGTTCTGTGTGCCCCCCTCCCCTTCACCCTTGTTGGCTGCGTCGTCGAGGCAAATGAGGTCGTTAAAGGAGGATTCGCTAGATGCTCCGTCGCATTAGCAGTCGCTTGCTCGCTCACTTTCGCCTCCGGTTCTTTCTTGGCCCCCTCGCCGCTCGCCGCTCGCCGCTCGCCG
Source organism: Phymastichus coffea (assembly GCF_024137745.1). Taxonomy (NCBI): domain Eukaryota; kingdom Metazoa; phylum Arthropoda; class Insecta; order Hymenoptera; family Eulophidae; genus Phymastichus; species Phymastichus coffea. The sequence continues at coordinate 12,866,796 of NW_026706814.1, forward strand.
CTCGACGCTCGACGCTCAACGCACAACCCTTGCGCTGCCTGCCAGCCATTATTCCCGCCGACGTCGGCCTAATTTGTAAATGAAACTGTGTTTACACTGCGCGCTGCGCACGCCGGCATCTTACTAACCGACATTGTCGCTACTTCCGAGTGATAATCTGCCGTTGCGTGTTGGTCGACCACTTCGATTGGTCATTATTTTTCCGAGCTGCATTATCGTGCCACGCGCTCAAATTGTTCTATCCAGTTAGCGCACTCTGCTTTCCTACGAACTTTCCTTTCGATTGATCGACGACGGCGCAAAAAAAACACTGTGGCTTTTACGACGCGATGAAAATCATAATGGCCCGTAATTTTGCATAAATTATGCAGGTCGCCGGTGAGTGCACGACCAGACGCCCGTCCGCGGAAAAGAGAAAGGGAAGAAAACTAAAGGCGGGGAAGACGCTAATGGAGCCGGAAATTCGAGCTTCCGCATATTTAAAGGGATGCTCCCACAGTTTTACTCTTACAAATTTTAACATTGTACTTACATTATGGCATAGCAACTTTCATCGCACCAGGAAAACTTGACGCGATGTAGAGAAAAAGTAAGCGAGTAACCTGTTAGGCTATTGTTGTGTCGTGTCAAGGTATCGTTTACCTCGTGAACCAATGCTTAGAGAGCAACTACTACATAGACGACGCACAGACGGTAGTTTGACATAAAAAAATAACATAAAATGACGACTGCCGATCCGACGATAAAGAAAAACTAGCCAAACGGTAACATCAGTACCACGAATCAGCTGGCGCCGAAATCTAGCTTGGCGTTGGTTTTATTACGGGCATTTCCGGGTAAATTGTTTAAATAAACCAATCGGCGCTGTCGAAAGTGATTGATGTCGGACGTTCACCGCGAGGATCAACGCTTTCGAGCTGTCCTCTCGCAATGACGAGGATTCGGGCTCTCTTGCAGTAACAGCAGCTCTGCAATTGAAGATGATGGACGTCGAGTGACGGAAAGGAGCGCGCTTCGTTACACTCGACGTTCCAGCACCAGAATGCGAAGCCAAATGAAGGGTTGCCTTGCCACCCGTTCTCTCTCTCTCTCTCTCTCGCTGGCGAGCACTTTTTCCTTCTGCCGCGCCTGTTCGAGTGCACGCCTGCCCGACTACACTCGACGACCCCTCGTCTCTGTGCTAGTTGAGCTTTTATCGATTACCCTCAGATTTCTGCTGGTTCTCGAAAGGTTTGTGTGGCTTTCGTGGCACAGGTAAACAGGTATAAATGAGAATTTCCGCGTGGTATTGCACTTGCAGCCAGCTTTCACACAATGGTGCCGTCGAATAATTAAAGAAAGTATGGAACGATCGGTACACGCTGGCGTGCCTTCAAGTGACAGATGATCGAAGGCATCGTGCGCTAGTGTAGCAATTTCTTATGACTGATATATCCTTGACGTATTCGTGGCGGGTCACGTATTTGGCGGCAAATCCTTATAAATAGCCAAAAGCCGGAATTTCGATGAGAAGCCGAGCGACGGGATGAAAAGAAGAAGCAGTGGGTGCTTTCGCCCTTCCCCCTCGTTCGGCCGAGCTTTACGCAAACCCACTTGGCTGTCGTCGTCTCTGGTGCGGTGACGCGCTTATCTCCGCGGAAAATTAGAAAGGAACGTGCGCTCGGTGCGAGCGGAAAGGAACAAGGGCGCTGACCCAAATGCGAAGGTGGAACGGGCCATTGTACTCGTCGCACGTCGTAAAAGCAGACGACGACCATTGAAAAGAAAGGGAAAGGGTGCTCGCGAGAAAAGCTCATAGTAAGAGCCGAAGCACAATGTACGTGGAAAATCGGCGCTGATGGCTGTGGGTGGGGTCATTCTCTTTCTTTATTTTGTTTTCAAAAGAACAGAGATAAAACTAAGAAATATGGAGATGAGTGAGAGAATATGGTAGAACAATGAGGAGGGGAGCGAGATGGGGTGGACGACGAGGGGCAGGGAGGAAGTGGAAATTTATAAAAGAAAAGGGCGCTATCGCCGGGAAGAAAGCTCCGCGGAGGGGTGACGAAGGCGCCAAGCGGTGCGCCGCGAGAGACACGCAAAGAGCGCGCGCGAAATGAAACGGAATGCCGCGGGCGGCCCCTGCCTGGCGCCGCTCGGCGAAATATGAAAACTCCGCAGGCGCTTTTAATTTAGCCATAACGTCTATTGTTTTCCGCGGCTATGACGCTGCAGACTAGACAATGGGAGAGTCGCGGCCACTTCTCCGCGAGAGAGGGATTCTGCAACGAGAAAGTAACGAAGGACTGGCGCCTCGAACCCACGTGGGACAAGCAGCCGGCTGCTTTTCTAACGGCGTTAACAATAATCGATATTTAAATATATAACCAGTGCATTCCCTCGGCTTGCCGTTATTTGAGCGAGTGCTTTGATTTACGCGTCCGTGGTTCGAATAATTGTTCAGTCCACTCTCCAGTAGATTGACTTTTTTTTCTCGACCAATGGAACAGGTCGAATGGAATTGATTGAGAATGTCGGGTATTAAATGTTTTATGGGAATAGTGCCTTTATCGGCAGTTGGTTTATTTGGTGCTTTCACGTTTGATCGAACCGCGCCCAAAGCTCGTCGCGCGCCAGATCCGACTTTGATTGAAAATATCAATAACGATCAACCAATATATCGAGTCCGGCGTTCCGCCGGTGTCAATCTATCCAATGAAAACGTATTATTGCAGCTCTCTTTTTTCCTCGAGCGAAACAACAATTGGCCTGTATGCGAAATTTCGTTTCCCTCCGTCTCTAACTGCGGGATACGGACGTGGGAGGGGTGCAAGGTGTACGGCGCGCGGAGAGTGTACGTAAGAGGCGGAAGAATCGCACGGAGGGGAGAAAAATTATGGCCGAGAATACGGTGCAGTTGGGTGGTTATGGGGTCTGTCGCCGCCGTTCGCTCTCCGAGCTTTTCATATATTGGCCTGCGGAGGAGCTGGCTCGCTCGTGCGCGCAACTATCTGCATTTAAATCGACGTGATGTATGCCGATGAAGCTTTTAATATCAGCGGCTGTCTCTCGCGCTTTCCGCGCCCTTACAGCCCTCACTGGAATAATATCGCTCTCGCGCTCACGCTCCGGCGCCCCGCTCGTTCGTTTATTTTCCTGCCAGCTGTTTTTTTTTTTTTTTTTTCTTTTTTTTTTCGTATATGCTCCTTTTTCGAATGGGTAATTGCGCGCGCGCGCGACGGCGTTGTAGCTGACGGACTACTACCGTCGCTGCCCGAAAAGGCAAATAAAGTATAAATTAAAAAAGTTTATACAGCGCGGCCGTCTGCGAGTGCATTATATGCAAACGAGATGCGTGCGGCCAGTAATAACGTAGCTCGACGACGGCGAAAAAAAAAAGAAAAACGAGACGGAAAACTTTAATAAAGACTCTCGGCACACTCTCACACGCTAGTTCGGTTTTTTCTGTGTGTATGTGTGTGTGAGTTTCGATCCGAGCACAATAAAACGAGAGAGAGAGAGAGAGAGAGAGAGACGCGCGGCCATTATTTTTTCGTGAAAGGATCGCGGAAAGAAAAAACAGGAAGTCGGTCGGTGAACTGAAAAGATATCCCGGCTCGCTCGCTGCTGGAGTCTTTCCCGCGTGCTTATCATTTGCGCGCCGGCGTTTAATGAGCATCGCCCTTCGGACTGTAACAGCGCCCCGAAAGGATATTCTTTGCCGCGAAAGAAAGGCTCGTCGTTATGATCCGCTGGCCGCACCTACAAATCGCTGCTCCATTGTTCGCTCGCCGAAATAACCGTCGAGGCTTGCGGCATTTTCCTCATTGTCGCGGCGCGTTCTGCTCTCGCGCGACTGTTATATTTTTCGGATGAAATCTGTCGCGAGCGCGTTCTTCAAAGCAAGCGTGGGGCGCACCGCGGTTCGGTGCTCGCGAATAACAACGATAATGCAGCGGCCGGGGCCGCGAGGAATTGGCAACGCAGTCAAGTTCGGTCGAGCGCTTTGGAAGGCTGCGGGTCAATAGGAGGCAACGGCCGCGTACTCAAGCAGCCATGACAAATTGCTCGGATGTAAATCAGCCATCGCATAAATTAGCGATAGCTATCCGCGAGCTTGCAGCCGGACTTTCCGTCAGGCTCGCTCATTTTAAAAGCTCTCGGGTGGCGTGCATAGTTGAAGCTCGACGCGCCGAGGAGCATTGCTTTGTTTAAGCTCGCGCGCCGCGCCGGGATTTATCGCGATGTATAAAGTAGAGCCGGCACCGAGCCGTTAATATGCTCGTGCCATTGTCTTGGAGGCAATGGCAGCCTCCCTCTTCGATTGTCAATTTGCCGCTGCTGGCTTTGTCGCGATCGATGCCGGCATGCCAGCGCGGGCAACCGTGCGACGCTGCTGTTGCGCTGATTTCGTTGTCGGCGCTCTCGTTCTCGCAGTACGGCTGTGACGCGACGCACCGCCTGTATTATTGGCCTGCGTTGGCCAGTCGACGCTCTCGATTATTTCATTAATGCGCGCGCAAGCCTCTTTTGCATTAATTTCAGCGTACGTGCCGGGCTTGTTTATTTTTTATCGGAATCCGACGGCAGCGACGTGCTGCAATTAGTCCGGGTCTCTCTTTTTCTCTGGTTTCTCGTCCTCCTTTTGCTGCGCGCATCGGCATGCGAGCGCGCACCCGCGCACGCCAAAGGGAAAGCGGCTCGAGCGGGGCGCAACGAAGGCCGCTTAAATAGAATTTATCGGCTAGCATGATGCGTCTATATTTTTGAGGGCAAGATTTTTGCAATGCGCGCAGCTCGGCCGCTCGACCCAATAAAAAGACCGCCCATAAACATTCATTATTTGGAGCGGCGCGAGAAAGAAATCGCCTGAAATAATAGAAAGAAGCAAAGCCGCGGATCGCGCGGCGAAAAAGAAGAACGCAGCAGCAGCTACGCCGGGGTTACGGGGTTATAATTCCGCGCGCAAATGATAAAGGGAATTAGCCGGGAAAGCCAGAAAAAGTTGGTGGTGGTGTGGAGTAGAGAAAAGTCGCGCGCGAGCCAGCACTGCGAGACGGATAACTCGGGGAGCAGGCTGGGCGGCCAGCTTGCGTAGATTAAAAGGAGAGGAGGGCCGCTATGCCCGCGGAAGCCTGCTTTTAATCCCGGCAATGGCGAAGGACGAGGCAGAGAGAGAGCGCGGGAGAGCTACGGTTCTGGCTTAGCGGCGCGTCTCTCCGTGGCTTAGTTCCGCCGATACGCGCCAAATAAAACAGCCAAAGTGAAAATAAAACGGACGAAGCAACCGGGATTCGGCACTGCTCGGCAGACCTTGCCCGGGCGCGCGCTTAAACGGCCGGCTGCGCGCGAGCTTTTTCCATTTTTCAAGTGCACTTACCTGCGTGCGCCCGCAGCGCGCCGCCCGCTGAAACAAAGGGATCGCGAGTTCGGCCGGTCTCTCGCTTTTATGCGAAGCCCGCTGCTTACACTAGACAGCTCTGCTCTCGCTGCTAAAACACCACCTCAGCCACGGCCCATAGTGCTCCTTCACTTTTCAGCTTCGCTCCAGATACGTGCCGCCCATATCGCCGTCGGACCCCGCGCTGTGGATATTTCCTTTTTTTTTTTCTTTTTCATTTGAAGCGTCTCGATATCGGTCGCGAATGGAAGCCCGTGTCGCACATCGATCGACTCGTTTTTTCTTGCACGCTCGTGGAAAGAGCGAAGACTGTTATTTCTGCAGCTCTCTCGCAACCTCTTCCCGGCCCGGCGGATACATTTTTTTCTCCGCGGTACGCTGTTATTTTTCGCCTGTAATCGAACACCGCGCGCACGCGCCGGAGCTTCGATGGGCTGAAGGCGAATCGAAAAAAACAATCGAGTTGACAAAACGGCGCCGAATTTCTCATTGCGAGCTAAAACTCGTTTTACATTCACTATCTTTCGTTACTTTTTGGTCCAGATGCGAATCAATTTCTTGTTTATTTCAAATTGAAATGGAGAGACCGACTGCTGCAGAACAATTGACCGACGCCAAAAAAAACTTGTGCAATCAAATAATTGTATTTCAAATGTCGCCTGGGCTTGTCGATTTCGCGGCTGTGACCAATCGCCTGCGTTTTATTTCACTTTTATTTCGCCATAAAATAAAGCGAACGTACGGGCGGAGAGAATCTCTCGGGAAACTCGACAGAGATATTTTGAGCTACAGCTGGAACTGGGACGATTCAATAATTGGCAATCAACAAGGGATGAGAGAAGGTCGCCAAGCGCATACACTTGATTCGAGAGAGCTTGCAAGCTCGCGGCACTCGAGCCTTGAAAACAAATCGGGCGTTTAAGCGCGGAAGCCAGTCGACGTAACAACCTCGCGTACAGACGGCTCAAAACGACTTTTCTACGTTTTAGGCTGGGCGCGCGCAACGCAAGCCTTCTTTCGTTTCTGTGACGAGCGGCTGAGCGACAAAACGTGTGAACAGCGCGGCTAACGCGGCGAATTCTCTATTTCCTCCTCGACTCTCGACCCGGTCGATAGCTTTTAGCGGAGTTTCTGATTGCAGTGCTTCGATTCGACGACCCTCGTCGATGAAGAGTCGTCCATCGGCAAGGTCGAAAAGAAACCCGAAAAAGGACCCGGGGAAGAGCACTCGGCGGATTTTCAGGCCTGATACCCTGATTAATCGCGCGGTCGTTACCATAAATTTTGGAAAACGCTTTCGCGCCTTTCCCCGGATCTCCGGATTTCCGGATTTTCGCGCTACCCTGTCGTAGGTTATATTTGCTAGAGCTTGCTTTTGTTTACTGCCAATCATCGTTCTTTCGGTTTTTCGTACCACCTAGCTTTGGTTATTTTCCACACCGCATGTTACTGTTAAACGACCGTGAGATCCATAAAATGAAAATTGTCCGCAGAATCGTGAAACGCAACTTTGTTGCGCGCGTTGCATTCAGACGCGCATTAATCTAATTTTTTTTCCGAGTGAAAGAAGACGTAAAAGTCGAGTCAGTTTTAACGGCTTCCTTTCAAGCAAAATATCCCCCATCTCTCCCTGTTCATTCGCCGAGGCTCCGCGCACACGTGAATTTGCGGCGTTACAGTTACGAAAAACTCATTAATAATCGTAAATATCGATTTGTTTGACGGGTAGGCTCCGCGTTGCGCCAGTCATTGCGCTCTCCCGGGACTTTTCAAACGACGCTTTATTGACGCGGGAATAGCCCGTAATGGCGCGGTCAATTGATTTTTCTTTGCGGGGCCTGGACGCCGCCGCATTCACGTCGCGTCTCCTCTCGACATCTGCACGCCTATCTCTGCCGATCTATTTGGAATTTCTGCGTTGCTGGATTTGATATAACGCGCAGCCCTGCCTATGCCGGCGCGGCGTTTCTCCCCCTTCGAACGAATCGTGCCCCCCTCGTACTGTCGTGCCACCTTGCAATTAATTCATAGACTTGGACATTAGCTTGACGTTAATGTATGCACATCAACGGCGCATTTTCCAGCTTTCCTGACATTTCAAACTGATGTAAATTAGGTGACACTGGTGAAAACGGCTGCTCCAGCCAACTTCAAATCAGATAAAGATTCCTTTTCACCGCCCGCATAATTAGTCTGCATTACTGTCTCGAGCTTTCAAACTCGTCGAGGCGTGCGTTTGGAAACAAGCAGGAGAGGAAAAAAAAAAAAAAATTGGGATTCCGCTGAACAGACTCTGGAGCAGTCGAGTTGCAGCTGGACTTTTCAATATTTCCGTGTAGCAGCCGATAAAAATCGCTGTGACGATAGAGTAGCAGCACTTTCTCGACAACATGAATAAAAAGCCTTACGTGCCGGGAAAGGAGAACTAGCGTAAATCGCTCCCGTGCCTCGCTCCGCCTCGTTTTTTCTCCTTTATAGCCATTGGCACGTGGTGGTGTTGGCGACAAGCGTCGACTTTGAAATGTATAAAAGTCACACGTCGACGATTTTCGCTGACTCGGGGCTCTGCTGGCGCCTCGAGTTCATTAGTTCACGCAAATGAAGCGAAGCCGTCGTCGTGCCCGCGCGCGAGAAACGAGACTTTTATCTCGTAATTTTCCAGCTCTCGGCTGCACCAGCGACCAAGTCGACCTACGCTTCGACTAACTTTGCCCTCCCTAGAATTTTCTATTACACGCTGGAATATTAAAATGTGGACTTTTCTACGAATCTCTTTTTTATTTTACAAACGACCACCACGACTCCGCGCCGCATTCCGCAACTTTCAATTCTCTTATTTTCTCTCTCCGGGCGGCAATTTAAAGTTTTATGATTTTGCTTTCCTCGCTTTTCACACGGAAAAGAAAGTCGTCATCACACAGCCTGAATATATATATATATATCCGATCGGTTTCTCTTTCCCCGGCCTGGCAAAACTTAATGAATCGAAAATTCGATAAAAGTGAAAAGTTAGCAATTGCTACACCCGACACCGATGCATTCCTAAATTTTTCTTCGCATTGATCGTTGCACGTCGGGCAGCTGCACACGTCATCGGAATATTAAAGAAGGGAACAAATATCCTCTCTCTCTCTCTCTCTCTCTCTCTGTCTCTCTCTCTCTAGGCGGCCGACACGTTCATTTTTATAACGTCGGCTGCTACTCGTTTCGTCGCTATTTTTTCTCGGCAAATTTCCGCGAAATTTGAATAAATTTATCGTTTGAGCTCACGGCGAGGGATGGGGGTAGGTCTGCACGCTATCACGTGGATTTCCCAGCCGTGCGATTTCAAAGTCTCGTGCTCGGCCCGAGACGCATGGCCGGCACGCCCGAATTGTTCTTCGCTCTTTTACGCACCAAGTATTCTCTCGGCCCTCCCTTTTTTTGGCCCTAACCCGCCAGCATCTTGCACTTTCGAGACCATAAAGCAAACTTACCGTTGCGTGCGTGACCTACGGATTGACTGATGATGTAAATGCGCTCGTATATAACGATCTCTACGCGTTGGCCAACGGTCAAAATTCCTTAGGCTACATTTAACATTTCCATTGTTTGCTCCTCCCTCTCCTTTAAAAGAAAAGCAAAAAGAAGGAAAACTGGGCATTTAAAAGCGAAGGTGGCGAATCGAAAGGAAATAAGCAGAGAGGATGACGCATGCACGTTTAACCCTCTCTCGGTAAAGCTAATCTCGCGGGGCACGGCGGCCGCGCAAATTACACCAAGCCATAACGACTGTTTCGTCATTGTCGTCTCTAACCACGGTAATTATCTTTTGTGTTGCAGGTAAGACAGAGGCTGCCGACAGTCATGTAGAGAGACAAACTGGCACTACTGGCGCACGCAGCAGCCAAGCCTGCAACCGCAGCTCCGCAGCGGTGGAGGCACTTTCGATCGGCGAGCGCAAGACGAGATTGCGCTCATTGCGCAATTTCCAATTGGTCCGTGGAACTATCCCGCGTGGTGGGCTCGACGGTGGCATTGCGAAACTCGGCGCTCGCCATTTTCCGGCTGCAATCCACGCCGCTCCTCGAGATAAGCGCGCGCGTTTACAACCCGCCACTACTACCAACGGCTATCGGCCGCGCCACCTGCCTGCACATTAACTTTCAATTGGAATTCACGCGTAGCCGAGCCATACGCATGCTCTCTCCCGAGTCCAATAATCCCCGGCCTTCTGATTCTCGACGTCCTCTTGGCGCTTGGCGACGGAGCTCCGACGGCGCTCCCCGCGCTGCTCAAGCCCAGACGACCCTTCGGCAGGCAAATGGAGGAGAGGAGCCTCCACGGCCGGGCGCCTTTTGCCGTTCGTTATCCGGACACTCGTCCCGCTGCTCTGCTCTCGGCTCTCGAGTCACGTCGTCGCTGCCGCGGCCAGCGGCCGCCGAGGAGGAAAGGGGATTACGGGAGTTCCAACGGCCGCGTCGATCCCAGAAGTGCTCGCACGCACGCGCGCGCGAGGTGGCTGTCGCGGCGGCACCGGCCGGCCGGCCGGCGGACCGGCGCGTCTCCCACGCAGCACCTCGAACCTCTGGCGAATACTAACGCCAATACCTAGCCGGCTCGTCCCCCGACGCGGCGTCCACCGCCCAACTCTGCCTATGATTTATTTACGAACTGGCGCGATCAGCGTTGACGTATACTAAATTTAGCGGCGCTTCGTCCGCGCGGCCAAACTTTATTATTTTCAAGCCTCGCTCGTAAAAAGCTTACTCATTGCCGAGGCAATAGCAGAGAGCGAGAAAATAAAAGCGCTCGTAAAAAAGCTCGTCGAGCTTTCGCGCCGCACGTTGTATATCTTCCGTCGTAGGCGCAGCCAGACATCACGTACCGCCGCGCGCCCGAAAGCCAAAGAGATAGAGAGCGCCAAGGGGTCGCTTGCTAAGTTCGAGCAGCGCCACTGGCGTGTTGTTTAATTTCCTATTCCATTTCCGATGGGCGCATTTAAATCGCAGTTTAGCCGAAACTAGCTGGGAAATGGGAGTCGGCATTCCCATCTTGCGAGATTGCGCGTTGCCGCGCGGCCAAACTGTAGGCGACGACGAGAGCTGATAAACGGGCCTGGCGCTACGCACCAATAGCACGCTCGCCCCGGCGAGCGCCAGCGAGCGATTAATTTATGGAAATTTCATCGGCGCTGGACTATTGATTCTACATTCCGCCACACCCTCGCGGTGCCGACGACGAGGGTGTCTCGGCGTCAAACGATCGAACACGAGCGACCGACCAGAGCGACAGGCCAGAGCAGGCCACTCTCCGTCGGCCGTACCCGCAATAATACTTATCCTCTGTATAAACCAACGAAACACGAGGACTCGTGGATCCTTTATTATTCCGGGGCGTTTACACGCGTGCGTCTGTTTTTTCGTCAGCGACGGCTGTAAGAAAACACGTCGTGTGGACGACGACGACCACGACGACGACGACGAGGCGGTGCAGTCGAGTGGCTGGAGGAGTCTTAACGACTTTAAGAGCAAACTTGGAGAGGGCCACACGCTCGCGATGAAAGAGACTGAGCGAGAGCCCACGTGTTTCGCCTGTACGTTGCGCCGCACGCAACACGCGCACGGAATGCCGTTTTTCGGCATCTTTCTCAATATCAATATTTTTCCGTTTTACTCGCCACTCAATGCCACTGTTTTCGTAAGCTACGCCAACTCAAGAAGTGGACGTTTTATCTCGAAATGGCAGCACTCGAACGCGTACGGTGTGGACTCCGGTCAAACAAATGGCAACAGACGCATTCATTGGCAATCGGCACCGCGATTTCTCGTTGACACTCGTGAACAGAGTTAGCGCAGACGTAAATATGAAAATTATGAAGTGGGAAGGAAAGCGCACATCCGCAGGCAGCTGTCCATAAGAGTATCGCGACTGGTAACAGGTGGCGGCTCATAACCGAGATTACACGCAACGCATAGGACACGCGACAATGACGTGTATTCCGCGCAAACAATTGCACCGACTCAAACACGCCGCCTTGTCCCGATGCTGAATATCTCTCTGGCGCTGTTATCTCGCGCGCTTCGTCCGCGCTAAATTAGTCACTGCGCGCTGGCTTAATTTCGCATACGCTTCGCCATTTATTTTCTTGATACGTGGCATTACCTTCGGGCCGCGCGCATAGCGACGTCTATTTATTATTTGCGTCGCTCTCCGCTATCCGCGCGGAAAAATGTAGCTGGGCTACGCGGCCGAAATTAATGCCCTTCCAGGTGCGACCAGGAGCTACGCTGACCTAATGAAACAAGCCATTCCATCTAGCAGATAAGTTTCTCGAGGCCGTCCATCCCGCGAGCTTATCCGAACCGAATATCTCTATCAGAGGCCACTAGCTACGGTCTCGAGGAAGAAGAGAGACAAACGAGAGAGCCGGAGGATGCCTAGCAGTAGGGGGCTTCGCTTGATTTGTTGATGGCAAAGAGGTGTGATGTTTCCCAAAGCGCCCGAGAGAGAGGAAGAACCACTATATGCCTCGAGTCGGCTCGGGGCTTCCTCTCTGAAAAATGAGCGCGCGGGCCCGCGCGCGGCTTTGCTAGCGAGATAAGGACAGGGGACCAATGGAGCTGAATAGACGAGATAAACGGCCGTCGCTCCATCTTGTGAGAATTGGTTTGTTTTGCCTCTATTGGCCCCGTTTACCTTTTCTCCTCTCCGGCCGGATTCCGGCTTTTACTGTCGACCAGCCTCGCGCACTCAAACTTGGATTAATCTTGTTTGCTACGGGCGCTGAACGGCCAACGCGCGCCCGAGCGAACGTCACGGGGGCAAAATAATTCGAAGAAACGGGCACGCGCGCGCGTGGGCGGCGGCTGGCCAAGTTAATTTTTTCAGCGGCTTGACGAAAAATAATTTGTCACTCTGAGATCGTATGGGCGTCGCATACGTAGTTCTCGCGCGGCTAATTTATAGTCGGGCGAGCTCGATGTATCTATCCGTGAGCGTGTTTTTCTCCCACACGCCGCTCATAAATATCGTTATTTTCGTGCACAATAGTCGGACGACCGCGCATCCCATTTTCCAGACCGTGTCTATAACCACATCTCGCTCGGCGAGCGCTCTTCGATTCCCTTTCGGTTTTCGAAGGCACGGGAGGCCAAGGCTGTCGTTTTCGGCTTGGCGACGATTTCCACGATCGATTTGCCGCGTCGGCTGCTGGCACACACCTCTCACGGCGGATAAAAAGCCAAGAGCTTATTATTGGCGTTCGCTTGGGCTCACCTTCGAAGCTTCGCCTTTGTATTCGATGGCAATTCTATCGAGAGTCGCGTGCGCTTCGACGCAGAAGTCGAAATCAGAAAAGAGTCGAGAAGAGCTTCGACAAAAGTTTACAGCTAAGAGATATAGAGAACGAAGAGATCGAGAGGAGGGAGCACGAGGTGACTGTGGTATAGGGTTGCGATTCTCTCTCTCTCTCTCTCTCTCTCTTTGTCACTTATCGCGATCGTAAAACTCTCGACTTATCTCTCGCGCCTTTGGTCGCCTCGACTCCAAATCCCTTATCGTTTGATAAATACGGACTCGTCCACGAGCAAGAGGAGCAGAATGCCGAGCTGCTGCTGCGTCGATGGCAATTTAAGGAAGAATAAAAATAATCGTAAAGTCCTCGTCGTCGTCGTCGTCGTGGATGCTGCCCTGTCTCTGATTCGCAGGCTTCGCAGAGAGCGAGAGAGATCCCTTCTTTTATTCTCCATCCCCACTATCCTGCACCTTTCATCGGGCAAAACGAGAGAGAAAAAACGCGGGAATAAAGTCGGGGATGGCCTTCTCGGCGGGATGTGATGCGGAAAATTTCGAAGGACGCTCGTTCAGGAAACCTTTTGATTGGAAGCTCCCAACTGACTTTGCTTTTATTCTTCTACTTTATTTTGTCTTCGTCTTCTTCTTCCTCCTTCTCCTCCTCCTCCTCCTCCTCCTCCTCGTCGGTGCAATCTCATTTTTGTACTTTGCGTCGAATTGAATTAAACTAATATTATCACCATCACTGAAATCTCGGAGAGAAAGAATAAAAGCTGGCGAATATTTTGAAGAGAAATCATCGTCGTCGGAAGCTCTGTGCTCAGTCTCACTTTGTCGCGTATGTGACGGAAAGATGAAAAACCCGTGGTAACCGGCTTATGCACGCTGACAAAGGCGCAGCACGTGGAGAAAGAAACCCTTTGAGAGGGAGCAGCGGCCAAGACTTATCTCGCAGCGGGCCGAAATCGCGCGGCATTGAAACATCTCTACTGTCTCCGGGGTTCCTTACGCCTTCCTAATTTGACATAATAGTCGCCTCGGATTTCGATCCTCTTCGAATCCCAAAGAAGGCTCGCTTTCCTTTTCGTGTCCGTTGCTCAGATAGCGCTATGCGATATCCACGAAGACGACGAGCCTCGCCCCTTTCTATACGCCCGGCTGCTGCGACCTCCTCCAAAACAGCATCCTCGCTTATATTATAGGTATAGTGAAAGAGCACAAGCTTGTCGATACAATCTTCCCGAGGATCACTTTCTTCTCTCTCAGGCGTGAATATTATTTTTTTTCTTCTTCATTCTCGACGGAGATTTACTAAGTGACATTTCGGAGACCTTTTAACGGGCCTCATCTCAACCATGTAGGTCTAGCATGTGTGAGAAACTTAAGTCGTTGTTGCAGGCATATTTGAATTTAAATGGCTCCATTGAATGAGCCTATCCTTTCTATCAGCGTACTTAGTTACACGATGGGTCTATAAATTACGGAATAACTTGAATTATTCTGCACGCATCAATCGCCTCACGTGATCTATGATTGACAATCCGTCGATTTGGTATAGTTATATAAATTGCACTGCTACACGATTAATGAATTAACGGCAAATCATAATTATCATAGCTATATTTTGCTCGTTGGTTGTTTGGAGACTAAAGTTCATTTAACAAAGTATATTGAGGTTTGATCAATGTCCACATCTGCAGTCGCTCAACGTCGATTCTTCTTTGCAAGGTTCAGACATAAAGCCAAGTATTCATTACTTTTATTAATAAGTTGGGCTCTTGGTATTCATTTCCCCGGGGAGAAGGCTCCCGGCTAGAGACGAAAGTCTCGAGCGTGCAGCAGCCGCAAAAATCACACAGCGTGCACGTCACGGATCATTGCTGCTCTCTTTCAATCAATTTCGCGTGTGCCAAAGCTTGTCTCCCCTTTTGCTGCGGCCGATTAATCAACCAATTAAGGACAGAACTGTTTTGATCTCGTGAAACTCGAGAAAATAAAAAAGCCCGGTCGCGTCTTTGAAAATCGACAAGGCTTCCACTTTGTCACCCTCCATCGCAAGCCAAGTCTGACTTTTTGGCTCTCTACGACGAAACGACGAACTCGAGATAAAGAGAGGTAGAAAAAAACGAGAGAGAGAGAGACGCTGTTTGCTTAGGACCGACGGCTTTTACGCTCTCTGAGCCTTTCATTATGTCCGAACGAATGGTGGAATTACTTTTTTGCGAATTACTGTTGACAAAAATAACAGGTCTGCCGTTAAACTTGTTCTCTGCGTGGTGGGATTACAAAATCGCATTCGAGCAGTTCGTTTGCTCACTCCGTCTGCAACTCCATCGGAATTGTTGACGGTACTGGACGCCACATCGGTACAGCGTTGAATCTTACAAGTTTTCATCCCGGCGCTCGCAGGTCATTCGTTCTTTGTAAAGTAAATCATGGCGCAAAGGCAAAATGAATTTCGGCCCAAACGGGAAGAGCGGAATAGAGAGAGAGAGAGAGAGAGAGAGAGAGAGAGAGAGAGAGAGAGAGAGAGAGAGAGAGAGAGAGAGAGAGAGAGCGCGCGCCTATGGAAAAAGCACACATAATTACGGAAGTGAAAAACATCCGGGCTAGAGAAAGCAGGAGGGGAGGCTATTTGCATGGAGCGAAAGGAAAAGTTCAAAGACCCTGGTAGGCGCTGCTCCAAGAGTAAAATCTAAGCCATTTAAGGTTTACCTTGGCGGCGGCGGCGGCGGCGGCGGCGGCGGCGGCGGCAAATCCTATAACGCTCCGTCGGTTTTCCTTTCGGCAAAATCTCGGGTAGGGAGAGAGAGAGAGAGAGCAGGAGCCTAGAAAAAGCATGGCCAAGGGTGTGGGGGGTGGAGTAAAGGTAAAATGAAAAAAAAACTCACTGCGAGCGAGCAGATCTATACTTGATGCATCATCCGCGGGCACGTCGCTCGCAAACAAGATGGCAGCCACATATGAATCCTATCATAGATGATAAATAATTCATGCGCGTACTCTCGTCGTCGGTCGTCGGTCGTCGTCGTCGTCGTTGTCGTTGTCGTTGCCGCTGCTGCTGCTGAGAGTACGTGGACGCGTATCGAAGCCTCGTAAATAGAGCTCGTGTACGAGCGTTTATTGCAGCTCGGAACAAGCGCCGGGCTGCAGTCGGACTCCACGCCGTCTCTCGTGCCGATATGGAGCTTGATTTCCAAATTGATAAATCATCGATGATCGCCAGTTGCAGCAAAAATCACAGGTCATTGAGGTGATCGCGCTGCACCAGATGTTTACGAGATAATTCATTTCAGAGACGTAAAATTTCTTAAACAAACGTAAAATACATGCAACGTGATATTTTCATTCTCGTTTGAATTCACTGCAGGCTAATACTAATTACGAACATTATGGCCAGATAAAAATGTTAATGGATTCTTTGAAAGACCAGACAAAACGGCGTGCTCTGGTGGCCTCTCTGCGAACGCACAGAAGGGTGAATCTTTTATAATGGATAAACAGCGTTATAATTTGAACTTAATTATCCTCTGAACATTAATGCAAATTTGATGGCACAAATTACTCTCACTTTCTTCGGAGGCTCATTAACGCCTCACCTTGAATCGCAGATAATTTTATTCCACTCTGAAGCAAAAAGAAAACCACTTAGCAAGAATACTGTCGGCTCTAAGCTGAGCGAAAATCCGAGCGCCGCGGCGCTGCGACAATTAATCGCGGTAATTAGCCTCGATTAGGCCATAATAAAAGAAAAGCTTCATAAGTCATACCGAAAATGGGCTCGAGATATGCCTACTGGTGGCGCGTTGAATTCTTGGAGCCGGTCGTGCGCGCGTGCCCACAGCCTTGAAATCGCACCGGTCGAGTCCGAAAACGCTGGCGCGCCCGCGACGATAAGCAGCGCCGAGTTGTTGTCGCGCGAAGACAACGCCGCCCGCGGCTGATTGATGAGGACCCGCCGCCGCGGTAACGGTAATTAATTTGAAACGATTGTAGAAGTAGAGGCGCGCTGCTGCTGTGTGTGCTTATCACTAAAAGCGAAGGCGAGCGTGACTGATGGGCAGCTGGCCGGCAGCTGAAGGCGGCTCAGCGCTATATTTCAGAAAATATTCCGCCGATAGCGATTATCTGAGCGGCGATTCTTCAGCTGCCAAGCTACTTTCCGCTTGTATTCCGATGATTCTCGGGAGAAGCGAGCACGCTTATTGAATTACTCGGCTGCGCTATCTCTTGCGGCTTTATGTATGACTTTGGGGGCAAAATGAAGCGAGAGCGAGATACGGAGGGCCGCCACGGACCAGTTTGGCCAAGTCCGCTCTTGCAAACTCGATCACTTTGCCGAGCAACAGAAGCGAGCGACGTGCATTTACCTACGCATCTTTGGGAAAGCAGTCGAACGAACCACTCGGAATTCATAATCTGGCAGTCTAACAGTAAAGGAAAAACGAGCTTGTTTAACGAACCTATTTCCGTCGAAGAATTTTAATGGATTTCACGTCGCCGGCATGGAATACTAATGCGAGCGCGCGTAAGCGATGCCACGCGTGTGACTTGGCCAACTTGGCGACACATCTAAATAAATGGCTGTGCGAGAGCGAGGGCAAAGTTGCTCGTTCCTCTAATTTCCGATCAATTAATCAGCCGACGGGCGAAGCAGCAGCTCGGCTCAAGGGACCATACGTCTTTCTTAATTTACGTCATTACGGGGCGCTAAGAGTTGGCTCATCCCTGCGCGCGCGCGGCCGCAGCGTGAAAAATGAACGGCGCGTTATAGTCCCGCCACGATTTCTTATCCGCGAGAGAGAGAGAGAGAAAGAAAGATATACATCAGCAGCAGCAGCAGCAGCGAGCATCAAAAGAAAGTCCGAGTGCGCGACGTTTAATTAATCAGGGCTAGCTTTTATTTTCCGTGCGGTGGAACCTCTGTGCACGCAGGTGGCTTCGTCATATCTTGACTAATTAAAGCGCCATTGTCCGCTGGCTCACTCTTGCCGCGAGACTTCTCACGGTCATGAATTAATCATTCGCGTACATCGGCGCCGCTGCGCGACCGTGCGCTTTCTTTTCTCATCCGACTTTTGTTGCGACGCTTTGTTCGAACGGCGCGCCGTGGTCAACTGCAGAGAAAAGCCCAATGTCAATTAATTAATATCACCCATTTTTTTTTTATTAATTCACTGTCGCGGCGTCTCCCCCTCGCGAAAATCCGCTGTTTATTTTGCTGGCACGCGCGTGGCCGTTATCAATTTGATAAAGCGTAGTTCAGCGTGAAATCGACTTGTCGCTATGTCGCTTTCCAAATGGAAGTATTGTGTTTGTATGCTAAAGAGTGGGCACTGACGTTTGATACGTTATCAATCATGCAGCTGGAGCCGCGACCGCGCCATCGCTACACTCGCGGACGTAACGTGGAAAGCGGCAGCAGGCGTCTCCACTCGCGTATCCGCTCTCCCATTAACGTGCAGGAAAAAAAAAAAAAAAAAAAAAAAACGAGTGGCTATACCATTGCGTGCGCGCAAGGTGGGACACTGCTGCCGTCGCGCCGTCGTGTATGTATTCGCAATATATCCAATGAGCTCCATAAATCGAAGGCATACCGAGTAACACGGCTGCTACAATGCCGCTGCCGCTCGGCTTTGCGTGGGCCAATACCGAGAGAAACTCGGCGAGCAAAGTTTTTCGAATTAATTTAAGAGCTGACAAACTTCCACATGGCGAATGCCCTTTGACTAAATACTCGCTCGACTGTTTTACGAGCTTGAAATATGCGCGCTCTCTCTCTCTCTCTCTTCGTCGTCGTGTACATCTCTGGAGCTATAAAACATTGGCGCTACGGTACACTGTCCTTTGCTTTTGCGAATCGTCTAATTTATGCATTTTTTTCTCGCGCACGCGGCCGGCTGTGCAACGGCTCGACGAGTGAAAAAAACATACGTAGCCAGATATACCGGGCTCCTTTCATCGGTGGCCATCACTCATCGATATTCGGTGTTGGAAAGCCCGGCCAAATGGCGACGGACATAGAAAAAAAGAAAGAAGCGCTCTCTCGTCAGGGATACGCGAAACGGCAGCGTATCGCGGGCAGGTGACGCGCGGGGGCAAAAAGAAGCGAGCTCAAACATTTGCATATTTGATTCAAGCCAAATGGAGCGCTCGGCTTCAAAGTGTCGATCGGATGTTCGCGCGTACACACGGCCAAGCACCGGTGCGAGCACACGGGCCTCTCCCCCGCTGCTCTCGGCAGCGCTACTTTCAACGCGGCCCGTTCGGCCAATCAGCCGAGCTAGCGAGCTCTCCGCGGCGCGTAGTCTGCCCCTTTGCGCGCGCGGAACGCGCTTTTTCTGCTCGCCTTCGCTTTCTCCGCCAGGCTCGCGGAGCCGCTGCTGCGATCGATCCGGCCGCGCGGCTGATGACTGGCAGTGTAATTAGTGAAACGAAAGCGACGCCATATTAATCAGCACGCCCATTGACACTACATGAGCGAGTGCCGCGAAACTTGGCTCGCTTTCACTCGCGGCAGCCGCCCCCTTCCGACATATTCTCCAGCGCTGCGTCTCTAGCCCCGCAAGAGAGAGAAACAGAGAGAGAGAGAGAGAGAGAGAGGGTAACGTCGCGAGTTTCCAGCGAATTTATGTTATCTTTGAAATTGTTAAAGTTGCTCTGCGTCGACCCGATGACGACGAACTCGCGCTACTACCGCTGCTGTCGATTGTTTATTTTCCTTCAATTCTCGTCTTCGTGCATTCTGATGCGCTCTGCAGTGTATGCCCGCCCTCGTAATTATTTTGCGAAATGGCTGCTCGCAGTTATGACAACAGGGCAGCTTTTTTCGAAACAGCAAATGCGCGCGCTTTGTAACGTTAATTCAGCAAGCAAGCAAGCAAGCAAGCAAGCAAACAGCCGAATGAAAAGATTTCCGCAAGCTTTGCCACGAGGTTCAAGCGCAGCCTGCTTACCACGTCTCCGCCTGTGCATATCTCGCGCCGACCGACAAGGCATCCAATTCTCGCAATTGAGCGTAATAAGGCGAGCCGGAGCGCAAAGCAGCTCTCTGTCGTGCGTATCAGGATGAAAGTCGAGGAAAGACTCGCTGCCGCCGACTCGTACAATTGAGTTTGGCCCGTGGATATAAATTAGCGCGGATAAAAAGTGCGCCAGCGAGTAAAGGCCAAAGAGGGGTTCTCGCCATTACGCGCGCGCGCGCGCGCGTCTAACGAGAAAGACGACCGGGAGGGACGCGAGAGCTGCACTTCTATTTGCGGCGTGGCGGGCAAGAAAGGCGAGAGTAACTTGCCCCGGCCTAGACGACAAAAGGCAGACGGCGTAGTAGGAAAATCAGCGGACCACACGAGTGGCGACGATGACAAGCGTCGCCGATGGCGACGACGAGCGCCGACACTCTCAAAGTGCTTTGTCGACGAAAACTCCAGCTCCTTCGCCTCAGACGCAGCTCACGAATAATCATTGCTGCTGCTCCTCTTTCAATCGCTGACTCTCGACTTTTCTCTCTCGATATCTCATCTGGCTTGCGATGCTCCATCTGTAATAAACCTGAAGTATCGACGCTGCTTCCTGCTTATGGAAAGCTTCAAATACGAATCGTCGGCGGTAGCGGCTTACTCGACGCGCAAAATCTGCTTAACCGACAAACCGTGTAAATCGCCGACAGATAATTAATTGTCATCTGGAGAACTGGTCTCTGAAAACTTACACGCCGCATCAGTTTGCTTTGGACGCGTAAGCACCCGATCGCCTATCCCGAATTGACAAATGAATCGTCCTTGCCTCCTTTTCATGCGAATCATTTAGCATAACGAATAGAAGGCATTCTCGCGACGTTTATTTGCTGCGCGTCGAGAAATCTAAAAAACCAGCACTGTCAAGGCCGACTCTCTTGCTCTGGCAGTTATGCCCTTATTCGTACAGCAGCCTGCTTGGCGTTTTTTTTTTGCCTCTCTCTCAACAACACTCGGAAAGGACTCGTCGGGTTTCACGAGCACACGAGTACTCGGCTCTGCGTATCAAAATCATGCCCTCAATTGTATGCGCGACATTGTGAAACTCGACAATTATAATTTCGTGTTGCCCTTTTATCCTTTTATTCTTTTTTTGTCGCCGCCAGCTGTAATGATGCCATCGTGCATTAAAGCTTCTACGTGTCACTTTGTGCGTATTATTTAATTTGCCTCGCACTCTCGTCTCGTCTCTCTCTCTCTCTTTCGCTCTCTCTTTTACTCTTGTATTTTTTCAAAAAATTTTTTTCTCGACGCGGACGGCATTTTTCATGATAAACTAATTAATGCTCTACAACAGCTCTTTTACTTTGTAAAGCAGAAAAATTCCACGAGCGCCTGATGTTTTTGACAAATGCAACAAAATTATACTCACAGTTTTCAACAATTTTTCCCATTTTATGTCAAGTTTACTCACGCTTGTCGGGTCGAACAACCTCATATTGGCCTTCTCCGTTTTACTCTCTTGCGCACAGTTGTACGCCAGCTCGGACCCGAGATTGCCAAGTTTTGACTGGAAACTTTGCGTCCGAGCTGCACGCGAGATTTCTCTCTCTCTCCCTCTCTCTTTTTGATTTTTTTTCCGCGCACCGATAATTTTTCATCGTGAAGAGCAGGTGCAACGACCTGTCAAGCGAACGCCAACGTTTATTTATTTGTTTTCTTTTCCGCCGCGGGTAGAATGAGCGTTCATATCTCAGTAGATCGGTGTTTACTTTTTTGCCAGCAATTTTTATTATTCTCGTTAGTCGGCATCAATTTTACGAAGCATTCATCTGCATTTCTTTGGCGCACAATTGGTAGGCACAAGTGGCACGTAGTTAGCCAGTTGACATCTCAGCACATGTGGCACTCAAAAAATTAACATAATATTATCGAGAATTTTAACCCACCATTAGTGCGTGAATGAAAGATACGTGGAATGAATGCGTGAAAGTACCACTTGATCAGATTGTGAGTCGGCTGATTCAGCGAAAAGTAATTATAAGACGACAAATCGGAGAGAATATACCGGATGTCTGGAGTAGTCCGTGATGTTACTCGTTATTAGCATGAATAATTAACTCTCGGTATCGATGCACAATGGACCTATCAATCGGATTAGCGTTTGCCATATACGAGGCTGCTTATGACGCGCTGCGCTGACTAATACGAGAGCTCGCTGCTTCCATGTACACATCAGCTCTTCGAATACGCAACAAAACCCGTCGATTAGACAGCTGCATTTGGATCGCAAAAGCTCTTCGCAATAGATTACCTCGTCAATCTCCAAACCTTCATCCTTGATCGAGCACATGCCTGCCGGAATAAAATGCTTCTCGTAATTGAGGCACAATTAAGTTGAATTTAATAAAGCTTATAAATCAGCGGCGGCGGCGCGGCGCGAGCATGGAATCCGGTTAAAAAACAACTCCTCGGGGTCTCGCGCCCACATTTTTAACGAGCCGTCTCTCCCTTTCTTTTTCTCTGCTTTCTGCTATTTTTCACGGGCGATCGCCGTAGCCGTATATTTATCGCGCGTCGTGAATCAAAATTATCAAAGATCGCTTGAACTTGCAGAAAATTGCACGTATCCCGGAGTCCACCGGCGGTTTCAGTAATTTCGGCAACAGCCGATTTTTCGGCGACAAGGAAAGCTCGATTTGTTTCCAGATTCGTAATTCGTAGGTGTGGCGCAGCGAACAATTCCGCGTGTAGCGTACGGCCAGTTGGACACGTAGCATCTTTCGCCCTCGATGATTAATGCCCGACCATCGATTAATGGAGTTATGCATCAACAAAGTCACTTCTTTTTTTTGCTCGCAGTCGATAAAAAATTGGAAGCAGGTTTTTAATAGGTGCGTAGAGAGATTATTAATGGCCGTGGCGCGCTGTCCGCTCGTAAATCAATTACATTCGAGTGATATCGCTTGCATTGAAAATAGCGTGGAACGAGAGAATTCCTCCGGGTACACCTTTCGGAGCGATAAGGAGGCATGTTCATTGCGCGAATAAACGTTTGTTTTACGGGAGCCGTATAAAAGCAACTGATTGCCGAACGAATCTGCCTGGCTATCCGAGGACGCGTCGACTGTTTTTCTGCTGATTCGTTGCAATTTACCGCGTCATTAAACGCGCGGTCGCGCGCGCCAAGGCACGCGGGCGCGAACGTCATCGAGTAATCTCGCGTGCGGCGCACGCGAGCAGCTAGCAAAGCTAGACAAAACCGGCAGCGCGCGGGTACATGCAGGCGCGCACAGCGAGCAGCCTCGGCTAATGATACGCGTAACCGCAGGTAACGCGACTCCCCGCGAGCGAGCGCAGCCAATATAAATCTAGCGGCTAATGGCTGCGCCCTCGCTTGCGTCGCCTACGAAACTTCAGCCGAGCGCCCGCCAATGTTTTATCAAGTTATAGCTGCCAATTTACCTGGCGCTGTCCAATTTTCACGCACTGCTAATCCACGTCGGCCTGCTTGCTTTGTACACGATCGTACGATGCTTCGATCCTCAAGCTCGGTCAGCGTAGCGTAGGTATGTCGTCTCGAAAACACAAGAGGACCGCTCCGATCGTTCCCAATCGACTTTTCAGGTATACCTTGTTCGCCGCGTCGCTTGCGTATCTTTGTGCGAATAAAGGCGCTTTCTTCTCGAGCTCACTCAAGCTCACTCGCAGATTGATTCCGTGGATAAGATTCCTTGTTTGCCCCTGTGCACATTACCAGCTCCAGGAATACGTGACGAGTACAGTCGAAAATCGCACGCTCACACACGGCACTCTATCGGATTAATCAGATGGGAATGGATGGCAAAACCGAGTGTACACTGCGAGAATTGCTATAATAAAATAGGTGCAGTAAAATTTACTGCCAAACACAGTGGTCATGGGATATAATCGGATCAATATCAAATTTCATTTTTATGTGGCTATTTTGAAAAGTTTATTATAACAAATAACGACAAGTATTATGTTAGATACGTATAATAATATGTTAGAATACCCGATGAAAATTGAGTAATTCGGAAAATTTTAACAATGAAGCACATTATTATTAATTTAGTAATTTGCCGAGACCACGTGTTCAACGGGGCGATTCAATGTTCGCAAGTGGCAGAGTAATGATTTTATTACTTTATACAAGAAAATGTCATTCTGAATCGTGCTTGTAAAAATTGCGTGCGGCTAAGCGGCAATAGACGCGAAACTGCATGTCGTAGGTCAGCTTGCGAACTAATAAATAGATAAGATGCGCAGTATATAAACTCCACCGAGGTGATCCCTATATTGTGCTTGCAGTAACAATTACCATGGGCTGCAGTAAATTTTCATCTGTGATTTAATAAAAACTGTAATATTTAAATGTCACTATGTCGATAGTAATTTTTACTACAATCAGAGCGTCTATCGGGACTACTATGTTTTTACTATGGATTATGGCAAATTTAGTAATATTAGTTCTGTAAGTTGACGGCAATAAAAGTAGTGCGTTATTTACCGAACAGGCGAGTGAGCTGTTTGGGGATATAGAAGAGTGTGTGTCATTGTTGTGTATCACGAAAAGACACATGCAGTCGTAAAAGTTTGGACGCAGACTCGTCGTTGCACCGAAGCGGACGATTGATTAGTTGATCAGCGGCAGGCACAGACGGACGGCGGGCAGCAGCGCAGCTTCAGGGTTCGTCGAACTCCCTTGCGAGCGCAGCCTCCGCTGCAAATAAATATGAAGGGCAGGGGACATGCACACATAGATACTCGCACGCTCAGCGCTAATTGATTTATCACTTATCGAAAGCGCCACGCGCGTGCGCTCGCGCCCGGACGGTCCGACCGAAAGACGACGGGCGCCCGAGTGTCGAAGGTGCGCGCGCGGGATTTGCATTATTCAACGCGCCCGATAAAGCTGAACAGGGATAAGAAAGGAAGACCGAGGCGCGATATTCCGCTGGCGGCGCGCGTGAATCCCGAACGCGCGCTCGCGCGAATTCGGCGACGGCGGCGAGCGAGAGTGAGTCACGTATCGGTGACTTTCGAAGGGCACGCCAGCTTATATTTTTCCAACTGATAGCGAAATATGGCAAACCTAACCTATTGCTCGGGGATTCGTGCTTCACGCCAGACTTCCATACGGCGATCGAGATGAAAAAGCTCGATGATTGCATTCCGTTATGATACGCGCGCCCAGAACGATCGGCGATTTTGTGCTGCCCTCATTAGCACCAAGGTGACGAGCGTGCCAACTGCGTTTGCCACTATCCGTCCGATTATCGTAAATAATTTTCTCGTTAGACGCGCTGACACATTATACAACCGCAACCTAGTTACGCGCGTCGCTAATACACTTTTCCTATTCGAGGAGGTTCTAAGGGAGGGACAAGTTTATCGCCTCATACCCAACGAATTTCCAATATCCGTGAGCAAGGCCTATCGCTTCCTTTATTTATCGTCCACTTAAGAGCCACGGATTTATCGAATCTCATTTGAATATTGAAAATCAGAGTAAATTGCGCGGCCGTTATGAGCTCGGGCAATAACCAAAAAGGGGGATATGGAATACCAATTGAGAGAATCGAGATCTGCAAGTTCCAAATAATTAGCGTGTTTACACGCAATAAAACTCCCTTTCAGATGGTACCGTCGCCGCGAGCAATCGGGCCACGAGTTGCTCGTCGTTCGGCAGCTTATTTTCCCCTCCTTTATTTAGTTATTCTCCATTCCGATTAACGACCGCTACGTCCGAAGTCTCGATTGTGCCGCGCCTCGCGCTGCTGTAGCAATTGCAATTCGCAAAGCCTACGAGCGCCTAGTCGGACAATCGACGCAGTCTGCTTTCACAGCGTCGAATCGTCGCTCGCCACGCCGAGTACTGGCATGGTTTTCAAATAAAAACTGATAGTTTTACGACGAAGTGCAAGGCTATTGATCATAGCAAGCCTACGTGCCGCGAGACGCAAACAGCCTTCAGTGCCGTTGCGCAAAGTGTTACGTATATGAAACAGTTTGACTTTTCGCCGAACAGGATTTCAGCAGCTGCGATCGAGAAAAAGGATGCGAATGAGCGTTCGCTCGCGCGTGTAAGCAACTTGTTTTGAAAAGTCAAGAACGCGAGCAAGCAACAAGCCGCCACCGGATCTCTGGAAGCGGCGGCGGAATTTCTCGACGCGAACAATCGCATTAAGCTAATTAACGCCTCCGTGAGAATCGATGCGCGTGCGGGCCGATCTTCAGGTGCAAACGGCTCGTTCGCTCCGACGCAGCAGCGAGCGTGTACGCGTGCAGGAATCTCGAAGGAGCGCACCAAGGAGTAATGCGATAATTTAACGTCCGCTGCGCAGAGTAGTGCGGTAGTTTGGCTCGTCGATCGATTTTCGCCTCCGCTGATACTACGCACTAGCAACTTGCGCCGATATAATTATTTCGCCGTAAATTATTTCCAGAAAATTCCTTATCAACCTGTATGATTTTTATATACTCTTTTTTTCCGCGATCGTAAAATTCTGACTGAGGGCCTTTTCTACATATATATATATATATATATCTATGTGTGTGTGTGTGTGTGTGTGTGCATGTATACGGAAGGTTATTTTGTCACGCGAGACACGCACACACAGAATAAGCGCGAATCGTGATAATAAAGTCCAGTAAAGATTGAACCGATGATAATAATGAGTTGGCCTCGTGCGTTTTATATACCACGAAATTTCGAGCTTTTTCTTTCTCTGCGCGCGTAAAATAAAGAATTTATCGGCGTCATTTGCGTCGAGCAGCCGAGAAATTCATTCGCAGACATTTCGGTCGTTATTCGGCGAGGGCCGCGCTCGCGCGCCGCAAACTCTTGATAATCGCGAGGTTCGGCGCGGCGAGAGCGTGCTAATTATCACCGCGACGCTCGACGGGACAATACGGAGCTGACTGCGGCACGAACGGCAGGGCAGCGAGAAAGATGCACCCGGGCTTGCACGTGCGCCTCGCCTGTACACAGAGTCGCAGAGTCCGCCCACGAGACGCGCATTACTTACGGTCGTAGCCGCATCGTCGGCTTCTCGTCCGGAGCTTTTATTAATTAACTCTCGGGCAGATACATGGAGCGCGTACAGCATGGAGGCAGGCGATCTGCCGGAGATAGACTTAATTAAGCTATCCCGTGCGGCGGGCGGCGGGCGGCCGGTGGCGCCGGCGCACACAGTCCCCCGGCGGACGATCTGCTCTTGTTGGTCCGCGATCGGCCGCGTCCTGCCGAGAGCCGAGACTGCAGCCTGCGGACCACCGACCGTTGCGCGGCAGCTCGCGCCAGCGGCTTCTTGGCCCGTCTTCCCCGAATACGCGCCGGCCGATTTTATTGTTGCGGAGATAGTTTCAAAGTCGAAAAGTGCACTCTCGGAGACGCGCGGAGTCGGAGGCAGAGAGAAGATTGAAAGAAAAGAGGAGAGGAGCAGCGACTCCCACGAATCGGCGAGCGACGTGTCGCGTCGTAAACAGCTCTTCCCACGCGCGCCCGGCTAAATATACAATTGAGAGCTGGATCCTCTGTTCTGCAGCCACGAGATCCTTGCTCTCTTCGTTCGCGCTCGCAGCTGGAATGCAAATCTCCGAGTGATTATTTCCGCTGCGAGTATGATGTCTTGATGCGTCTGCCGTCGTCTATATCTCGCTCTCACCCACCATTTACCATTTCCACTCTAACGAGCTCTGCTTTGGAAGACAACTTGGACAAATAATTTTGGCCGTCGTTTCCCGTTTCAATTTGCGTCTTTTGCATTTTTATTGGCTTTGTTTCAGGCCGAGCACTTCATGAATAATGCAGTCATCGGCCGGTGCATTCGATTGCCGGAATGCGCGCAGCCGAAATGTCGTACGTTCGACTCGCTGTCGGCGAACCAGTTCTGTTTGTTTAGCCAAATGTTCATCGAACGCCGACTGTTTTTGTCCGGCGCGCTTTGCTGCGGATTCCAAGTGAAAGATCGTTAAGCACAAGCGAGCAGCCGGCGGACAGGCTTCGGCGAAGAGGCAGCTCGTCTCCCTCAAATTTCCAGCGAGAGAGCCATTGCCTTGGGCCAAACTGAACGACGTCACTCGGTGCGCGCGCACTAGTCGATCCCTTCGCAAAATTATTCGCTCGGTCTCCGACAATTTATTCCGTTCGATGCCATTTTTATATAATTCAAGCTCTCGACTGCTACTGCTGAGAGCTGCTTCACTGCCGTTAATTCGTTACATAGCCATTAAATCACTCGTATACTCGTATCTCGCTATGACGCATCTTTATTCATCGCGTCGATTGCTATTTCTTTCGCTTACACGATAACCCAATCTATTCGACGGAAAACGAGAGTTTTTGCCGCTACGCAATTGGCAGAGTTACGCTCTAAACAAAATTTATGCAAGTTGCAAGGGGGGAGCATTGGCTGAGCATGAAATTTTTCAAGGTTCCGTCATTAAAAAATTTAAGAGCGCACGTAGTCCGAACCGTCTATTCAGCAGATGTAAAACATCCTGTCGCCCGGCGAAGGATCGGCTGTAGGCCGCCGCCGCCGTCGCAAGACCATCGGGGCCATCGTAAATCGTCGAGCAGTCTG
This sequence comes from Phymastichus coffea, assembly GCF_024137745.1. Classification (NCBI taxonomy): domain Eukaryota; kingdom Metazoa; phylum Arthropoda; class Insecta; order Hymenoptera; family Eulophidae; genus Phymastichus; species Phymastichus coffea. The sequence goes on from NW_026706814.1 coordinate 12,895,016, forward strand.
TTCTCGTATAAAATCGTGGGCCGGTAAAGCGATATTGTCTTCCGGGCGCCCCCCGCCCCCCTCCCCTTCCTTTAGCACGTGACACTTTGACTTCACAGGCGCGACGCCCCTTACTTGCGCGTACTTTTTACGCTCGTTTCGCATTTCTCGATATCTTTATGCCACGAGTCGGTAAACGGACCCATCGACCCTTCTCTTCGAGCCTTCGACGGCCCACGCGTGGCAGCTCATTTTTTTTCAACACGTTATATATGTACCATCGATAGTTTTTCAATCCTTAAATCTCTTATTCTCTTTGCTTTCCACTCGTGTTCTATTTTCATTCCGTGTTCCTTGCGATGATATCTTCTTTCGTTTAATTGCGCTTGCGTAGAAGTGGTTTGTAAAACGAATAGTGTTGTCGACGCGATGCTAATGAGACGCGTTTGAATCGCGTACGTGGCTGCTTGAGAGCTTGATGCAGGACGAATGGACGCAGGCATCGCGAGAAAGTAGTTTAATTTTCAAGGATTTCAGACAATTCAATCATCTTTAATGATTGATTCGAGAACGAAGAGGCGTCTCGACGATGATGCAAATCGACGCGTAATCGCGCGCGTTGATTACCTCGTAAGAGGTGCACTCTCGTGATTGGACGCGACAGGTGGATAAATGGGCCCCGCGACAGGGCCAATTTTAGGAAAAAATTGGTTCTTTTTATTCTTCGGCCGGGATCCCATTACAGTGAATAAAACGCAATTTATCCGTTTGCGGTCGCGTTACTCGGCAAATAAAAGCATTAATCAGGGGAATATATTGGTAGCGCGCTCCTCGTCCACGGCGTTAATCCCGAGTTTGGCGCGCGTGCCCGGCAATCGAACTAATTTGGAGTGCAAATTTATCGTTGGCCGTGGATTTTTCGGGAGGCCCGTGCCACGGCAACATTTGTCACGCTCGGAGCCGCACTCCTCGCGGGCGTTTTATTTGACGTTCGAATGCCGGCGGTGGAAGCGATGGCTAGTGTATACATTCCGCGATCGCGCGCTCGCACGCCATCGCGCGCATTCCGTCGGTCCGCTATGCACGAGGCACGATTGAGACGTTGCCGGCCGCGGCGTGCTCTCGCTTCATGAACTTGTTATCCGGGACCGTGGGCAAGTTACGGTGCCGCGGCACGATACCCAACGCTCTCTCGTTCTCTTCTTTTTGGCGAAGGAGCGCAAGCTCGTTTTTAGGTTTATCAAGCGAGAACGGAACTCGTAGCGCGAGCCTGCGCTATCCGATACTCGTCCGCACTGGCCGGATCTTCCTCGGCTACGGCGAGAGTTTCTCTCGCGAAAGCTTCTATTACATACTTTAACTTTCTCTTGTTCCGCGGATTTTCCATGTAAACTTATTCCCCTTCTTTTCTCGATACAAATTGATTGGGCGGAAGTGTCTTTATTTACAGCCAATCGGGCTGAAGTTGGAGTGGAGCGGAGCCGATAAAATACTATATAGGTATTACATTGTCTGGCTGCGGTCTACGACGAGAGAACGAGAAGGGCTATCGCGTTTGGAGTCGCTAGTTACGGGCGAAGCCGCAATCTTCCGTGGATTTTGTTTCTCGATCGAAAGGCCCGCCAGGGTCTCGATTCGAGCCGGCAGCTAGCTGCGCGCTCGAGCTAATTGTCGGAAAACTCAACGGGAAAGCAAATTTTCCTCCCGCGGACTCGCAACTACTGTCCCTCGGCTCGAGCTCTCTCTTTCTTTCCGCCGAGTGCAAGTTATCTCGTTGAAAAGCGGCACCGACTCTTCGCCGACGGCTTTCATTGGCCGGAAATTGGCTCGGCGACGAGCGAGCCTCCCGGCCAACTCCGATTGCATCGTCCAAATTTTACGAGGTATTACTTGTTTTAGCCTAAGCGCCGTTAAACGGGGGCTCCCCCCAGCCGACGACGCCGACGCGACGATCTCGGCGTTTTCGCGGCGCGCCCCACGCGCGGACGCCCGGCTCCGGAGAGAAAACTTTGGTTTGAACTTTACCCTCGGCCGTTTTATCGAGTTCTCGCAACTCGTGCTCTTTCCATCGAGCTTTTACGCCCGAGCGCAGTCGTTTTACTGGTCGGCCAAATAATTAGCCCAAGCGAGCTTTCGTGAAATCCCAGCTCCGTGGAATATACGAGAGGCCGGAGGTGCACGCGTACGCGCTTCCCCGTCGAAAAATATCGAAGGGCACGCCGAGGGGCTGGCTAACCCGAAAGACCGAAAAAAAGTGCAGAGTTACGTCGAGGGACGAGCGAAAGTTTGCCGTCGCGGGCATCAATCGACGCCGCGAGCTTGATTTATTCCAGCCGCTTAACGAGTTCAATTATCCTCGGGCGTCGAGCGAAAGCAAAGATGAGATGTAACCCATGAAACGCGACCTCCCACCGCATTAATATTCTCTGCGGCCCCCCGACTCTTCTTTGCGCGCAGGCTTAATTGATATAAAATTGCGCGCTTTATTATGCTAATTCGCAACGAGCCGATAAATCAAAACGCGCGCTCAGCCAGTAATTACCGCCGATGTCTACTGACGGACCATCCGACGAATATATTTTCTGCACTGATGGACTGTGGCTCGCGCGATATGCAGTCGATCTTCGACTACGTCTCATTGAAATACATCTGTGCATCTATCGGTAAGGTTGTACGCGTAGCTCGACGTTCGACTGGTCGCTAGCGAAGCCTTCGTATTTGCCGCGATCGAGTCGCGAGTGGCACTCGGTGTGCGCGAACGTCCAATGTTTCGCCAGCTAGTTCGCGCGCATTAATCATTTTGAACGGTGCGCGCGCGCGGATATTCGGAAAAATCGAGGCTCTCTTTTTGCTCCCGCCGGCCGCTCGCCGGCGAAATTCTCGGCGGGAGCGGCTCGGCGACCGGTGCCTGTAATATATATCGACACGCCGAGACAGTTTATGTAGCTTTGGCAAATAAATCGTCGCTCGCGCGGGCCAAGGATAATTGGTCCCGGCAATACGTTACGCATAGACGGCCAAGAAACTTGGCGCTCGCGCCACTTTGATTTAAAGCCGTCGCGAACCGCGCGGGCGCGCGCAGCCGCCGCCGCCTCTGATTTACGCCCGATCAGTCTGGCGCCGACGAGCATCGAGTGCTCCGCGCGATTTCCATTTGGCGCCTTCTTTTTCTCCGCGGCCGGCACGGCTACGCGCTGCGATCTACGCTGGTCCGCTGAGCGCCCGGAAACTTTCGCGAGCCTCGTAATCATTTGCTCGTTACACGCTTCGCGCAGAAACGGCACGCGCGTGCTTCTCGTTTTTCGCCTTTTCCGCCTTTTCCGCCTTTTCCGCGACGGACTTGGCGGACGTTTGGCGTGTCCGCTTACAAAACTTGTTTATATCGAGTTTCACGCTGACGGGGGAAGAGCCCGCTCTTGGGATAGCACTTCATCAGCGGAAGTAACATGCGCGTTTCACGCTGTATTATGGAGATGCGGAGGTGAAAGAGCGCTTCGTTAATGGAAATGACGTATTGCTATGCAATCTGCTGTGTTATGGAAATGCGCTGTGGCTATCTTGTGTGCGGCTGACCATCGTCAAAGGATATATATTTGAGGCGTCGCTTTGAATTTTCCGCAGCTCTCTCCTGCTTAGCAGCTTTCGTATTCGAAAATAGAAAAGCTAGCGCCGCGGCGTCGAGCGTAGGAAAAAGCGACGGACGAAACGGCGCTGATTTTTGCAAAGATTAAAGTCAACGGTGGTAAGGCTCTTGATGTAGGAGAAGTCCTAGAAAGTTTAACAAATTGGAAAACACGGTATAATGTCAGTTTCAAGTCATTACTAAAAACTTTACGGTCGGCTCGTTAAAGTTTAGGGTCCAGACGCGAGAGTTAGGAGAGTTGGCGTGGCGAGCGCGGCTCCTAAACCAGCCAAGAACGAGTCCAAATTGACGTAACGACTTTAAACTTTTTCAACTTGTTTATTGCGATTATCATTGTCCGCTTTATTGTCCTTGAAATAATTGGCGCGTAGCCCGTGCCCCCGATCGTACATAGAAAAGTCATTTTGGCCGGCGTAAGCCAGCGCGAAGCGCGCAAAACAGCGCTTGTTTGGGAGGACAAAAAAAAGTGAACGATTGCTCGTGAAAGTCGCGTAAGTTTCATTGTCAAGGGACGCTTGGCGCGCGAGAAAAGCGCACGGGCATCAGTTTCCATATTTCCCTTGGAAAATAAAGTGCGCTTTAAATGCGCCGAGACGTCTGGCCGGGCGGAGGTATAAAAGAGGCCGACTGGCTGAAAATAAAAGCCGCGCGTGGTGTGGCGCGTGCTGCATAGAGAAAGCCTGTCCATCTTACTAAAGGACGAGACGAGGGAAAACCTTCCGGCTTGGCTTTTGACGATTCGATGCGAATTTTCGAGCTCGCAAATTTTTTCGCAAAGTACCCTCGTAAAAAGTTGATTATTCGCCGCCAGCCGAGAGATCGCGCGATGTTTCCTCGTCTCTCGTTCCCCTCTTTCCGCACTCCAGGTATAAAAAAACTCTCCTACGGGTTGTTTCAGGAGAGAAGCTCCGTCACCATTTCCGCGTTTCCCGCTCGCCGACGATCAAGTTTACGCGCGCGCCTTCTTCGTTATTGACGGCCGAGTGGTCTCGCCTCGATGACTTAATCCGGCCAAAACCTAATTTGGGGATGACGAGCCTGCTGATTTTAATAAAAAACAAGTTCTGCGAAGAAAGTGGCGCAGCAGCGGAGCAGGGCTCGGGCTGATCCGCATTCTTGGTGTTTTTGAACGTGCTCGCGGATGTCAGAAGGCGCTTTCCCCGTCAAAGCCAGATGGGAGGAGATATGGGCCACGCCGACATTTAGGAACGCAGCCGCGGTATCGGAACAACTATACGCACGGATTCCGCGAATATTTCAATAATCGCAGCAGCGATGGCAAGATAGTTGGCATAGCTTCGCCGCCCTCCACCTCGCTCTCGTTCCCTCGCGCTCGCTCACGCACACTTCGCAAACTAGTTGCGGCGCCGGCGCGCATCGATAGCATTTGCCGAACGCTCGCCGCGCTTTTTCCTCGCTGCTGCAGCCGATTGCAAAATTAAAACTGGCCGGCCGTGTGTCGCCGGTGCGCGGATCGACTTTCTCGAATCTACGGGGCAAGGCGAATGGGGGGCAGCACCAGTAGCGCCCCGTGTGCGCGTTGGATTTTTCAGTCGCGCGCCTCTTTCCCGCGTGGTCGTAGGTGGCGGCGAGGTGGCGTTGAGCTCCGACGGAGCTCCGACGGAGCTAGAGGGTCCGTTCGATCCTTCGTCGCAGCGCCGCCGACTGCCGACTCGGCCTTGGCAGGTCGCTTGCTCGTCTGCCGTGACGCCGCTGTCGATTACTTGTCCACAGTTGGAACAGTCCAAGCGCGTGCAAACTCGTCCGAGGCCCGGACTATCGTTGCGTGGATCGATCGCCGCGGCGCAGTCGGAAAATGGAATTTCCGGCGATCACGCACGTGGCGCGTCGAGAATTGATACAAATGGCGGAAGTCTGTCCGAAGTCTGGCCGAAGTCTGTGGCGCCCCTCCGAAAGCGTAGTAGCCGGCGTTAATTATTTTCTCATCAGCGGCCCCTGCCCCGTGATCCTGCGTTTCGCACGCAGCGGCCCTATCTGCTCGCTGTTCGTTTTCGGTTAATGTCTTTATCGCTCGCTCATGCTCTGCCCGGACAAGTAGCTCGGGCTCGGCTCTTAATGACGCATCTCACGTGCTCGCCGAACGTTAGACGGTTAGGCGATACGTCGTGCACGTGTGCTTTTCCCGTTCTTTTTATCTCCTCCACGGCTCGTCGCAATGCCGCGCTCGCGGACCGCGCGGCAACGTTGCGTGTACGTTACTGCGCCCGTGTTACGTACTCGTTCGTCGCCGCCGCCCCGAGTTATTAACTTGTCGCCGAATTAACGTTACATCTGCGTGCGCTCCGAACGAGTACCGGTGCGTAAAGCAAACGCCCGCAAGGCTGAGTGTAAAAAGCGACAGAGAGAAAGCTTTTACACTCGCGAGCTACAATTAAAAATCAAGCTACGCCCACGCCGAGCGATCTTCTCTTTCTCTCGTGCTTATGGCGCGGCTAAAAAGTTGGTTCAACGCAACGTACATTCGCGTCGCGGCCTTCCTTTTTCGTCTGCTGCTCCGCTGCTCTGCTGCGCCAAGGAAGAAAAAACAGCGCACGCCCAGCATCGACACACGCGCATACGCGCGAAGCGCGTGCGAAAATCCTAGACGCGCTCTTTCTTTTTCACCTCACTTAAAAGCTCGCGTTAAAGAGAGAGAGAGAGAGAGAGAGAGAGAGAGAGAGAGAGAGAGAGAGAGAGAGAGAGAGAGAGAGAGAGAGCGAGAACGAGAACGAGGCGACACGTCGATTCAAAGGAACTGTGTAATCGCATTTTATTCAGTACTGCATATGCATAAAACATAGCCTTGCGTTCGCGCGAGTCATATTCTGGCTTGTCGTCGTGCGCGCGACAACTTTTTTTTCTTTCGTCTAGCAATGGCCGGAAGGGGGAATTTCAAATTCCTCTCTTGCAGGAAATGAAATATTGAATGATTAGCATCTGCGAAAAGAAAACGAAACGCAGTAATGCTAAACTCTAACTCGTCATGAGTCGATGGTGTAGGGCGAGTTTGTCTGGCAAAAATAACAGTGTTATTGTCTTGGCCGAAGGCTGCCCATTAAGGTACCCGAAGATTTACTCGTCTGCATTTACATCTCATTTCTTGACTCTCTTTCTCTTTCTCGTTGCTTCAACATGACTATTATCGGTGTCGGTGCACCCACGTAAATCCTCCAGGTCGAATAAAAAAGCGCGGCCACGCGCAAATAAAACATATAGAGCATAAATCAGGCGTCCAGTTGGGAAGGTCGCGCGTTTCAAAGCAAGTTCGAGCTCGCGAGGTGGCGTCCCATTGAGCCAGAAAAAGCGCGACTCTTTAGCCGCTCTATCGGCGGCGCGCCGCGATGAGAATTGCTCGAGAGGAAACATGGTGGCGCGCGCGAATGGTAAATAGCCGGTGCAAGCGCACCAGGCAATGCGCCCGCGATCCTTCTGGACAGTCGCATGCCTGCGCATCAACTCGAGCGTGCGTGCGCTTTATCGCGTGCGATCGATCGCGATTAACTTGACAGCCGTTGATTAATGTCTGCATTAGCTGCTCGTGGATTGTCGCTCGCGCGCTGCAATTAATTGAAACTCGTCTTTTGGCATTTTGCTTTTTCGCGGACAGAGGCCCGGAATGCAAATGACAGCGCAGCGCCGGTCATCGCGCCTCGAAAAGAGCGAGCGTTACATCGCTCGTGCATCTTCTGGGCGTCATTAAGGAATCTCATTACGAGCGCGCGCTCGCTGTCCCCGTCTAGGCCGCGCCGGCGCCGCCGAGGATTTGCAATCGTGACGTGCATTAAGCCGAGTTTCGTGCGGGGCAATAAATGTTTGGTAATTGGCGAGGCCGAGCGGGGCAAGGCGCGTGTGTGCTCGTGCGCGCGGGAAGCAATGAATGTTTCATTCGCCGCGTGTCTGCCAAGTTTTGATTGGGAGGGACGAGGCGAGGCCGGCGGAGTTCTCGCTCGCATGCGAATCTTATCGACTGCGCCTCCGCCGCCTGCCACTTGTTTTGCTGGCCTTCTTTACGACTCCGCAATTCAGCCGGTCTGCATTGCAGCAGCAGGCCTCTGCTTCCGAGCGCACTCCTATCTCGGCGACTCGATCATTGTGTTTACGATTGTGTTCGCAGGACAATTCCGATCACCACGCATCACGGAGCACCCGAGCGACATAACGGTGGCGAAGCACGAGCCGGTCACGCTGAACTGCAAGGCCGAGGGCAAGCCCAAGCCCGAGATCGAGTGGTACAAGGACGGCGAGCTCGTGCAGACGTCGCCGCTGGACTCGCACCGAGTGCTGCTGCCGACGGGCTCGCTCTTCTTCCTGAGGGTCACCCACGGCAAGAAGGAGCAGGACGGGGGCGTGTACTGGTGCGTCGCCAAGAACTCGGCGGGCAGCGCGACCAGCCGCAACGCCACTCTCACCGTAGCAGGTACGCGCATCGTCCCACCTATTTGCCGTGACTCTGGCTTGTTTTCACGTCGGCGGGCCGCCTGAAAATATTTGCCGGGCGCCCGATAAGCGTCGGCGTCCTTTTTCCACACGGGTCCCCCGAGCTGCGCGCAACGAGCTACGGGCTTGAGATAACCAAAGGCAAACAAACGCCAAGCGAGAGAGAGAACGAAAGCCGGACGAAGGTGGCGACTAGTTTACGCCCGAGCGAGCTCGTTTAGCCTGCTCTCGTCGAATAAATCTACCTGCCGCCCACGATCTAATTGTTCTTTCTGTATTTATCGATTCGCTTCGGCTCTCGTCGACTGCCACGCAACAATAGCGAGTCGCGCGAACTTGAAAGTGGTTTGCGAAAAACTCCGCTCAAAGTTGAGCCGCGCCTGATGACTATATCCGAGAATCGCGCGCGCGTGCAAGCAGTGTTGCTCGCGAAAGAGTCGGCGGCCGACGAAAAGGAAAAGCGAGAGGGCCCGCACCGAGGATGCCGCGACGATGGCCGCGCGTCACGGATCGGCGCGAGATATTGCCGACGGCTCGATCGGTTAACGACTTGACGCCTAATTAAATGTAATCCCTCGGTTGCGCGAGCGCGCGCTGACGTCTCGATCGCTCTCGACCCCCGAGCGCCAGCGCGCACTCGGCGTTGATCGCATTTTTACGTCTCGAGCCACTTTGCGCGCGTGCCTCCTCGCATTATCCCGCTCGCTGGTGTACGACTGCGCGTACGCGTCTTCGCGCTCGCTCGGCCATGTCGGCTCGTCCTTTTTCAGCTCCTCGGCAGTCGTGCCGCTTGACCTTCGACGATTCACTTAGCAGTTGAATGACTCTTTCGCTTCGACGATGGGCATTGGATGCGCGCAACCACGTTGTTCAGCGAGCTTACGCGGCGCGCCTAGCCTTGCTAAACTTGCTTTATTTTTCACGAGGAGCGAATAACAAATTTTCTCTGACGACGTAATTCGACTAAAGTACGCGATAAAGTCCGTAGAAACGCAGGCGTGCGAGCTAGTAGTTGCGCGCGGTGATAAAAAGGGAGAGAGATAGCTGTCGGGTCAATATTAGCGCGCGACAGGCAAAATCAGCGGGTGAAAAATAAGCGACGTTGAAAATTACGAAACGAGGACGCGACACGGGACGTGCAAAAAATAAAAGAGCTACGGCGAGCCTGCGAACTATCGCAGCGCAAAAAGCCGCGAAGCAACAAATTGCCGAAGAGATTAATCAGTCGCGCGGGGAATTTTGCGCTGCCGCCGCCTTGCTGCCTCGTGTACGTATCGTTTGTTGCATAATTTGCGGCGCCATACGCGACGCGGCGACGGCGCGGGCGATGCAGCGAAAGAGAAAGAGGGAGAGAGAGAGAGAGAGAGAGAGCTCGCAATCGCCATTAATTACGATAGCACGAACGCGCTTGTTTACAATTATATTACGCTAGCAGCGCAACGGCGACGGCAGCAGCTATATCGGTTCGCAGCGTAATTCCGCGCGGCGCGCTATCTTATCCCCCGTATACTCGCGCACAAAGTTGTGCAGCCGCGCACCGCAGCTGCGAGTCGCGTGTTTGTCGAGATATTGCGCGCGGCGTGCGCGGCGGCGCGGTTACTTTGTTTCGCCGCTCGGGCCTTTGGCGAATCGGCTTTGGCGCGCTGAATAGCCTGTTCTCCGCACTCGTTTTAGATAGCTTGTCTTTCACGGGATAAAGCTCTAAGGAGAGGCTATTTTTTTTTGTTGCTCGTAAAACGGGAGAACGGGAGCTTTCGCTTTGAGAGCTTGTCCTACACAGGGTATTTCTCCGAGAAAACCAGCTAGCCGGCGTGGCTTCGCTCCTGATCGGCGGCCATTAATGAACCTCTCCGCTCGTTAAGCGCGCAAAACTTGGCCACTGCACACTTGAAAATGTGGAAACTCGTTGTCTGCAGTCAGGCGAGTGGGCGCACCCAAGAGAAACGAGGCCCAGCAGCAAGTGGCCGAGAGACAAAGCTGCTTGCGCTGCAAAAGCAAATGTCAAGGGGCGAACAGTGCTGCTGCTGCTGCTGCTGCTGCTGCTGTCGTTCTCTGCGCATGCCAGTGTTTGCTCTTCTCCTCGACGCTTCTTTAAAGGTCCATTCGACGTGCACCGAATCGCCGGACCGAATCGCTGGACTATGGATCGGCCGCGGTTTACACTGCTGCAAGCTCCACGCGGTCGCCTATTTGCCCTGAAATTCGACTATCTTTCTCCGCGCAGGCTCGATCCTCCACTCGTACGATCGTCGTCGATCTTTCCAGATACTTTAACCAAACAACTTTGACTTGTTTCTTCCCCCCCCCCCCCCCCCGAAAGCTCCCGCTCTTTCTACTCGTTCAATGTGCCGTGATAAGTCGAATCGGCTCAAACACACGGCCAGCCCGAAGACAAGGTAAAATCAGAAATAAAAGCCACAGACAATCCATCCATCGTGAGTGAACGGCATGTCGATTAACACGCCGTAACGTGGAAGCTCGGCGCGCGCAGCGGAGAGTTGGCACGTAGCACCTATTCGTGGAAAGGCCTGCAGCAGTTATGCTCGCGCACAGACGGCTGGGCATGTCAAATAATTCTGATTTACGCAAGCGCGATAGGCACTATATAAAGCCGAGAGAGAGAGCGTGTGCGTTGCGCAGAGCAAGCAACTGAAACGCGCGTGGCGTTTGTTTAGGGGCCGATCGATAGACTCCGCGCGTGCACAGCCTGCAGCGCTGGTTCTCGCCAGGTATAAAGCCAAGCTGACACCTGTGTTTGTCCGCCGAACACTGATCGCCGAGGACTCGGGGTGGCCTGCCGCCTACCGTCGGGAAAAACATTCCGCGTTCGCACTACCTCGCAGCCTACTCCTGTACTCCCAGACGGAGGCCTAGGTTGAATAAAATCTTCTCGTATCGAGCTGCTTGATTAATTCCAGTACGACCGGCAAAACCATCTCGGAAAATGTAGCTCTCGCCGGAGCTTATTGTGCAAATCCGATGAGCCGAACGGTCATTAAACTCGACTTGTTCGACGGGATCGTACTGCGAAAGCTCACCGCCAGTGCCAATTCACCGACTGGTCGTTCAGCTTCAAAGGCCATAAGAAATGCAAATGGGAGAGATTGCCAAGGTGTAATTTGGTAGCTGCAGTTCGGGGTAAACAGGCTTTGGAATGGCGCGAATCGACGAGGAGAGAGCGCGGGCGCTGCTGTTGCGAGGAGCCTTGAGCAAACATCCCGAATGGCGGGCAGCGCGCGATCCAAGGCCGCATAGCGAGCTGCACGGGCGTATCGCGCATAGGCGCGCGACTCGCGAGTTTGCTCGAGGGCATGCGTCGAGGAAGTCGTCCCGGAGCAGAGCGAGCTGTCGCCGTTGCGGCTACACGTAGACTCGGCGGCAGCCGAGGAGAGCGAACAAAAGCTCTTGCGTTGTCGTGTCATTGGCGCGCGAGCGCTGCGCTGTTCGTTACCGGCCGCCAGCATAACCGCCTCTCCACCCTACCCTCGGGATTCCTCGCGCGTAATTTATCGCGAGAGAGCGTAGCAGCAGCACTTCTCTCTCCAGCTCTCTCGGCTATTATTCCGAGAAGCGGAACCGAACTCGCAACAACAGCCTAGCTGAGGAGCTGCGTCTGCCGCTACGATTGTCTCCCTCTCGTTCATATAAATTAGGTAAATATAGGTTTGTCTCCGCTATGTATTATGTATAAGAGAGTTTGCCGCACACGCGAGTCTCTCTGCCGATCGCCGCGAAGAAAAGTCGCACTCGAGAGAGGCTACGTATATACTTTTGAATTTGCATATATTGGCATGTTCCTCTAATGGCCGCACTCTCGCTCGCTTCCCGAGAACGTCCTCTCTTTCTTGCTCGTGGGCGCAGTTTGAATTTCAAGCTTGTTATTTTAAATAATTTCGTCGGCAGCGTGCTCGCTTCTCGAATGCTTCCGAGCTCGAATGGCGTGACGGAGCGCGCTTATCTTTGGCAGCGATCTCCAAAGAAGAAAACGTCTCCTTGGTGGCGGCGTTGCGCGCGCCGTAATTGCCATTTCGCCAGTAGCTGCCACGCCAGCGGTACATCTAATAATTCGATCTGTATCTAAGACGACCATCGATTTCAACTCGACGGCGGCGGCTTATATTTAACGCCGGCTGCCGCGCATTGTTCGCGGCGAGCGAAAAACTCTGAAAAACGGCAGCAGCCAGCGAGCGGGAGGATCGCTGCTCCTCTCTCGTGCGCTGCACGCTGCCGTATCAATTACTGCACGCGTGTAAACACAAACGCGGCGTCGTCGGCCAGAGCCGGCAGCGCGGCGCAGACCGAGGCCGGCCGTGGAAGGGAGAGGTGGCTCCCTCGGTTTTATATACTATCGCATATTTACTATCTCCGGGTTTGCACTCTCTCGCGCTCTTGGTTCGTGTACCGAAGCATATAGGCTCCTCAGTGCATAGCAGAGCAGAGCCTTATTCAGCTGCAGCGCGACGGCGATATTGTATTTACCGACACACACACACACACACACACAGACGAGCCACGTGCTAGATATTGCGCATGTACACGTGTGCAAGAGGTGCACGAGCGGAGCTGCGCTGGGCTGCTGCGGCGATGCGACGAATTATAATGCGTGTAGCTTACTGCTTTAATGGGGACGTATGTAGAGTAGCGAACAGGCCTTTCCCGGCTAGTAGAGCCATTGTTTGCCGCCACCTGAGCAGCAGCGTGCTGCTCTGCGGGGCCCATTGTTCGCTTCCTCGCGGCGAGCTTTTTTCCATTGGCCTACTGCTACATCGCGGCGGCGATCCTTTTTTCGCGCTTATAACGAGCTCGAAATTTCCTCGTAGCCCTTTTTGCCCCCTTAAGGAACGACTTCGCAAACAGAGAGAGAGAGAGAGAGAGAGAGACAAGCCCAACTCTGAAAAACGAGCTCGCTCCTGCGCGGCTATTCATTCTGGAGCTCACCCCCGCGATGTAATTGCACTAACGAATAGTAGCAGCTACGTAGCTTTGGTTAGGATCGCGCGCGCATTCGTCTACTTGACGCAACAGCAGCCCTGCGAGCTTCCGGTTACGCCGTCCCCTCCCACTGCCTCTTTCTTACTCCGTTTCTCTGAAGTATATAGCTTTACAGCGTCCCCGCTCAACAAGTGCCAAATTTCGTTTACGTGCTCGAAATTGTTGTCATTCGCGCTTAAGCCGGCAAACAGATTAGTGCCACGCTCGCACGCACACAGCCGATCGTAGCCCCAGAATATACGTGTACTCAAGCCAGCCTCGGCATGGTGCGCGAGATAGATAAATGTATTAGAGCCTCGCGTTGCAAAGGCGCGCAATCGAATAACCTTGCTCGCGTTGCTTAGAATAACGATATTCAGGAGGAGCTCTTTTGTTTGCGACCGCAAGGCACGTATCCATCTGCCTCTGGCCAAGCGTGAAAACTGCTTTGCGCTTTGTATTTCAGCAAATGCTCGTGGCGTAGTTCGGCAAATGACGTAAGCGGATATAGCCCGCGGATGGGGCACCGTAACGCGTCCGCTTAATCAACGCAGATTTGTTTCCGACGAACCGGATTATAGGCGCAACGAATTGCGCAATGGATTATTACGTAATAAATAGAACCAGATTTACGAGCGAGGCTCCACAGTTTTCAGGAGGCTCGGGCGCTGCGCGAGGGACGCGCGCTTTATCAATGGCTAACGGGGCTATCTCGTTTTACCCCGGCCGACTCGCCCCGGACACACATGCGCGCAAAAGGCCCGTTTTTGCGACAGCCAGCCAAGTGTCAATCTGCGCCCGCAATACAGTTGGCCCTCGGAAGCGCCATTACACGCGAACACGGCCAAAGAAGAATCCGAGCCGAGAACAAAGAGGCGCAGCCGAGCAGTACAATCAAAGCAGGAGACGCGCGCGAAAGTCATCAATCACGCAGGCGTGCGCGGCGCGGCAGCGCGGAGCAACGGCATTCGGAAAGCGAGGTGCGAAGGCCTCTCGGCACTCGAGACAATGGATATCGCGTGTCGCGTCTCTCTCGCCTCGGCGAGACAAGTGCTTAATGCGCAGCAGCGCCAGCAGCAGCAGCGGCGGCGCACCTAGCTAAGTGCACCTCGGCTGGCTCGCGGCAGTGGATCGCTTTCTCAGGCTCGAGCTGTCGAACCGCCGCCGCCGCCGCCGCCGCGCCGGAGCTTGGCTAATCAGTGAGCCCCGCTCCACGGTGACGCTGTCCGGGATCAACGCCAAATATGATCCTAGGTAAACGCCGTTGGACGTGCATCCTCCTCCTCGCGCGGCTTTGCGTCACGCCAGTTTATTTGCCTAATAGTCGATTAGGCTAAATGCGAGCGGCGGCCATCCATCCGCAATGGAGGAGTGTCGCTTGTCGTGGCTGTGAGTCGGCATTTACGCGTGCGGGACAGGAGATGACTGCGATATACCTCCAGCGAAAGCTATGCGTCATATTTGGCCGGATGACACGGCGTTGTCAAGTCATCGGCCAGTGGATGCCAGGCAGCCTGGGGCGAGTCGCTGCTTCCAGGGGTACGACGCGCGGGTCAACGGACAAATTGAAAAAGAGATGGCTAGTATGCGGGAATGGAGATATTAAGCGTTGCTGGGAGCGGGAGCTTAATCCGGGGCGCAGACAGCTCGGAGCTTTGCAGGTGAGAGAGCGGCGAGCAAATGAAGTAGTCGTGGAGGGTGGGCGCTGCGCCAGCTCTGGATTTTGCCTCCATTAGCTAATAACGCGGCCGGATTCTCCTTGGGGCTACTCGCGAGTTCGAGCATAGAGGTGAGATAACCCTCTGCTCTTCTGTAGCTAGCGATCCCCCTCTTCCCATCGCACGGATGAGCTGCGAAGGATGATGATGGCAAATACCATGTGCGCTGTAGAGGTCGCTCGACAACTCTCGCTGCTGTCGTTGCCTTTTTGACGTCCCGCGAGGAGGGAATATATAGCCGCCGACAAAGCAGCCGCTTCGTCCGCGATCGTCTATAGTGATCTGTTCTGACGCTTTGTCTCTCTCGCTCTAATCAATTGATGAACGCGCGGCATGCAGAGAGCAAAAGCACCGCGCGCGCGCACGGCTATCAACGTCGAGCACATATCGAAGATTGTCGAAGAAAAGAAAAACCAACGGAGCGTGAAGGTATACAAGGCGGTGCTGGTCGACGTCCGTGAGTTGACCGGTTGTAAGGACGATTTGTCGCATCATCGTATCGTCTTTCTGGATGGCTCGAACAGAAACTTTCGGTGGAGCGTGTCTCTCGCGAACTAAGACCGCTTGCAGAACAGAGAGAGAGGGGGGGGGGCTACGTGCTCGCGTTATCAAACGCGGATGTATGTGTACGTGACTTACGGGTGTATTACTACGCAGCCAGCTCTTTCCAAAAGACAGCGAAACGCAGAGGTATAACCTTGCTAGCCGGCGGCAGTTTATTAGGGCGCTGTACGGCGCCTGAATTAATTTTAAATACACGGCCTCCCTCTCAGGAAAGAAGAAAAAAAGAAACGGAGAAAGCCATGATAACAAACCCAACTCTCTTTTACCTTACTTTCTGAAAACTCGTTAAGCTCTTTCCCTCTCTTACCGGATTAACGACTTTCATTAACGCGCGCTACCGTCCGATCTTTATATCGCAACCTGCTTTTTTTATTTATGCTCGTCTTTTAGCCGCGCTTTATCGTAAGCACTTTTATGTACGCGCCGCTGTAAAATATCAATTGCAGCCCCTCAAAGTCCGCTACCGGGATCCGCAGTTGCAGTCGACGGAATATTTTTTGCCCGCAGATCAGAACGAGAGAGAACGGAGATGGCGTATCGGGCGATTGTGTAGACTTGATCGGAAAGAGGAGTAGAGCTTGTTAGCATTCGATTACAAAAGTTTCGACATTCATTTCTGTGCTTGCGTATGGCTCTCTGCCGTTCAGCCTCAGTCATATCGATCAAGGTATCGGTAAAAAGAAACGCAAGCGAGAGAGAGAGAAAGAGAGCTTGTGGCGCTATCGCGCGGAGATTTACGCGAGATCAGGGAGGGAATTTATGTTTCGATATTTCAATCCGGGTATTCAAAGTAGATGCGTTTTTTCAAGAAGGGAAAAGCAATGAGAATAAGTTTGACGGATAGAAAAAAAAATGAATATAGGAGCGTAGGAGAGAGAGAGAGAGAGAAAGAAATACGCCGCGAAGCCAATTTATAGCCCCGATAG
The DNA here is from genome assembly GCF_024137745.1 of Phymastichus coffea. Classification (NCBI taxonomy): domain Eukaryota; kingdom Metazoa; phylum Arthropoda; class Insecta; order Hymenoptera; family Eulophidae; genus Phymastichus; species Phymastichus coffea. The sequence continues at coordinate 12,911,254 of NW_026706814.1, forward strand.
TTTTCATTGAACGGGAATATTTGAGCCGAGCTAGCCGAGCTCTCTTTCTCGGGTAACACCTTGAAAATTGCAGTAGCACGGTGGCGGCGGCAGCGTGCTGTTGGCTCTTTAAGCGCAGCCGGTGGCGCACGGCGGCGGACGTGTAAAAGAGCCAGCGGCTTCACTTCACTTTTTATCGGCAGTCAATGGATCTTTGAGTGTCGCTGGATTTTTCCTCGGCTTTTTGTTTCTGGTGACACACTGCCCTCCGGCAGTTTATCGCACTTTTTAAAAACGCTTTTGCATACAACGCGGCGTACTTGTGTTCGCAATTTATCACGGGCAAGTGCCATTACGTACCGGCCTGTCTTCGCATTTTCCTTTCGAATGCTAAACGAATGCTAAACGACGAAAGTTTAGCGTCGTCGAGGAGGAGGTCCTCGACAACAATCGCGTCACGTAATACGCATAGCAAACTTGGCAGTAAACATACGCAGACACGGGACAAAGCAGAGCAGTAAGGGAAGGCGAATCTCCGCGCGCACATAATTTGAAATGCGAATCTGGCAGACGCTTCTTGAGCCTCTTCACCTTGGTATGGGACTGTAGCCCACTCGAAGGTCGTTTGCGAATTCCGCCGGTCAAAGCCCGAAGCTCGCTCTTTAACAGTGCTTGCCGCAAAACGAGCAGACGGAGAGTGGCACTCGCTACTAGACTCGGAGAGAGTAGGAGAAGAAAAAGAGATGTCGCGCGGGTCAATCTGCAGGATAAGCCGAAGTGCGCGGCGCAGTCTTGGCACAACAATGCCACATCGCCGGAGGTGCTTTCTCTCTCTCTCTCTCGCCTTGAAATTTCCTACGAGAAGAGGAAGAAGAAGAGACGCGAGCTCAGTTTGCGTGGCCTGCGCGAAGAGCCATACCAGGCAATTTCTCTGCCGAGCACATCTTCTCTTCCTCCTCCCGCTTGGCAGCGGCTTAATACGCGATCGTCGTTGCGTGCGATGCATACGCTGTAATTTACCGAATTGAATGTCGCTGCAGGCTAACCGAGCCTGTCCCTCGCTCGTTTCTCTGTCTGTGTACTTGCTATTTTCGAGCGAGCGAGCCAAGATCGACAAACTTTGCCGGTCGTGTGCGACGACGAGCTGCCAACATTTTCTTTTCGTCTCTCGGGTGCGCGGCTATCGTCAATTGTCGAACATAACGCATTATCTATCAACTGGCGAACGGTCAAAACATTGAGATCGAAGCGAGAACGCGGTCAAACTATGAAATGCCAGTTGCCAGAGAAGAGCGAACAACAGAGCCAGCAAAGAGAATTAATTGAAGACGATTCGTCAGCAGCGCCGAACAAGCGTCCAGAGTTGGGCGCGCATAAAGAAAGAATAAAGATCTCAATGGATCATTCTTTTCGGACGAAGGATCTGAGCGTTATAAATATGCCAAAAAGTGCCCTTTCATTTGCGCCCATCGTGGACTGAGAAGGCCGACCGAATAGAGATGCTACGATAATTGTATAGCTTCTACGCGTTCAGTCGGCAGGACTGTATGGCTTTGAGTCCATCCTTCCTTCCTTCCTTCCTTCCTTCCTTCGTCAATGATTATCGCGTTATCACATCCCTATACTTTGGAAGTTACACGCCCGTTTATAGATTCTCGCGATGCAAGGGCTACCACATGTCATCCGGTCCGTTTATTATTTTTGTTTTATGTAGCTCCAAAACATAGGCGGATCGAGCCGTCGGGAATTGGAATATATATTGCGCGTCCGCCAGCCCGTACTGAATTTGGTTGAGTGAACACGGAAAAAAGCCAACATGTTATAAATTTTATCGCAGCTTTGAAAGCCTTTCAAAATTCGCGCGATCGCCATTAACTCGGCGAAATCCGCTTGGCAGCGTCATGATTCCAAGTCATTTAGATGCGGAGCATTGTGTAGTGTTGTGAAAAAGGTACGAAATGTGCGCGGGTCCGGCAAAGTACTTTGTAAGAGATGCACTGCCGAGCATGACCGCACGTAGTAACGTAGGCAAAACTCGAGGACGTATCGGCGGCGAGGGGAAGGGTCCGGGCGCCCCTCCCCCCTCCATCAAACGCGCCAAATGACATCGTTTAAAAACGGATGCAGCCTGCAGAAAGTGTCCTCTACGGAAACGCTCCTGTGTATCAGCGAAAAAGCGCAGCTACTCTCGGCCCCAACAATAATTTCCTGGGCGAAAAATTTAATTTGCTCGCCGCCGAGCTGCAATACGACCCCCTCTGCCCGTGCGTGTGTGCTTTTTTTCGTGACCAAGCTCTGCTACTCTCATGCAAATGAAAGCTTTGCATGTCGCGCTGGAATTAAAAATCAATAAGAGCTTCATTCAAATCGGACCGATGTTGCCTTCTCTTTTTGTCTGTTTAAATGTTTATTTAATTTCATTGACGATTGTTTGGGTTTTATATGAGCACTTAGCGGCGGCAAATATTGTCTCTTGCCACAAAGCCAACACTGAATAATAAATCATTGAAATGACCACGCAAAAAAGTAAAGACGGATTCTGATTGAGATTCGGTTTTTAACGTTTCGGGAAACATAATCTTGAAAAAAGATATACATATAACGAGTAATTTAATCGTCGTTTATTTCCAACTTTTCATAAATATCTTGTTCACTTTCATCCGTGAGCGCCGCGCTGTCAAAGTATTTATGTAGATGAAGCTTTTTACGGCGTGATTTTGCCAGCAAAATAAAGAGAAAGAGCAGGCCACAGGCAAGATTATCCATTTCCATCAGCAGTATTGCCAATACAAATAATAAAAAGCATAATATATGTGCTCGATTTGAAGCGAGAATCCGGTAATATTCGCTGCATACGAGCGAGGCTTAACCTTCCGATAAAAAGAGAAAAAGAGACAAACTCACATTTCGCGTCATAAACGTTGACAGCACTGTTATTAGCTATATGTTAGAGCAATTTTCACACGGACCCTTGCTCTGTTTTTTGCGGATACTCGAAAATTCAAGGATAAAATATAGCGTCTGCGAATTCCTTGCGCGCCTACTTTGTTTTTCTTTTGGTTTTGGTTTTGGTTTTTGTCTCGCTGAGATATGCATTTGCCGAGATCGTGTTAAGCGGAGGCTAGAAAAAAGATGCGGAGACGATGACGAATGGTAACGCAGAGAGATATTTATTTGGACGTTGGTTAAATAATTCACACGGCGCTTTGTTTTCGTTGGCTTTCAAAAGAATAATGCTCTAAGTCAATGCTGATCATTATCGAGCGCAAGCGCAAGGAAAAATGCCACCAGAGGCAAGCCATTAATTACGAAGATGTTGTTGCTAGGAGCATAAGAGAGGAAAAAAAGTATAATGCAAAAGCGGCAACGAATTAGCCGAGGGCGAATTGTGCGATCGCGCGCGTAAAAGTAAAGATAGACGCTCGTGAGCGGCAGCGAAGGAGGAGTCGCGCTAGTAGATTCGTACTCGAGCCGTACAGCCGAGGCCTGAAGCGATGCTAGGCCATTTGTTTATGCGATTTTTAAGATTTTTTTCCGCGTGCCACGGCAACACTTTGAAGGCCTCGAGAGGCTCACTTCATCCGTCAACGGCTGAACGAGGGAAAGAGAAGCGAGCTGAAGCGCGAGCTGCGATGATTCATCGTGGCTACTGCCGAGGCGGCTGCTGCTCTCTTCTCTTGCTTGCGCAAGATATCCTCGCGGATGTATAGCGAGATGCGCTTGGACGATTCGGCCGCGGGAGTGTTACGTACTCGGATATCGAGAGCAGATCTTTTTCCGATGGCTTCTCCTCCGCTCGCAGCCCCCTTTCAAAATTTTACTCTCGCCTCTGCGATCCATATTTTATCTGGTTTTTATATTAAAATAACCAACTCTCGCGACGAAAATTAATTAACGATTATTCTTGCTCTGCTTGTTTCAGGTAAGCAATGTTTCACCATATTTACACGCGTAGAGGAGAGACACGTACGCTGTCGGGTGTATATTTCATACGAGAAAGGGCGCGGAAAGCGTAGCAGCCGGAAAGGCCGCAGGTAAAAAATTGTGAATAATATCTAGGAAAACCAATATAAATGGGTCGTAAACAGAGCAGAAATAGCGCGATAAAAAGGCGAAACACGTGTGGAGAGAGAGAAAGAGAGAGAATCAGCGTAAAGTACAACTCGAAGTGTGCGGGGAGAGACTGCAAACCACATAATGCGTGTTCCATTTGGTCGCGGGAAAAGCTGTTACTTAACTAAGAACTTGGGCCCCCTCTGAAAGATATCCCAGTGCAAAGAGAGAGAGAGAGAGAGAGAGAGAGAGAGAGCGGCGGAAAGGGGCGGGTAAATATGTTTTTATAATGTCCGGTAGGCCATAGGTAGGTTGATGCATCGCGCGTAAGCATGCATCCGCCTGGGGTAACGTTAGCTAGGTAGTTATATATATATATATATATATATATATATATATATATATATATATATATATATATATATATAAAGCACGCTGCGCACATGCACGCGGAGAGCAAGAGGATCGCCGCAGCGCCAATGTGCACTCGGGTCGGTCGAGAAAGGTTTCTCTCTAGGGCGAAGGAGGAGCAGCTCGGGCTGCGCCGATAGGCCGTGAAATATGGCGCGCAGATGACCGATAACAACGGTAGCCGCGAGGAGTCCGCGCAAGGAAAAAACTCTCTAATGCTAAAGATCCGAGCTGTACAGTGGATTTTCTATAGCGGCGCGCGTCACTGAAATCGTCGTCGCAATACCAAAGCCGCTTACCGTCGAACGGCAAATTGACGGGCAGCGACGTGCGAGAGCCTCATTTTCGCATCGACGCCGGCTGTCGCTTGCATTCGCGTACGATACGAGAGCGCCGCGCGCTCGACCAAAGGACACTGAAAATGTTGAAAAGCGTCGAAAACCATCTCTGCGTAGTGGCGCAAGCGCGAGTCGGAGGGAGGTCAGCAGAGAGCATTAGAAATTTATCGCGATCGTCACTGCGGATCTCGCACTTTGCCATCGCTGGCCGTGTCGGAGCGCGATCAATCGTCCAAAAACTTAATGGACGGCGCGGCGCTCTTTGCGATCGGCGGCCGCAGCAGCTCCCTCTCTCTTTTTTCCGTTGGTCATGAGTTATGAGTTATGTGTTTTCGTGCGCTGCCGCAGCACTCGCGCACCTCGTGTCGTTTGTTTTGCTCACACGGACTTTCTAGCATTAATAAGCTCTCCGAAAGTTCGATTGCCAGCGCGCGATAATAAAGTGGCGCGCGAGACTGATTTACGTGCATAATTTACAGCCGGCCGGCAGGCGGATGACAATAAAATTTGGATTCCCTCTTTTTCTGCTTCTCCAAGCCCTCGTAATCTGCTTGTCTCTCTATATATAACCCGAGCGCGATATATACCGTTGTAATGTGATTGAGCGCCGAAGGCAATGTTCGTGCGGCGATATAGTTTACGGTCGGTCATCATTGCCGGGCATCGGATGAAATTGTCCGATTCGATGACTCGCGGCATTTTTCTTTTTATCCGGCGCGTGTTGGACGACACGCGCTAAGCGGCTTATGTCATTGCTCGTTGGCTCCGATTCAGTTCGCTGGCGAGCTCACCTCGTTGAAAAATGATTAATGTACGCGGTGCTTCGCTACTTTTTATTCAATAGCGCTGCCAACTTGCCCGCTAGACAGATCTCTCGTCTCTTGCATGTCGGTATCTCTTTTCTTCGCTGTGGGCGGCACTGCTCGGTGAAATTTCGTAGAAGCCCATAAAGCAGGATTGAGTTAGACGTGAAACCTCGCTACTAACGTACCGTTACACTTGGAGGGTTACCTGATGAATAACGCCCCCCCCCCTCCCTCAGCTTTTGATCAAATACGCTTAATTGACCAAAGCTCCTCATATATAACAGCTCGGTAAGCTGCTGCACTCGGTTTGCGAGGGCTGTGTCGATGCATCAACCGCAAACCTAACTCCGGACATTTTTTCCCCGAAGCAAATGCAGCAGACTTCAAGGCTGCCACGTGCTGTCCTCGTGTCGCGCTCGCGTTGTTCTGCTCTCTCGCGGCGAGTACGCCAGTCGTGGGATCAATAGCCGGGCGAATTCGCCGAGCTCGATAATTATTCAAGGGCGTGTACGCGTGCGCGGAGGAAGAGGCAGGATGGGCGGGGGGGGGGGGGGGGGGAGCAAAAAGCGAAAGCCGCAGCCAGGAGGATACTTGCTCGATAATTTATTGACTCGAAGTAGCGAAACTCGATTAGACTTTGTCAGTTGGATGAGAAAACGGAAATCCAGTGGAGCAAGCGGATTTCCCATCTCGTCTTTCGCATCGCGCGCCCATTGCTTTTACTGCAAGCAAAGCCCTCTCGCTCGAGCGCTATCTCCGTGCCTTTTTCCCGCTGCGAGCGCGACGCGCGGACGATGACGATTCCCCGGCTATCTCTCTCTCGAATCAAAACTTGCTACTCCGCCGTGGCGGTAGCCTGAAAAAGCCAGTCTCGATCGGATAATTTCGTTACATTGCGCCGGTATCGCGCTCGCCCCGGCAATCGACCATGCTTTATCAGAGCGTCCTCATCGCGCCCTCGTCGCGCCCTCATCGCGCCGAGGCGCTCGATTCCGCGCCGAGCCGCTCGATTACGCGCCGAGTTTCTCGTCTATCGACGCGGGGCTTCTGTTTTTATCCCCGCGGATCCGATCTCTCCGACTGCGCTCGTTTTACTTTGCCGACAGTTCGCGCCGACGAATTTTCCATTTCTCTCTTGTTTGCGAGCTCCTCTCGGCGATATACGCTTCCAGGACAGCCAAGACCAAACGTCGTCTTCCTTACGAAAACTTTTCGCCGGAAACTGACTGCCCGTAAATAAGTCGAGCGAATCAAAGCGCTCGACAATCTCTTTGGAATGTGCCTGATCTTCTCGCGCACCATTGTCAATTCAGTCGGATGAAAGCGGCCACTCGGAACCGGTCAAGCGTAATCAATCATAATATAACGCACTCGGGATCAGAAGCCTCGGCTCCCCCTCCCCTCAGCAACAACAATCTCTCCGACGTCTAATTCGATAAAAATCACGGCGTTTCACATTTAATATCGCGCCAGGTCTCTGCGCGCAACTCGCCAAGACCACACGCGCGTACAGCTGCGATCGCGCGAAATCAGGAAAGCTCGCTGTCTCGCGCTCGACTCGCGCCAAATGGGCTTTTAATAACGCGTCTCCGCGAAAAATCAATAGGGCGTGTAAGGCGTGCGAAGCAAGAGAGCCGAAGCATCGCTTGCTCGTTAGTCCCGGAGCCCTTTCTGCGCGTGTGCGCGGTAGGCAAGCGCGTCATTAATCAAACGTCGATTTTTTTTTTCATTGCCGCGCAGTCGGCCGCGCCTCCAGCCTGAGCTTGGTCGCGCGCGCGCGCGCGATAAGAACTACACCGGTTAAGAGTCGCGGCTAGCTGTGCGCCCCGTTTCGGCCCTCGCCCGTCGCGCGAGCTTTCGTCCGCTTTGCCGCCCGCTAAAATCCATTGACCTCGCGGACGTGTTACGTTGCTTGGATTTGGTTTCGCCTGTCTGACGTCCGAGCTGCGATTCTCGCGATAAGTGATGAGCATCGAAATTAGGCGCTGCAGTCGTTATAGTTTAGTTACAAGGACAGCTTGCGGAGTCTCGTCATCGCGAGCAGACAACGCACGGCGCGTTCTTCCGAGGCGGAGATTGCCGACGAGAAAGCGGTGTGCAAGCGTTGCTCGTCCGTCGAGCGCGTAATTGGCGTTGGGACGCGCGCCTCTCGCTCTCGGATAAAAATCCGAATACGCGCTTGCATCGGAATGGGCTGAAAAGTGCGAAATGTAACACGAGTCAGAGGAGAGTGGCGCGTAGAACGAGGACGAGCGGCGGTCCGCAGCGGCTGCGGCCGAGCAGGGGAGAGCGCGCGCCTTCGGGACAGATATTCCGTGTACGTGTGCGGGCATGGCGTGACAGGCACGGCACCTTGCTGATCATAGATTGGAACGAGAATAACGCCAGTCAGCAAGCTTACCGATATAACGAAGCCCAGGAGGTAGCTGCGCGAACGCCTCTTTCAACGCGTGACCCGCCACGCCGCTCTCGACTTCTTTCTTTTGCCTTCGTCGAACTGCTTCGCCGTCTCGATCAATATTACCATCGCCGTGGATCAATGCTTCACTCTCTCGTAGGTGTCGAGTCGCTCGCTCGCGGGCCACCCCCTCGAGCTGCCTTCCGCGGCATAATCGCCACAGATTACACTTCCGAATCTTGATCGATTGCCACTCGTATGTTTAGCTTGAAAATAGCGGGCTGAACCGAGACCCGAGTGAAGGGCGGAAAGAGAGTAATTTTCTAATGCGAAAAGTGAGCAGCGTCGTTAAGAAACAATTAGCTGCGTAATTGGATGGAATCAATGGAGCGCGCGAGCAGTTGTCGAGGACGGAGCAGCCACGTCGATGGTTTACCACATCAGAGGCCACCGCTAATTATGTACGGCCACGCGCTCTCTCTCTCTCTCTCTCTCTCTCTCTCTCTCTCTCTCTCTCTGCCGTGAAAAAGCTCGCCTGCGCTACAACGCACACCCGCCGCTCTCGTTAATTCGTTCGCCTTGCGCGCGCCATGTGCCTCCTTTTCCTCATTGTCGCGTCGGCGTCGAGCCTCCGCAGCTCGTTACACATGTAGCGCCGATGCTTGAATGGTCGATTGTTGTGATAACAAGCCCATTGTGTGCGTGCCCTCGGAACGAAAAACTTTCGCGAAATTGATTTTCTCGCGCGGCTCTCGCTCTTTCGCGCGTTTATGCAAAAATCCGCTCGCGCGCGCGCATCGGCTTCAATGACTAACGAGCAACAATTAATTCGTAATTTATAGCGACGGCCACTCCAATAGCCTCCGCTTCGCATGAAATATTCGCGTGGCTCCGTAATAATTGGCCGCGTTCAAGCTCGTTGTGTTTTTTTTCGCGCACGCGCATAAAAGCAAACGCGTGGGATATTTTGCACGAAACTCGATCTCCCTCTCTCTCTCTCTCTCTCTCTCTCACCCGAATAATTCTTCTTTCACGGTGGTGGTGCGCTGCTCGGGTGTCGTGCCGCAAAATAAATGATTGGCCCGACTCTCGCGAGAGCCTAAAGAGTTGTGCGGTTGGACGCGCAGACGGACGACGTGCCAAATGTTGCGGGGTGTGTCGCGACCGCAAAAAAGTCGTTCGAAATCTCCTGCACAGAATTGAAAATGTAAATTATTACAACCAAGTCCGAGCCTTCGAAGCTCGTCGCGAGATGAGACGATCAGTATGGGCTAATTATACGTACTTTCGAGCGTCCAATAAGTTAGTTCTTAATAGAGGCCGGCAGCTTAAGTGATTTTTGAAGGCTTATTTGCCCGAGAAAGCTTTTTGTTGGCTTTTATTTTTCGCTTCGGCCAATTACAATGGAATACCTCTTTGTGCGGCTTTACTCGAGTGAAAAGCAACAGCAGCGGCGCGATATCGTTCAGTATTTAGCGTCGACTCTCTCGCTGACGAGATCGCCCTTGGAGTCATTCGAATAATTTGGTTTGAAAAAGGAGGGGAGACGCGCGCGCAGCTGGAGAAAGTCGCGACTTTAAAGCGACTGAGGTCTTCGAGGGAGAGCACCCGCGCTCCCCGCTTAGTCCCAAGTGCGATATTTGAATTTGGGATTTTGATTTCGACAATCGCATTTGTCCTAAGATTCTCATCCGATTACCCATAAGATTGATCTCGCGACCCTTTGCACTTGTGCGTGCGACTTCCTTTCTCATGCGCTTACGTAGCTGTTTACTCAAAAACGAGTATTAGCGCCCTTAATTTTAATCCTCTAAGTTGTTTATTCACGAGGGCGACAGCAAATGATACTACAAGACGACGAGCCACTTATTGCATTTCATTATCGCTAAGTAAGCTCGTTATAACGTCGGCCTTTTATTGTTGAATATGCACGCTTCATTCCATCCTTATACGCAGTTTTATTGAACAAATATTTCAATAAAATTGGGAAGAAAGGGGCGACAATAAGAAAGAAGGAGACAGCGAAGAAAGTTTAATAAGCAGTTAAGGAAAAGGCTGCGTTCGATAACTCAGTGAAATACGATGGTCGTTCATCGTCGCTCAACGGCGCAATAAAGCGTATAGCCGGACTACATAAAATAATAAGCGCGTCGAAGTAACTGTGATTGAAAGTGCTGTGCAAGGGTTGCTGCGAGCATCTGGGGACAAGCGGGAGCGCCTGGGCGATCGCAATTTAATAATGCCTCGATTTTCTGATCGATTAGGCTGCTGCGAAGAAGGGCTGTGCGACGCGCTTTAACACGGGCCGTCATATTTTAGAGCGCGATAATTCCGAGCGGGACGTGTGCGCGCGGAGCGCGCAGCTGCTGCTGCTGCTGCTGCTGCTGCTGCCGCTGGCCAAACTTTCGGAAGTACGAACGAGGGAGAAGTCATCGTAAGTCATTCGGCACGCGTGTAGTCTTGTCCTCGTGGGACTGCGCTGCAGGTATCGACGTGCAGAGCCATATTTTTCGGCAGCGAGCTTCGTCCACGGAGACCCTGTGTTTTCCTTTTTCCTTTTTCTTCTTTCTTCCGAAGGGGATGACAGTTCGATTTCACGCTTCCCAACGCCAGTCGACTTACTCCTCGGCCGCATTGCGCCTAATATTAATGGTTGCTACGTGGGTAAAATCGTTACTTTCCTTGTTTCTTTTTTTGATTCTTTATGATTTTTCAGCAACGTGTCGTACATGCTCGACGCTAATGGACTGCTTTATTAATTTTTTATTTTCGCCCTCTTTTTTCTTCTTGCGCGACTATGCCCGCTGAATTGTAAAAAGCTCATTATCTTGCAGTCGCTTCGCGATACGTCGATGGCAGAAAGAAAAGAAATAAAAAATCGTCGACCGCGAGTGATGGAAATTTGAACGCACGTCTGATTTGCATGCAGTTAGTCGAGCCACCCTACTTACGTTCGGGGGCCTCTTTATCGACTTGGCCGTGCACACGGTCTGCAACCATCTCGACTAACAATCAATGAAATCCACGGCTCGTTGCTCTGGGGGTCACGTGTCAATTAGAGTTGGTGTGCGTTAGGCACTCGGCCGCAATTCGCACTTAGGCAAGCCACGTGTCGGGAGTCATCCGGCGAATAAAAGTTCGGGAGAGCGATTGCTCCCGTACGGGCGCAAGTGTATTAATTTCTTACAAATCCGCACGCTGCAACGGCGCACATGTGGCGCGGGCGCAAAGAAAGAAAAAAAGAATACACGCGTACGTACGGCCGGCGCGGAGTTATTCTAATGGAGTACGTTGGCAGGCGACAATGGAGCTGCAATTTTTTCGTTGTTGCTGCTCTCCGCGGGGAAGGGTGGAGGTGGGGGGGGGGGGGGGGGGGAAGCGAACGACGCCATTGTTCACTATGACGCGGGTTCGATGCACTTGTGCGCCCCTTGACTGGCGGCTCTTCGGGATGAATTTACGTGCTCTAACGCGTAATCGTAACGCGAGTCCGCGTCACCTCGGCATGCTAATGCCTATAATTCCTCTCGCCTCTACGTCTCTGACAACAAGCGAGAAATTCGTACGTGGCGTTGAAAACGGTCAATTACGAAGAATAATCGCCCTCCGCTTATTAAATTATTCGAGATAACGAAGCGAGCACGTGTGAGTAATTGCGTCACACAGTCGATAAAAGAGCCACTTAATGGCGCTGTGCGCATTCGCAAATTGTCGAAAGAAAAAAGGAAAGAGGAACGCACGTCGATCGCGTAACAAGTGCCCAAGGAACAATGGGATCAGCCGCGAAACAATGCTGCGAAGAAAAGAACGGAAAATAATTAAATGTCAGGGCTGCGAGTGTGCGCGAGCGATAAGTCGAGAAAGGGGCCGGTCGGGGGGTGAAAGGGGCTTCGCGTTGCACTGCGCGCGTGCGACAGATGTGTAAGCAGCGCGTGCCGCATGGAAAATATGCGAAATGCTCTAATTGAGTAGTCGCGTCGCACTGGGCGGCTTGCGAATTTCGCTGGCGGTTATTTCGCCGGAGAGTCATGCATACGGCCGAATGGAAATGGGCGCGAGAGGCTATTGTACGGGCTGGGCGACGAGAGCGCCACTTTGTCGGTCTGTTTAACGATGGCGTTCGGACCACAGCGCTGGAAATGTTCGATCGACGAGTGCGCGATAAACGCCGAAAAGAGTAAATGGCGTTGAGTGGTGTCTTCCTGCGCGGCAAGTTGACAAAATGAGCCGACCACGTCAGTTCTGGGAAGGGATTCGAGATAAGGCGTATGCGGCTTTGCGCGACAACGATTGTCATTCACGCGCCAGATCAAGGCATTTAACAAGTGTCAGCGATTTCTCGAAAAAGGGCCAGCAACAACGGTATAACGCGTACAATTGACAAGGAGCGCCGCGCGTCAGTCATCCGTGTCGTTTTAACGAAGATAAAACAGGGCGCGCGCGGAGCGGCATTGCGGCCATTAACACTTATTTACACTAATCTATCTTCGTTTGGGGTCATTCCGGGGAGGGCTGGCACCGTGCAGCCAGCGCTTTCGATACTTTAGCGGATTAATTTGCAGCGAACGCCCGGGTGATCAGCTTCTAGTAGCCTCTCTCTCTCTCTCGCTCTCAATGCGCTTTATGCGGTTGGTTTTCAATGAAATTTACGCCCGGCCCTCGATCGCGGTTATTCCGGCGTAAATCAGGCGTGAATGCATCGAAAGCCGCTGGCTGATGCTCGTAAAAGCCCCGCGCCGCGTCGCGCTTCGCCTTTTTCAGCAAATACAGGCAAGAGAGGCAAGCAGCATTATGGCCGCGGGGGCAAGCTGCAAGAACAATATTGGCCGAGCCTAATAAGCCTTGATCAGCAGCAGGAGCGGCGCGCGGCGGCCACGCTAAAAGCAGGCTGAACATGAAAAAGTGGAGCGTGGCGCGACGGCAAGAAGCGTCTTAAAGTATCAAACTTATCCGACCGAGTGCGCCTCGCTTGCGCCACGCTTGCGCCTCGCTTGCGCCTCGAGTCTTAAGGGATATATGCGATGCGGCGCTATTAGCGCGTACGCCGAGCTGCATCTGGAAAGCCGCTAAATCGCCGGCAAATTGCCTCGTAAAAATGTATCGTCTACCTTTCTCTCTCTCTCGCTCGAAAATTGCGCATCGCAGCGATATAGCTGCTGCTCGTCCCTCAAATCAGAAGCTACTGCTATCCGTGTGCTGCAGCTCCTTAGGCCCTTTATTTTCGCTTCCAAAGCTTCGCATCCAAAGCTCGCGGCATTAAAAAATTTTTTTACGCGCAAATCAAGTGGCTTCTCCCTAGCTCTCGTCCTCGCCAGTAAAGAAACAGACTGCCGGACAAGTGCTCTCCTTCTAATTACTTTTCTCGTTCCTTTTTCAATTCTCCGGACGAAGTAGGTTAATTTCAAGTAGCTATTAAAATTTCCACTTTAATGAGAGTCACGCAGGATGCATATTTCAATGGGCGCGCGCGCGAGAACACGTTTTTAATGGTGAATTACAGCTTGACGTTGCTGTTGCTCGGGCGATGAGTGGGCAGATTAAAAATAGTTGCCTGCCGAGGGGGAAGATGCGACGAATAACGTTTAATGTACTCGCGTTAACCCAATTGCGCTCGTCCAAACTACGCACGCCGAGAGACGCGCTCGCGACGTCTTTCTGTTTTTACACTCGGCCTCGTGGTCGAATCGATGATACGGCCCATGATGAAGCCACTCGTCACAAAGGGACAAGCAAAAAAGGAAGAGAGAGAGGCGCTATTTTGGTGCGCGTGCCTTTTTACGCCCCGATCATTCTCTCCCGGTCGATCATTTGACGGCTGACTGACAGCACGCGGCGGCGGCGGCGGCTGCTGCTGCTGCTGCTGCTGCCACATCTGTAATCGAGAGGCTCGGCGTTCTCTTCTCTCTCGGGGCGCGAGGAAAAAAAATACAAGACAGCCAGAATCTCGAGGCGAGAGTAGCGGAGCTGCTGGAATATATAGACGAAAAATACGTAGCTGAACCGAGTGGATCGCTGACTTTTAATTCGTGAGGATGAAGAGGGAAGAGTAGAAGGTCGGCTTGGTCATCTGACAAGTATATTTGGATCGGTCCAATCTACCGTTGTCGCGATTGCTGCGAGGAATGAATGGGCAGGCAAAAAACTAAAGTTCCGCTACAGAGTCCCTTTTGGTAAGGGCCTCACGTGTACGAGGTAAAAGAGTCCTTTCACGGTCAGGCTCTGTCTTGAGTTTGCGTCGCGAGCCGCGAGCATGAATGGTGCCTTGTATACGAGAAGAGTCAGCCGAAGCGATGAGCCGTCTTCTGGTCGTTACCGCCGGCAGCGTGACGAGCGCGGAAATAAACCGAAGGGAGGGCATTAGAATAACAAGAAGATGAAGTTTCGGATGAAGACGGGCGGAAGGCTCCCATTTCCCATCTCGACGCCAAACACCTAGGGAAAAGGCTGTCGTAGTCGTATGCCCAAGGAGTTGTAGTAGCAATAGACAGGATGAGAAAAGAAAGGAAAGGAAAAACTTTGATATGCTTCCCCTTCCGGTCGCGTTACAGCGATGCTTATTTCCATCGCTTCCATCGGTCGCGATGCTTTTCGCGCCAAGCAACTGCCGCAGTTCCTGGCGTTGCAACGTGGCTTCCGCTAATTCTGCAAACATCGCGACGCACGAGCAGCGGAATAAAAAGGAAACGAAGCTGCGGCCGGCGAGTTGAATACAGTTAACAAGTCATTGGCCAACTTCTCGGCTTCCAGCGCGATGCTTTTGAACGGCGGGGCACAGTCATACATACGAGAGAGCGGATTCACGTCTCGCGATTTCAAAGGGCTGCTCTTTCGTGAGAAATGGACTTTCATACGGCTGTCCCGAACATGATGGATGCCCGTGTTCACATTCAGGACGAAAAAGAAAGAAGTAGTTGCATTGACTTTCATTGGGCGTTCGCCGATTCACGCTGCTACCGCCGCGGCGACTCGATCCACATCCACTTTCGGAATTTTTATGCAGAGTAGCCTTCTGCTGCGCTCACACGTCAGACGTCGTAAAACCCGTCTGAATTTTTTACGCCCGCTCGATAGGAGGGCCGCGGGGGCGAAGACGAGACGCTGCCTGCCTGGGAAGCGATTGTTTTCACAAGGCTTCGTCAGCTGTGTATATACAGCGCTTGGAAGAGCAACGGGTTACGGGGCCATAGGTGAGCGCGAGGCGCACGGCATATTTTTGGCCAGAAGTCAAATTTCGAGTGCAGGACAAACAGAACGGGGTCGAGCGATGGGGACCTAGTTCTGGAGCCAACTCTTTTTTCAATTTACATGTAGCCTAGCTGTATCGTAGATTTCGTTGGTACTCTTTCATCTTGCAAACCATTCGTGTGCGAATCGCTTGTTTGTTGCAGGTAAGCGCGTGAATTGGAAGCGAGGAAGCCGTCTGCATTGCTAATTTTCTTTTCCATTGTGAGTACAGACGAAAAACATGACGAACAAACGTGCAAAAGCAAAATTGGCACGTGGCAAGGACTTGTCGAGCGATTAATGTTTGCCAGCGTGTTCTCGTGTTTTTGTCGGATGGGGAACGCGAGCCATATTTTTCCAGCTCTTCAATCTCCGTTTATCCGAATCCATTAGAACGTGAAACTAGTACTTGAAGCGTCCCGAAATAGTGAACAAGAGGAGATACCTCGTTGGCAAGTCGTAAATAAAAGTCTGAAGCAACAATTTTACGTGGCTGAGTCAGCTCTCGTGGAGGCGCGACGATGAGAAGATGCTCGAAATTAAAAATAAAGGAAAGTCGGGGAAAAAGAAGGTAGGAGCGCGCGCGCGAAGGAAAGTGGTGCTTGTGCAGTGCATGCGGGCAGACTGGCAATTGAAATCGTTAGCGCTCACCTAAGCGGCGACCCCATGACTCAGCTCGATCCCTCTACGTGATTTTTCGGGAAAGCCCGGGCGCCGCCGTTATAAAAGCGCACTCGTGCGTAATAACGCGAAGACAACCGGGCCCCACGTTCGATTTCGCGACGACGACGACGACGACGACGACGACCGGGACGAGTCGCAAGTCAGCCTCGCGTCGAATACGAATAGTCGGCGTAAAAAAAGAGAAGCGTGCCGTAAAAGCCAATGACAAAAGGGATCATCAGATATATCGCGCGGCTAGCTATGCTTCCAACTGCCAGATAAGAAAGTGCAAGCCAAGCTTTCTCGCTCGCAAGCTGCGATGGGGGATCAGCGATTAGTAGCCCGAAAGATCGAACGACGCCTCGCTGCCTCCTCCTCTCGAATGCTTCCCGAATAGCCCGAGTAAAAGTAATCACGCTTCTACTGTTCCGCACGCTCTAGTAATCCATGCATGGCTTTCAATAAAATTGCCTGGCACGCGCTGCTTTCAGCTAGCGCGCTCTCGCTCGCTCTGTGGCCAACAATTTTTTTAGCGTTATTTATTATTCGTATGCCACGCCGCAAGCGGATAGAGAGAGAGAGAAAGAGAGAGAGAGAGAGAGAGAGAACACACACAGAGCAGCGGTATATACGATCGATACGGCTTTTGGCCAGATAAAAACGGTTGCACGTTCAAAATCATCTCTGGCCATCATTTTCTCTATCAAATATTGAATTTTTCATTTAAGCGGATGGGTAGGGCCAAAAATAAAACAAGGCTGCTCGCTTGTGTAATAAAAATTTCAAAGGCCTTCTCTCTCTCTCTCTCTCTCTCTCTCTCTCTCTCTCTCTCTCTCGTGCGCTCGTATGTTCTGCTGCCGATGTTCTCCGATCTATCACACCAAGTTTTTCATCTCGATTCCCACGAAGACATTCTCAGATAATAGGAAAATCGCGCTGGCATAAAGGAAAACACAAGCTCGAGAAAGGGCGCGCCAAGGAGATTGAAATCGAGCGCGCAAAGGCGGAAGGAGACGAAAGAAAACACACAGAGGCGCGGAGGACGCGAGACAAAGACAAGACATTTGCGCGAGAGCAATATCGGCTGATCCCCTCGACGGCAGCCTGCGCCAGAATGGACATGACACCGCAGGATATTAAAATATTAGCGGCCTCATTTCTCTCGGTTTGGCAGTCAGCGCCAGACATCGCGCGCGCGCGCGCGTGTGTGTGTGTGTATGAGAATACGTGTACCTGCCAGAAAAACGTGACTCGAGATTTTTCGGGGAATGCGCCTGGCGACTCTGCGAGGAAAAGTGGCGTGAAAAATCGCCCCGACTCATCCTCGATTACTGCAGGACTGCCTGCCGGCGTATTAATGGCCTGTCAGCCAAGCTATTATCGGCCGCGTTTACCCTCCGCGTTTACACGAAAGGAGCAGCCGTACAGCGTGGGCCCTAACTCGCTGCTCTGGCGGCGTCGTTTGAATTTCAATTCCGATTCAGCCGCGACCATTTTACACTCGACGCTCTCATTGTGCGCGCGTCTTTTGCCTTTCGATTTGCCTGTTTACTCATGTAAGTAAGAAGGGTCGGCCCTCCCAGTGGCTCATTTTTTCTTTCTATCCTATGCAGAACGTCCTTGGTCGCGCTTGCCGGGAGAAAAATTAGCGCACGCACTCGATTGCCGATAGAGCGTGCGAACAACTCGAATCGAAGCACTGGGAAATTCGGTTGGCCGAGCGACTCTATTCCTCGCCCGTGGAGGCGCCGAAATTGCAGCCATCGGCTTCCAAAGAGCACGCGTGCGCAGCAAGGCACGTATCGCCTATAATTCGCAAAAGGTGTCTCCCGGGCCCGGGCACCACAGCTGGCTCGCGCGAGACGCGGCCAAGAGACGGACCGCGACGGAAATACAACGGAGACGCCTCATTACTCGCGAGTTTACGAGCCGCCGAGGGAAGCTCGCTCGCCAGACGATGCTCCTCCTGCTCGCGCGGCTGTAAAAAATATAACGCGCGCCTCGACTGGCCCTCGCGCGAGGCGCCGCCAGCGGCCTCGCCGATGCGAACGTTGCCTCGCGTTTATCGTACGCGCGATTTCGGCGGCTTCGGTTCGAGCTACAGCGGCTCGCACCGGCGGATTCGCGCGAAACCCTCTTTTTCGTGCTCTGATAAATTTATGGCTGGCAATCAGTGCAAGCAAAAGTTGGGAGTTTGCCGAAGAAAAATATCGAGTTGCGAGTAGTTTAATGAAAATGGAAAAGATCTCTAGGCCAAGTAGCACTAGTAGGGAGAATAGGAAGAAAGACGGAATCCACAGTCTAATCCGGCGAAGAAAAATCGAGCTGCCTCGCGAAGAAGAATGAGTAATATCCGATGAAACCGAAGTGTAACGGCGTGCCTACACTCGAGAATAACTCGAAGGAAAAAGATAAATGTCGCGCCTAAGCACGGCGGTCCTGGCCCTGTCCCTCTTCTCCTTCGGCTTTCCCGGGCGATGCAGCTTGATTGCAAGGGCTCTGAAAAATGAGACTCCGCCGCCCGCGCCGCCGGCGAGCAAGGACGATTTATCATCGGCGCCAACCACGGCGACAACGACGACGACGACGACGCACTTCTCGCGGTTTGCCCGCGAGCAGCTCGCGACTGCCCCGGGACTTCTCTCCGACACCTGCAACTTTCTTCTCGTCTGTCTCTCCGTCTGACTGTCTGGTTGCTTTATGCAGCTTGTAAGTTTTCCCCGTCCTGTGCTTCACTCCCGGCGCCCTCCAGCGCTATCTGTCTCGCTCTGAATATTTACTCTAGCGTTTCCGCGCTCGCTGCGCGCCTCTTTTCCTGCCGACTTCTCCGTAGGTGGATCGACGCGTCCACTCGCCCGTCCGAGCGCCCGCCAAGATTAAACCGGCCGCCGCTCGAAAAACTCACATATGCGTTGCCGAGATAGGCGCACCCTCTAAATCCTAACTCCATTCACACTTTTTAATTAATCGGAGTTGCGTTCTATACGCGCTGGGCAAAAATTGAAACGAGCGAACGCGCGAGACGACCAAAATACAATAGGGGGGTCGGGAGGAAAACGATCCAGACGAGTTTACTGTGACACAGTCTGCTGCTGATCGACAAAGCCGTACGCACCCGCTCATAAAGCTCCGAATGAAAAAAAGGAAAGAAAAAAAAACGCGGTGCCTTTATTGCGAGGTGTGTACGCGGAAAGTGGCCGCATGCGCGCGCGCGTGTAGTATATGATAGGGCGAAGGGTGTCGCGTAACAATCCTTTTCGACACACGATTACGCTCATTATTTCGGCAGATCGGCTAGAGGCAACTTTATGTATCCGAAGTGAGGAATATCAGCATGGTCACGAGCTCTTTTCGTTACGGCTTGGACAAGACCATAAATCAAAGTAATCTGAAATATCGGGCAGAAAGGGGTCCTGTATATACGAACAAGAAAGTAGACCCGTTTAGGCATTTGAATAGGAGGGAGAGAGAGAGAGAGAGAGAGAAAGCGAGCCAAGTTGGCGTCGTCGCATTATAAGCGCGCGCGTGAAAAGGGATGAGCTGAAAAGGGAGTGGAGAGCCGATATATACAGAATGTAAACGGGCTGGCGCGATAACGAGAGTCGAGTGGCGCCCGCAGTCGCGGATTAAAAGCATCGGCTGTGCCTACACGCGGGCTAATCAATACAGCCAGCACAGCCCCGACGCCCATACTTACAGGCCGCCGAAGCGTTATCTTGCAGCGCGCTCGGGCGCGCGGGAGCTCGCCGTCCTTCCAAATCCCATCGTCGGCGCGTGCCTCGCTAATTGAGGAATTTTCTCCTAGCCGCTACTGCGTGCAACATCTCTCTCTCTCTCTCTCTTTGAACTCTAGCTTGGCAGTTTGATTATCTAGCCGGGGTCAGGCAATTAAGGGATTTACGAATATACTTCTTGACGCGCGCGACAAGCCGCGTTGACTGTGAAGCGCCGGCAGCTTGGGGTGCGCCGACCACCGGCGTCGAACACATATGACCTCCCTACGCTATCCTGAAATATTTATTTTGTCTTTGTCGAGTAAATCGTTGAAATGGATGTGCGCCGCTACCGTCTTGTTATACGTTACCTCTATCGATACATCATCCCACAACGCACACACTAGCTCTCTGCTCGTTAAATCAACATACCCATCAATTCTTCGGCTACTTCGCGTGTTTGCGTTTCCAAGTACTCAATACCGATGCCTGCCCCAAAATATCCGGCTATGCATGCATAGAATAATTTTGGCGCACTGGATTTGCCAAAAGTTCGACTCGAGAAGGCTTCGTTGAGAATTGAAAAGTAGCTGTGTGCGCATTTGAAAATTGATAAGTTTACATCGAAAGCAAAGCTCGTTGGTAATTCCAGCAGAGCTTCTGAGCTGGAAAACTTGGCACCTAAAAATCTGTCGACAAACAATTAAGCCTTCCTCGGGCGCACGTACACGCGCATACATATAAGACTGCCGAAGCCGATGCATTAATAATTCGAGCGCCCTAAACTCCCCGATAAATTAGGCTAACAAACTTCTGGCGCTCGTTAATCCCCTTAGGCTTTCCTCGCTCTCGCTCTCTTCTTGCTATCTCAGCCAACTAAGTGTCGCAGCCACTCGCTACACACTTGGACTCGAAGTAGCGGGAGAGAGGGAGAGAGAGAGCTTCTTGCGTTCGATAAGTCATGCGAAGAGGCTGCGCGCGAGCGATCATTCTCGTGGGATTTAGCTCAGCGAGAAGGAGAGTGGATGGCGCAAAGTTCGACAGCCACTGAAATGCTTACGTTTACCGGCTCCGCGAAAACTCACCCTGCACTTTTGTCCCGCGCTATACCGCGAGGCTCTTCTGTCAATAATTTGTTTACCGGCGAACTTACTCGAATTTCGCTTACGTATCGTACGCTCGTTTGCCAGCGACAATGCTGGCGAACGCGCTAGGACGCGAGAGAATAGAAAAGTCTCGAGCGAGGAATAAAAATGATTGGCTGGCTCGAATATCCAACATCGCGTAAATCTGGAGAAGATAAACATCGAAATAACGTTTTATCGGCTTATATCGGCCGCCGGCTTTACCGATCTAACTGGCGCAGTATTCCTCGAGATTTTATGATCGCTTCCGCTAGTGCCGAGCCAACGACGACGGCGCCGCCATGACATTTTGCATTTATGAAAACACAGCCCATAAAAGCGAGGAGGAGAAAAAAAGCTGCTTTCATTCGCTGCACGCGGCGCTTTTTTTTGCTCTCTCTCTCTCTCTCTCTCTCTCTCTCCATGCTCTCCATGCTCTCCATGCTCCAGTCTGTCGACGCGCGCGCGCGACGAATAAGGGAGAAAAAAAAGGGCTCTGTTTTAGTTGAAAGGCGAACGCACAATATACTACGGCTTTACGAGCGATGTCGCGCACGCAGAGATAACTTTCGCGTAATATGCGTAGATTACGCGGGGCTGGAGGTTAAGAAAGTAAAAAATCGGGTCACACTCACGCGGCAAGTTTAACGTCTTTGGCTTACTTTGCAGTCTTTTACGCGCCGCTACTCGCTTCCACTGTTATTACTCCTTGGGTTTACGTAAACTCAGAGTGTGCTCTCTTCTTTTTTCGATTTAGTGACTCTTCCGCACGCAGCGAGTGAGCGAGAAAACAATTTTACTGTCGACTCCGTGAGCGTATTACCGAGCCACGACGGAGAAGAAGATTTTTTTAAGCGATAAAGTTTTATCGAGCGGATTATAGTGCCATTCGAAAGTCACACACTGTAAATACAGAGCTCTCGACGATGACAATGTCGCGCGCACCTAACGTCTCGCGAAACGGGATCAAGCTTGGATTTATTTGAATTTCTATGGGGCGACGCAGCGCTCGTAGGTGCTCGGAAGGCGCCTTTGAGCGAGCAGCAATTCGCCAGGTTGATAATTCAAAGCGCTTATCGAAATTTGACGCGGAAACCACACATCTCGCACGCGAGTCCCCCCGTAGATAGCTCGAATGTTCGGCGCGCGCCGCGCCGCGAGCGCAGCGCCTAATTAGTTCTAGAACGGCGGCGAATAATTTTGGCGAGAAAGCGCGACGCGTATCCGATAATAACGCGGCCGAGGGAAATCAAAAGGCGCGCGAGAACAATCGTCGTCCGAGATTTTTGTCGTAATTCAGCCGGGCGAGCGAGCGAGCTTGCCGAACAATGCCGGATTTCGCGCATTGTTATACTCGCTCGCTCGCTCGCGCGCTGCGCCCGAGAGCCTTATCGGCGCTCCGGCAGCCGCCGCTAAATGCCGCTTTGTTGCCTGTCGCGGTTAATCACTGTCTAAATAGCCGAAGCCCCGTCTACCTCGCTGCGACTGCTCGCTTGCGAATAACTCGATAATAAAGTCCAGCCAAGCGGCTGGGCTAATCGAGTGGACCTTTTTTCGATTCGCCCCGTCCCCTCTCGCGCTAATTAGCGAGCTTTCTATGCTTATTGAAATTTTTCACCGCGCACAAAGAACATCGCGGGCTTTTCTACGCGGAATATCATATTGCCCTGTGCAGCTGCCTTTCAGCATTTTTCCAGAAAGTTATTGTTTCGCCGTGATGCCGTTGAAAAGATCGCGCGCTCTTTTTTCCCTTTCGTTTGCGCCTGCCAGCCTAATTAAAAAAACAGTGTGCCATTGTGCCGAAAAGCTGCTTCATTCTGCGCCTCATTTCAACATTTTCTGCCGATCTCCACATTTTCAATGCGAATATTTTCCAAAGCGCACAATGCGATGAATTTTCAACATTGAGACTGAGCCCCCGATATAAATTTCATTGGATCCATCTTTTTGTTTGCGGCTAAGCTCTTTTTCCGCGCGACCGTGGCAGCGATAAGCGTCGACTTGGAGCGAGAAAGCGGCGGCGGTGGCGTCGGCGGCGGCGGCAGCGGCAAGAGAGTATTTTACGATGGGGAAAAAGAAAAAGAGAGAGAGAGTGCGCGGCTAGCATTGCGCAAGCATAGCCACCAAAAGGCAATAGTTATTTTTTTATCGGCAACAGAAGCGTGGCGAGAGAGTGAGAGAGAGAGAGAGAGAGAGAGAGAGAGACGGTGCACCCGGAAATATTTAAAGGCGCTTGTGCGTGCAGCGGCAGGTCGCAACAGCCATAAAACTTGGCCAGAGAATTATCGAGTGGATATCCGAGCGACAAGGGCGGAATTGTAAAGGGGATAGCAATTTCCCATTGGGCCGTTACAATCGCCATAAGCGCGCGACGAGAGCTAGTTCGGCGATGGCGATTTCGATTTTCCGGGAGTAGGTTCTAGTCTCCTTCGAAGATGAACGGCTGCGAATCTGTCGCTGCACTATAGCCCGAGAGTCCTTTCAGGAATGCAATTTCGGCCTTGGTGATATATCAGCTGCGCCGCTGCTGCTCTACACCGTTATCGCGCTACCTCTAGCTCCGCCTACTCCTCCTCCTCCTCCTCCACCCCTTTCATAGCACTGCTTTATTAATCCGGCTTTGCAGCGAGCTTTCGCTCAGCACCCACCCGAATCTCTGCGTAGTCCCTTTCTTGTTTCAACGCGCCCGCCGCCACGTCATAACTTTATCGCTTGTTTTTCTCTCCCAAAGCTCGCAGACCAGCTCTCGCCCTCTCTTTCTCTCGTGCGTTCGTATTGTCTATTTATTTTTTTGTCGTTCGACTCTCTTGCTCGAGTTCTCGTAATGTCGCGGTCATCGTTGAGCCAACTTTCGCAACTTCTTTATTGATACAATCGAGCCTCCGATGATTGCCGCAGACTCGTTTTCTGCAGATATCGTCCAACTTTTCCAAGAGATCGCATTCGCTTATCTTCTTGCTCCACGGAAAACCACTCGGTTCAGCCTCTTGAACAAACTTCTTTTTTTTGGCGTTTATAACGTAGACTTTTACGCTGAGAAAATTCGAGATTAATAACGGTTCCGATACTCGTCAATAAGAAGCCACGACGATGGAAGAAATAAACAGCAATTTTCTTCGCCAATTAACTTCTCTCGTCGAGGTCAATGATCCTTAAAGCAGCAGAGTGTGTTCTTTACACGCCTGTGCACATCGTCTGCGCACATTAGCTCTTTTATTCGTTATCTTTCTCGATGTGCCATTGTTCGAGCGTTCACCGGCGTTTTTTCCTCTTTTCCTTTTTCTCCTTATTACCCGCATGATCGTCCAATCTGGATGCTCCGCCAAGCATTCGTCAAGTCTCTTTCGCAGAAATGTAATTCGGCCCACGCGACAAGTAAAAAAAGAATCGACACGAAGTTTGTTCCGATGTTTCTGTTGGCAGAGCGAGAGTTAGTCGTTGCGCGCGCCGAGCTTCCGGCGAGTCGAGTCTCTCATCGTCGGAGTTTCTCTCGGCGCTTGCGAACCTCGACCTTGTCCTTCCGAGCGGCAGAGCGTACTTGTCTCGAGAGCTCGCAATTACGAGCAATCTGACAATTATTGGCGAAGCGGGTCGACCGGGCGCGATGATGTCGCGGTAGTCGTCCCACGCCTCGGTTTTGTTAACTCGAGCTCCTCCTAGTCAGCGCGGCGGACCAGTGCTGCGTTGTAATATACGACGCGACGACAACGACGACGAGGCGCAGTCCAGCGCGCTCGTTGATTGCAGCTTAATCCACCGATCAGCTACGCGCCGTTCGCCGTTTATCTTTGAACGACCGAGCGTCACGGCTGGGAACAGCATTCGTTATTAATTTACGTTGGAAAACTGCTCGTTCGCAATTCGACCAAATCCCCCGAAGCCTGCACGTGTGTACATTAGCGCGATATTGCTGCACTCGTGTAACGTATGAAAGATATGGCCAAGGCCAGAAGCAATCAGCGAACTACGAAAAGCTGCTCATTTGAAAAGCGCTCTCGCACTGGATCCGAGCTGCAATCGGATTATAGAAAGGGAAGCGGAATCGACCGATGGAACTATTCGGCAGCGGTAGTGTGAGGCCCAAGCTCATTGTTTAACGCGGTGAGTTTTTTACGGGGGAAGGCTTTTGAAAGCCTTTCGCGAATGGAGTTCGAAGCTGCGCGGGGGAAAGAGCGTTGCTGCTGCACGGCTGACTTATCCACAATCTGGGAGGATTAGGTTTATACAATATTCATAAGCCGCTCCCGCCCCGGTGCTTTTGCTTTCACGTCCGAGCACTTCCTAACTGCTCTCTTCCCTTCCTTTTAACTTCTCTCTCTCTCTCTCTCTCTCTCTCTCTCTCTCTCTCGCTCGCTAGCTCTGTCCGCGTGTGCACGCCAACTCCCATGCAAATCTCCACTCTCTTACCTCCTCGGCGCGTAAAACTCCAAATACCGTCCGCTCGTAATTCATTTTTAGCCGCCTGATTGTCCGTATTATCGTCGAACTCGGCCCGCTAATGAACTTTATACATATTCATTCTCTGAACGTCCCCCCCCCCCCCACCCTCCGCCGGTCTCCATATTCTTTCTCTCTCCTGTTACTGTTACTTTTACTGCCGAATCAGGTCTTATTGTAAAGTTTTATGCAGTTCACCCGTGAATTTCCGATAGTCTCGATATATATCAACGCTTTATTGGCTGCATGCAGCAGCGGTACAAGGGCTTTATAGAGATATGATAAAGAGAGCCTGAAAAGTAAAGGACAAGCAAATTGGGAAGGGCTACGAGTTCGGGCGAGTAAAGATATAGTTTACGGCGATCTTGCGCCATCCTCCGCTGTCTCACGAGCACCAGAATTTATCTGGGAAGCAGGCCCGTTTTCCAGCACTTATCCCCGGGCATGCGATCGGTAACTCGAGACGCGATATCGTCTCTCTCGCTGCCGCTTTCGCGCGCCAATTAAGCTCGATTTATGCGGTTTTATCGAGCAGCTGTTTTCTCTTTGCACTCGAAATTCGTGAGCCACGGCTGCAGTATCGATTCGGTTGTGCGACTCTCGCGAGCGCTCGACGGCGTCTTAGACTCTCGATTAAATTTTTAACGAGACTCGAGCTCCGCTTCTCGAGAATCTTACAGCTTATAGTTGAGGGTGCAGTTGTTGCTAGGAAAAGCAATAAGACAACACGAGAGCAAGAATCATTCATTAGTTGGCTTGAATAAATTAAAAAGTGGTGCTGAAAAGCGGTTTATTTGGAGCGCTACAGGCCCTCGGAACAAATGGAGAATGCGTTAAAAGATCGTAAATCAGGACGCGAGGCACGGCACCGGTGCAGGCAAGCAAGGGGCTGTAACGCCCGGAAAAGCGCCTCTCTTGGCAAAATAAAAGAGATCTAGGCTCGAAGAATTCCATTAAGGCGCGAAAAATCCGGCGCGCAACATTCCCGAGCGACATTAGCGACTCTCGAGTATTCGCGTGCGCCTGTCGACGCGAAAAAAAAAAGAAAAAGAAGGTCGGCCCGTTCTCGCTCTCGCGCAGCGCGCTAGTCTGAAAGACACGGCGCGTCGTCGACGAATAGCTTCGCTCGATCCGTCGCCTATCCGATAAAGCCAGTAGCGCGGCTCGGGCTTCAGTCAGACCGAGACGCGCTCGACTTAATTACAGACTCGCTATGATGGAAAACTTGCGCGCGCCGCGTCGACGACGAGTGGTCTTCGCTCGCGAGCGGGACCAAGTGAAAGAGAGGAGCGAGGCGCATGAATGGATGGAAAGCCGCGTGAGAGTGTTCTGCTCAATGCTAGCCAAGGAAAATGAGATGGGAAGAGGGGCAAGCGCTCGTCGTCGCTCTCCGTTGCTGTAACGAAGCGGACGCACACGTAGAGCATTCGATGAAAAGGCATCAATGCGTTCGCGGCAAAGCTTTTTTTCGCGTCGAGTTTCGCCATGGCAACGCTAAGCTCCCACGAGCGCGCTTTTTCTCTCTCTCTCTCTCTCTCTCTCTCTCGCATGGGAATGCGGAAAATTGCGAGCTACCGACAGCGTCAATTCGCTAACGCTCGAAACAATTTTTTTACTCGCCAAAGGGGCTAAATAAAATTCTACCTACCAAGCCAGTAGTCTGAAAGCCAATACCGCTATCTGGTTGCTCGGAGAAATTTGACAAAAAAGAGCCGCAAACCGTGGAGCTTCTGTGTTTCTTTTCCGTCGAGCACACGAATCAGCTGAAAAATTAGCTAGACGTGGAAGCCGTGAAATCGCAGCTAGAATAATTTGTTGAGTATTTCAGCCGGAGAGCAGCATAACGTGAATTTGTTCTGGTAAAAATGGGATCGGGCGCAATTACGCCATAAAAATATAATGACGCGATCGGGCTTTCGGAGATAACAAAGAGATGAAAGATGGAGCGAGCGAAAGAGAGAGAAAGACGTTGCACGAACGAGCCATTGTGTCTCGATTATGCTCGGCAGAGGCCTCGTCACGCGAGCGCTCGCGGGACACGAGCAGTCTCAAAGTCAGCAGTTGGCCGTAGCGGCGAGAGCGAGAGGCCCCTTCCTGATTCGTCTTTTCCGCGCGCGTGCGACAAGCTCTTTCTCCGTCTCTGCATCTCCGTGTAAAAATCACCTTGAGCAAGGCGTAATTTCGCATGAGATACTTGTCTCGACACATATATCCGTTATTATTTTTTCACTCGTCGTCAGCTTTCTTTGTCGAGGATTATCTTGCTGATCCGTAAAGCCTCAATATGAATGGCACTCGTTCGGAGCTCTCGCATCTCTTTTATTTTGATATATAGTGGTAGCAGCGAGAAAAAAAGGAGCGGAGATAAGGTAGAGAGAAACTTGATATACACTGGCATCGCAGCAAACGAATGCAGCGCGAGCTGCTCGACACTGCTGTTGGTGCTGCTGCTGCTGCTGCTGCTTCTGCTGCTTCTGCTGCTGCTGCTGCTGCTGCTTTCAGCGCGGCGGCGTCTGCCAAATCGACCAGTCACAATGGTCCATTTGTACGTTCCGCGAAATGACGATTGAATAGCACAGCCGTAAAGAGCAACAACTGCCACTGCAGGAAGATGCAGCCTCCGAGAGAGTTGCCTTTTCAAATGTTAATTTTGCAGATCCCGACAAAGCACGCCAACCTTGCGCTCGCACATCACACTCGCCTCGATCAACGTTCTCGTGCTCGCAACTGACGTTGGGTATAACGGATGGAACTTTTCTCATTTTGCTGGCTTCTTACGAATGTACTTTGCGATGCCAACGACGACTGTTGTATGAATTGCCAGATTCATAACGAGAACGCCATACGTACATTCCATCCTCGACAGCCTTTCAATCGAAAATTGTTGGCAAATGTATAGGTCGAAAAAGCTCACCGACAAGACTTAAAAAAAAAGTGCCAATGTGCCATAAAAGCATTGAGGTAACGTCTTGGCGACGTATATATACGTCGCCGTTCAAATACACTTCTGAACGTAGTTTCGCGCCAAAGTAATTAACTTCTTCTCGTGGTGGTCGCGGCGCCGCAAAGCATCACGAGCTTTCTCGGAAGACAGCCGCCCGGGCGCCGCAGCAAGAGCAACAGCGAGCGAATTGAGAAGCCAGAGCTGCCAGCGGCGAGTTGCCGTATCTTTTACGTTCTCCTCGCGCTGCTACGGATAAATCTGTGAGCCGCGAAATTTGACACCGGACACACCGCTTTTATTAACGCGCTCCTTTCCATACCGACCGGAATGCATTTCCCGCCCATTCCGAACATTTTAATTCTGCGGTTAAACTCGTTTCGATCAGCAAATTATCAATGCCGCTTGAAATTTCATCCGCGGTGAATGGAAATTATAAAATTTAGGGGGATATGCTCCGACTAGTAGAAATTGCTACGTAAGGTAGGAAAATTCGAATGTCGGTAATTGCACTGTGTTACGAGCTGAAACTTTCAATATAAAATGGGTACACTGTCTGATTTATTTTGTAATCATTTTCCGGCAGTAATGCATTCGTGAAAATAATTAAAATCGTAATGAAGTTCCAGATACATTTAGCTGCTCGTCGTCGTCGTCGTCGGCCTTTCCCCGGAATTATTTGAACATTATTGCTATATCACGAGCAGTTTATCCAATATTCTCTTTAGCGTGCGCTAAATACATAAAATTTGTGCGAAATCGACGTGAGCCGAGATGGAATTTTAAAAGCAAAAAAGCCATCATCGCGTAAATGATGCGAAACATTGAAGAGGGCTGATCTGAAAGATTGCATAAAAATAAGATTGACGCAAAGCTTTGAGGCGTACACGCCCCTAATACATTTCGCGGGGCGCATATTCTGCTTTCACTTTCTCCGAGCGAGGAATTCCCATTAAGATTTATATAGCCGAAGCTGTCTCTGTGCGGCGGTGCCGCATGTCATTCGCGGCTCTAGAACAATAAACTTTGCGGCTACGAGGGGATCTCGCGAGAGCGGCGCGTGGCAGTATGTCGTCTTCGCTGTGTGGACGTTACGTAGAAAGCGTCTTTCTTTGTGAAGGATGAAAGCGAGACGACTATTTTCGAGCGGTGCAAGGTAAACGAGCCCTAATCTCCTCTCTCTCTCTCTCTCTCTCTCTCTCTCTCTCTCTCTCTCTCTCTCTCTCTCTCTCTCTCTCTCTCTCTCTCGAGGAATTTTGATCTCCTCCTTTTTTTCTTACTCGGCGGAAGCGATGCGTTTCGCGGCTACGCAAACACGCTTCGACGAAAATTTCCTGCCCGCGCAATTTGTGCGCCGCACCGAGCAGCAGCGCATCGAGACCAAAATAGAACAATTTATGATTATAAGCACGGACACCAAAACTGCTGCGTTTGTTTCCTTTTTCTCCCTCGTACATATAAGCAAGCCACCGAGCGCGCTAATGAACTAGATGAGACAGCGAGCGGTTAAATAATCAAAAATTGTGTCCCGATGCCGTTCAAACTGGACGATCGCGTTTCTCGTATTCGGTCTTGTCGTTGGCCAACGTGCGGTGCCGCGTTTTACTTGAGAGCGCACCCAGGCTTTATTAGAGCGAGCTAGAAAAGGCAAAAACAATGCAGCTCGAGCGGCAAGTTTAAGTGGACCACCCCGGAGTCTACGCGAACAGACAATGCTCTGTTGAACGAGCAAAGCGCGCGGTTGCTTTCTCCGCCGGTTGCTGCACTGCTTTTTTCTCACTTTCGCGAACGCGCTATTTTCGTGTAGGATGACACAATGCCGAGGAGCGCGCGCGAATATAGATCGCCGGTTTTTTGCGCCACTCGGGGACGACGACGCCTCCAAATCGACGTTAACGCCTTTGTACCACACTGCACGCGTGAGATGCTTAATTTTTTTTCTCTCCCTCTACGGGCTTCTGCGTCTATTCCCGGCGCTCGAGCGGTTTCGTCATCCTTATTTTGGCCAGTCGATGTGAATTGTCGTACCGCTTCTGCAGCCGAAAAAAACGGAGACACCTTTGCGCGATGAATTAGTTAGTGCTAACCCACTCGAAATAGAGCAAATCGATGTAGGAGCATACGGGGCTGCATTTAATGAAATTCCACACAGAAAATAGTTACGACGAGATTGTATTCTCGGATCGATCGAATTGTGCAATTCATAATTTTAGACTATTGCGATTAATAATACCCGAGCTCACGGAATTTCAAAGCAGATATCTGTGCACGTTTATTAAACGTACAAGGCGAAAATATTCGCCGAGGGAATCATCACCAAAAAAGCATTTATCCTCTAGCAGCTGCAAAGACGCACGCGCGTACGAACTTACGGCAGCTTGTTACGATCGCAACCCGTATACACACTCTGAAGATAGGCGTAATGTAAAGGATCGTACAGCGATATGGAAAGAGAGAGAAAGAGCTACAGCGCAACTCGACTGGCGTATTTACATATTCATGTGAAGCCACTCAATCAGAGATGCGCGCGCGCCAATCTTAATTTGAAATCGCACTTATGCTTCTGCCAAAAATAATAATAATAATAATAATTATAATAATAATAATAATAATAATAATAATAATAATAATCTCGCCGACGAAAATGATTTGAAAAACATATGTGATGAGCCACCACGGGAAAAAATGTTGCAGCGCAAGAGCCGAGAGATAAGTCGGTATACGAATCGAGAGATAATGAGTGGCTCTCGCAGTTGCCATCGCGGGGTCACGACTGCGAACAGCAGCAGTTGTAGACACTTAAGTAGCAGCCGCGTGTTCTGTTTGTCTCTTTCTTTTATCCGATCTTCAATCGAGCCGCACGCTCTCTGATACGGCCCTTTAATTAATCAAAACGGTAATCCCATCGTCGAGTCTGTATGCACGTCTCGAGTGGTCCCTTCGATGAAGTCGTCATGCTCGAACGCCAATCGTCGGGGCCTTAATGAGTTTGCATAAATAATTTAAATGACGCATCGCAGGCGAAACGAAGCGGTCCGGGGCTGTTTTAATCGAGGAAGCGGCAGCGGCCGAAAGCGCTTTCTCTCGACACGGCTAATATGAGAATGCACGCAATGGAGCAACACTGTCAGCGTTAGCGCTCGTTAGCCTTCGGCAATTTGGTTTGGCGATCGTTGCGCTGCACTCGCAGCGAAAAGCAGCGGGGCGACACCTAGCTCAGCGTAGATGCGCTTGGCGTCGACCCTCTGGGGCCAATTTATCTTGGAGCTTTACTGCGCAGCCAAGGAGCTCTCTCTGCCTACCAAGAAGCTCGGGGGATTTTCGCCGAAACAACGAGAGAAAAAAGCATCCTCTTTAGAGTCGCGCTGCCTCTGTTTTTCCATTCGTAGCATCGTAAATCGTTCGCTATTATACTCGTATTTATGGATTTATATACCTTCGCAGTGTCTCTGCGTACTTTACCGTCACGCTAATACCCAGCTTTTTTGTAAGAGTATCCTGTAATGGCCGAGCACAAGCTCTTCGCTCTGTATTTCTTTTCGCAGAATGGCTATGCGATATCCTCCAATGCTCGATAATGCGGAAACTCGAGCTTTCGCAATTTTTCCAAAAATGTCCTACAGAATTGAGCTTTTCCTAATTCTTCGATTTCCTGGCTAAACCTTTTTTCAGCGAAAAAAGAGAGAGATAAAAAACTGCTGTTTACCCAATCCACTGTGAGTCGTCGCAAGTTCAAAGGGGAAAAGTTTATATAGACATGGTATATACAGAGAAAGAGAGAGAGAGAGAGAGAGAGGACGGATCTTTAGATGGAAATCTGCTTTAGCGCGCGAATATCGAGAAGGCTGAATGCACTGCTGCATTCTCGCGCGGCCCGAAGCTGCTGCTGCAATGCAGTCATCGTTTACGCTTTTGCCAACACAGCTGTCTGAATTGGAGTAGCAAGTACGTTCTCTCTTTTTCATTCTGCAAGCTTTTTCGCGCAAGAGCCTTCATTGGATTGAACAGTTCCGCATCGAATTTCGAGAAGAGAGAGGGGGGGAGGGGAGGAGAAGAGAATCTAATTAAATCGACGAGTGCACGAGGCGACCGCACAACCTGTCGTTTAACGCGCGTGTTGAGATCGAGAAAGATTGGCGTAACGAACAAGGTCGGCAGAAGTGCGACCGACATACCCACATCGGTCCTTTTCATTGGGTGCTCAATACCGCGGAGTCAGCCGAAAATGGGAGGGCGTCAAGCAAGCGAGAAGAAAGCGAGAGGCCGCTCGCTTGTCTTCTATCGGCTTTTATTTTCTCGGTCTTGCGGTATTTTCTCGGAGGCGCGAGAAAGGGTCGGCGCAGATGAAAGCGGCAAGAAGAAGTGAACGAGTGTGCCGTAGCTGCAAGCTCTCTCTCGCCAGTGCCTCTCGGCAAAGGAGACGTTTTGAAAGTCGCTCGGGTTTTATAGATGCGCATCTCTCTCTTTCTCTTTCGCCTCCTCGATTTCGTTAAAAATATCCCCGTCAAGCCTTTGTGCCCGCCTCGCTCTTTCGCTGTGTTTTATTCAGCAGCCGACTGTCTTTGATTCGCCTCCATAGCGTCCGAAAGAATTCACCGCTATCCCAATCAAAGTCCGATAGTCTCCATTCCGTCTATCCGCAGCATTCATCACAGTCGACATTAACTTGATGACTACGGATGACGAGGATTACACCAAAGTGCGAATTGAATGCGATCGAGCGAGAGAGGACGGTATGCGCGGCGATTTTCCGCGAATAGCTATAATCGGCTTGGCACACGCGCGCACACGCATACGCGCGGCAGTATGACGCGCAGAAGGAATAAGTGGCTGCGCACGAGATCTCGCGTAATTGTGCCAAATGAAAGTACACGTGCACACGCATACGCGGGGCTGAAGCTAATGCCCCGGACATACAGACCGACGAGACGGCAATCTGCGAGCTGCGCAAAACGACGAGCGCTCGCGCGGCGGAATGCAACGCGCGGAGATCAGCCGAGTTAATGGCTGCTTTATGGACAGCATTTCAGCGTGACTCGCGCGCGCGAGAACTACCAAATGCCTTGGGCAAATCGCCGCGCGGAAAATACTTTTGCGTTGTCGCTCGGCCTGACAATTCGCGACAAATTTTTCGTTTGACCACGGCCAGATTTCACGCGTGCTCGCGCCTGTACGTGTGTACGCGCAGCTATCAATCGCAAATCCATCTAGGCAAAGCCTCCTGACGCAACTAGTCTTGTCTGTCGGAAAAACTTTTACGACTGGAGTTACCTGCATGCGAGCGGCTGTCGTTGACGCCGCCGCTGCTACGCGGTGCTAAAAATTTTTCCAATTTCCTCGACTTAGCACCACGCGTAAGCAGACCAGGCGAGAGAAACGAGATCTGCAAATAGAAAAATAGCGAGAGAGGCCGAGAGGGAGGGGGCCAAGATCAACAGGCGCGCGCGTTGCCGCAGAAAAATGGAAGTAAATGCAACGCGAGAGAGGGACGCGCGTAAAAAATAAAAGCAAAGGCAAGAGGCGAAGTGCGTTGTGCGCGGAAAAAGGAGGACAAAGAGACCGGAAGAAGAGGAGGAAAATGTATAGAGGGTCTGCGACTAAAGCGAGAAGATGGTCTCGCGAAAATGAGATAGAGGTGGCTCTCGCGGCGTTGAAATAACCACGGAATATCTCCGTCGCCGGCGAATGTATATACTTTTCTTCGCGTGCACTTGCCCCGTCCATTCGTGGAAATTGGAAATTCGGATATGTAGGTCAAGAATTCGTAGTCATTTCAACTTGGACTAAAAAGACTTTTTGAAAAAAAATTCCACTGCATTTATTGTGTACACTTTATAAGCGATTACTTATTGTTCTTGGCTCACTCTTGCAAATTCACAACGACAACGTTGAGTATAAATCACTTGAGCGTGATTACTTCTAAATGGGAGTTTGTTGCCGAAAAATAGGGGGAGAACAAGGTTACGTCGACAACGCGGACACGAAGTAGAAAAAAGCTCCGGACACGGCTTTAAAAGCGACACACGTTTGGCATTATCGCGGCACGCGCGTCTCGCATTCTTGCAGCGCCTTTTGTTATTGGAAAAAATGAAGTGCAGAAAAAACCGAAAAAGCGAAGTGCACGCATAGGCCGAGCCATTAGCGTGGCGCGTGTCGCTGACAGAAGACGGTCCCCGATGCGGAAGTCGTTGCCCGCGATTGACGGACTCCGACAGTCGCAGGCTCTCCCTACCGACAATAGAACCGCGAATCTCGTAATTGAGTTTCCGAGCCCTCCTGACTTATCATCCGTGACGCTCACTCTCTGCCAGCTCCTTTTTACCAGGGTGCTTTCTTTTTTTCATGCTCATTTCGCAAAAGCTCGCTCTGTCCCCAGGGGCATCGATGCTGCCGCTGCTGCCTTTGGGGAAGCCGGTAATTGATTCGTTACGATTGCGTAATTTCCAGTTTACTTTCTCGCAGATTGGCCCACTCGAGGTTAAGAATAGAGGAGTACACGTATTCATGGAATTGACATTAGCAAGCCTTGCATAACTCGAGCGGACTCGGGGTATATTTCAAAATTCATATTTACTCGGACGACAGCTCGGAGTGGGTCGTAACTCATAGCAAAAGGATCGAATATATATAGATGGACCACACTCGGCGAGTAGTGTGCACAGTATAAGCCGTTATAAATCGAGGCAGTCTCTCTT
Organism: Phymastichus coffea; assembly: GCF_024137745.1. Taxonomy (NCBI): domain Eukaryota; kingdom Metazoa; phylum Arthropoda; class Insecta; order Hymenoptera; family Eulophidae; genus Phymastichus; species Phymastichus coffea. Next base: position 12,946,036 of record NW_026706814.1, read on the forward strand.
TTTTTCTTCTTGCCCTCCTCGCGCGGACACACGACCTCTCGAGACTTTATTTCTTTTTCTCTGCTGTCGAGTCAGTAAATATAGAGATATTCCACCGTGCGAAACGAGAGCATCAAATCGAAAGCCGCGCGAGGTGACTAATGCCCGACGCGGCGCGGGGCCTCTTAAGCAGCTGATATTATATATGAGAGCTATGGGAAAAACAGTCGTCCGCGGATAATCCTCTCTCGCATGTAGCATGCATATACGTTAGGCGAGCTGACTCGGCGGCGGCATTATCGCAAAGTCTACCCGCGATCGATTGGCAAAGCCTGCTTCGCTTCTCTTCATTTGCGCCTGCACCAAGGACTGGCTCGTCCACTTTTCGCCCCTCGCGCGCGCCTCTACGTGTGCGCGCCGTGTACGCCGAGCGATGTAAATCGCCGGCAGGCAGTCACGCGGATCACGACGACGTCCGACAACAATCGAACCTCGCTAATGCGCCCCGAGTCTTGCATTTTCGTGTCGACGATGCGCGCGCGCGCGCGTCCTAGCAAGTGCCTTTCGAGCGCGACGTCGATTCCCCGCGAAGATAATATCGCTCACTGCGAGTAAATGTATCGTTGGCGCGCAACGCGTCGCTCTCTGTGCGCGCACTCGGTTGCGAGCTGAGTATTTATAAATTTTACAAGTTTCTGTAGCGTCAGCAGTCCATAAATTACTGCTTCGAACGAGTATTGATGTCGATAAAGTGCATAAGTAACTGGAAGCTCGTCTAATAAAATCAAAGCAAACGAATGAAAGCGCATTAGCGCTCGATAGAAGACAAGATCAAGGCTCGGCTGGCTGCGGCTGTATACGCGGAGTCGCAGCGCCGAGTACGTATCGCATTTCAAACGCGTAGCCGCGGGGGGTGCAGGCAGCGCAGTGCGCGCGCGATCGTAATTGATCGAGCTTCTTAATGAGCGCGCGAGTCTCTTCTAGACGACGTAACGGCAGTGCGCTCGTGGAAATAGGCAAAATTTCACGCCGACAGGCCAATCGGGAACCGCGCTGATCACGCTTGTAATGCCCGATGAGCGTGAATCACGAGCGAACGCGTGGCAGCGATCGCCGTTTACGAGTTTACGTGCGTGTCTTCGCCTCCTTGCAAATTCGCCAGCTTCAATGACGATCGATCTGTTGTTTCGCACTCGCGGACATTCGTTCGAGCTTGAGCGCCAAGCAAGTTGAGCAGGCGCCCATACGAAAGGAGAGCCATCTGGGTATTTAATCATAAAGGCCAAGCTCGTATATAATGCGTACGGCACGCAGAATAGCGAGCGGACTTGAAAGCGCGCAAAATTACGAGCGCCCTCGCAGACGGAGATAAGTACACAAACTGTCTTTCCGAAAGATCAAGAAGCCTGAGAGCTGTTACATGGAAATGCGTAATGGTGATTGCCTGTTTTTCCATCAGTCGCGCCGTAGCGATAAAAGTGTCTTTTACGGCTAACAGTTGTATTATAACAAACGACGTCCTCGTCAATCTATTTTAAAGCTGGCTAATAATGCGCGCCTTGATTGTGCCGGAAAAAACCTGCGGATATTTGCTCGCATCTATAGTATCAAAATTTGAGTGTTCAATAAAAGCTGTAATTCGCTGTTTGATTCGATTGTAATTCAATTATGTTGAGGCGAGGACGGAGAACTGCTGGCTATGTACAGCTCCAATTGAACGAATTTGTCACTTTCTTTTGCCGAGCTCAAATTCTTTTTTTCGCTGTCGTCCTCTTGATCCTGGGGGTGCGACGAGCGGAGCATTCTCTTTGCGCTCTCATTATGCAGCAGCTGGGAGATGGGCATTGTTCGCGGCTCGTGCGGCTTCGCGTCTTCTTTGGGCTTTCAATCGGCCGCCGCCGCCGCCGCAGCCGCCGACAATTTTCCTCGCCGTCGAAAAAAAGGGGAGTTGAAAACGCGAGTGTCGCGCACGAGAGTTAACGAACGCGTAGTCGAGCTCAGCAGCAGCAGCGCCAATAATCCGCCTTAACAAGCTCATTAGTCTATTTGCATGACAGCGTGGCTCGTTCGTAATAACGTCGTAGCAGTAGCGGCTCTTTCTCTCCTATCGTCGGCGGCAGCAGCAGCGACGTCGACGTCGCCCCAGGCCAGCAACTTGCCTCAGCTCTCGCTCGCCTTATATACGTATAGCAGCTTGAGTGTCAATTATAAAATCTAATCGCGAGGAGCTAGGCCCCGCGCTGTCTCTCGATTCAGCGTGAATTCTTGGCCAAATTCAACTTGTTTGTCGCTCGAAGCTACGTTTTCGACCGGTGCGGTGGAAAAAGCCGATTATAAAATAAAACGTTTGTTTGAGCGAGCCACACAATTGGCCGTTCCCATTGGAAATTAGAGGTGCCGGAAGTTTGGCAAATAGGATGAAGCCCAACAGGCTTTAACGATATGCATATACGATTGATCGTGAAAAGGGAGCTAGCTAGTTGTAGGTCTGTGCGTTGGGAAGTGTTACATATTCAGTGCCGCCTCGCGCGTGGGCTTTCGCCTCGATGCCCCTTGCGCAACTAATTCCATTGGGTTTCGACGCTACTGCTACTGCCTACCCTACTGTGCCGTAAATTGCCAAAGACAGACAGATAGACAGTATATTCGCACGTACATAGCCGCGCTCGAGGATTAGGAGATACTTAACGGCAAGCAGCGAACTTGCTTTTCGAGGACGTAGATCGTGCTCCGACCAAGCTTAATCCATCGCCGATGTTGCGAACGCCTCTCCCCTCCCTCCGCCCTGTTTTGCTTAAGCTCGTAAAAGAAATGCGTTTCACTTCCACGCCCCATCAATTGCTTCATTTAATCTTTTCAATCTTCATTTCTGATTTAGTTACTATTTTTCAAATTTTCTAAAAGTCTGATCAACGTCGTTGGTATGATTGGTCGTAGGCATTAAATATTTGTAACAAACATCAACAAAAGGGATTGCAACAATAAAAAAGAGGAGAAAACTAAAATGCAGATGCGCGTTGTCTGGCAGAGAGAGAGAGAAGGGGTGGAGGGAGGGAGACAGAGTAGATACAGGGTTTATAAAAGAGAGAAACAACGGTGCCTTGTCAATACATGTCAGTCTGCCAGTGACGTACGATCCTTGCCGATGCGTCGCGGAACCGCTCTCATCGCAGCTGCTGCAACTAAAATCGACTCTCGCTCGTTCGTGCGCCTACATGCAGTATCCCATTGAGCAGAGAGAGTTTGCGTGCAATGCCAACTGGAAAAAGAGAAACTACGTGCGCACGAGAGCCTTTGTGCTTTCTGACGTTTGCTCAAATAACTTTTTGCCAGTAAGAAAAGAAAGAAAACATGGATAATCCGCTTACGGGTAAAAGAGAAAAAGCTCAGCGAATAGCACACTGACGTGTCTGAAAAATTGGCCGCAAAAAAGATGAGGCTCGTCCGATATATTGCGGACAAAGAGCTTGCAGCAGCAGCGTAGAGAGGAGGGGGCTACGAAAGTCCATAATATTCAGTGAGCGCATCTCGCGGAATACTTTAGGATCGCCACGGGACTGCGCTCGATTCGACCCCTCGTACTTTTCCATAAGCTGCAATGTCTATGTTCGGACGCGAGTGCTCTCACGAGCGACTGTCGAGATTGAGCCGAACAGTAAAATGTCCGATGAACAACCGCCCGGAAAGCTCTCTCTCTTTCTCTGTGTATGTGTGCCCTTTTTTCCTCCCTCGATACATATCTTCTAGCAATTAAAAACTTCATTTGAGAGAGAGAGAGACTGGATCGAAGTTTTACGAGCAAAACGTTGGGAAAGTAAATCAAGCGACGAGCTGAAAGAGGAAGAAGATCCCAGGGAGTTAGGAGACAATGAGGGTTGAGAAAAGAGTAGCAGCAGAGAGAAGCACAGATAAAGGGAAAATAGAATGATAAGGCGAACATAAATAAGCCTGAGGTGAAGTAGGAGAAGGAACGAAACATTTAAGTACCAGCCGAGAGATAAACTGCGAAATAGTACGCGATAAGAAGAGACGCCAAGCTTTACGGAAGAAACACTCCAAATGCGACAACGACGACGACGACGTCTAGTGCTCGCCTTAATTAATAAAAATCAACTCGACGTGATCGGCATTCCTCCCTCTCAGAGAGAAAGAGAGAGAGCAAATTGATAAAACGTGTAAAGGCCTATTTAACCGCTCTCGGAATAACGTATATCAATTGAGGCGAGCTTGTAAATTTTCTGCTAATTAAGATGGCAAAGTAATCAAGCCCCGAGTTGCTTAAACGTATAACTAAGTTTTCTCAAGAAACTTGGCCACGATCTGATATAAATTTTGATGAGTAAACAACTTCTTTCGGCAAAACTTACTCTCCATCTTTCTTTGCGATCCCGTAAAAGAATATTAGATAATTTTGTTTAATTAAGTTCACGTTCAATTTCACACGCATTTGGAGAATTCGAAAGCTTGGTACACATAGACAAGAGAGAGGGGTAAATTGAGAGACAAAATACGAGTATTTCTTTTTTTTCACTGCCAGGCCATCCGATACAGAGCTTTCACTCTCTCCCTCTCTCTCTCTCTCTCTCTCTCTCTCTCTCTCTCTCTCTCTCTCTGTTTAGCAAGTCCGGGCGTTTTTGTTTGGTCAACGCTTCACTCGGCAAGCAGCGCATCATTCATTGGTCGTGTTTGCTCTCGTTTCGATCGATCGACGGACTAGAAGAAAAAAAGGCTCCTAGTCGACTTTCTACTTGATTTCCAACGTCCAATCCTCTTTTTTTTCGTATATCAATCGAGTGTATTATATAGCAGGTGTTTGCAAGGGTAGTAAATCAAGTCGATGATTTGATTGTGGTATCATTATTTGGCCATAGCATCGCAAGAGCAGCGTATAATTATATTCCTGGCAGAGTTCAACAAGTTGTAGGTTTCAATTTTGCCGATGGCAACTGGAACGCTTCCAGGTCGAGATTGCAGCGCGCTCGCCAATCTGCTACTGGTGCTGGTGGTGGTGGCGCCGTGGTAGCAGGGCGGCCAACTTTTTGAAATCATTAAAATTACAAATGAGACATTAATATTTTATGTGTGTTACTCGCGCTTCGCCGCAAGCCTTGGGATATTTCCGGAATTTAATAACGAGCCCGTACGTAGGCTGCCCCTGGGCCGGCCGCGCGCGCGCGCGCACCAGACAGAGCCGGATTTATCGTAGGTTATATGCCGCGCGGAAACTTTGCGCAAGTCTAAGCCGATAACTCTGACCGCTTTTACTTTGCGCTCGACCTGCGAATCGCTTAATAATTGCAGCCGGCTTATTAATTAGCTGTCGATCTCTCGCTTGCCAGATACCTCCGGGTTTTTACGCGTGACTTTCAATTATGGGAACGTTGGGGAACGATTTTTGGCAACTCTCGAGCATGTTAACCGAGCGATATCGCAACTTAAAGCAGCTTATGCGGAAGAAGCTGGAGCTTTCGTAAATGTGAAAATGTAATTCGCTAATAGCCAGCGGAAGCTCGCGGAGGCTGCGAGGAGGCATGGCATTAGGCGCGGTGAATTTCATTTTGGGCTATTTCCGTGGGCTCTTTCGCCTCGCCTCGCCTCGCCTCGCGGCCAGCAGATAAAGGATCTTTATTTCCGCCGCAAAGACTCTGGCCTTGCACTCTCTCTCGCTCTGCTCTTTTCCTTTTCTCCTCGCTTATTTACTCTGTTTGGCCGCGGCAGCGGCAAGCAGCCGCGAGAGGGATTCCCGAGAGTGGATAAAGCTGCTCTTTGATACGCTCGCGCAGCGGCGGCCCAACGCTCAAGCGGACTCGCTTTCTTTTCGCTTTTAATTGCTAGGATCACTCGCACCTTACTCCCTTTATCTTCCTTGCCTTCGCTGCTGCCGCCGCCGCCACCGCCGCCACCGCCGCCACCGCCTCTTCTTCTTTTACTTTACCCCTCTTATCTCCGACTACTTGCCTTTCTTTTATACACTTAAGATTTGTTTTTCTTGCATTTTGCTCTCTGCCCGTGCACAAGCGAGCGCCAGACTTATTTATACGGCTTTGTCCCTAACGACCTCTTAGCTGTCTAAAATTGGAACGATTCGAGCGAAGAACGATGCAGTCCAGTCGGAATGGAGCGGAGCTGCCAGTCCGATCGCGATGGCGCTTACCTCTCACATATATACATATTATATTACACGCTCGATCGAAGCGACGCGGAAACTAGGGAATCGGCAATTCGGAGCAAACCGGCGGGAAAATTTGCGTTGGCCGACGCGCAGCGGCTTATCCGCGAGAAGTCAGAGGGACGTTATCGCCCGAGGCACATCGCCTGCGGAATGCGCTTAATTAACGATTTGGCGCGTTGATTGGTGCGCCGACGCTAATTGCTCACGCTCGGCGCGGCGATGTTCTTGCGATGCAAACGCCTTTTTACGCGCGACCGTTCGATCGGTGCGTCGCGCGCGCTCGCGCCTCGCAGTCAGAGACGAGTGTTCCGTAATTATTGGCATTGTTTCCGCGCGCTTCTCCCGGCGTGCAACTGAAAACGGCTAATTGCCACGTTGCCGCGTCGCCGCATCCATTAGTAATACGCGTCTTCTCTCTCATCGATAGATTTTCGCCGCAAGTGACGAGCTAATTTGTCCGATATTCTTGTCTGTTTCAGGTACGTAGCTTGGAGAGCTCCGGCAATATTTCCGGCAATAGCGCAGAGGCAAACGGGAAAACGTTGCGCGGTAGGTAGACGAGAATGAAGCCGCGATAAATGACGACGTAGGATTTTAATTGGCATGTCTGCCACGGTGATACGTGTCAAAGTGTGATGTAGAGTGACGAACGGCACGGGCCTGCGATCAGATATCGATTCGGATGAGCTCGTTATATTTGGGCTAAGTAGCCGTGAGCGCGGGCGCTCGGCAGCTGCTCCTTCGTCCTCGTCAGCAATGAATCAAAAGCGATCTGTCTAATGATTAATGAAGGCGGCGCGGCGAGCCGCTGATTTGACTGGCGCTCCTGACACCTTCCTTACTGATGAAGAAAGATTAGCTCTGAATGCATCAGCGCGCCTCTATAATGCTTCATTACACAACCTCTTTATGGCGCCGGAATGCATTGTGATGCTTTGATTCTCCGTCCGAGATAAAGCTCGGACAGGCGATTGGCCAAATTGGCTTGCTTTTAAATTAGCCGCAATTACAAATCGTCTCCGGTGCGAATGTGCGCGCGGCACGGGCCATCGTGCACCATCGCGAAAGCCCATACGTGCGCGCGTAATGGCACGAAATAAAGTTACGGGCAGTAGCGTCGAGCCTAAGCAGCGGTGCAATTAAAAGCCGGCCGCTGCGCGCCGCGCTCGCGTCAATATTTAGCGCCCGGCAGCGCATTAAACTCTCGACTTCATTACACGGCGGCCCGATCTGATTTCCGATCTCAACAACGTTGCTCGCGCGCAACTTTATATTAACGCCGACCTCCAGCAGTAAATGTCTGGCAGAATTCAAGGCTTCAGCTACGTAGCGCGTTCATGTTACAATACTTAGCCACTTACACATTGAAATATACGCTCCATCTGTACCAACTTTAGTCAAGGATAATTTCCATAAGATGTTGCTAGAAAAGCTAATTGAAGAGGAGGCGCTCGAGTCTCGTTTGTTAAAGTCTGACGCGAATAGCCCAGTTTGCAAGTGGCATCATAGTCGTGCCACGAAGAAGGGTCGACGAAGAAAAATCACAATGGCAGATCCCAATGGGATTGAAGGCAATCTCTAACGGAAAATAGAACGCTGTTGCGCGCGCGCGCGGTTTCTTTTCGAGCGATCGAGTGCGCGCTGCTAGATAGCGTAATTCGCGCAGATCTAGCTTTTATTTGGCCACTTGTCGTGCACTCTTGGCCCTTTTTTGGCTCTTCCTTTATTACCGGAAAGAGTTATAAATCCCGAGCGCAGCCCAGCCGAGAGCCCGAGCGCGCAAAACTAATGGACCACCTCGATTTTCACGGGCTCGTGCGAGCGAAAATAGCGCGTGAGAGATTGGTTCCGCGGCTGGCTGTGGCGCGCTCGTTTTCTCATCGTTAAGCGATTAGGCGCCTCGGCTTCTGTTCGTATCTGGCTCTCTCTCCCTTTTCGCCACGTGCGCGCGATTCCGCATCTCCACTTAGACGAGCGCGGAGCATTATCTCCTCTCGTCTTCGCGCGCGCCAATCTAATTTTAAAGTTCTCGCTGCAATGACGGCCGGTCGCGCGCAAAAAAAATCGATCGCCGCAACAGACAGCGAGGGAACAAGTGTTTTGATTCCGAGAGAGGCTCCGCGGAGGCTAAAATAAGTCTGGCGCAAAAACCACGCGAAGCTGGAGGGAGCATTTATTTTATAAGAATTCCGCGTCTAATCCGTAAAAACGAACACTGCCAACGAAGTCAGAGCAGCCACTTTAAATAGACCTTCCGCGAATAAACGAGACAAAGCACATTATTCGGTAATGAAGCACCTGACTAAATTTACCCTCAACCGAATAGTCGGCCTCTCTGTTTTGTTTTTTTTTCTTTCAATCGTTCACTCGTCGATTCGCCGTCATGAGCACAGCGTTCGCCGGCGCTCGATCAATTAGCCGACTCCTGCTCCGGAATGAACCGAAACGCGCGTCGGCCGGCAGCAGCGTTCGCGATTGACTGAAATAACTCGCGGTCGTAATTGGCCGAAACGAAGTTGAGCGACCTCGCGCTTCGCGCACGCGCCCCGCGCACGTTCGACCGCGAATTTTAACTAATTTGCCAATTTCGCGCTTCATTTAAACCTGGCCGCGCTCTGCCTCGTTCTTTCGCCGATCCGATCGATGCTCTCTCCCGCGCACCGGCGCGAGCGTGCCCATTTAAATAATGAACGCTCGACCGAATTGTTAGTTGGCTCGTGCGCAGTCACGGACGAGTTATACCAAAGGCCTCGTGATTGTTTTTCCAATAACCACGCACGAGCTACCCTGTATGCTCTAGTCCAAACTGGTGGTTATCAGTGTTTAACGCTGCTAGTTCCACATTGAAAAACACCCACAGTGCGAGCGTCTTTATCTTTGGCGAGAACACGCGCAGAGACCGCGTCCAGCTTTGGCATCGATAACCGATCGCCCAATCGAGCCTGGGCGTTCGCGCAGGAATATTTTTCTAAAATATTTTTGCAAAACAAGCGCCGCCGACCGACGAAACAGAAGGCAATAAAAATGAAAAGTCGGCAACAAAAGAATCCGGCAGGCAGTAGTCGCGGGGGGAATAGAGAACAAAAACGCAGTCAAAAAATCGAGGATCGTCAGCGAAACGCATTGCATGTGTCGCTTGCCGGGTGACAAACGGCGATACGCAGGTGCACGCGTACGATCGACTCTCTCTCTCTCTCTCTCTCTCTCTCGGTCGGTGCTGGCTGCAACAGATATATGCGTACAGGTGGCCGTGAGAGCCGCCGGTCACTGCGCGATGAGTAAATGCTCTCGCACGCCAGACCAATTCCTCTCTCGATTGTCTTTCCTTCCTGCTTTATTTATCTCCGTGCTCGTTCTCTCGTTTCTTTTTTTTTCCGCGCGTTGCAGTTTTATCCGCGATTTGTTCGGCTATTTTTGCGCAGGTGAAAAGCCGACTTGCATTCGGAAAGCGACGCGTGTCATTTTATTTCTTTTTGTAATGTTAGCCTTTGATTTTGATTAATCCATTCCGTTATCTAGTTTTCCGCGTTTTATTTGTCGCGTCGTTATCCATATGGCGTTCTGCCGATTTGTTTGTTTCAATCGTTTCGTTTGCGCGTGTCCCACTTTCGTATCGGCGCTGCGCTGAAAAACACGCTTCACACAGAGAGCTAGAGGGGGCTTTTGAAAAAAAGAACATGTTGGCGCGATGGTTATCATACTACCCAGTCAGTCGAGTGCCACGCTGATAAAGCAAAAAGCAACGAATAACGTGGAACGAAAAGTAATAATTAGCGAGCGAATTGATCGAATAAACGAAGCAAATGAGTAGCAGTTAATTTGGCATGGAGTAGATTTGGCAAAGCAGCGACGCGCCGTGGGCAAATGGTTGTCGAGTGCAGGCGCAGCGAAGCGCTCAGCCGGCAAGTCCGGACGTTCCGTGCAGCCGAATAGAATCCGCGCGCGACACCGGGAGTCAAGCCGCTTGGCCTTTGGCAATCTCGCGTGCAGCATTCAGTGGCCCCTGGACTCTCGGTCGTTTTATTGGCCAAACGAGAGGGAAACTGGAGCGATGAACGCGCCCTTTGACCGATTCTTTATAGCTCTCTTGCGCCTTCTGCCGCATATGCGACTGGCATATTTCATCTGGGTCATGGAGCTTTTGCCTCTGCTCACTCGCTGCGTCAGCTGTCGGTGTCTGTTTGCTTTGTCGCTTTTAATTGCAGTCTTTTATGGCGCGCATAACAGCCCGCTGACCGAACCCAATCGAATGAAAAATTTCGCTTTATTTTCAAGTCTCTACGAGCTTGCAGCTTTTATTAACCGTCGGATTGATGATTCTTAGTTCGTTCTTTGATTGACGATGACTTGACGAGTTGAACAATTGTTCGGCCGATTCATTCACGCCTTCCAAAATGAGATCCGTTGAATGAAAAGACGCGTTTGGAGAGAAGAGCGATGCGCTGGCTGAAGGTCGACCAAGCGCCAATCGCGCGTCTAAGGCCCAGCCGCGCGGTCGTATCCGCGTCGGGTCTCTGTGTTGTCCCGGGGCATTATCACGCGCGCGGCTTTATTCGCGGAATTAACAGTTGGCAAAAAGGTGTCGACGCAGCCGATGGCGCGAACAAGATCGTCAAAGTGCAACTCTTGCGCGCTGCAGCGTTTTACGGCTTTCGCACCACGGCGATTTTCTCTTGTTGGCCTCGAGAGGGGGGAACTATATTTGCGCTCGCGATGCGTCCGCAAGACTTTAATTGGAGATCTTGGAACCGTTCGCACATTTATTTCAGCGCTGGCGAGAGTTTTTAGAGCCTGGCAATTACTGTCCGAAGCTTCATTTTGCTAGCGCCGTCGAGTGCACCTTCAAACGACACTCTCGTAGTCTTTTCGTTTCTCGCTCATGTATAATTGTTGATCTCTCCAACTCAATTCGGCTTCACCGGTCCTCGTATATTTCGCTCGGGAGAAAATTGAATTCGATCGGCGATCCGAAAAACTCCAAGTAACTGAGTACTCGGCGCGCAATCGAGAAACTTGGCGGCTTTAGATCGAGGTGGGCGTGAACTCGCAACAGCAGAAGCCGCCCAAGCCGCCCAATTCAATAGAGCTCTCTGTGCCTGCCCTTCTCGAAGAGGAGGAAGCTCATTTCGCGTGAGCGGAAAAAACCAGATCGCGAGAGAAAGAAAAAGGGAGTAAATAATTTGCGCGATCTCCCCGGAGAGAGGCACTTAAGCGTGTCGGGCGCTTATGTTTTTGCCAGACCCCGACGTTCTGCAAGCGAGAGTGCAATTTCGCTCGTATTCCGCGGGCCGCAAGCTCGACAAGACGGCGAAGCTTGCGAGCGAGTACACCGCTTTTCGGGAAAACTCGCTGGATAAGACGCGGCGACTCCGGCAACACATCGTCCCTGGACACGCACTCATCGATTGGCTTAAGCCGATAGGCGGCCGGCGGCGGAGCGATAATTGCAGCGTCGGCGGGCTTAAACTGCCGGCATCCGCGCGCGCCACTTCGTTATTCCCCGCGCACAGCGGATCTCGGCCCCAGCATTGATTGGGCCGCCTCGTTATGACAGACCGACTCTCATTAGGATGCAACGGCCACAGCCAGCAGCCGCGCTAATGGCAGGACTCGCGCTCGCTCGCTGCATGAAAAAGCCTCTGATTACTTGCGCCCTCGTCGCACCTGAGCGCGCGCAAACCTCTCCTCCCGGATCGCGTTCGCTGCGCTCGTCCCAAATAACATAATCGCTCGCTGCTTGTCTTTTTGCGCCGAGTCAAGAATAATGCGCTGCTGAAAGAAAGACTCCCCTCTGACATATTTCACATTGGTTAAACGCATAATTTCGCGCTCCGAGAACGCGTGTCACGCGTTGGCTCCGCTCGCTTCTTCTTCTTCTTCTTCTTCTTCTTCTTCTTCTTCTTCTTTCCCTTTTGGCTCCGCGAGCCTCTTCTTTTTTCTGTTACGCTCGAACGCGATGTGAGAAAACACAGTTGGCTCGCTCGCTGAACTGCTACTGCCGCATGTAATTTATCGCTCGCACATGTGCTCGCAGTCTCGTCGCCGCGCCGACGCGATAAGCGCGAGAACGGCGAGCTTTTCAACTAGGATTTTGGGAATTATTAGCGAGTGAGCTCGAGTGGGGCACGGCGACAGATCTGTCCTCTCCAACGCTGGAAAACAAGTAAATCGGCCGAGCGACCGTCGCGGCTCCCGCGGCACTAGTCGCTCGTGCTTCCCAAGTTTGCCCAAGTGGCAGCGGTGGCGGCGGCAGCAGCAGCTCTCCAGTCGAATTTCATTATCGATGCCAGTGCCGCACCGGCCGCACTCGCTCTCTGCGAAATGCCGGCTGAAAGTTCTCGCGGTTCCGGGTTACCGCCGCGCCGCGCCGCGCCAACTCCTCGCCTGACTAATGTGCTTTTCACTACGACGCTTCTGCAAAAATTCTTTTCACTCTCTGCCCTCCTCGCCAGCTGATAAATGGCTCTTTCGGGGAATCCGCCCGTGTTATGGATTGGCATTTGCAGGCGAAACAGGATTCAAACTAACGGCGATCGAACGCATAATAGTGCTGACGCACGCACGGAGCCTCGAGCACACCGCGGAGAAACAATTAATCGTAACGGTCCGTGGCGTGTCCGCTTTCCCGATCGTCTCGCGCTTTCGGTCGCCGCGCGTGGAAAAGGGAAAAATGTTCTTTCGCACGCCGAGTGGAATATCTACGAGTACATAGATCAACGGCCGAGCGTTCGAGCAGCCGCGCGCTCGCGCAATTGGGTTTAAGCCGCGGAAAAATCCACGCTGACGCAAAAAAGCTTTTAACGCCGATGAGCGCGACTCTTTCTCACTTTGACTGTCGCGTCGGCGCCCGTCGTTTCACGCGCGAACCCCTGGCCTGTACGTGCGAAATTGAGCCGCGGCGGTTTTTCGCAAAATTTATTATAACAATTTGATCGACGTGTGCGCTTTTATAAAACGGGCAATTTGATCGTCAAAAGAGGAGAAAAAAAACAAGGCAATCTTTTATTTCAAATAACACGTTGCACTCGACAGTGCGAAACTGTACAACCATAAAAGTGTAAATCGAAGCGTTCGTCCTCGCTTTTCCTTGATCGAATCGATATTTAATTTATATCCCACGTCGTTCACTAGTGCAGGGACGAATGAATAATGTAGAAAACTGATGTGAAACCAGCAGCGCGCCGTTCGAAGTACAATACACCGCACGCGTCAGTCAATCTGTACCGAGGCAGAATAGCCGGGCGTCATAAGCGGCATGAGCGCGGCGACGACGTAGCCAGATAAGGATCGATAAGGCATCGGAAGCACCGATAGGCGTCGATCCGCAGCGCCCACGGACGCCTCATTCGGTTAATGATCGTTCAAGCGGGCGTCGATCGCGCGGTCGATATCCAGTAAAATCTCCCTTTGCCATGGAGCCGGCAATACGCACGCGTAGGCCCGAAGTAGCGCTCGATGACGACGCGCATCTGCAGGAGCAGAGCGTGGGCGGTTCGCGTGACCGCAAGCCCGAACGTGCAACGACACACGGGCACAGAGCGGTTGGTTTATCTACGTTTGCCGAGAGCTAATGCCCAGCTATTATAACGCGCAGGCTTTTCCGCTGGACGCCAAAAAGGCCTGCTTATCAATGCATAATGCGCGCGCAGAGTGGCGAACGTTGTACCAGAGATCCGCGCGGCTCGCGACCATGCATCGGTCGATTAGAGAGCCGAGAACTGATTGCCGGGCAAAGCACTCGCGAATTTTCATAATCTGCCGACGCCATCCGCTTTATCGACCGGCTCGCGAGGAGCCAGGCGCAAAATCTTAAAAGCTCCAATAAAATAGATCGACGCGGTTGACACAGGCGCGCCTGCTCGTAAAAATCCGAAGAAAGTCATTCGCTTCTCGGGAGCTGATCGCGCGGGTCAGCGCCTTCGCGAGCGCCGCCACTGCCGTCGCCGACAACCGACAAACGACAATATGACCAAAGGAAAGGACGGACGAGCGAAAAGGTGACGGGGAGCACGCGGGAAAAGGGATTCGCCGGGAGAGCGCGAGAGAGAGGGCTCGGCGGAAGCCAGGGCTCGTCGATCATCCGCGGTGACAGCGCTACAGGCCGCCGATTGCCGCTGCTTTTCCGAACGAGAGGGCCGAGCTGGAAATGCAGGAAAGAGAGCTGGCAGCCTCGGCAGCGCGCCTATTAACGCACCGCACATTTAGCGGCAGCCAGCGTGTCCGCGTGGCTCGCTCGATAATTTATAAGGTGCGCCGCGCGGCGGACGATGCGTCAAAGGGAAGAGGGACAGACGCCAGCTGCGAAAAATTGCCAGCGCTCTCTAAGCAGCTTGCTCGCTCATATTTTAGCCGGGCGATCGTCGGTGTTCGGCGCTCGGCTCTCGGCTCTCGGCTCTCGGGACAACGTGCGTCGCAGAAGCCATCTCGGCTGTTTAACCAAGCAGGCTGATTGATCGCGACCTCGAGTTGAAAGCCTTGGTTTTGCGCGCTGCCGGTTGATAAATTTAGAAGAAAGCTGCTGCGAAGCTCGGGGCAATTAGGGGGCGACGACGAAGGGCCCATTTTTCGCGAGTATAACTATCGCGCCAGACGCTCCTCGGAAATTCCACAGCGGAACAATAAGCGGCGTGCGCCGACCGAAGCCGTCGCTCGCCGTGCCGCCCGTAATTTACATTGAAATGAGCGAGGACCGGCCCCGCGTGCATCCGGCCGTAGCTAGTGCCGAGGGTTGCGTTTCAGCTCGCGCGCTCGCCCAAGAAAGCTCGCGTGTCGAGAGAGTAAGCAAGAATATATTGGCGGACTTTGAATGCCCGAGCGCGGAGAGAACTCTTCGTTATCTCGAATATATATCTCCCTGCCGGGAGAGACTGCGATTTTCGATGATTTAATTGCCGGCTTGGCGCGAAGCCGAGCGCTCGCGCGAGCCTGCCTCTGTTGCTTCTCTCCTCCAGCCTAGGCGGCAAGTTTTGCGAAAGAAGCCTCCTCCTGCTCGTCCCGACCACCGTTCGCGGCAACGGCTTTGCCGCGCAAAATTACTCGCGAACTGTGCTGCTGCCTGCTGTCGAGTCGTCCGCGGCTGCACCTTCGTACGACGCCAAGACCGACGAGGCTTCTCTCGCCTTATCGTTGTTTTTCGCGACGCGCAACTGGCATTTTGACGAGTACTTTCGGGGACGCGTTTAAGCAACAAGTACCCCTCTCCGTGCAATGGGTTGCACGAGCGCGACGGATGCAATCAGTCGAAACCGTAGTGGCCACGCGAGCAACGAGCACGGCGCTTGTTTTCGCAAAAGAAATCGAAATTCGCACCGCAGGGGACGGCTCGTGACGTATAGTCTAGCATTAAAATAAATCCGTTGCCGCGATCTGCTCAATAATGGCGCATTAATGGGGAGGACGGGTGGGGGGAGGCAACAAAGGCTTCCCCGGTAACGTGACGGTCATTCGCGCACGGTCGGCTCGAGAAAAATCGGCAATAATAACAGTGCCGGTGAGCGAGCGAGAGAAGTAAGGAGTGGTGGACACTGAAAAATGGAGAGGCCCTGAATCAGTGGCCTCGGGGGACGCGCGTATATGCACAGCAGCCAGTGCGCTACTATAACGCGAGTCCAAGTCGGAAAGCGAGCGAAGGCGCGCGCGTACACAAGCTCGAAATAGACAGGCATTGTCCGGCGGCAGTGAGAGTGCGAGAGCGGAACGACAGATAAGTCGCGTACGAGCGAGAGAGAGAGAGAGATTCGCAGCCCCTTCGGCCTATAGATTACTGATAAACTTTGCAATTTGTACCACTCCCGCGCGCTCGTCGCGTTGCCTGCAGCTGGTCGCATGATAAAAAGCGGACGATCGCCGATCTCTTTCTGCTGCTCGTTTTTTTCTCTCTCTCTCTCTCTCTCTCTCTCTCTCTCTCTCTCTCTCTCAATGCGCCGCGCACGATCAGTTCTTTTTGCGGTGCGTGCGCGCAGCTCGATCATCTTCTTACTGGCCATTGTGTGGCTCGGTAAAAATCTCGGCGTTTTTACGATCGCTTATCCGCCGCGCCGCGTATTATTCATTCGATGATCGTCTTTTTAAACGACTTCCTCTCGCGTAAAAAGTAGCACGTACACGCCTATCTGCCCGTGGCATCTCTCTCGCGCGCCATATACCTACGCCTCTCTCCTCGTTGCAATATTTACGCCTTAGCGTGACTGCGTTACGATCGAATAATTATCCGAAGTGTGTCGCGATTTGTTTCTCCTCGCGAACAACAGCACACACCGCTGCGGGTAATGAGCGATAGACTTTCTAACGGATACGAGGCCGAATTGAAAAGAAGAGCCGAAGAGCAAAAATTTTATGGCTGCGTGCTGTACAGCCAGCCGGGGGCGGCAACTTGGTTAATGCGCGATTCGTCGGACGCGTGAATTATTATTGTTGTTCTAATTATCACGGAGAGAGCCCGAAGCGAACTTCGTCGCTTTTTCGTCGGCTGCAGCCGCGCGGAGAAGCAAGAAAAGCGCGCGCTCGCGCAGATGTTCGCCTCGGCAAACCCGTTTCTTTCCTCTCCCGTGTCTGCCCGTTTTTTCGTTCCTTCTTTTTTCCGTTTTTCTTTTTCTTCCCCCTTTTCCTACTGCGCCGCTCGTTTATCTTATCTGCTTTTCTTGCGGCACAGCTCATTTTCTCGGAGCCGCGGCGGCAGCAGCTACCTCCAATCGCGCGAGTTTGATTATAATTGCGTCAGCACCGCTGGACACGTGGCTCGCCCGACAAATTAGAATTTGGCCGAGCGAGCGAACGATAATAGCCGCCGAGCTACTCGTGAGTGGATCGCCAGACGTCAGGACAAAGGCAGCTCCGCGGGCCAGCGTTATTAATCCAAAAGACGCCGGAGAAGCGTTGCTCGTTTTTGCGCTCGGCTTGTCTCGGCCGGCCATCGCATCTCAGCTGCGGGGCGCTGTATCGTATATGAATTCCATCCGCGGCGCGATTCGTCTCGATGCGCGCGCAGTGCATACGCGCACGGCGTGCTTCCAGGCCTCGGGCCAAGCGGCAGACCTTGGCCGCAAGTGACGTACGCGGAATTATGATATAGGGCGTTGCGCTGCTTCCTGCTGCCTCCTCAGCGCCGGCAAGGCGTCTTCTTTCTCTCTCGCGCTCCTCATTATTAGCGCGGCCGCTCGATTGTTCGCCCCGAGACGGTCGGATCAGATTTCCGAGGCTTTTTACAGATCCTAGCTACTCCTGCGGCTGACATTGATTGAATACTCGACGCGTTGCTTTGTACGCGCTCTTATCGCGCCACGGGGATTCAGAGTCGCGCGCACGCGTAGCTTTTTAATTAGACCGAGCTTGCGGCTGCTTATGTGCGCTCTAAGCTTATCGTTCGCCTAGACAGCCGCCGCTGCTACTCCCAGTCTTATCTCTCCGAGCATTAAACTCCAAGTTAAAATACGCAGATCGCCGTGAGTTTTAAGAGCGCTGCTGCCCCGAGGCGAGCGAAAGAAATAAAAAACACGCACGAGGACTCACCGAGAGAAGGCTTCTAGCTGCAAGTGCAGCGGCAGCAGCAAACTAATGCGTTCGCTGGTCTCGTCTCGCGGCACATCGCTGGGAGAGGCAGCCCGGACAAACCGAAAGAAGCAAGGCCAAGAGAAAAGGAAGATCGCGCGTTGCGGCGAGAAAGTTGCGGCCGGACGTCCAAGACGAAGCGTGTCCTTCCGTCAGTGTCTCAAACTTCGGAGCGCGCCGCGCCGCGCCGGGGCGGCCCCCTGTACACCTCTTCCCAAACCGATGGCCTTTTCGCGTCGTCGCGTCGCGTCGCGTCGCGTCGCGTCGCTCGACAGCTCGCTCGCCCACGCCGCTCAAGCTGGCAAAGCATTTCGAATGCTTTTCGCGACTTTCAGCGTAAATCGTTAACGAGTCGCGCGCACGATGCATTAATTTATTTAGAGAGCTGTCAGAGCGCCGCGGCGAGTCG
Source organism: Phymastichus coffea (assembly GCF_024137745.1). Taxonomy (NCBI): domain Eukaryota; kingdom Metazoa; phylum Arthropoda; class Insecta; order Hymenoptera; family Eulophidae; genus Phymastichus; species Phymastichus coffea. The sequence continues at coordinate 12,964,143 of NW_026706814.1, forward strand.
GACTTTGAGTCATAAAGCCGCATCGATCAAGAGGCGAAACAGCACAGGCAAATATATCCGTTAACGAGCCTCTCGATAACACTCGATCACAGCGGATTATGTGGCCAACAACCTATCTATTAGCAGATTTAACGATAGGAACCGATAGGAACCGAGTGACCACATAGCAAAGATCTTAAACGCGCTTTGTAACGGAATACCCATAAGCGAGTAAATATTCGCTTATATTGCGTGTCATATTTGCTTACGAGCCATCAATTCTGCGATGGCGATGACAGAGCGCGCCGTCGACGTTTTCGGTGGATCGCGAGCGCGCCTTTCGATTGGCGAGCGTGCAGCCGCGCCACTCGAATCAATTTTCATTTGCAGCCAAGTCGCCCGATACGGATATCGACCGAAAGCAATTTACTGCCCAAATCCACTCGGCCTCGCCTCCCCGAGTGCCTCTCGCACACGCCTTACGACTTCCAAAGGATATCTCGTCAGACCGATCGGCTCTCGGAAGGGCTCGACCCTTTGATCATCCGGGTCGACCGGCCACGCGACAAGACGCACACGCGAGACAACGTGACAAGAGGTCGCGCTGCGCCAGATTGTCACAAGACGGACGCGATAATGCAGCGCGCCGGACTAGAAATCACGAAGAACACAGCGCAGGCCGGGCAGGCGGCAGCGCGGCCTGGCTCGACGCAGGCTTTTATTGGAAAAGTTAGGCCTCCTCGTAAATAGATTAAGAGCCGCGCTCGCTTATTACTTTTATGATAATCGCGCGCCTCGTGTATATACGTGGCGCGCCTGAAAAATGAGCCGTCGCGCCGCCTAAAAATCGCCATCCCCTTTGTCGCGCGCGCGCGCCGCGGCCATTTATAAGGCGTTATGAAGCAGCGCCGCGCACTTGTCAAGCCGAGAGGAGCGCCCGCGTAAGTTTTCGCCCGAGGGCAACCAGCGCGACAGCGCGTCGTGAAATTTGTCGCGGCAAAGAGAGTCTGCCCCCGCCCGTCCCCCCTCCTTCGCGGAACTTTGGCCGCGCTGTCGCGAAAATTAATCGCGTTTCTTTGGGCGCGCTTATCGGCCAAGTTTGCCGGCGTGGGCGTTGCTCTGTCACCTTGCGGGCAAAACCATTCGAACGAGCTGGGAAAGTCCTTTGTAAGGAAAACATATCCCCGGTCTTCCGGATATTTTCTTTGACGAGCGACCGATTGCTAGTCTATCGCATCGTCCGCGAAATGTTTGTACGCGAGCTACGCGTTCCTCCTCGAGCTTGTTTGCTTTTCGAGCGACGCAGGGCCAACGAGTACGCCGCGAGCGACGTTTTCCAAAGTGAGGAAAGTCAGGCGGGCGCGCGCCGTGCGACGTCCATCGCCACATGAATGCCCTATAATAAAAACGAAGCTCGTTTGCTCGTCCACTCGAGCGGTCCTTTGCGCGCGCGTGCTAAAGTAGCCGGAAAAGCCCGTAACGAGAGGAGAGCCTCGACTGCCGTAGGAAGAAAAGAGTGCAGGCGAGAATGGCGATGGGAGCGAGAGAGTGCGACGTCGGAGGGCGCTAAGAAGTCGTGAAAAACGGACCGCAGCGGCGAAGCGACGAGCGAGGCAGCCGAGGAGCTCTTGCTTCCTTCCGCTTTGGCCACGGAAGAGCATTTTTTTCGCGCGCGCACATAGCGCGCCGTGTGCTTTTGTTCCGCGCGCGGGCCCTCGCCGGAGAATTGCTCGGCGCGGCGCTCGCGGTACTTAGCTAATGGCCGGTCTCTTTCTTGCGACGACCTTGAGTGCAGAGCCGCCTCTCGCGCTGGCTGCGCGCTCCGAGCCACCTCCTTCCGCGCGTTTTTCACTCTGCCCGCCGCGCCGTCCGCGATAAAGATTCGCAAGGGCCCTCGCGAAAATCAACCGGTCCAGGCGGCCCAGCCGAGTGCGCTGCCACCGAGGGCGCTCACCGGAAGCACCGTTAGGCCTTCGCAGCTGATAATCGTGGCTTTAAGCGCGTGTAAACATTTTAGTGCGCAAGCACAATAGTCGAGACGGGGACTGCGTATATCAATCCCCCGACTCGCGCCGACAGCAATCAAACGGTCTAACGAACGACGAACGAGCGCGCGTTCTCTGGCGCACGGACTGCACATGAATCGCGCGCGAGTCTCGTGCGATTGCAGCCTCTATCTGGTGCTGTGTGTGCGACGTCCGCTCGATAAATCGCTCGCAGCGGTAGCAGCTGCCACATATTCCGTCTCTTATTTTCTTGGTAAGTTCGCTTGCGCGCGCGCGCGAGACCACCCGTGAGTACGCGCAACAACAGCTTCGTGGCCCGAACGTCAGCCGATTAAGATTTCGTTAATCCGATATCGAACTCGTACCTTCCTCTTCTTCGCTTGTCTCTTTCGGCGCTTCCTGAAAGCTGGGAGTCTGCTTATGGTCTCTCGAAGCCGCGGGCTCCTCGCACGGTCAGTCTGCTTTGCTCGCGCACATCGAACGACAACGCCACTGTTTATTACGAGTACCGCCACGTCAGTTGCAATTTCGCGCGCAGAAAAGGTTCTTTTTTTGTTTCATTCACCGTAGTGCTACCATATTTCAAATTTTGATTATGAGAGCACGACCTCGTCGACGACGACGACGACGAGGTTTTTTTTACAGCGAAGGTTTTTTTACAGCGAAGCTCGAGTCGTCATTGCTAATTAAGCAGTAAAAATCCAGATACGCAAGCATAGCCTCATCAAGTTTAATCGCATGCGCGAGAACTGGAGGTCTCTTTAATTCTTTAACGCACTGTCGCCTTTATGGGAGACGTTTAAAAAAAGAAACTTTATTCCCCTATCTCTCTCTATCTCTCTTACAGTGGCCCCTGAAGCCATCTAAAAAAGTTATTTCTTTCATTTATATCTCTCCAGTCATATTCCGGGGCGTATAAAAAAAGAGCTTGCGCACGCGGAAACGGCTTGAACGAAAACGTAGAGAGAGAGAGAGAGAGAGAGAGAGAGAGAGAGAGAGAGAGAGAGAGAGAGAGAGAGAGGAGTCTTTCATCGTTGAACTACATGGCCGAGTGCTCGTTATGGATGGCTGTTATCCGCTATATACCATGGCCATGCCAGCCGTGAATAGTAACTACAGCGACTAGTAATAGTCAGGAGAGAAATTGCTAGTCCAAAAAACTATGATAGTGAAATAAAATTTTTTTAGCAACTTATAAATCATCATGAATGCTTGTGATTCTCAATGCAGAAGCTATTACTAAAACTGGGCGCAAATTTACTCTGACAAGCGCCTATCCACATCTCAGGATAATAAATATATGATCATAGGTAAAAATTAACAGCATTTATTCAACTAAAATAGTTAGTAATGTCTGGGGGATGTGGCGAGAGGATTTGCACTAAAAAAATGGCAGCGTCGTAGAGCAAGGATTTTGGTTTGGCTCATGCATAGTGCATGGGCGCGCGCTCGAGCATCCCCGTGTCAAGCAGTCACTATGGTGAAAATTACGGGGAGCAACTCTCCCTTTGCCGTACGCATCCGGCTAATAACGCGCAATTACATCAATTTGGCAGTCGACGCTCCCATACCAACTCTACTCCCGAAAGCCGCTAATTCGAATTACGGGCGCTTCGGCGTTACGCGCGCTCTCTCTCTCTCTCTCTCTCTCTCTCTCTCTCTCGACTGCTTCTCACTTTTTTCCTTTTTTCTCTTTTACCTTTCATTTTTTTATTTTTAACTCGCTGCTACGCGCAGGTGCACGCCAAAAACTCGTTTGCGCCCGATTGTTAGCGTCCGCTGATTGGCCGCCCGCTAAATAAGCCAATAGGACCGCAAGACAACCAGAAAAGTTACGAGGACTACCTACCTAGCCTACCTCTGTTTCGTGATTACGCGCCTCAACGCCGCCGCTACCACTTGATTACGAAGTTAGCTTCTTTTTGCCAGTTCTTCGAGATTATACTTGAGCTTTAGAACTCAACGGCTTGATGATACGAAATTAATAAAGGCGACATTGTAAGGGAAGCCCGGACGAGCAGCGCGTAATTTTTCAATTTCACGAACTTTACTTTTTCCGGGTCAACAACAAAATTACGATTACCCTGAACGCAACGAATACTTTTTACGGGATTATTCATTTTTCAAGCGACACTCTCGTGAATACTATGTGTATATATTAAAGAAACAAGCTGTGCGCTTGTTATTTAACAATTTTCCACTTTCAAAATTACGATTCTTTACCTTTGCCATGAACGGCAGTGCCGACTAAACAAACGAACGTATGACTGCCTAGAAAGGAGATGAATTAATTGTCAAACGTGCGTGCACCTTTTGGAGAACAATGAGTGCAATCAATGAATGCGATATTGCTGCCGAAGCAATAGAGGAATATAGAAGCGCTTTGCAAATGCAAATTATCTGAAAAATATCTGTTTGAGCGCAAAAGTCGAGATCGGGGGCAAATTGCTTAATAAAATTACATTATCTTGGATAATTAGTGGAAAATGTTGTCATAGATATTGCCGTGCAGTGAGCTAGTCTGCAGAATCGATAGTCGATTTGTGCCAATTAGCCCCTCGCATAAACGGCGACTTCCGCATAAATCAGTATCAAATATGACTTGCGTGAGGGTGGTTGGCTGGTGCTCTCGCTAACTGAGGGCGTGAGCACGTGCGGTTAATGGTCAAGAGAGGGAGAGAGACGGGAAAGCTCTAGCGTCGCACCGAGATGAAAAAAATGGTGAAACGCCAGTGTGCTGTTCGCCTTTAAAATTTATATTAACGCGTTCGTTTGGAAAATCAACTTTGTGTTTTTTTTTTTGAAAAACCATCGGTGAACGGATTCGCGATAAGGGTAATGAAGCCAAGGGCTGGGATAAAAATAGAGTATTAAAGTATCAAAGCCTCGTGTACACGTTGGTTCGGCGACAAATGAAAACAAACCACTTGTAGTCCGTAAAAGGAGAAAGCGCGCGTACAGGGTTGCGCGTCAGTGGCGAAGTGCAAATATGCGGAAAAGAGAGTGCGTAGCTATAGCTATGCGTACAGTGACACGCGGCGTATTTTGTAGGAATTATCGGGCGAGAGTTAAGGCCCGCAAGGGGCATAGAGAGAGAGAGAGAGAGAGAGAGAGAGAGAGAGAGAGAGAGAGAGAGAGAGAGAGAGAGAGAGAGAGAGAGTGAGCGAGAGCGAGCAGTGGCCGTGTGGCGACGACCCCCTAGTCCCACGGGAACTGCAGAAATGCACTACTAATGGCCGAACCGTGTTGCATTAGAGGAATTAATGCAGTCCCCGCAGTTCCTTCCTGCTGCTCTCGTGCTCGCTTTATCGAGGGATAGGAGAGAGAGAGAGAGAGAGAGAGAGAACGATTGCCATCCCCACCTCGCATTCTCCCTTTGCTGCATAATAAAAATACGACTTCTGTCGATCGTATGGCAATCATATTTCGATACGCCCCGAGCCATAGTTTGTATTTGCTGCTCTGCAGAGCCATCCAACCCGATTTACTCATGCTCTCCGCCCAACTTTTATTTGATATACTTAGAGCAAGCTGCAGATTTACGGCGGTATCGTCAGCGCAAAAATATATATGCTCGCGTGCGTTGTATAAAATTTAATGGTATTATTTGAGCACGATGCGCCGCTAATGTTTTGGGATGCACGCGTTAAATATACATATTTTCATTTGTAAAATATTTCCTTGTTGCCTTCTTAGCGAGCTTTTAACGAATAAGTACCTAGCTCGCAAAAAATTATTCGATAATGCACTTGGATTACCTTTATATAGCAGCGGCCGCGGCAAATGAAATGAAAAAGTGTTGCAGGGTGCACACGTATACTGCAAAACCTTAATGTCGTGTACTTTATTCGTGTCGTGATTATGAAATTTCGTGCACGAATTATTGCGTAATAGAATTCAAGCTGCGCGCAGGGCGCAGCGTGTGTACATTAAGCCAAGAGAGGATATTACGTAAATACGTTTGAAAATTTTCACGAGGTGTAACGAGAGCATATTGCTCGAACATTTTCAATCAAGAATTGGGAGGCTCCGTCGACAGCGTTGCCGATAAAAGTAGAGGAGCCAAGACAATCGGACAACATTTCGAGTTCGCGTTTCCATTTTAGGAGCAGAGAGCGCGGGGGGCGTGGCAAGCGAATTTTGGATAAGGGAACGACGCCGTGAGTGCGCGGCAGTGTCACTGGCGTGTGTAAAATAATTACGAGCCTGCCGAGACCGGAGCGATGTTCTTTAAGGTCCGTAAAGTCCGACGTACTCTTTATTGGCGCTCTTTCGCGTTACGTAACGACCGGCCCGTCGACGTCGTTCGGCTCGTGACCGCGCGCTCGCGCTCTCGTAAATCCAATCGCGTGAGCCTTATCCCTGTACTAGACTGAGAGCCCAGCAAAGAAAGCGTAGAAGAGGAGGATAAAAAAAAACAGTAAGATCGACGACACTTAACGAGAACTCGAGCGCTGCACGTCAAAGGTGCGACAGCGCCAGTTCTTGCTTCCTCTCTTTTTATTCGTAGGAGATAGCTGCGAAACTAAAATTTATCGAGCTGAAACTTTCACTCGAGTTTGACTATCCGAATGCAAGTGGTGCGAGCTCGTTTTTTTTTACTAATTGCTAATTGTATACTGCAGAAGTTGGCGATAAAACGCGGGGGGGGGGGGGGGGGGGTAACTTTGCTCCAAAACTCGCCTGCGCGTGGGCGTGAAGTAGAGCGGAGGAAAAAGCGTTAGGGAACATTCCCGTTGCCAGTAGGGTAGTAGCGAGAGAGAGAGAGAGAGAGAGAACTGAGCGTTATTTCGCAAACTCCCGAACGAGCTTTTTTTCTCCTTCTCTCTTTCTCCTTGCTAAAAAAGGCCAAAACGGCTTAGTTTTAAAGTCTTGGAGATTTCACTTTAATGGAGATGCTCGCGGAGCTCCGTTTCCTTAACGGGGTCTGGCCGCAGTTTGTAGTTAAAGTGGGGTGGGGCTGTTAATTAAGATGCCTGTGTTACCGATGGAACGGAAAGCTCGACTGGGCGGTGGGTGCTTGCGAGTAGCGAGAAGGGACCATCGAGCTTTTATGTTTCGAGTCTCCCTGCTGCTTTGGCTTTCCCTCCCTGACACGAACGAAGGGTCGACTAAATTGTCCCACTCGGTGTTTACCTTCTGATTTATGGGATTGACCGCGTATTGATCGGCTGACTGCCGCTCTCGCTTTCCCTCCCTGTCTGCTTCTATTTTAAACCGAAATAACTTGACACCGCGCCTCGTCTTTTTTTTTCCTCGTCAAAGCGAACATTGTTCCCAAATGCCTCGTAATTACGACTGATGCCACGATTAATCGAACGACCGAAAGCCAGTGTCGGGCGCCATTCAATCTACTTGAATTTCGCGTTCGGCTGACCGCACAATCATATCGTAAAAAGTATACGGCCTGCATGACCGTGAGACGGCAGTCGCGCAGGTGGTATGTCAAAAAAGACAAAAGGAGACGAGGCACGATGGGGAAAAAAGAACGAAAGAGGATGGAAAAACAAGTGGTCGTCCTCAATCGCAATTGATCCGGTAGGTAGAAGAGAGCGGAGCAAATAAAGCGGCGCGACAGCGGTGCTGCGCGCAGGGTAAGCGAGCGGCAGGAGGGGGGGACAAACCTATTTCGATATGGCATCGAGTCCGATCGGATTGACCGGCATAAAGAGACGCGCGCGCAAGCGTCTGTAGGTGTATAGGTATGCGCGGCGAGTCCTCCGGCGAGAACGCGATTTTTACGCGCGATTCAATTTCACGGACCGCTTGGCCCGAAACGAGTCAGACTGCAGCGGAGTCGCTCATCCCTAGAGGCAGATCAGTGCCCGTTGGATCTCCGATTCGACCATCTCCGCTTTCTCTCTTTCTCTCTCTCTCTCTCTCTCTCTCTCTCTGCCTCTTTTTATTCGACGTACTTGCGCACCAGAAATAGCGAAACTAGATTCAATTAGTAGGAGTGCCGCGCTGGCGCTACGGGGCCTCGATCGGCAATCAATCATACGCGCGCGAGAGAGCGCTGACGTTGGAAATGGCCTGGAAGCTGCAATCTGCGGAGACGACTAAATTATCCGCTCGAGCGCGAATGTGCCCTAACGAGCTGCCGCCGACGCCGCCGCCTCCGCCGCCTCCGCCGCCGCCGCACACTCTTGCGATCATCGCGTCGTCATCGATTTGTCCGCCCGCCGCGTCCTACGTGTCGCCGCAAGAGCACTGCCGCTGGTAATTGCAATCACCAATGCGCATACGCGCGTCGCAGTCCTGAATTATTCAGGCCATCCGGCATGTTTCGCCGCCTAAGATTCGACGTTGGCTATCGGCGTCGCGACGTCGTGGAAATCGAACCGATCGCTACTCGAACGGCAAAAACGAGCGACCTACATATCCGGAGTAGGCACGCTACGAGGCGACAATGAAACAATAGGCAGACATATCAAGGGCGCTGACCACGCGTACGCGCGCGCTGCGATGACTCGCGTGCGTGCTGGAGGCCCATCAGGCGCGCGTACGTACGTGGGCGATCGATGCTCGGGCAGCGAACGTAAGGGGTCGCTTTATTTTCAGGTGGTGCCTGAATTTCTATTATGTTTCCGGAGGCATCGCGTGACCGGCCGATTGCCTCGCGCTAGCACGTCCTCCTCCTCCGACAGACCTGATGGACAGAGAGAGAGAGAGAGAGAGGGAAGCACGCACCCTATGTGCGCTGCCACTGCCGCAGCCTTGCTCTCTGTTTAATCTAGCTTGTTGATTCGCCATGTAATATGATGCTGAAACATACAACAGCCGCATGAAAATTACCCTCTCGACGAACTTGGTCAGACAGACGAGCCTGCGAGCCTCTCAATTATTCGATACAGCTTTGTCGACTCCTGTGCCCTATTGGCGGATGCCTCGAGAAAGCTGTCGAAAATTCCGAAGCTCCAGATAATACAAAAATGCCTTCCTCGTTTGGTCGTGTTACGAACGCTCACACCTGGCAGAAAGCACGAAGCCCCTTTGAGCTGGTTCAAACAAGAAGAGACGTATCATTAAGGTACTTTGCTCTTTGGTCGATTTTCAATCGGCGTGCGAGCAGAGTGGAGCGAAGGAGGATCGGGTTGGTCGCGCGTGTAAATCCGACCGCAGCTCGATTGTCGTCCGCGGTACGTACGCATTCCACGCTTGACAATGCCGCAACTGTCCTCGGGCACGGCGAGCGAGGAAGAGAGGGCGGCGCCCTCCGCAACTTCCTTTTGCGAGGCGAGGGATTAAGATCGACGAAGCCTCTACTCCGGCATAACGACGTGGATCGGTGTGCGGAGTTTGATTTGCAGAGAGCACAGCGTCGTCGTTGCGATGAGTTCTCGGAGCCCGCGTAATAAACAAACTTTGTGCCGAAGCGTTTGACGCTATTCGGTAATTGATACATCAAAGGCAGCTCTGGGTGCGTTTGCGTAGGGGAGCTCTCGCTACCGCTGCTGCGCGTTTTCGTCTGCTGCGGGCCCTGTACAAATGAAGTGGGAGGAAACACGCACCGGCAGCAATAATTCGCTGGCTCGCTCGCACGAGTGTGTGGCGCGACGCGTCCGGCTGGTCGGGAGCTAGAGTGGCTCGATGTTGTGCGTTCGCGCTCTGCCGTTATCTGTGCATAACAGAGAGTCGACCGGCCAGATCCAATTGGTCAATTGGACGTCGATGCATTCAAGCCACGCAGCCTGCTCGCCTGTACTTTTGAGAGAAGAAGAAAGTAAGAAAGTGCAGTGACGAAGTACAAGGAGGGAGAGAAGGAGGTGCACTTAAGTGAGTCAGGCTGACGTATAGCGATCAGTTGGAAGGGAAAAGAGGATGTGGGCTGTTTCTCCACCGCGCTGGTGTGTGCATGTCGCCGCGCAACCGTATACTTAAGCGTAAAAGGACAAAAAGAGAAAGAGCCAGGCGGCCACCATGGTGTCGTAAAGGTTAGCGGCGAATTATAGACTTGGCGGTCACCGAGCTCTCTCTCTCTCTCTCTCTCAACTCCTCCTTGAGGAAGAAGCAAAAAAAGAAAAGCAAAAAAGAAAAGCAAGAGGGAGAGAACAAGGCGCGAGGAGGTCTGATAGCGCGCAATAAAGATAGCCTAATGCACCTTAACGCCTCTGGGCCAACGCTTTAATCTCGGGGAATTTTCGAGGCAATTTACGAGGCGCGTGGGTAATTGATTTTTCAGAGCGCGCGCGCGTAGTGCGTGTGTCGCGAAAATTTTCCCTCTGGCTGCGCGCATGCGAAGCGGCATTACCTCCTCTCCTTTCTTTCTCGCCCGGCTTATAATCGAATTAACGTTATCTCGCTCGTGCGCGCCTGCGATAGCTGTGATTCGACTTTTTAGTATGTTTCGCCTGGTCATTCAGGCATGGGATCGTACATTTGCGAATCGACGCGCCAGAAAAAGACAAATTCGCGTGTTTATTAGGGAATCAGTTGCCGTTGATGTGCATTGGGCGTCAACTTGCGTATTTCCCATTATTTTATGCAGCGCGCGTTTATATTGCTCTGTCGTAAATGATTTAAAGTCATTTACACAAACGAGTCATTTGATAAATTTAACGATATTATCATTCTCAACTACATGTTAGTGTCATTAAGCCCGTCCACACTGATTTGACGAAATCGCTATAATCTGACTTCAGTTGTTGAAAGATGGGTGCAATTCACGACAACGTGCCGTAGATAATGTTTTTACATTCACTATCCAGTTGAAGGCTTAAAGTCGATAAGCAAATAATCTTGGGAGAAGTGGAAAATATGCATTTCTACCATTCTTCATTGAAAAGCAAAAAAGAAAAGTGATAAAAAACGAAAGTGGAGGGAGGAGGAAGGGCTGCGCCGTACGGAGGGCTAGCTCGAGCGTCTTAAATGCAAATCATCGTCGCCGAGGCAGTGGCGGCAGCTGGCACCTGCACTTCGGCGTGGCGCAGATCCTCGGCTCGTTAAACGGATTGCAATGGGCGTCGATAAGGCGTCGATTATCGGTTGCTAACGATCCGTTAAAGGAGGGATTATCGTTCGGGCACGAAACGACCTCGCGGTGAGAGAGAGAGAGAGAGAGAGAGAGCTGCATCGCGTAATACTACGTGGATGGGTTTCTCGAGAAAGCTTGCGACTACGTCAGTAATCGCACGAGATGCGAGATTGCTTACATCTTATTCGCGGTGTTACCCTTGCGCGTATTATCGTCCTTCTCGCGAAGCTTCCAAGCTAATCCTCCGTGTAATGATCGTCGTCGTGCACTCAAGGCGATCTCTCTCTCTCTCTCTCTCTCTCTCTCTCTCTCTCTCTCTCTCTCTCTCTCTCTCTCTCTCTTGAGCTTGTATCATTTTACCTCGCGCTGCCGTCGTCGTTCGTCGTCTTAGCGAGAATTAAGCGGCGCGTTGCACTTTACCACGAGATGATGAAGAAATGAGAGTGATGATGAAGAATTACGTGATAAAAGTAATGAACGGTACTAATCTCGACTTTTTAGTATTCGTAAATCGGTGCTGCGGGAATCTGTAGAGCCAAGAATGAGAGAGTGAGAAAGGGAAAGCCAATTTCCAATATCCAAGTGATGGCTTTCTCTCTCTCTCTCTCTCTTTCTCTCTCCGGGCTATCGTAATTACCTTTCCTGTTTCCTACGTGCATGTGCCCTGTACAACCCGCGATAGCTTTGGCACTCAACGTCTATCCCATCAGATTATCTTCCTGATTCTCTCGATTCCCTAGCACGCGCGCGCGCGCCTCTGTCGCATTTTCAACTTTCTCCTCCCGTTTCTCTTAGTCCTTAATTTCGTTAGTCTTTTCTCAGTTTTATCTGTACACTTGATCAAAATTATCCTAAAATAAAGTGAAAAAGAAGAATATACTCGAAAATCTTGAAGTCTATCCTGTTCTACGATTGGATTACAACTTTCCAGCGGACTCGGTCTTTCTCATTCTCACTACTCACGCGATACTAGCCAAAGAGCTTACACAGGGCTAAAGAAAACAACAGACCAAGAGATACGGTGCTTTTCCTTCTTCGCTGCTTGCACCGATCATTTTCCCTAATCGAACTTTGTAAGTTCTCTTCTACCGAGCGGAAGAAAGAATAGGATTCTCGAAGAGAGAAAAAAGGTCTTTCGAGAAAGGAAGGAAGGAAGGAAGGAAGGAAGGTTTCTTTTTTCGCTGCGACTGTGTGGAAGTTTGGGAGTGCTGGTCGTGCTGAACGCAACCAGCCATGGCGGCGAATGAAGCGATTGCAAGATAATTAACAGTAGGGAATCACGAGAGGAGTGCAGTTTAATTAGTAATTAGCGCAGAACAAGCCAAAGCACAAGGCCATTCGCTGCAGAGAGTGGGAAAGCAGGCAAAAAGGAGCACGAGGAGAAAAGTCGCAGGCAGAACAAGTAGCGAGCGCGGGACACAGGTCTCCTTGGCTATTGTGTCGCGCACTCGTAAGATATTCCTCTGCCTGCCCCCTCCCCCCCCCCCTTCTCTCTTTCTCTCTGGCGTATATGTAAATTGGGCGAAATCTCGAGACAGTGAGCGCTGTAAAGGGCCCGAATTAGCATATTTTAGAATTGCATTAATTAGCCATGCTCCGTTGGCTGCGAGCGGCTCTTCTCTTGAGCTCTGTTCTTAGTCTGCCCTCGGAATCTTAGTGTTTTAATTTGCCAGGCTTTTCGCTCGGTTTTGCCTCGTCCCCATGACCGTCCTTTTTCTATTTTCTCGCTATGGATACTCCAACTGATAGGACGAGCGAGCGCATCAATCCCCCGGCGCACGAGACCGGTTCGATTTATCACCGCGGCGACATTATTATTTGACGATAACGAAAACGCTTCAGTTGCGCGCGGCATTGTCGAGAGGCGACGACAGGCAAAAGATTCGCTCGTCGGATGATGGACGAGCCGCTCTCAGCTCAAAGCAACTCGGCTTGTCGTAATTAGTTGCGATTAATCTGCGGCGAACCTGAGCGCTCCCGTTATAACATGCGCGCGGATGAAACTGCATTATACTCGCGCTGCATGCTGCATATTTGGCTTGGCGCACGACGCGACGGCTTAATCGCTTTAATCACTCGTATCTTGTCTTGGCTGTCTTCGGTTCCGCAGCTGCAGATTGATAACCGCGAAGAGCTCGCGAGTATTTTATTGTTTCTCTCTCGTAGGGGATACTCGATATATATTTTGCTCGCTACAACTTGGTACACGCCGAAATAATATGTGCCGCGATGGTGAATTATAACTGCTGTCGACGAAAGTAACATTGCGTGGGAGAATCGAGAATCGCTGACAAAGTAATTGAAGTGAAAAGCCTTGATTTATCGAGCCGGAATTAATATCCAGTCAATAAATTTACTGTGAGGCGATATTTATACGTCAAAAAAGCTCGAATCAAGCCGATCCGTGGAACAAGGAGCCACAGTAGCAAGCAGCAAGGAGAGAGACAATATCGCATAGCAAATCTTGGGTGGTTGGCAGTTAACATCGTCGTCGTGAGGAGAGGGAGAGGGAGAGGGAGAGACGGCGGACAGCAGCGGCAGCAGCAGCAGCAGCAGCAGCAGCAGCAGCAGCCGGACAGACGTACGGAATAGAGGAGCTGTTCGTGAGATTGTGCAGCATGTCGGCTATCTGGTCTAACATGGCGGGACGATGGTGGGCCTACAAGCTCGCCTTCTCTCTCCGCAAGCTGCGCTCGCTGCTCGGCTATACTCGATCACTCAATTAGGCTGCGTTGTTGGTAGGCGTGGTTCGACATGCTCGCCTACATACATATATCATGAGCCACCACCGCAACTCACCCCAGCTACGCGTGCGAACGTCCTGCGAATGGCCTGCAGATGTGGTGCTGCTGCATCCCTGCCGCCGAGCCCTGCAATGCCCGTGAATTTACTTCGACCACTTAATTAAGCGGCCTCGACTTGGAAATAAACTCGAATTTCGAAAGGGCGTTACTTCTCTGTTTGCACGTGCGTCCGCGCTTCGATCGGGCCGCCGGGGGCGATTTGCGATGCCGTCGAGTCTAGACAATAGCCGTGCCGCTGCTCCCGCTATTTGCCTGATGTTTACGTTGCTTCGACGCGCGCATCAGGATTACATCTCTGAAAAGTCCCAAGTAATGACGTCGCGAGCTAAATTGAACGACGCGCTTTGAGATATTACTGCGCTTATAGATCGACGATTGTTTTCTCCGGTTCTATGTAGTTACATTGTGCTCGACTGGCATGAAATTTCCTAATTGAATTATTTACCGGGCAAATAAATATACAATACGTCAGGCGTAGGATCTTCTAGAATATATATATATATATATATATATATATATATATATATATACGAGTGTAAAATAGTCAATTAACCAATACTTTTTTCTTTATGTTACAGGTATGTAAAACAAAGTCGTACCTAGGCTCGAGCCAAATGCACATCGACCACGTGAGTCACGTGCACCTTTTGCAACACCATTACGAAATGATTGCCATTCAACCACAAAACAATGAAATTCGCATCTCTCTCTCTCTCTCGAATCGTAATTAACATTGAAAATACACTCGAGTCTTCCCAGCTACATTCAATCGGTTGAATTGTATGCGCGCGCTCGGCTTAATATTATCATGCTACCATGGACGCAGTCCATAATGACAAAGTGCCCGCAAGCACATTTTGCAAGTACGAAAAGGAAAAATTGCCCGAGCAGTCCTGATATGCGCGCACGCAAGCTGCTGCCGGCGACGCGATGCACATTCGCGCAAACGTTATATTACCACGGGGACATTGCAAGCTTTACGAGGCTATAAGTTATTCCGCGCAAACCCTCACTTGCTTGCGCACGCTGTCATATTACCTAGTGAATCGCAAATTTATTCCGTGCCAAGTGCGTCGCGCTGCGCGTTCGCGATCAACGCCGGCTTTGGTTCTCTCTTTCCCTCTTCTCGCTTGTAATTTTCATTTTACTCGCTGTTGATTGAAGACGACTTTACGAGCTATCGCTGCACTGACTTCCCATCGATGTGCTTATTTATATCGAATAAGCTATCCTTCTTATATCCTTATCTTTTTATCTATTAGCGATGCTACTGACAGTTGCACTCTCATAAAACTTCCAATTTTTTCTACTTATCGACTTAGATTTCTACTTTATTTCTATCAGTTTTTCAATTATTCATACATTTTCAAGCTTCCGGAAAAATTTATTGAGATAATGCTCTCTTTCTGAAATTTCGAAGTCTTTCAAGAAGCATAATGGTGGAATTTTCCGTTAATTCAAATTGATATCAAAAACAACATTGAATTCGTTCCCATAAGCCGTAAAAAACAATTCACCGGCCATTTAAATTGTCACGCGCAAATTTAAAGATCCTGAGGCGTAATTTTTATGACGCGAAACTTTGCTATCAAGATAATCCTTCAATATTACTTTATAAGCTATATGTGCTCCAAATATTGATGTTATGATTTTAGAAGCCAAGCCTCTCTAAAATGATAATAATGCTTTTCAATTAACACAGTCCGTATACAATCTATGATTATGTCATTTCCTCAAAACAACTTTTACGTAAAGTAATCTTATGTCCTTTCATACGAAACATTTCCATGATTAAACAGAATAATTAGGATGATCGTATCTTGTCCTGTATGTACCGTTAACTTGTCCTCTATATACATTTACGCCTTGAATATAATGAATTTTCACATTACGGTTTTTCAACTTAAATATTTTTAATCGGTATCGTTGAAATATTCTTATGTATTTTCATTCAATAAATCGTGTAAAAAGTTAGCGATGTTGACTTTATAAATTCCACAATCAACTTACCTAAAATAGTTTTCCTTAATTAATATGTAATTAATGATTATTTTCTCATAGTTCTATTAAAGTTCAATATATTTCTGTAATCTGTTAGAAATCTACTGCAAATACATTCATGACTGAAAACACTATAATTTATTTTCTCACGAGTCTGTGATTATTGTAAAAATTTTACGAAAAATGCAATGCTTACTGAATCTATTAAGTAGCTTTGCTAAGTCGGTTATACTGAAAGGAATTATTACAGTCAGACTACTCATAAAAGTAATCAAATTGAAACTTTTTTTTTCATTGGAAATATTATAGCAATAATTATTCGTTATATTATAAAATTACATTCGCTTAATTTGATTCACGTTGAACGTTTCGTCAAAGAACTTAGTACTTTGTCCTTTATCATTGTTTTGTACGACAAGATACGTAAAAAGTAACTCAGAGAAATTTTATACTGCAGAAAGAAAAAAATGCATATTGTTAGAAAAGTGAATTGAAATGTATACTTACGGTTGTAAAATTTTCATTATATTTTGATAGTAGCTGTTAACAATCGACCTGTAAAGGTATTATAGTTAACTATGTTTGGTGTTATCAACTGAAATTGGAATTTCAATAGAGTTTTTTCTTTCGAAGATAAGTTATTCGACTCGACAATGGCAGATTTAGTTATGCTGGTAATATCGTAAAGCATTACTTCGAGAATTTGATAGTTGAAAACTTGTAAATAATATTTATCTGGACCTTATAATCAAGTCCAAATTATGTAACGTGGTTTAAAAATATACATTATTAGAATCTTCTTTATTCAAATCTGTGAGTAGCCGGAACGAGACACCATACCATGGTGGTATTTTCATAACACAACATCGACTTAAACATATTTTTACGAGACATTACATCGAATGACGTTTTGTAATCAAGCAACATTTCAAAAACAATTGGTTTATTAATATTAGGTACTGTTTTTTATGTTCAAAAGGTTGTCCATTTTTCCAATCTATATATCGAAGATTATCAGCAATAACATTGCTTTTAATTGCACCAACCAATAAGTTATAGTCAAATAAATATTAAAAGTATATTAAACGTTTCAAAACTAAGATCGTATTAGTTCATAATTTACGTATAGATCACGTTGCTCGTAAGATTGTTTTAAATGAGACAGTTTGGTATTTTTCACATCTTTGCCGTATAAAATTGTATAAAGATTATCGTAAAAGCCGATGGAAGCGTCAATCCCATTCAAAATGTTTTCTTCTAAAGTATCAAATATTAAGTAATTAAAACATGTTATATGAAAACTAGAATTTAAAATGGCCAAATATTAGTGAAAATTTATTAAGCAATGAAAAAACTAGCCACAAATTTAAAAATTGTTCTTCATTGTTGTCTGGTGCTATGGTTGATGAGAAAGCACTGTTATTTTCTTCAGTGAAGAGTGAAAACCCACAAGCGTCAAATGAACAAATGCGGTAAACAATAAACCAATGATTCATAATTGTCATTAAAAGTTAACAAATCAAAATAGTTTGACTGACGTATTTGGCGTTCCACAAAAGAGCACTTATCCTAATGTACTTCTTAAGAGACATTTAAGTTACACTCATATAGGTATAGATATACTCTTCGTGTTAACATAAGTTATACTTGAAACTTGTCGTAAATTCAAAAAGTTTATGTATACCAATCATCGAAGTTTTTTATACTGACAGTTATCTATGATTTATTTTTGGTTTTGTAAGTACGGAAGTTCTGCATTGAGATAATAAAATACTTATAATGAGAATACAGTGATCCTCATTGTATTAATAACGATGAAATTAAAACTGAATAAGACGATGATATTAAGATTCATGAATTCAAACTTTAGTGTTACAACCTGAAAGAGGGGGATAATGTTGTGTGTCGATCACTTGTTGAAAAAAGAACAATTGCGTTGTTAAGCAGTTTGTTACCTTTTTTAGTCAGTCATGTTGACAGCTTGTTTCTGATTACACATGCTATACAATACTGATTTCTTTAATAATAATTATCATTATCATTTATTTTATAAATGTATAAGTGTTACAATATTCAATAACTGTACCAAAATAAATTTGCAGTATTTTAATTAGCTGATTGTACTTGTTTAATCTAAATTAAAAGTACAAAACGTTTTGTTTTTTTCAAAATTTTAATGGTTTTTGTTTAGGAATTTCTTGCAAAGTTATCCAATTTGTGCTCTAAAAAGAAAAACGAAATGAATATAAGATTACGATATAAGATCGCATATATTTTGGCGGCAGCAACGTTTTTTATAAAAAAAGCTATCCTATATCATTACAAAAATTATCTTTTATAATTATCACTTGTTGGTGATATTTCTTCTGCAAAAGCTTTTCAGACAATGCAACATCGGTTCTTCATCAATATGAAGAAAAGCCTGCTACTACGTGCAAATATCCTATTTAATCTGTAGCAGAGTAATCATTAATTCGTTCCAGCTCCGGATTCTAAAACGCGCTTCCGATCAAATTCGTCGTAGCTATTATTTTGAGCTTCGGTTCTCTGCACAAAAGCTCCCCCTTCACATTCAAACGTCAAACTTGCGTGGGCGAAGAGGGAGACCCCGTGAAAAGCTGCGCAGGGAAACAAATGACTTTCGTCGCTCTTCGGACAAATGTGTGCTATCGAAAGCGCCGCTGCCGTGAGGGGCTGCTGCACTCAAAAAAGCTACGAGCTGTTTCACTATGCGATACGTCTTTCTTTCTCTCTCTTTTTTTTTATCAAAGTCAAGCAAGATTAATGTCGTTACTTCTTGTGAGAGGTTCGGGAGGTGGCGAACTAGCATGAGAAAAAAGGAAAAACTCTTGGTTGGTTAAAAAAGTGCCACGTCAATGAAATTTTCTTCTGATTTTATTAGTAAGTAGATCCCGCGCCGAATATGCTGAGTCGCAACTTTCAGGCTCTTTTTGCATATTTTAAGAGAGAGCTGACTCGAGCTCGCAATTGATATGGTATTCGCATGAAATGAAAGGAAGCCCGTTAACATTTCTCGGAAAATCAGAAGGCATTGACGAGTGAACGCGGTCTGTGTATAAAGGATGTCGAGTACAGTGTTAAAGAGACATCCTCGACGGAACAAGCGAGTAGTAGGGGACGTTTCACCCTCTTCCCCCAATTAGCGCGAACAATTTGTTGAGCAAAGCAGAAAACGCGGCAGCCGGTGTGGTAGTGGCGGCCAAGCCGAGAGAGACAATTAATCCTGCGATTGGTTTAATTCGCTCGACATTATCCAATCGAGTCCATGAACAGTGCCTTCGCGCGCTCGTTTTCCCCGACTGTAACAAGCGCTCCAAAATCCTGAATTAAACAGTTGCATGTTTCCGCTAGATTTAACAGGCGATATCCGACGCAGTGTGTGTATTTTTTCTAATTTAAGTTTCCTATTGATTGTCGCGGGAATTGATTAACGACACGCAAGTACATATAAATGCCAATCCGTGTTCCGAAAAAAAAAAAAAAAAATCCAAAGGAAGCTTGCGAGAGCGCATAATTTATGGTGCCATCCGCGCTATTTTTTATCATTATTTAGTGCGCGAGATTTTTGGCAGCACGACTTACAGACGAGGAGTCCGTAATCGACGCTCAAATTGAAAAATTGCCGCCGAGTCTGGAACGTCGCAGCAGCTCTTATATAGAC
Source organism: Phymastichus coffea (assembly GCF_024137745.1). NCBI lineage: Eukaryota > Metazoa > Arthropoda > Insecta > Hymenoptera > Eulophidae > Phymastichus > Phymastichus coffea. The sequence goes on from NW_026706814.1 coordinate 12,983,589, forward strand.
GGGATTCTGGTCGTCTCACACTCGCAGCCTTCAAGTATGATTTTTTCTCTCTCTCTCTCTCTCTCTCTTTCGATATCGATACTTATATCTCGGCACGAGAGAGAAAAGCGAAGGGTAATAGCGCAATCCGCGCGATCATAACTCTCTTGACGGCGCGCGGCGGCCGATCGACGGGCAATGAAGTATATGCGCGCTTGTGTCTCCGCGTATTTTATTGTTTCAATTTCACCGTTCGCGTTCTCCATCTCGCATCGCTTTGTGTGTGTGTGTGTGTGTGTGTGTGTGTGTGCATCGTCAAATTACCGTGGCGCGGAAATCGATGTTATTCCGGCGATTTTCTCTCGGCGATGCATATTATACGAGCGCGCTGGCTGCAACGCTACGGATGGATATAATAACGCGTCCCGTTTTCGATAAGTGGATACTCTCGTTACACCACCGATATGAATAATGCGCGCGCCCCGAGAAATATTCCTAATGGAAAATTAAGCTTTCATGCAGATGATGTCTCTTTCTTTCTCTCCCAGTCTATACTTTATTATTACGATAAGTGTCCCGTCGTGCCGCGTTGCGCTAATTTGTCCATTTGTTTTTTTTTTTTCAAGCTTAATTTTAACCTAGCGGTTTGCCAACATCACTCGTAAGCATATTTCATCGTTACGAATATATCCCCAATAGAGCTGCGTCTCCCTTCAGCAACGGGATAATATAATCGGAAATGGTTTTTGACGTGATATCCGCGTCACGACAGAACTTTGTTTTCGAAAATTGTATAGCTATTTATAAACGAGCCGTTTTCCTGTTATGCATAAAGGCAAATTAATGGAGTGACGTGATTGTTTTAATCGCGACAGGCAGCAACGTCCTTTTGATAAATTTATAACTCGGCGGCAATTCGCCACTCAAATGGCGTACAGATAACGCGTTTATCGTTCCATCTCGGCATTTAACATATTATTCGAAAATAGAAAATATATATATATATATATATATATATATATATATGGTTTTGAAAGAGCTTCAATAAATAATAGTGAAAAAAGTGAAGGTTAACGTGTAAATGAAATAACACGGTGGAAGCAGAAGAGGATGATTGTACGGCGCGAGTCGGCCAATATTTGAGAAACATCAGCGACTAACAACGTGTTTGATCCGGGCAAAAAGGGCAAACCGAGGGCAGGTAATTGTAAAAGCGAAAGAGGGAGAGCAGAGACAGAGAGCGAGGCAGGGCGCAATAAAGGCGGTCTTTACAAAATAACACATAATTATCGGAAATTAGCACGGACTGATCTTTAAATAACCGTACTTATCTTTCATTTTGCAGGCCACGCGCTTCAGCGTGTTTCTCGCATTCTCGAAAATACCTCGCAGCAGTGCCAACAGGCCGCCTTTGTATCGCAAACGTTTTCCACGTTCGCTTGCTCTTTATATTAGCGCTCCCTATCTCGCAAACGGCTAATATTCGTCTAAAAAGTTTTCATTACCATAAATATACATTAAAACTAGCTAAACGATGCTATCAAATAAAAATATACCAAAGTGCTCTTTGAACATGAAATAAACATGTTTATATTTCACGGGAAAATTCAAGTGTGAAAATAATTATTCTAAATTTCCGTGTGATTCATATCAATCGGTTGTTCTGGGTAACATAATCAAATCAAGCGTTTGTCCGTTAAGACATTCTTCATTACGATGATAAGGAGCATCGTACTCTTCAAATTAAAAATATATTTTTCGACACTCCGTGCATTTCGACACTCGACTTTGCGTACGCTCGAGATATCGAGGATGCTTAAAATCTCGTCCCACACACGTCGAGTCAGAAAATCAAGTTCACTCGGGTGCAAACGTCCACGCGAGGCTGAAATTACCTTGTCACACCGGTATCAAAATGTACTACTAGTTTTATGGGAGTGAATTTTGACAAAATACTGAAAAACATAAGTGGAAAAAATCGCAATCTGTACGTTTATAATTAAAAAGTCCAAGTTCAGTAAGTGTATGTTTGGTGGTGAGTATTGTTTGTGTGTACACATAATTTTTTACCGTTTCTTTCAAATAAATAAACTATACACCAAGTGTATATTTTGAAAAAAGTAATAATAAAACAAATACTTGATAATGGTTTTACAGTTTTCAACTACAACATACAAGTAACTCGTCACGTTTTCATGATCCGTGCGTACGCGAAGGTTATGACTTTTCAGCATTGTTGTTTGGTTGACAAAAGTCACGTCGACGAATTCAGGTTTCGTGAAGATGAAAGCATTGTTTAGATAATCCGAAAAAAATTCTTGAAAGCAATAATTGACAAGGCACATAAGCTTTCGGAAAGCGAGGCAGAAACATCGCGCAAGCACGGCTACACCCACTTCACAATTCGAGGTGGTTCGCGCACATCTCCGATGTAAAAAAAGGTAAAGAAAAAAAAAAAAAAAAAAACGAGGAATGCGAATTGCAGATACGCATCTCGTCGGCTGCGTATCTCTCGTGTAGGTATGCGCTCTAGGCGACTCATGGAAAAGAGCAGACAGCTCTCGTCGAGGTGGTCCCTCGAGCGAAATTCCCTTCATCCGCTGCCTCTCTCGTTTTCGATATATCGGAGCTGCATTATACACATTGGCCCGAGGATGAGTCGCCGGCTGCTGCGGAGCTACATGGCAACCGCAAAACTTGTTAAAGCTTGGTGGGGGGAATCACGATGGAAATTTGGTTATCAGCGGCCACATTGCGCCCCTTGGGGGGGGGGGGGGGGGTGTCTTTTCTTCGCAGCATGCCGAATGTCGTTAATGGAGTCACAATAGCTGGGCGTTTATTCCGGCAGCGGCGAGGCGAGTGGAAATCGAATGTCGAACAAGAGAGGAGTCCGAGCGTGTGAAGCCGAGCAAAGAGAATGGAAACGCGGGCCAGAGAAGAAAAAAGCGACGCCGGGCGAGGTGGTGAGAGCGGGCCGTGGGCGTCGGATGAGTAAAAAGGGCACCGCCTCGACGTGTCGTGCGCTTCGATTACAAGAGCGTCTCGGCCGAGCTGGCAAGTTAATTAAATTCACGGCATTGATCAGGCTCGCGGAGGAGGGGCAAAGGCAGCGTGTTATTAGATCGCGAGGCTTCTTAAGCGTCGCCGCGCGCGCTGCTTTCTCAGGTTCGCGCCGTCGTGAATTTACCGTTCGGCTGCGTTGCATGCCCCATCCAGCATCGGTCCAGGGGCGACAGGCGCCTCTACGTGGATCAAGTGCGAGCGCTCGCTCGAACGTCCACTAATTCAGACAGCCTCGCGAGCGCGTTACAGCCGTGAAAGCGTTCTCTCGCCGGCTGCACTTTGCACATTTTATTGCAATTATCGCCGCCGAGGAAACCTCACGCACACGAGCCATCCACGGCGCGCAGTGCTGGTCTTTCTTTTGTAGCAGGTAATTGCTCGCGCGCACGCGTTTACAGGTGTCTTTCTCTCTTCGTCTCGAGGTGCCTCGTTTAATAGTCGCGCTCAATACTTCACGGGGTAATTCTCCGAGGAGCGCGACTTTACGTGTACGAGCAGATTACGTATTAAAATATTCCGGATTAATTTCAGCGGCTTGTCACTTGCCCGTCGCGATTAACTTCCAAGCGAGTACACGCGCTCGCGGAATTACAATGGCCGACCGACGATGTTTTCTCAGCGCAAAAAAATTTTCACGCAGCCATCCGAGCGCCCATATAACGATTCAATTTATTATGGCGGGTCGGCAGCAAGGTTAACGTCTTCATCTTGTCAATGGGGCAAAGGAACGACAGAGGCTCGCGGCTTTCAAGTGAATTGGCCATTATCGATTTGCAATATATATATACGCGGACAAACAGCAGACTGAACTTTTCTCTGGCCGGTATATAGTCGCGGAGAAAGAAATACGTTATCGTTACGAAAATACATGAATAAACAGGACTCGTCGTCGTCGTCGTCGAGAGAGGAAAATAGAGTGACAGACAGAGAAGTAAACGGGAAGGGAAATGAGGAAAGGAATAACAAAGTTTCCATCGCGGAATTTCATATAATTAAGCGGGTACAAAGGTAAACACGAGAGAGCGAGAAATTGAGTAGAGTAGGCCGCACGAACATGCTATAGATTTTTACGTTTGAAGAAAAAGCGTAGACACAGCCGAGCCATTAGGCCTAGCCCAAATAAAGGGAGGAGGTCGCGCGAAATGAATCGAGGCCGATCGGCGGAAAGCAAGTTCCCTGGTCTTTCTTCTAATTAGAGTTAAAAAGGAAGAAACGACGGACATCGAGAGCTAGCGAGCGGCGACAACGGTGCCTCGCTGCTGGAAAATCGATGGCTCTGAGGGTGCAGGGAGAGGGGGAATGTCTAGCCATAAGGAGTAGATGCTATGCGGCGCAACCCTATAATGCTAAAAGGATATCCGTGTATATCGCGGGCTTGGGCTATTCCGCGCGCGAAGACAAATGCCGATGGAAAGAGAGAGAAAGAGAGCTGCTTGCTAAGCGCGAAGATTCGCAAAGGCGCGCCGGAAAATAGAATTAGCTCGCTTGGCGTGTACGCGCCAGATGCTGGCTTGCGTCCGCGCCGTGCCGATGCTTTCAGACAAACGCAAAGCGATATCGTGCATCTCGCGCGGCAATTTTTACTAGACTAGAAGAGCGCAAGTCGGGCTTGACGCATATCCCGTGGCGGTGATGGCGTGACTCGAAGCTTTGCGTAACGAACCACGAGCTATTGAGAGACCCGGCGCGCGTACCGCCAAGACTTGTAAAAAGACTACGAAGCTTCCACGTTCGTACAATAACAGGCTTGGATTCAAATAAAAAAAGCATTCTTAAAGACCGACCTCAACTTTTTCCGAGAATACACGATGTTTTCTTTTTTTTCCTCCTCTTCGCTCGTCCTCTCTCTTTTTTTATCCGTATTTGCATCGGCGATCAGCACTCGGCAACATAATGATTGTAAATTAGCATGGCTGCAATCGTTGAGATACGAGAGTGAGGAGGCTTCGTCGATATCGCACGTAGCAGTCTGCGGTTATCTGGCGCTCGCTGTCGATTTTTCACGTTGTCGCGCGCGCGTGCGAATGGAGTTATTGTCGCCCCTCCTCCCTTTTATCGGCCCACGCGCGCGATATGTACCAAAGCGCGACATTAGTCCTCGCACACGGCGCTTTTGCCAGCGCACACTTGTACGCGCGCTCACACAAACACGATAGATTTCATATCGGCCCTGGGGCTTTATTTTATTAATGCTTTACGCGTCCGACTCGTGATTGATGATGTAGGTTTACGTTTCGATGTTTATTTTACGTTTCTTTTTCAGCGATGTTTTAATGCGTTGATCGCGGTTACTTTTTTAACATACGTTTACCAATTGAACGGTCGAATAATTTATAAATATTTTCTGATAATGAAACCAAATTGATTTAAATCGTTACAATGTTTGATGAAGTCAAATATTTAATTTACTAGCTGATTCTGAGTTGCGAGTTGCGATTTCGAGTCCAAGATAGTTTGTGTCCAATTTGTATTATTAATGAATTCTTTTACAACGATTTGCGAGTAATCGGCTATGCAATATAATTTTTCAATTTTATTTGGAATATTTCCATTGGGTAAAAATAAAAAAATGTATCTTTATGTTTTTTGATTTTGGTATTTTTCAAAATTGCAGAATAATATTAGTTTTCCAGTTAAAAAGCAGTATGGCAAAAATGTATGTCATGTCACTGCTGGAATCTAACAATTATATGAACTTTCTGCTGCTGTTAAAATTACACTATTTACTTGGTACGGTTATACTTTGAAACTAATGGAAAAGACTGAATCCAAGACTAGTCTAGTCTATTGAAATGCTATGGAACCAGTTCGTGAATTATTACGCCCATTTGAAAGAAGAGAGAAAATGAGCAGAAGCATACGACTTATTTGGACCAACAATAATGCTTGCCAAATGTTTTCGCGTTGGCAAGTCGAGTTGATGCAAAATGCTGTTGAAACGGGCAGCAGGATAAGGAAGGTCCCTGATTTTTGTCTATTTCAATGTAATCCACCTTGCGCCACTACAAAAGATAGAAGATATAAAAATGTCACACATCGGTATTTTTATGATACTGCAGGATCGCTCGTTCCGGACGATCTAGAATTATAGCATGAAGCTAAGTTAAAATTTTCAAAGCTATTCGTCACCGGTATCAACCACTGAATTACGAGTGCCTTCGGTGGAATTGCTACATTGCACGAGAGTTCAACCCAAGTATCCTTATCCAGCTACTGAATTTTATATTGTCCGGTGTCATAGGCGGCAAAGTCGTGGGTTTTGCACGCGATGAGTTTTCAATTTCGTTCTCTGTTCGCTGAATAAAGTTGGACTTTCGAAAGTGGAATTATGATGTTTACCTGCAGTCGGCCTTGGATCCTTTAAAAGTTTCATACGCTAAAGAAGTATTCCACTTCCAGTGTGTAATTTAGCGGACGATTCGTCGCTGTTTTTCTCCTGCTTCGAAAATACTATCATTGTGAAAGTTGGCTTGTTTCCTTTGAGCCGACGAGGGCAGGGTAAGCGCCCGTAAGCAAGAACGACTGCAGCCGTAAAGTAAAAAGAAGTCCGTTCGCTTCGATTTCAAAGCTATAGCTTGGAAACCCTTTCATCGCCATACGTTTGACCCCTCGCATCTTCGTCTCATTGGCTCCTCATTTTTTTCTCTGCCAAGTTATCCATTTTACCGTGAGGATGCTCGGGTACAATAAACTTTATCTTGTCCGTGAATGAAATTACAGGTTTCCACGAACGAATTTCCTTGTAATTTATGACCTTTTTGGCGATCCGAAACCCTCGCGGATTCTTGATGCTGCTCTATCAGGAGCAGATTTTAACGAGTCAATTAGCTCGAGAATTCGAACAGTGCTGTGGAGATAAGCAGCGAGCGCAAAAAACCAGTGTAATAAGCTCGTATAAAAAAGTTAGCTAAAACCAAAGAAGGCAAGGAATAGGGAGAGGGAGTTTGAAGGGAATCAGAGAGGAAAGCGAAGGTGAGGAAGCTTATCCGATCGGCGGCGCTTCGACGAACGGAGAAGAAGAAAAAGAAGAAGAAGAAGAAGAAGAAGAAGAGACGAAAATGTAAGGGTCAATGTAGCGACAAACGATGCTTGGATTACGAATGCGCTCCGCGAGAGTCGTGCCGATAAGCGATAAGGTCCAATTGGAAATACTTGTACACGGGAAGCGAAGATTACTCGCGGGAGAGAAAGGGAATTATTGCAGTGTATGTGTTTTCGCAAAAATAAAGTCTGATAACCGAAAGATTGGCGCTCTCTCTTGCCAGCCGTGGCAGACGTTCGATTTTATCTTTCTCTCTTTTCACTATGCTCGCGGCACCGATATTAATCGGCGAGAAATATCATATAGTTTATCGACACCGACACGCGCGAAATGAAAAATTCCGCCAAATTATTATTGGATTTCCTTGTAAACGTTTGCCTTAATGGCCGTATTTATTTGCTCAGCGTCGAAAGTGAATTCGTGTATAAATGTCACGGTAAATAATCCCTTTCTCTCGATAGTTCTGAAAAGTCAAGATAAACGTACAAAAAGGCGATGAACGTAAATAAGACGGAAATCGCAAACAATAGGTGCTACCCGAAGTAAAAAAAGAAAAGAAAAAAAAATGCATCCCTATAAAAATGAGACGTAAACTGGCGAGAACAAAGGAATAAAAAAAGATGCGCGTGCTTACGTTATACACGCGTGAGTATCTACATATGTATACAGCCAGCAGGACTGAAATAAGAAAAGCAAGCAGTGCATGACAGCAGCGCGCACAAAGGATTACTTATTCGTAGGTGGTAGATCGAGAAAGCAGCAGCCAAAAATGAATAGGGATAAAAACCTCGAGGTAAACTCGTAAAAAAGGCGAAGAAAGCGCGCGCGGTGTCAAAGTTTTACGAGCCGATCGCCCAAATACCCAAATACGAGAGAGCAAGCTTCTCGCGCGCGCAGACAAGAGGCAGAAAAAGTAGAGAGACATATAAAAGTTGAGCGCATCCAAATGATTTTGTTTCTCTCTTGCACCGAGCAGTCGAAAAAAAATCAATTTCGCCCATGCAGAAAGCAGAAAATATCCGCGCGGAGAGAGAGAGAGAGAGAGAGAGAGCGACTGAATACATAAAAATGCTTGGGTGCTTGAAAAACGAGAGGAATATTTTCTGCGTGTGTGGCTTTAATTAGTCTCGGTTATACATACATATATATATATACGTGTGTGTATTTTACTTTGACTCTTTTTCCATCGGAAAAAGACAGTACAAAAGAGAACTCGCTATAAAAAGAGAGACAGAGAGAGAGAGAGAGAGCCTGTTTATTTAAATGAAACGCGTGTTAGCCAACCATCCTTTGTACTATTTTATTTAGCCTGTACCTCTTCTTTCGTTACCTCGCGCGCGTTGCCAAAGTATGTATATATATAGCGAACAACATAATTATCTAAATCAAAAGTCGTTTTTTTCTTTTCCCTCTACCACGTCTGCTCTGCTTTCCAGCCATTTCAATTTAGCCGCGCTGTTACTCGCGCGCACAACCTTTTTATTCCTTCTCTCTCCTCTCTCTCTCTCTCTCTCTCTCTCTCTCTCTCTCTCTCTCTCTCTCTCTCTCTGCCTTCAGTGCGTTTCAGCTTAATTGATTTTTTCAATTTTCTCATAAAAACTTGGGACGGAAATGTTTCTTTTAATCATCTGCCTGGCTTTTATTGAGAGCTCGCAGAACGTCTAAATTTTAATTATATAGGTACTAGCGTTTTCTAATCTGTCGGCTTGGTTCGTAAATTCACGATGGCTCTCGGCACGCGAGCGCATTACTCCGCCGACTCTCTCATTCTTCGAGGCGTATTTGACATTGCTCACGCGTACGGATGAAGATCTTTGCGAGCGATGCAGAAAAGGTGGTGCGTGTGGAATTTATCGGCAAGATAACGAGAGAAAGAGAGAAGAGTGGATTCGGGCGCGTAGGGAAATATAAGGCGAGTGGCGGGGGAGCCCATCTTCTTTCGCGCAGATCGATAAATCAGTGTACCTGCGGCGGCGATCGGCTTAGGCGGACTTGTTACTCGCCATAAACCACCTCGCCATTGCAACCAATAATTTTTGATAATCAATATCTCCCCAACGAGCAAGCCTCGTGTCGAGAGCCGCCGCGAATATTCGGCCTTCTCTTCGCCGCCGATGCCGAGGGCTCCTGCGATTGTGCGGGCGCGTGGGTTTCAGAAAAGAACGGATAGCCGCGCATTAATTTGCCGATTTGGCAAGAGCCTCACTGAGACGAACAGCGCGCTGAAAAATTATACGCAGCTTATTTCTTGAGAATAAGACTCATTGTGCTCTTTCTTAGCTTGTTCTCTCGAACAACGACAACAACAGTCGTGTAACAAATGGCAGCTTTTAAACATTGACAAAGTTTCGAGGAACGTGACTCTGTGTGTGCGCCCCAAACATTGCCAAATGACAAATAATCCTCTCGCTCCTTGCTTTCCAAGCGATTGCATCCAATGACAAAGTGAGCTCTCAAAATTCAAGTAAATTATCGAACAAACTTGGAAAAAAAACTCATGCGAAAAGTACTTTCACTTGGACTTTCCAAAGACTCAAGTTTGGCATGCACGATAAAAACGGGCAGAAATGTGACGCCAGTCCACTTAATTATTTACAGAGCAAGTTCAACTACGACGGCGACTTTACGATCCGCACGTAAGCGGGTAACGTTTGGTAGGCGCGTAGGCATCGTGGGTATACCGGCTCGAGCGAGCGACGGCATTTATTGTCGACAGATCGACGAAATATGACAATTTTATGCCTTGTAATGCGCGCTAGAGAGAGCGAGCGCTCTTTCGTTACGCACGTGGGCTTGCAGTCGCGCGTGGGGAATATAAATGATTGCTTTCAGTCAGGTGTGATTTTGAATGCGAGTTTTTTCTTTTTTTTTTCTTTCTTTCTTTGCTCGTCGCCCATAGACCAACTCCAATACATCGTCTGGCCCTATAAAATGTGTTCGCGCCTCGATAGGCTATCGTGGCGCATACCGCGTATGGTCCCAACTCTGTCAGGCGACGGTGCAGCGTGCAGCGCGCGCGATAGCGCGATGAGAGACAGTCTCACATCGGGCGAGCGGCACGGCGTGGAAACTGCATTTTTCGCCGACTAAGCTCGGCTTAGCGGCGCGGCTCGTCTGCTTATAAAAACATTTAATATCGGGTGCGCGCGCGCTCGCCGGCAACTGTTTGTTAAAGCGACTAATCTCGGCGGGATTTGCACGCGGGCCGTGGCTGCCGCTACGGATGGGCGCCGATTATTGTTAGGCGGCTGCTGCTGGCGCCGACGTAATTGCAGGCCGTTAAACTCGCGTTGTGTGACCTGTTGCACGCGCCGCAATCCATTTTTCCTCCTCGCACGGCTTCCTTTCTTTTTCCTTATTTTCCGCGCCGCCGTATAACGCTCTTTCTTGAAATCTTTCGGTTAACCGCGGCCTCGGCTGGCGCGCGCATTGTGTGCTAATATTCCAACTTTCGCACGCGCGAGCTGCGGGACGACAATAGCCCAAGTATATCTCCGCGCCCTCTCCCGCGGAATCAATTAACATCCGCTGCACCTGCCTGCAACTTTGTACACTGTCAATGTCCTCGTCGCTTTGACTCGCTTCCCAATGAAAAAGAAAGAGAAAGAGGGCTTTCGCTCGTCCTCTGCAAAGCGATCATCGGTCGATTAAAGCGAAACTACGAATGCAGCATTTCCGTCGACGCGAGCAAAAGCCAAGGCGGGGGTGATCGTTGGTGGAAATTGGTTTTCCGCGCCGCGCGAACTTTCGGCGACCATCCGCAGTTTTCCCAGCTGCTTGCCGAAAGCATGTACAGACACGAAGTGTCTCTGTCTCCGCGGGCTTGCAAATCCGAGCTGAGGCAATTGCCGCGGAACGAGTCGGCAAATATGCCAAAATCAATTGGACCGATCGCAGCAGCACGATGAATTATGAATCGAGCCAGCCGAGCCGCAGGCACGTGCTTATGACCCAGACGTTTTGTATTTTTCACTTTTCTTTTTGGCGCGAGGCTTCTCTTTTATATCGCTCGCGAATACGGGCGCAGTTCCACGAGCGAACAATTTCGCGCTTTTAATTAGCGACGAGCCGGATTTTCATAGAATCTCGCTGGCTCGCTCGTTTATTATGCTAATTTATCCTTCTATGCTCGGCTCGATTTTAGAACGGCGCGTAACCGCGCTTTAATGAAATGACCCGCGGGTCGATCTTTTTCCATTCCCGCTGCTATTATAATTTCAATTATAAACGCTGTTTGCTTTTTCAAACAAATATGCGCTAGGATGTGCCGCTGCGATCGTTTTCATCGAATTAAAAGCCACCTGGATAAAAGGCAATATGAGTGCGTGCCACCAGCTCGTTCGAGATATGCGTTAAGAGGACGATTTCAGCTGGTGTAATTGCGCTTGCAGAGTCGCATTATTCAGCTCGTAGAAATTGAAGAATGCGACATAAATCTCGGACGCGGTAGCTATCCATCCGCGTGGTTCGGCGCACGGCACGGCATTATCGTAAAACAAATGAAAGGAGAGAGAGAGAGAGAGAGAGAGAGAGAGAGAGAGAGAGAGAGAGAGAGACGAGCGCGGGGACGAGCTCGTTTGCGAATTGGCGCAATCAAATATGCAAATGCGCGGCTTTTCTCTGTTGCCACCCACGCGCTCTGACGGATGGATCGCTGGCCAACAGAGACCGTGAAAGCGAGAGAGAGAGAGAGAGAGAGAGCGGTCAATTTATTAGACGCGCGAGCGAACGTAAAGGCCAGCTTTTTCCATAGGCCATGTTCTCGCTTGCGCGAGCCAAAGCCGGATTTATTTCGATCGGCTTTCCACGCTCACTCGCGCCTACGACTTGGATACGCACTCCTTGCGCGCGCCGACTGCTCGACGAGCCTGCGCACGGATTTTTCATTAATTGCGCCTGAGCTCGCACAACACTCGACGGCCACGTCGCGCAGCTCGCTTCAATTTCCTACCGCTAGTGCAATTAGCCGTGGAACCAATTGACGGAAAGATTTAGAGACGACAATTAGCAGATAATAATCTAGTGTGCCATTTGCATCCGAATCGAACTTGTGCTGGCGTTGCCACGAATTGAGCCGTTATATGTTATACAGCTTCTGGGTTAAATACGAGTGCAATTTCGCGCAGCTGAATTTATCTCGAGCGATATCTGTAACAAGCCACTGACAAACGAAACTCTATTGAACTTGAGCGCGCACGCGTTCGACTTGAAATCGCCGATAAGCTTCCCTCCGACATACGATTTCTTTGTTCAGAAGTGAAAGCGTCGTAGTTTATACATTACGGGCGCTCGTTTAACTTTTACGTGAGCGAGTCACGTGAATAAGTTGGCACGCGGCACGACACTGCTAAGAAAAAAGAAGGAATCTTTCGATAAGGCTTCTCGCGGTTATCTGAAAGTCAAGGAAGGCACGGTTGAATAATGCAGTTTGATCCGCGTGCTGCATTAGCATAGGCGACATCGAAGGCTCCAGTTTTTCACGTCGATGTAGAAATTTTGCCCGGCTGTCGCACGGAAGACCTGCACTGCTGCCTTAACTATTCCGATATTAGCTCGGAATAGTTCGCGTAGCAGTAGATCAATTTAAGCACAGATCGAAACGTTGATCCGATAGTCGCGCAAATGCAATTTTTAGTCTGCGCCTGGCAAAGCCCTTATCGTAGCAGTGCGCCGCATTATAAGCAATTTGTATTCGAATCGGTAGCATCGATGGGAACGGCGCGCCACCGGTAGGAAATTAAACGAATTTCGGCCTACGAGCCATCGCGCTCGCGACAAATTTATGTGGCGTCCCGGCGCGAGCGCGTCGTCGTCGAATCGGCCGATAATAACACTGGATGGGGCGGAGGGAGCAGCTTAGGTACTTCCGTGAAAAGAATAAAAGAAGCAAGTCTCTGACGCGCGCGTCGCAACTATCTAAGAAAAATGGAAGGCTGCGCGGGGACAAGAATTTATAGTCGCGCCTCGGAGACAAACGAAAATAGAGAATTAAAGGCCTCGCGCGGGCGTCGGCCAGCAGATAAGACCAAAAGTTAAATTGGGCGGCAAGGAAGAAACAGTGCTGGCTGGCTGGCTGGCTGGCTGGCTGGCTGGCCCGCGCGAACAAGACAATGGCAAGTGGAAAGTTGCAGTTGACGGAAAAAAAAGGAAAGGCAGATAGGCGGAAGGAAAATTTCGAGGAGGAAAAAGCGAGAAGAGTAAAGTTGAGAGAGAGAGCACTCCGCTGGAAAACCATCGGAAGCACTTTATGCGCGCGAGATTAATGCGCTGCGCTGCATATATATAGAGTTCGACGCAGGACGACCGAGCCCTGCTACTGTTCTCGCTGCCTTACATTTGTACAAATCCGCCCGTCGTGGCGGCAACAGCTTAGCAGTCTCTCTGAAATTCGACAAACTTTGGAAATCCGTACACTCGACGCTGCTCTATTTTTTTTTGTATGCGCGTGCGTGCACTTGGCTCATACATATATGGATTGTCTGCCGTTCACGTCCGATTAATATACATGAGAATCACATATTTACGGATACGTGCAGGGAATTTCGGATTATAGTCGGCGGCAGAGATTAGTCTAAAAATAGAATGATTCGCTTGGTAATATTGACTCGTGCGTTCCGCTGGATTCATTAAAGGCCGCCTACCGTTGGAATTTCCTTTTTATCGCGAACGAGGGTTGGCTCCGATTGGATATCCAGTTGATTTTTTAGAACGAGCCGATTCATTCTCGTCTTACGTATAAGTCAAATCGACGTTCGCTCCATTTATCCGGCGATAACTTCCGGCAAGCGAAGGAGGAGGAATATCGGTAGCTCAATCGCGAAGAGCGAAAAAGACCAATTATATAGCTCGCTCCTCGCCAGGATTTAAATCGATATGTCGGTGCTTTCGACAAGTTTCGCTCGGGCTTTTGAGAAATGGTAGCTCCGCGCGAGCGATGCATCAGCTCGCCCGCGATTCGTAAATCACGCTCGCGAGGCTTAACGGCGCCTAGATAAATACGCGAACTGAATATTTGCAGGCTCATTAATAACATCGAATTTCCGTTATCCCCCCTCGCGGTCCATTAAGTTCTTACGTATTAATCTATCAATCGAGGCGTTATTCGAAAGTATATCTGACGCCGAAAATTGAAATGTGTCACGCGAAGGTAGTGAGATGCGGGCCGGCATATCAATTAAAATTCTGCGCAAGTTTTGCGTACAAGAGGGGCAAAAAGAGGCGACATGGTGAAAGGCGCAGGAGAATATTTAATAAGTAGACGTTTCTTGTACATTACGATGTTATCAGATGTTTCACGCCAGGCCATTTGTTACCACGACCAACAAGAAAAAACGACTTTCACACATAAGAGGCTGGCGAAATGACCGACAAATAATTTCTTATCTACTTGGCAAGCAGTCCCACGGGACAAAGCTTTGCGTCACGCGTGCACGTGGTGTTGTCCCGCGCATTCGAATCTGTACTTGCAGAAGCCTCGCAGTTCTTTGACTCGGAGCTGCTCGAGCGAGATACGCTTGACCTTCCCCTATTTCGTCGAAAGTTAAGCTTTCAAATAGAAGGAGTGCACCAGTGAAAAGTCGCGAAATAAGTTTCTATACCCATAAAAGACATATTGCCTTGTCTTTGTATGGGCTTTATAAAAAAAAAGTGAATCAGTATTGTCGAGTGGAAGGAAGAATCGAGGAATTGGCTAAATGCGTGGTACAATGTATATACATGTACATTGTACCACGCTGCCTTGCGCCCGCCATTACGGACCCGAGACTCCCTTGGGATGAGAAGGTAGAGGCGGAAGGAACACTCGAGAGCGCAATGTAGCGGAATAAAGGCTTCTCTCTCTCTCGCACTGCGAAACAAGGTTTCGCGAGGATTTTCATACCCGCTGGGATCGGCGCAGGCTCGTCGTCGTCGTCGTCGTCGTCGCTGCCGAGAGATCGAGAGAGGACAAGGAAAATTGTTCGGCAAAAGGACGCGAATGACGTTATCGGTTAAACAAACTGCCGCTGTCGAGCCGATAGACGACAATAACGTCGCTCTTCCTTAACGGATTGACTGACTTTCTCGTTTCGAGTGTCGCCGGAGACTCACTCGCACGACTTCCTCTTCCCCGACGACAGGCAAATTCTCGGCTCTCGATAGGCAGGATTTCGCGAGACTTGTTCAAATCAAAGAAACTGGCGAATGCCATTGTGCCCATTGCATTTTGCGCGCGACCACCCAGCGCCCAAAGCAATATTTTACTCGGCTGACGTCGCGGCGCGAGCAAACGTCCAGGTGAGAAGAATCTCGAGCCTCGCGATCTTTTGCGCGTCAGTATTTACGAGCAGAAGAGCGCGTATCCCATCAATCGCGCTCGCGAGCACTCAACGTCTTGAGGCTCGGCGATGTTTTTTCTCTCTCTCTCCGTCCTCTCTTGCCGCCGACCCGCTCTTCCGCGCGTCCAACGTTTTTTTTTGCCGCGCGCTGACAAATGTAATCGCGACCTATCTCTTGATCGAGACTGCGACTCCTCGCACTCTTCATTACCTCGCGAAAACACGCTCGCACCGTTCTTTCATTAATCGAGTCAATGATGAATCTGTTTTTTTTCTCCCTCTTTTTTTACACTCGTTCTTCTTTTAGCTCGATTCGCAATTTAACTTGTGATTGCGAGTGAATTTGCATGACGCGTGCGATGAAAAAGTTAATCAAGAGTGAGAACTGAAATATGAATGCGCGTGTGTTTCACGTACATATCTGCGGCTCGTGATACAAGGTGTTCGTATTCGTTATACAAAATAAGTATTTTTATCCTGCGAGCTGCGCATAAAACTGCAAAATAGTAGCAGCCGCCAAGAGGACTGGATAGTTGACTGCCGGAAAAACACGTGCAATAAACGCCGTGCTGTGCTTTGTAAAATGAAGAAAAAAAGAATACAGCAAAAATTCGTGAGAAAAAAAGTAGGTGAAGTAGGGAGAGAGATGAAAGGGGAGAAAATGTCGGTGGTTGCAGAGATCCCCATTCGGAGGCGATGTGCACAGCCGCACAGCAGCGTTATCAAGTCGCGCGTTGCTCGCGGCGAGAATATTTCGCGCAATATCCACGAGGAGGAGCAGGTAGGTAGATAGGTAGAAGGCGCAATGAATTCTGGGACTCGTCGGTCGGTGGCAAAGCTTCCCAAGCTAAGCCGGCTTTAACAAACCCCGCGCACGTGGATTTGGCCGGATTCCAACCGATTCGCGCTCGTTATTGTCGGAAAAGTGGGTCGAGCGTAATTGTGCGCGTTGCGCGATATTCCAATCTCGCAGCTTGAGAGACAGCCGGCGATAAGAAGTGGGCAACCTTCGGCAATTGAAATACAGGGGCCCTTTTCCATCTCTCGCCGGTATCTGCCGACATGGTTCTGGAGTATGCCCGATGGCTCTTGTAAATTTGTCAATGGGCGCGGAGAGTTCGCTCGAGGATTTTCGAGCCGAGGGACTCGTGCAGCGACACGTTATCCTTTGAGTAATTATCTTTTGGCGTATGTATCGGAAGAGTGTCTGCCGGTTATTCCTCATTTTTCGCCTGGCAAGGTTGTTTTCTTGTCGCGATAATCCGATCGGGGAGTAATTGCTGGAAGCACTATACTCCCGGTCGAAAGCCTCTCAGTCAAGCGTAATGAAGGAAGGGCTTACGCCTCGATTTTTCAACAGATAGATGCCGCTCTTCTTACGCTTTGAAAAGGGAATTCTAGAGGCGCCGGCAACGACAAGCCCGAGTTTTGATGCTTTTCCGCTGCTGTAACTCGAGATGCTTGCAGCGTCAGCAAAACGTGATTTTTCCTCGGAAAATGTAAATTCAGCTCGAGCTACGTTTACAGTGCCGAGCTATTTGGAATTACCCTGCCATACGCTATACAATGTCCTTTTGCCAGAAACAAGAATGCAGCCTCGATGTAGATACTAATGAACGTGTTTTGTGCTGTTGCAGGTAGGTGAAGAGTTTGCAAATGGTCGCGGGGCAAAGAAGCGCTGTGGGTTGGGGGGTGGGGCCGGTCATCGGTGAGTAAGGTCCTAAGCTAACAATTAAAGCGCTGAGAAAGTCAACACGCAATGGACAGCAGCAGTGGTCTGCCGTTCGACGAGCAGCCTTTAACGCCTGTTAAAGCAGGGCTTTAACAGGCGCAAAGTCAGTGGCATCCGAGCCCCCTAATTCCGCTTTATTGTCGCTCTGCGAAATCGATGGGCGCGCACGCCCAGCTCTCGCGCGGCTTCCCGATAAGCAAGTCCGCACGCGCGCTCGCCGTGCCTGCTTATCTGGCAGCGAGCCTAATGTAGTCGGCTGCTGTTATCTAAACGCCCGTGAAAACGCATCCTGCCGCTTGGAAAGGGCTCGAAAGAAAAAGTATCGACCGAGGGGTGCGTCGCTAACCGCTCGAACTATGAAGAAATATCATTCGATCTTGTATCCCCGACGATATATGTTTATGTCTAAGACAGCAATCCACTTATCTATGGGATGTAGCTAGTTTGTTACTCCACCGAGCTTGCAACGAAAAATTCAGGACTATATGCCACGTGCTGGTCGTCTTATCGTTGCCTTGAGCCTTTTGTTCCTGCTCTCTATTCGCATTATGTATTTCCTCTCGGCTACACGAGATAACGTGATAACGTGATAACGTGGCGCGTGCTAATTTTCTTCGCGCGATAAAGATGATTTTAAATCACGCTTTGTTATATCTCACTGCCAGTTTCCGAGATAGATACTAAACTTTGACTACTCGCACGATCACATCGGAATGGTAGAATACGGAGAATTCGGGATAAATTATTCGTAGCGTTCCATCTTGTCTTGTACTTCTCAATTGATTTTTAGTTTTTTTTTCTTTTCACATGATTGATAGCAGCAGTCGCAGCTTTCCCGAACATTAAATCTCCGCAGAACCAGGCAAAACCGCAAACAAAGCGTGAACGTGGCAAACAAAAAAAAATTGCTAGAGGCGTGAAACGATCAAGGGAAAAGCGTGGAGCTCCCCTTCGTAACAAAGCGACAGAGTGCAGCAGAAAGAAAGGAACGCGTGGCAACGTAACCAAAAGTCGAGATAAGGTGTCTCTCGTCCCCCATATACCGAGCGGCGCGGCGTTCGAGGCGTCAAGGCAATTACGTGCGGCACACTGCTGGTCGTAGGGCCACGTGCGCGGTGTTAGAAGTCCACGCGATCTCTCGCACGCCGGCGGCAGCACTCGGATTTTCCTTTCGACGTGCACAGGCCAGACAGATATCGCGAGATAAGTCGACTGCCAATTACCCGCAGTGGGGAGATGCGCTCGCCCGATAAAATTGCATTCGGCCGACGTTTAAGGCCTCGCACGCGCGCGCGCAAATGAATTATCTATACGAGTGGGAAAATTGGGAGGCTCCGACTTTCCATGCAAAATCTACGAAATGAAATGCCCTCGGGGCTGTAGCATATACGTTATTCGTCTCTTTGGTGCCGCGATAGTGGTGCAGCTACGTTGTGCTTTTTCAATTTCGATAGATATGAGAAGGAAATACAGGATGAGTTTGACGTCTCAAAAAAGGCCATTTCCAGATTAATTTTCTCGATGGAACTTGATTAAAACTGCGGCGGCTATTCGAGTTCGGTTTTTTTCGAACTGCGGAGCTTTTAATTAAAAATTCGTGTAATAAAGTATCAATGACGCGGCGGGCTTTCATAGAACCTCGGCGCTCGATGTTTTCACAGCAGAGAAGCAAAAAACGCTGAATTGTTTTCGGATCGGCTTCGTGTCCGTCAGTTTGATTGCTCGGCGTGCGCGCGCCTAATTAAAGAGCCCGGGAGCACGGCGACGTAATCAAGAGCTCGTATTGCGCGTCGCCAGTTCAATCAGCCTTTTGTTCGCTGATCGTCTCCTTTTTGGTCGGAGGCGCGCCCATTCCGGCCAGCCAGGCCAGCTCCCGAATCCAGGTGGCAGATTTTGCCGTCGACACGCGAGCTCCGCTGCGCCTGGGCCGGCTTCTCGCCGACCGACCAATCGAAGCATTCGAGCATTGTTTTCTCGTCGAATGATAATGTTAGCGCGACGTCTGCTCGTGGCCGGGACGTGTAGCTCGCTGAAAACAATTTGCGCGCGCGACACGTCCGCGGCACAAAAGATAGTTCACGGAGGCGGATTATGATATCGCCGGTTGTAGTCGTGTTGGCATATAACGAACCGGAGAGTCGCAGCTTTTTCATTGGAGTAAGGAAGATCGACGGAGCGTCGCCGAGAGCGAGACCGGCGATTAGCTCGAGAGCGTGTCTAGACTAAGATAGGGATAAAGTGCTGGTGGCTGGTCCAGGCAGAGAGATAGCGTCTGGAGCAACAGCGATAAAGCCTCGGTCTCTCGCTCGGCCGCGGGCTTTTCGCGAGCTGCTCGCGAGCGTGAGGGCCGCCGAGGATAATTTTATGGCTTGAGGCTCGGCGTCGCGGGGACACGGAGCAGCGGGGATGCGCAGAGCGCGACTCTGCTCCCCAATGCCTGGCGAGAGAGAGAGAGAGAGAGAGAGAGAGGGGTCGATCGTTTCGGAGCGCCACGAAAGGCTCATTAGGCCCTTTTCCCTTTGACCGGCTCCGTCTCGCCTCTAGCTACCTCGGATCGAACGCATAGCTTTTCGTGCTTCCTTGCCAAAATCAATGAATCGCCGCGAACAACTATTTCGCGACAAATATAACCAGCATAATCTCTCAGGGCGACGATCAAAGAAAAGAACTTTTACCGGAGATTTATAGAGTGATTATAAAAGACGGTGCGAGTAATCCCCGGATTCTGGTGGCGCGACCAAAACGAAGAAGGAGCGTGGATAACGGCAAAAACAAGCGGCGCGCCGAGCTGCGTTTGCAAATATTTGCGTCAGGGATTAGCCTAGCTTCTTTTTTGCAATCGCGCTCACGCCCGTTTCCGTTTGAGGATGGCTCTTTAGCGGAGAACCGATAAATAAGGATCAAAATCATTCCTACGCTGCTCTTACTTTGCGCTCGCGATTAAAGCGTTGACGCTTTTTAAACGGACAGACTTGTTTGTCCAGCCGAGCTGGACGACGACAGGGGGACAACCAGACCAAATACAAAAAATCTGTATTTGCGAGGCGGACAATCATTCCTTTGAATTTCTCGCGTCGAGAAGAGACTATGTATCTCCGCGAGCGCGATCGTTCGAGCTGCCAAGTGAAACGGGGGGTAGCGGCAGCGAGTGCTTGACAATTCGTTAAAACCACCGAAACGTAAATGATACGACAGACAAGGTCGAGCTGTGCGCGTTGCAGACAAAGTTGCCAATAATTTTGATCAAAAGTTCGCGTTGACGAATTTCATGTTTTTTTGTCTCGCTTCAATTGACCAAGCAGTTTACAAGCTGTCGGGCAGCTGAGGCTCTACGAGTATAAGCGCGATAGAAAATTCATGAATCCCCTACCGCACACGCAGCTGTGAATATGGATAACCCTGCGCAACGCGTTCCCCGAATGAGACGCCACTTTTATGTCTGTGCCGACCATGTATTCCAATTGTTTCTACGCTTCTGCGCGTAAATCGACGCGACGCCACGCTTGCGCGACGAACGAAACGTCGTGGGCCAACAATGCAAAAGTGCAAAATCAGACAAACAGAGTAGAGGCAGCTTTAGAATAATAGTTGGGGAGATCGGGAGAGTTTTTATTTCGTTCGGCCTGCAGTTCGAGCCAACTTGCTCAATGCGAACGAAAAGAAAACAAGTGTTTTGAGTTCGAGAGGACCACCACGTCGATTCGGTGGCTTTTCAGCGGTCAGAAAAATAAATGAATGGAATAATATATGTGATATTCAGTCGAGCGGTGGTCGCCAACGGAGCCAGGAGAGGCTATGGGCAGCGGCAGGAAGTGAACCGTAGGAGTGGGTTATTCTCTATAGCCGTAGTCACGAAAAATAGCCAAACAAATGATGTGTGCGTGGCTGCTATGAATCATGCCAGCCGGCCCGATCCTTTCTTGACCTCTCTCTTCTTTTTCCTCCTGGCGTAGCAGCCAATAGCCGTGGCCGCGGCCTGTGCTTTCTAAAGCTAAATTGATCGCTTGACTAAAACAAACGAGTCTTCGAGAAATAGCTCTTTTTTTTCACAGCGATCGCAACTGGCAAAAGTTTGTTCGGCAGTGGAAAACGTTTGCAAAAAACTGTAAACATGAAGCACCAAAAGTTTGAGTGCAAAAATGATGTACAGCGCGTCGGTGTCTGCTAGCGAGGTGAAATATGGGTTGAGGAGAAAGTTGAAAGAGCAGCAACCGCAAGGGGCCAGGCTGCGCTTTAATAGCCAAAGTAACCAAACTCGGCGAGCTAAATAGAACGCGCGAGCGCTGGAAAGAAAAGAGTATCAAGGAGGGAGAAGCGGAGGCGTGGACTTTTAATTAAAGACGCGCGCGGAAACGAAGCAAGCCACCGATGCATCCCCTTAACGACTCTCCGGTGACGCGCGAGCCGCGCTGGCGAAACTTCTCAAGTAGCCGTCACGCAGACGCACGAAGTGAGCGCACGCATGCCTGAAATGCGGCCTCGCCAGCGTTGCGCTCGCATTTTTTTTTTTTTCTTTCTTCAAAACCTGTCGAATTAGCTGCGCGAACGTGCAGGCCGTTGCGCGACTCGCTGAACGAAGCGGTCGGGAAATGAAAGCAACGAAGATGCGCGAGGGCGTAAAGTCTGAGAGGGCCGCCGAGACTGCGCGTACCAGAAAGTGCACCAGGGAAATAGAGGAGGCAGACGCGTAAGCGAGAGAGCCCCGCGAACTTCGTTACTCGCGCTAATAAAACCTTCCCCGTCATCCTCTCGCTAAACGCTCGAATGACGAACGCGGCACGGGGATAGATTTGCCGTTGGGCTCGCGCTGCAGGCACTATCGGGGGGGGGGGGGGGGGGGAGATCGAGGAAAAAAGAAGCGAGGAGATGCGCGCGAAGAGAAGAAGCTGCACGTGTCTGTGAATCCGGAGTCGCGCAACTTGCTTAATACCCCTTTTAAGCAAATGCTCGTCCTGAGCAACGTGTTTTGACGGGCTTCCTTCCTTCTTTTTGCCGTCTGCTCGCTGCTCAAACGAACGCTCTCTCTTTCTCTCTCTCTCTCTCTCTCTCTCTCTCTCTCTCTCTCTCGTTTCGTTCTGACGCACAGCCAGTCGCAGCCTTCTGCTTGATCTTGTTTACTGCGCGCGCCGCATTTATTCGAGCATCTGGAAATCGCTCGCTATTTCTCGTCGTCGTCGCGCGCGCGAAAATACTTCTCGGCGATAAAACGTCGAAAGCGCCGTGTACTGCACTCTGCCGAGGCAGGCCGATGAAGGTAGCAAGATAAACTTGCGAAATGGAGCGCATGATCTTGATATTGACACTGAACGAGGCTCTAACGCTTGAAAATTTAGCTAAGCGTCGCTCGATCTGCTTGGGCAGCGCAGCGCTGTGCACTCTACGTCATCCGTATCTCAGTGCTTAGCACACTTGACTGGTCGGCAATTTGGCCGATAACATAATGGCAGGTCGAGAGGCGAGTCTTAGCCCCCGTGAGGCACACGTGAGAGAGCGAGAGAACAACAAGCTGATAGATCGCCTGATCCCTCGTTATGCTATCGTTTCCACGCTGCTTTTTCGTCTCCCCGACTTTTCTGCTCCTTTTTTTCCACTTCGCCTCCATTGATTATACATTTTATGCCTCTCCATAAGAAATGATTAGGGGCCCGTGTAGCTTGGCGATTTATTCGGCGATTAGAGCTCCGTAAATTTTAATGGTATAAACAGAGAAAGAGGAAAACGCCACGTCGTACATAGGCAATATCACTCGTGTAATGATCGCTCTCAGGCTCGCCAGTTTTTGATCCACTTTTCCGAGAGAGAGAGAGCGCTTTCTGTAGTTTCGAGGGATTCTCGGCTCGCTAACGCTCCATTATTCAAGCTAACTCGAACCGTTTATCGCGCTCGTTAACCATTTAGCGATCCAATCGATCGATCGATCCATTGTTTATTTATTCTCCGTGTTTACGTGCTATTTATTGCATTTTAAAGTACAGCTACTTCATTTATTCTTCACGATTTCCCTCGATGGCTGCTTGATCTGTCCTTTATCTTTCGCTATAATACGCTAGATTGAGAGCTCATCGTTACTTTTGCGTCTAACTAACTATTTACATCGCTCGCTTGCATTAATTAATGTATCGTACAACTCCGCCATTTTCGTTATATTCGTGTGCGCTCGCTCGCGGTAATTACATGCATTACGAGAATGCTAAATATGTTTTTGGAGAGCAAATTACATTTGCAAATGTACGCTCGCCACCGCGCGTTCGCGTATATTTGCCAAAGCTAAATCAACATCGCGGCCTCACTCCCCCCCCCCCCCCCCTCCATCTCTCTTCGTGTTACGCACAATTACAAAGAATTTGCAATTTTTCCTCGAAAACTCGTTCGCTGCACGTTCAATTTCCGAATATATAAGCATGTAATATTCGCGTGCAGAGCGTGCTCATTACTCTCTGCCGTAACCACCGTAATTTTCTGCCGTCGACGGAAAGCAAAAAGAAGGAATGAAATTTCGACGGGAAAAGAAAGCAACAACAATGTAGGATGGAGCAAGGTTACGCAAAAAGAAGAGAAAAAAAAACTTGCATGTATAGATGTCGTTTAGGGGCTGTGCTCAGTTCTCATTATTATACGCATCGCACAAATACACACCATACTCGATATAATTAAAGTGCATAAATAAGTACAATGGTACAAGTAGCAGCGGCAGCAGCCCCGTGGGCAAGGGCATTCAATGCAAATTCGATCTGCCTCCGCTCTTTCTCTCTTTCTCTCTCTTTCTATTTGCCCGTTTTTACATCACAAGATGCTTCGCGCAACAACCACTTGTGCTCCTTCCTGTCTGCATAGCTTGGCTTTCTTTGATTTTACTCGCTGTACACATACACACACGCACACACACCGGTAAAGACATTTTTGCACCCTAGAGCAGATACTCTTAGTCCATGGCGAAACGGCAGGGCGGAGGGTACAGGTTTACTGGGAAGATTCGGTGATGTAAACAGATACATCTAAGGCAGGACATTTTTCTTATGCGCGAAAGAGCCAAAGGCTGTTAGGCATATGACTTGGCTGTTGCTCGATTGTAGCAGCGTTCTCGTCTGTATGCATGCGCGCCCTCGCCGCCATCCGGTGGAAGGAGGATGAGAAGGGAAGATCGTAAAAAATAAAAGGAAGGAAGGAAGGCAGCGTCGCCGAGAGCGTGCGGGAATCTATCTTCTGTTCTATATAGCCGGCACAATCGAGAGCCGCGACACTCGTGCAGGAATTCGCTCGAGAGACCTACAAAATATGGATTAACTCTGTCTCCGTGGCCAAATGGCTTTCCGATATAAATCGCCTCATCGATTTTCCTACGCGATCCAACCCATATAACTTCTCGCGAGTCTACTTGTTGAAAGCCCACAATGGAGCCTTCAAATTTTAGATATACGTGCGCAAGCACACAGCACAGTCCTATATGAATTACAGAAGGGTTAACAGATAAGAGCTGTGGTGTAATATATATATATATATATAGAGAGAGAGAGACAGAGGAAGCTCCCGTGCGAGCCCAGAAAATATTAAAAGCGCTCCCGCAGGCCTGGCCAAATAAAGCGTCGGCGGCGTTCATTTGCAAATACAGCGCACACGCGCGCGCACGCACAGGCGAGCCCTCGCGCCGACGACTTGAATAATCCACGACTCTCTGCGCATATACGCATTCAAAGTGGACCTGCTTTATCTCTCTATATCCGCATATAACTACCGCTATATCTGCCGACTTTTTCACTCCTCTCGTTCTTACCTTCCCTTTGTGCGCTTCTCTCTCTCTCTCTCTGTTTTTTAAACTTTTGTTTGTCCGCGCGCGGCAATCACCTTCCCTTTCATCACCTTTGCGTGTTTGTCCTTTCCGAGCACTCGCGCCAACCTTTATTCACAGCTTCGAGTTCATTAATACATTCTCATGACTCGTTGAGCATTGACGGGATTCCGCGATGAAAAAAGCAGCGCCCCAATCGAATCCACAGTAAGACGTCTGCAGCGAGTGTGCTGTGTGAAAAAACGAGATTTCAATCAGAATAATGCCCGAATCCATTAGCGCATCGTTCCAATCATTCCGCAAGCAGTAATTGTCTCTCCTCGCTCTGTACAACACACAACTGAGCTCCTTCATCCGCGAAAATCATGGGCGTCAATTGAAAAGCCGCCTGGGGGAGAAGTACCCTTCGCTCATTCTTCGATTCCCTCATGTCTTCTTCGATCGGATGCTCTCCCCTTGAAGCCTGGATGCAGATTTCATTGTGGCCGCGGCAGCGCTTGCAGGGCGTTGATTATCTGCCGAGAGACACAGTGAATCGAGGACCAGCGCTCGGCTGACAGGCCTGGCTGCGTGCCTATCGTCTGAACCCTCTGCGATTGTCTCCATCTCCACGGAGACGAGCTCTCGACCAAAGCCACGGGTGCGCAATCGCGCCTTGGCGACGAGACGCCACATCGAGTTATCGGGTTGTCGTAAACCGAAAATATTTTCGCGGGCGACGAGCGCGAATAGGAGAGATGAGCGATATCGGCCAGTGTAAACGTGCAGGCCAACTGCACAAATCCTTGGATCGAACTACTTTGCATACATTTCGAAAATGGAAAAGGGAAATACACGTAGTAAAAGAGGCGCGCGTCTGCTTTTATGTTATAGAATATCGATAGAGATACGACCGAAGCGAACATTCAGTCGGGATGCGGCGTGAATTTTTGTCGCGGCATTATATTGCCTATACGTACCTGTTGCAAGCGAGCGCGTCGCATTGAATCGAAGCTCGTGGGTGGCGCTGGTGATTTGCCTGATAGTGGATAGATCGAAATTCACGGCTCCGCGGCTCTAGGAAATCTTGACAACTACTCCGCGCGTTTAAACTTAAACTTTCCGCCTGACTCCGAGAAAGTAATTATAATCAAGTCGCAGTCTAGAGTAGCTAGAGCAGCGGAAGAATTGAAGTAGGAAGCGTATGCAACATTCAAAGGGCTTTCGCTTTAAAAAAGGGCGAAATTTCGCTGCAGCGGCAAGGAGGAGAAAAAACGAAGAAGCAGGATTGCGAAAGGGGACGACGAGAGAGAGTCAGTAGTGGGTGCTAGTCGCGTGTCAGTCGCGCGTCTCATTAGTCGTCCAGGGGAGGGTTCTGTCTCCTTGCAGCTCTCTCTCTCTTTCTCTCTGCGTCGAGTAGGCCCTTCAATTCTCGCGCTCTAGATCTTTGGTCCCCGCACCCTTCCGTTAATTGGAGCAGCGCGCGTTCCTGTGCCTGTACAATGGGCGTCGTGCCAAGCAGGCTGCCTCGCGCCGCCACGCCGCTCGCGATTGATGAATTATTTTTCAGTTGGCGCGCGCGCCAGGAACAATGCCGCCGCGGTCGCTTCCCTCGGCGGCTATTGTTTCGCTTCGAACGTTCGCGTTAACGATGCGACATTTTCGCCCGTTCGCTGATAAATGAAAATGCACTGGCCGAACGATTGGCGGCGTCCGACCGGCTGCTGCTTGCTTGCATTTAGCAGGACAGAGCTTCAAAGTTGGGCGGTGGTGAGCAGAGAGGAAGAGAGGGAGGGGGGGGGGGGGAGAACCGAGAAGGACGCAGCGGTGGTGGCAATCGAAAGAACGAATGCTCTCCGTGTCGTTTGCTCTGCATCTTGAGTTCTCGAGGCGAAATTTGAATCTTGCAGACTCGCAGCACAGCCGGCCGCCCGCGGGCTCTGTGTAGACAGAGGCTCCCGGTCCGCTCCTGCAGCGATCTTGAACTTGACGGATTGCTTTGTCGTCGTCGTCGTCGTCGTGTAGTCGCTGCACTTTTTTCACTCTCCTTGGTCCTATGTGTGCTATGGCGCGCTGGGGATGGGCTTGCCGCCGCATCTACATCCCTTGCCGAGTTTTTGTTGCCGTGGCAGAGTTGTTTACTGTCCCAGCGTTTTGTACGATTGCGCGCGCGCTCGTGTGTGTGTGTGTGTGTGCAGTGCAGTAGAAGTTACGAATTGTCTCTCCACGCACCATTCTATTCAAACATCAAAAGGGACTTTATCCCTCGCTGCACACGCAAGGATTTCATCTCCATGCGCGCCATCTTGCAAAGTAATTTTTCAAAGAACAGCAAATGTCTCGTTGGCTGATTATTTTCCTTTCGAGGAAACGTCTGCCTCCGTAATATTCATGTATTCGCAATTAGAATTGCGGAGCGAGTGGAAAGGTGGTAAGGCGATAGGTCGAAGCATCGACTTGATAATGACATGCAGCGAAAGCAAAGCGATTCGATGGTGCGGTCGGCCGCTCGAGGTAGCGGGCAAAAAAGAAGCGAGGCAAGAAGGAGCCAGCAATCAGCAGAAGCGGCAGGGCTGCTGCGACTTTGGGGTGGCGGCGGCGACGGCGACGAAGGGCCTACGATCCGAAGACGCCGGGAAGAAAATCCTTTATCCGCGCGGGCCGCCCCAAGCGAATTACAAGTTTGCCTCGGCTGCCGACCGCAAGCGCAAGATCGCATTACAGCTCTAGCGGAAAAATAATAAGGGGAGCCTCTTGCTTGACCAGGCTCCCTCCTCGCTAATTGGCCCGAGGCATTGATGCGCCGCCGCCGCTCCAAGAACAACAAATTAAAAAGAAGGAGAAAGCCGAAGGAAGAGAGAGGAGACAGCTGCGCCCGCAGACGAAAGTATTTTCCCCTCGGGGCAAGTCGATCGCCAAGCGAGCCTCCACCCGAGCCAGCGTCGTCGTCGAATCGACTGACCAAATATTTTGCCGCCACGCGGCAAATGAAACGGCCCGGCGGAGGCGGCCCACGTGCGCATTCCTTTTCGCGCGCGACGAGCAAATTATGACAACTGCGCGCGCTCGCTCTCGACTAATTAAACTTTTTGCCGAGTCCACGGCGAAAAATTCATTTGCCGCCAGCAAAGGCGCCCGCCGGCCAAAAATATTCGTCCGCGTGAACGAAGCGCGCGAGTCACGCGAGCGCGCTCGGCCTGGCAAATGAATCTTCGGCGCTCGGCCGCGCCACCTCTTTCTCTCGCATTCTTCCTCGCGCGCGGCTTTTCTCTCGGGCGCGCGTGACGGGGATGTGCAATCCGCCCGATAATAATTATAATAGCGATAATAATCAGTCGCGACGGCGAGAAAGATATACGAGGCGCGACGCGCTTAATCGGCTCCTCACGGACAGCTCAATCCAGGCATTAAAATGCAAGCACGAGTCGTTTGGCGAAAAACCCGATAGCAGCTTCTAGATAATAAAGCGAAATCGCGCGAATTCCCCGGGGCCGATTCTCATGCAAATTCGCGCGCGGATTTTTCAGCAGCCCAAGCGTGTAATGTACAAAGTCGTCTGACTAAATATCGCTAAACTCGGGGAAGCTTGTAAGCGCGAAGTAAGGGTCTCGATGAGACGAGGAGAAAAGGAAAGCTGAATAAATGTATTCGCAGCCGAAGGAAGAAAGCAATTGTAGAAACTTATGCATTTTCCATATTTCGCTCGTTTTGAGAAGTTGAGGCCATTAGGGAAGAAGGTGTGGGGGCTTTATATACGTCGACTCGGAGAGGTAAGAAAAGTTCTGAAGAGGGAGGCAAGTTTTTTCTTTACTTGGCTGCTGCCACTGTTGTCGGCCCTTTGTTTTTCCTTCTTGGCGTAATTTGAGGAGTCTCCGTGCACCGTAGCAGCTCCAGCAGCCAGCACAGATATGGAACGTCGGATTTTAGTCTCATCTCGCTAGCAGCACTTCACTTTTCTCATCTGTCTACAGATACTCCGACGGGCGCTGCGCGTTGTCCTTTGTTCTTTTCGTCTCTCCTGCAGGAGGATGCAGTTTAGCGGTATAATGGAGCCTCTCGGATCTACTATGTCTTCTCCCTCGCTTCCGGTCCGTCATCTTTCTGATTTTTGTTTACGACCGAGATTTGATGGCTTGTCGACCTACTGGATGCTCGCGAATCTCGGCGTTCGTGTAATGAACCTCTCGAATGAGCGCGCGCTATTAAAGCCAACGATGAAAAATATCCCATTGTTCTCCCTCGCACACGTACGTCCGCGTGTGGTGTAGCTTGTAATATATTCAGCGGCGCACGTGTCGCTGAGTGTGGCAATAACACATAACGTCGAAGAAGCTCCGAGTGTGCATTTATGGGCAATTCGCTTCGGGAACTTGTCTCGGCACCTACGCGAACCAAGGTGACCAAGCGATCTTGATTTATCGTCGTTATTCGAAAAACAGCTCCAAATATTAAATACCTTCGTTCAACGAACAATCGCGCAATTAGTTTCACAAAGAATGCAGAATCTATTAGTAGACTATAATAGTTTGAAGCGAACAGAGTGCATAAATCAAACTGGGCACTCCTAATTAGCTTTGGCCACGTAATTTACGAGGCGATCGGGAAAGGAAAAAAACAAAGAAACGAGCCGAGCAATGCGCGCGCGAAACGATTCGTTATGTGCGCGCGCGTCTGTGTATCTACACAGCACGCGTGCGTGGGAGTCCATTGAACTGCATGAGCGCGAGCGAGGCGAGATCCGATGCAAATGAAGACAAACTGGCGCCCAGGTACAGGGCTAAAATCAATGTTTCGCGTTCGCAACCTGAAAACAAACTTCGGTCTCGCGCGACGCACCATCCATCAATCGCTAAAAGGCCGTCATTGACGCGTAACGCGCGCAACGTATTCGGCCGAGAGACGAAAATGCTCTCTTGAAACGGGAAAAAAAAACACGAAAGAGGAAGTACGGAAGCGTTTCATCATGCGCAAAATTGCGGGATTTATCGCACCACTCGGACACTTGTAATTTAGTCGCTTGCTTGCTTGTGCGTCGCAGGAATTATCGCTTGCCGCCACCACCACCATCACGATTCGCCACCACCGATAGGAATTACGTGCGCGCGCGCGCGCGCATGTGTGTGTGTATGTGGAGGACTATTAAGGACCGGCGCCGGGCAGTATTGCCAGATAGCAGCAGCATGCGTTAATTAAAAATGGCTCTAAATCAATTTGAATTAATAATCGCGGCTTGCCAGCACCGTCGCCGCCGCCGGCGATTTTTCTAACCGATACACCTCGGCTTACAACTGTTATTTATGGGCTTTCTTTGCGTCGCGCGCGATGCAGTTTTTCTTTCACAGACAGCGGCAGCCGGCAGCTTGTTTCAAGCTTGTTATTCTG
Organism: Phymastichus coffea; assembly: GCF_024137745.1. Taxonomy (NCBI): domain Eukaryota; kingdom Metazoa; phylum Arthropoda; class Insecta; order Hymenoptera; family Eulophidae; genus Phymastichus; species Phymastichus coffea. Next base: position 13,013,867 of record NW_026706814.1, read on the forward strand.
ATTGTGATCGATGCGCCACTGCTGGCGCGGAACAATGTTACAGTTGGTAATTAACGAGTGTAATAGAGAAGAAACGCGCAGTTGAAAGACGATGCACAACTTGCTTTTCATAGCTCGAACAAACATAGCGTGCGGAGCAACTTGAGAGAGACATAAATTAATCACGAGCTCCCGAGGCAATTTGCGAGCCATCGGGAGCTCCTTCGCACCAGCAGCCGAACACAAGCTTGGCCTGTTGGACTGGCTACGACTTAACTAGATTTCCCGAATAAAGTACCCTGATCGAACAACGGCCTTCCATGGCTCGCTCGCAACTTGCAAACTTTCGTCGATTCTTCGCGCGCGTACGTGGTCCCCGCCGCGCATGCTCATTTAATTAGACGACATCCTTTGGAGACACGTATAAACGCGCGGCTCGAGGTAAATAAGGAAGGATATGGACGCGACGACGACGACGATGACGACTAGAGGCGGCAAAGCTGGTTTCGCTTGCTTTTGTACGTGCTCAGTGCAAGGACAGCAATATGCTCTTTCTGTACGCATAGGCAAGATGAGTGATTGGAAAAATGTAGTGGAGCGGTGGTTAATGGAAGCGTTGTCCGTCAGCAGTGCAGCCGGGCGCGATAGCCTCAACGTCAAAAACAATAGAAACTGAGGGTGCACAAGGCTAAGCGGGCATTCGCCCTCGTGCAGCCTAATCGGCTGATGTCTTCCCTTGTGAAACGCACGTCCGAATCAATTTTCTTGCGCGTTTTATGGCTTACTCTGCACGTACGTTTGCACCATGTGGTTGAGTGCATTGATCATCTCTCTCGGCAAGTCCTGTCGAAACCATTACATCAGCAAGTATTTGTGTTGCTTGCTCGAGTAGCAATACGAGTCGCAAACACACGCACAGCCCATGAATGAATTACAGGTCCTGTGTACACGCGTACACACGCGCGCGCATATACACTGCCTCGACGGCGAGAGAGGGATGTGTCATCTCGGAGCGGCGAGGCGCCCAAAATCGGCGAGCGGAAACTTAACTAGGCATGCTCCTTACTCTCACTCCCTGCTGTCGCGTCGTTGGCGTGTCGAAGGGGGTTTAACCTAAGTGCGTCACCGTCAATATCGGAGCTGCGATGCCGATGGCATCTCACAGTCTGAAAGCTACAGCGTTAATTTGGTTGCGGTTAATGCGATTCGCGTATACTGGTTGGCGCTGGTCAAGTTTTTATACGAGCCTCCTTACGCTGAGTTCGCTCGGCGTCGAATCAACTTGATTGGATTAATTTCTTGCTGGATAAGTGAGTTACTTCCGAAAAAGAAAAGCCGGCCGTTCTACGAACTGGTTGGTATACGCGTCTGACCAACGCGTTTTTTTTCTACTTGAAAAGTTCACAGGAAGAACGCGATGCGCCATCGATGCAAATAGCTTCGAGCATCGGTTTTTAATGACACACGATGAACGGCCGAGAGCAGCGGAACACAGCTCAGGCAATGATCGCGGCAGGCGCGTTGGGGACAGGCGTGTAAATCATCGGGATAGGCCGTAAACGGGCGCGCCAGCAGCTGACCCAGTGTCGGTGGTGGTGGTAGCGGCCTCGCGTAATCGGATTCCCTTTGAAAAGCGGCGATGACGAGGTGCTCGCCTCGTAACTCGCCTCGTTATCGCGCGAAACGCGCGGTCAAGTGCCGTGCTCAGCATCGCTGATACTATGCGCCACCCAACTGCTCCCGCTTAAATGCCCCTCGGGCTACGGCATTTTCTAGCGGCTCTCTCGGCCTCTTAACTGATAGGCTCTTCGTTCTGCAGATATTGTTTGCCTTCCACTGAAGCGCCGCTATTGAAGCGCCGCTGCTTTCTGTTTCTCTGGAGCTCACGCGCCATAACGATTTTCCGCTGAGCCACAAAACGCAGCTAGCAAATATTTAATTCGTTCGCCGCACGGAAATGCGATTATGCGGTTTATTTTCGATGTGACGCGGACAAAACAAGAACGTCGCTCCCCACAAATAAAGCTGCAGCCGCGGTAGTGAAGAGAAAGCCGCGTCTGTCCACGACAAAAAATATGCAGAGCAATTGCAATGGAACGCAGCAGTGAATCGGCGTGGCGACGTAAGGGCGTGTGAAGCAATTAAAAAGCAAGTTCAGGAGTGTAATCGGGTGGAGGCGGCCGCGCGGCGCAGGTGTCGAGCGAGTTGGAGGCGACGCGACGCGTTACAAGTGCAAATAGGAAAGCGATCGAGGTAATTTACGCGCTAGTTCAGCAAGTGAATCTCGAGCGGTACGTCGTCGACGGCGCCGTGGCGTCAGGTGTGCCGCGAATAAATCATCCCAGTAGTTGCGGGCTCCCGTACTCGCTCGCACATGCACTCGGACGCCAATCTGCATGTGCGTATAGCGGTATAACGACGGCCGGCGATTAGCTCGATTTACGACCAACAATGAGTCTTTCACGTGCAGAGAGCGACTTATTTGCTGCCGTTTTGTTTGCGCGCAATCATTCGCGATTGTTTCTATTCGCGTCAAGTCAACATCGAAGTAACTTGGCTCGCTCGCTATGAAAACAATGTTGCATTGAAAACCCTAAATAAAGAGTTCTCGGAGCAATTTCGTCGAGTTAAAGTGAGTGCGGAATAAAGTTTGAACGGCAAATTAATGAATCGGTCGGTGCGCGCAGAAGAGCAGAGCGGTATTTTGCAGAAAATGTTAAATTGAAAATATTTTGCGCGCGGCGATGATTATTCCCGTTGCATAAATTTGTCGGTTGGCGGCAGCAGTGTGTTTTTGATAAAGTGCGGTCAAGCATAAATTTCAAATTACACAGAGGACGCGCTTTTATAAATTAAGCGTTTTGCGCGCTTAATTGTGGGAATATATATAAGCCCGAGAGGGGAATTCACTGTAGAAATGAGATATTAATACGTCGAGCTGGTAGAACTCGGCTCCGATTTATCCAGCGTGCATAATTTGAAAATAAGCGCCAAATAATGATTTTTTTTAATGGTTTTTTGTATCGCGAAGATGGCTGACTCGTAAGACAGAGCTAAACTCAGCGAGCAACAATCTACCTTGGGATTGAGGCTCACAAATCAGCGCTCGTTTTACAAGCCATGAAAGCTCGTTAATCACTCTCCTTCTCGCTTCCGTGAGGGAAGAAAAAAGAGCAGGAATGAGCGTTCGGGAAGAAAAGTATTGCACGCGCGTCGCCCTGTAAATAGAAAATCTATTACACCGTGCGAAGCTCTGCATTATGCTCGCGCGCAATTTTCGTTATTTACATTTACGACAGGGCGAATTATAAGCAAGCCGAAGCGGAGGGGCGAAGGCAACTGGGAAAAAAAGAGAGCAAGTGGCCACGGCGGCTTATCAGCATTTAATAGGATCTCGGACCTCAGCTTGCAAGCAGTCGACGATCGCGTGCTGGCCACCTTACAAGGCATAAATAAGCGCTACCTACAACCCCGTTCCTATGTAAATCCCAGCCAACCTAGCAGTCTGATAAATTCAACCCTTCTCACGTGCCTTCGCCCACGATCGCCCATCCCTTGTTCCTTTTCATTCTTAGCTTCGACGTAGCCGTCGATGCTCGGCCTCTCGCGCGCGCGAATATTGTATGACGTCCGTACCTGTGCGTAATTCCAGGCCTCTCGCGCAGTGGCGATGTATAATGCCTCGCTTCTCAGCCCGTCTTCAGATTCATTTTTCCCGCTAAATTTATGATTTTAACTTGTAAAATGAGATACGCGCGACGTCAAATTTATTTCTCTGCTCGACTATGCCGCAAAAGCAACGGCATATTCCCGCGCACGTGATATCCACGCGGATCTAATGCATTATTTATGAAGAATTTATATATTTACAACATTCCTGCCAAATTCAATATCGGACAATCTCATTCGAAATATTACCGGTGCAGCGGGCACTCATTAGTTTGCGCGCATCCAATATCAAATCTGTGCAATAACTATCTTGAATGTATCAAACGCTCGTGTAACGATGCTGCGCAAATACATGTGCACGTGGACTACTCATTTTGGAATTGATGCGAAAACTACGTGCACAGGCATGCCTGTCCAAATATTGGACCAATAATTGAGTTGAGCGCAGCTTATAACATAACTTTCGATTCGGGTTTAACGAATAATTTATCATATCCAAACAGTGCAGCTTACAAGTCGATCTCTGTCTAACTCAATCAATTTTCTTTTGTGTTTCAGGTACGACAGAGCGCTCGATTCTTTCTCTAAATCGATCGGATTGGGTGAGTTTGTTCCACAACGAAAAGCCAACCAATGAAAAAAAAACAGCTCGATATCGCATAATAACAACGTCGATGGATCGTCACCGTATCATGCGTGTGAAATCTCGTCGCTCTTCGATTTATCCACGGCAGCAGCGTCACGTCGCGTGGAAGAGAACAAAAAAAGAGACGAATAAAATCGAACGCGACCGCGGTAAATTGAAAAACAATGCGCACCTGGCGAAAAAATCCGAGTGCCGGCAACTATCCACGCTGCTGGAAAATGGACTTAATTTAGTGGCGCTGAATTATGATTAAACAGTGGCGTACACACTAGAGGGCTGCAGTACTCGCTCGCTTAAATTAAACCGATTGCATTCCGGCGGATCGCAAATTTCAACAAGGGCGCGGCTGTAGGTGGCTACAGCGAGTCGCATCGTCAGCTCAACGATGCGCGTGATGTGCGCTGAAATTTCGCGTGTGCCCTCCCCTTTCGCGGCAGGCCCTTTGTCATAATGAAACAGCTCATTGCACGCCTATTAATTGCATCCGTATGAGATCGACCTATTTTTATATATTCCGCGTAGCTGTAGCTGTGCTTTGGTTTTCTCCAAGCAGCTTTCTTGTGGCGAATCTTTTACAAAATGCTTGCGAACAAAGTCATGCAGTTCTGTGAATTACACGTTCAATCCGCGTAAACGCAAACTCGATTCCCCGACTAATTGACTCGACTGTTATTATACGTTCTCATTGTTGTTTGCACTCGCGACAGCGCCGAGACTATATATCTCGCGTTAATTCCGTCCGAAAGCTCGAAATTGAAAAAGTCAAGCGAGCAAATACAAAACTCGCTTTCATTGTCAGGTTGACACGAGCTCGTCGATGAAAAATCATTATTAAAGCGGGAAATAGCAGTCGAGTCGTGCGACGTCGGTCAGTGCTCTCGGCATTGCACTTGAGCCGTGATTTTTTTTTTTTTTTGCCGATATCTATTTTGACCGCAGCGGTAGCCGTGCACACACATATCTCCTCGTCGAAACGACCGCAGAATCGTCGGATGGATGGCAGTATCAATATTCCTGTGCAGTATAGACTGTCGCGACGGCAGATCGCCTATTACTCTCCTCCATTTTCTGTCGCTTGTGCGCGCGACAAAGATTCAGCACTCGTGCCGATTTAATCCCGCTGCGCGACGAAAGATACGCGCATAGAAAAGCAGAATGCAGAGGGGGTCTCCACAAGTAGCGCGCAAATTCGAAAATAAATCGGCGAGCCCGACAAGCCTTAATCTAGAAGCTCGCGCCGTTTGATTTAAGAGTGGCGCTTTATCAGCGACGGCGAGGTGCATGTGTGCGAGTGCGAGCCGTGCAGGTATAATTGTCGAGAGAGCGCTCGCGGTTGCCACCTATAAATCAGCTCGACGCTCTCCGCCGAGAGATCTCATTATCGATTGTTCGGGCTACCGCAACGGCGATGACGACGAGGCAGTAGCACAGCGAGTCTTCGCGCGCTCGCCTAATTGAGTTAAAACGTGGCCAAATGTATGTTGTGCAAGTTGCCAGATGAATGGCGGCCTTGTAATGCTAAGTAATTAAGTGCTGTAAATGGTATGCAAATTCAACCTCCGTATTCTCTTTTTCTTTCTCAAGAACCATTGAAAATCACCGGCGTTGCCGCCGTCTCTGCAAAAACTCAAATCGAAACTTTCCGAATCACGCTGAGAAAAAGAGAAAAAGAGAAAAAGAGAAAGAGAGCGCGAGTTCGTTCCAGGGTTTTGATAACGAAAAAGTAAATTGAACCGATTCCCATAACGGCAATCTGTAATAAAAAAATAAAGAGAAAAGAATAAAGAACAGTCCGCGGTGGTGGCCTCTGCGCCTTGAAAGCAATATCACGAAAAATAAATTGGAAAGGCAGACGTCATGCATCGACGTGGGGCCGACGCGAAATCAATGAGAACAAGCATCGCCGCCGTTGTAATAATAAACGAGGCACATACATCCATCCCCATCCATGTCATTGGGAAGCAGGGAGGAGGCATTAGTCCGTAGCCGGAAATCTAATTTGACAACGAATTCAACCTCGTACTCTTCCTCGCGCTCGGCGCATGAGATCCGCACTTTTTCTCACCTCTCGTATTATTTCGTTGTGGTGGGCGGCGGCGAACGTAGGCTTTTACAATGGACTCTTTGCCTTGTTCCTCGTTTTCTCGATAAGCGCCGTGTGATTTATTTTATACAATGAACAAAAAAAAAAAAACCACCGCTCGCGCTTTAAATCTCTCCAGTCTTTTTTTTTCTTTTTTTCTTTTTTTTCGTTTGCGCGCGCAAGGCTTTTACGAGCAATTAATCCCCGGATAACAAGCGCTCGACAAAAGAAAATTCGTTTCTCTCTCTCTTTTTTTCGTTAAATAAATACGTCGTATCAGGTATGTTTAGAGCTCGAATTTGGCGAAAAGAAGCAATCCTCCGGTGAAAGATATACCGATAAATGAAATAATAACAAAGGCCACGCGTATAGCGTAATAAAGATCGTGTTTCTTAGCTCACGAGCTGAAGTTGATTAGACACAGAGCCAACTAATACGCGTGATTGGTTATTCCGTCAGCGCGCGCAGCACAGCCGTGCTACTACTATTTACCTTGAATTCTTTATTTACGCGCGCGAAGCTCGTCAACTACCCGCACGGTGCACCCTCCCTCGGTACATCTCTATCGAGCCAACGTGCACCCACCCTCGAGAGTTTCTCCCTTGTAGAACGAGAGAGAAGCATTAATATAAACATTGCTCCCCCGCAGGCATTAGCCGGCGTGGCGGCGGGTCGAACGACTGGCCAGCGGGCTCTTTGTCTTTCTTCCGACCGCGATAACTTCCGCACGTGCAGCAGGAGCAGCAGCAGCTAAGCTCTAATCGGCCGGAACGATTAAAACCGCGCGCAGCAGTTCTCACCAAAAACTTGGACGCGCACACGAGAGACACACCATTAAAACTGCTCAAGTTTTTTTTCTCCTCCAGGGCACCCCCTTTGCCGGCTAATAATAATAACGAGCAGAATAATGATAATAACGACGGCGACGCGGAGTGTAAGTTTCGCAAATTACGCCTCTCAAAGCCGGATTTTCATATTTAATGAAGAACTAGTGCTCGGTTTGGCATTCTGAGAACGGCGGTGGCGCCGAACTAATGGACTAGATGTTTGCCCAACTTTCGAAAGTTGCACAGCCGGGGTATCGACTTGCTCGCTCCAAAGATTGGCATCGTTACCGACAATATTATTTTTCAATTTAAAATAACGAAGTCTGCTAGCAAAGTTAAAACCAATTTGCTATCTCGTGCCCGGGCGATACTACGCCACGGAGAGTTGGTACGCGCGCGACTGCGTCTCGAGTCAGAAGCCAGGAGGCGCCCCAACAAGCGCCGACGTATCTTCCTTGTGCTCTCTAGATGTGCGTGCGCGCGCGCACGACCGTATTATCGTATCGGCGCCCCAAGTGTAATGAGCATATTGTCCGCGCGCAACTGTAATTTCAGAACTCCCCTCGTAGTGCGTACTCTGAGTAGCCTCGAGCTTTGGGCGATTTGTTCTTGTGGTCGCGCGACGCGCAAGCGCTCATTCAATTTTCGCTTATCAGTTTTTCGATGGTATGCCACACCCGACAGTTCAGCTCTTAATCGAGAGCAGATCTTATTGTTCTGCCGTGGAATTCGATTTCGAAGAAAGTCAGGCAATTGTCAGCGTGACCGACGTTATTGGAACAATCGTTTAACGTGATTGAAAATTGAACGACCTTCCAGAAACAGAAGAATCTACTCGATCGATCAATGCAAACATTTAATTCGGTCAGTTGTGTCGAGGATAAAACGAGTCACGCAATGGCTAAGGTGGTACGATGAATATTCGATTAATGTGCAAACGACGGCCCTTATGAAAGGCAGAATTAAGAAAGTACCGGCAATGAGAAATTGGCAGCGGTGGAAAGCGCAACAGAGTGGCGTCGTCGAGAGAGCGCGCACATATCGATTCTCGCAGCTCATAACTCATCGATTCTCGAGCGCACTGGTCATTATCGCCGTGCAATAGAGCGTCTCTCTGTAGCTCGAGTAGCGACCCGAAAATCATCGTGGCTTTCCGCCCCATAAAGCCTCGAGAGAGAGAGAGAGAGAGAGAGAGAGAGAGAGAGAGAGAGAGAGAGAGAGAGAGAGAGAGAGAGAGAGAGAGTCGGTCGTGACGAAGAGCCCTGCCATCCGAATCACCTTGACGGCCCGGCGAATCAATCGAAAGCACGCGGCAGCACGTTGCATTCGGCAGCAGTTCGAAGGGAAAGAAGCTGCTCGTGCGCGCCAAGTTCGCGGGTGGCAATTGAAAGCCACGGCGAGCTCGGGTGGGCCGCGTGTGTTGACCCAGTATGCGGCCTGGCGTAGTACGTGTCGGACGTATCTCGCTCGAGCTGCGCCATATATCCTCGAGGCGACGGCACAATTCTCTCTCGGAGATGTATCGGGACCTGCACCGAGCGAAGCGGCGGCCGGTCACGCGCCGGCCGTACGTCAGCGACGGAGAGGGAAGGAGAGCGTGTCGCGAATGCCGAGTTTGAACGACCAGGCTCGCTCTGGCTCCGCGAGTTATGCAGGGCCAATGCATGGCGCGCGCATTTCTTTTTCTCTTTTCGCGCGCGCGACTCGCCTATTGCGCGACTCATCTATTACCCTTGCCGTTCGGGTACTGCCTCGTCTCTCTCGATTTCCCGTCGCAATTGACTTGCTCTTTCTTTTCACTCGCGGGCCCGCCCGGCACATTTCGCTGCTCTGCAGCGCGTCCATTTATTTCTATTTTTTTCAAGCTCTTCATTTGCGAAGCTGTCCTCGTTGGACGCAAACACCGCGAGCCGAGAAAAAGGAGAAGCGGATGTTCACCGAAACCTCCATCTCCTCGCTCCTTCCTCCCACATAATTAAGCTCTTCGCAGCTGTGCGTTTTCTTACCTTCTCGCGCCATTATTCCACTTGATCCCGACCGAAATAGATTCTCTTATTTACAATTTTCAGGCAGTCGTTGACGGCAGGACGTAAAAGAAAGGAGGCGGGGGATGAGCGAGCGCTGCCGCGGCTGCGAAACGAGAGGCACGCCCGCGAGAAGGGCGGCGAACGCCGTGCGCAATGTCTTGCGGAATCGAAGCGTCAGTTTCGCAGCGTTATCTCGAGGATTTATCGTCGGTAGGCCTCTCGCCGGCAGGATTAACGCGGTTCTTGATTCGGCCGTGCGATTCACAAAAGACGTGCGTCTACGCCGACTCCGAAAGGGCGAGGCAGCGGCGGCAGATCCGAGATCCAATTTCGAAATGAAAGCCGAGGCCATTGTGCTTGCCGAAGAGGCGTCTCGCGCGATGTACTATCGCCTGCCGCCGTCGTCTATTCCTCGCGCTTTTTCAATCGCCAGCGCCAGTCTCAGCCTTTTGCTAGCGCCTTGGTGCGCTCTTCTGAATTTTGCCGCTCGAGCTGCCGAGCCGCACAATGCAGCGTATAAATAATTTGAAAAAAGTAGGCTACACGTACGTCGGATTGTCTTCCATTAGCGAATCTCGTGACTGTCGCCTATCTATTTCTTGAGGCCTATCCCGTCCATTGTCTGAGCCAAGGCTTTAAGATTTAGCAGCGTTGACCTGGCAGGCCGGAGCCGAGTGAAAGAGGAATTCCATTTCGCTGGCAACCCTTCGACGCACTGCAAATTAAAAGCCTCCCTTCCGCGTGTGCTCACTGCTTCCTCGCCCTAATGCGCTCTCTTCCTCGAGACGAGCACAAAGCCTCGTCTGGAGGAAAAAAAAATCGCAAACGGAAATCTAGCTAGATGGAGGGTAAACTCGCGGAGGGACGAATGACTTTGACGCGTATATAGACGCGTGCGCGTTCTGTTAGCAAGCGACATTTCCTAAATGGCTCTCGCGTGATAAATGGTAATAGTACAACGCCGAGACTCTGTGCCGATAAACGCGTGTGCGTGTAAATTCTGGTCGAAGGTAGAGAGAGAGAGAGAGAGAGAGAGAGAGAGAGAGAGAGAGAGAGAAATGGAAAAAAATGAATTCACGTACCCGCAGGTTACGTGCCCTTTTGCGAACTCGCGTATGCGTTAGCATTTGCATGCATTCCGCGTTCAATCCCGTGCTCTAGCGCCGCCATATTCCGTTTCTTTTTTTCTTTTTCATTCCGGATTTTCATTGAAATTTCTCGCGCATTTACCCGCTACTGCTGCTGGATTCCATTGCCTGGACTCTCTCTCTCTCTCTTTTTCTCGCATTTTTGTTATCTTTGTCGAGGAAATGCGATTAATTTGCATCGTTTTGCCAAACGAAACAATTCGCCACTTCCCAAATATTCGTCGAGGCTTTGGTGAGCACGAGATGAATAGAGGAGAGAAAGAAATAGTAATAAAAAGCGACGTGCACGTCGAATAAATTCATGAGAGTATAGAGCTCGTAAAATATTAGCCAAATGAACGGGTTCGTTGAATGGCAAATCAAACGCTCCGCCTGCCGGGAAATGCATTTCAGCGCTCGGAATTCCTTCAATACATCGAGCGCACACGAGAGAGAAAAAGAGAGAGAGAGAGAGAGAGAACCCCCTCGGCAAAATCGGAAAAATCGAGCGACTTGCACACACGTACATACGTACATACACGAGTCGTTGAATGGATTCGCTCTCTGAGAAATGGCGTTACAATCGATTTACGTCGCGTGAGTACATACACACACAGCACGGTGAAAAGTGTTTGTCGAATTTTCGCCATTGCGTCTTTTTCCGCGACATCCGCTGAGATTATCGGCCGGTATATATATATACATATATCGCTCAGAGTACATCGCTCAACAGCTTCGTCCGGGATCGATTTGGCGCTAAACTTTTCCTTTGCCAACGTGTTTGCGTTTCTGCCTATGCTATGCGTGCAATTCTTTTCACGCAAATAATTTAGGGAAAAATGTTCGGTGATCTATCGCACGCTTTGATTAGCAATGGCGGGTAGAATAAGTGCAATAAAAAGGAAATCAATTCGATGGAATTTTATCGGTATCTCCGATTGTTTCGAGTGAAAATCAGCAAGAGCGCGAGAAGCGGAACAAATGCACGGCCACCCCATAAAAAAGATATCACATCCGTGCGTTGCAAGAGCAATTGACTGTGTCTTTGTTTCACAACTGAACGAACGCGCACGAGAGAGAGAGAGAGAGAGAGAGAGAGAGAGAGAGAGGGAGAGCAAGTGGCAACTACCGCTATATCTTGTATATGTTTGCAGTGCTGCGCGAGGATTTCCGCGTGGAGCCGCAGAACACGCGGGTAGCCGCGGGCGAGACAGCACTGTTGGAGTGCGGCCCGCCGCGAGGGCATCCCGAGCCAGTACTGCAGTGGAAGAAGAACGGCCACCCCATAGACTTGGACAGCAACAAACGGTAAGTTTCCGAAGGCGCGCGCGCGAAGCGCACAGCTGTGCCCGACGACGCGACGACGACGCGAGGACGCGGCAGCTCCGGCGCTATATATACTTTTGACTTTAAACTCTAACTTGTGGCTCTTGTTTCTTGTTAGGTTGTTGTTTCTGCTGAAACTATGAATTTGGCGCGCTTAGCTTAGCCAGACGAAATTCCCGAAGACTCGCGCTCGCGAGCAACAGCGGCGCGCTAGCTGCTAGCAGCCCAAACTTGTAAGCCAGTTTTGCTTCGCTTCGCTCGATATCGCGCGGCCAAATTCACTTTTGCTCGCGCCCCGATAAGCCTCTACCTACGCGCTTGCCTCCCCCCTCCATGTACATTCGCGTTAACCGCTGTTCTTCCGCTTTCTCGCAGTCGCCCAGCGTTTCCTTTCCAAAACTCGGCTCGAATCAGCACATCAAAGATCAAACAATGAGGTAACCATCAAGAAAGCAAAAATAACGAGAGCCGGAATAAACGGAGTTGATTAATCCGAGCGCAGGCTCGGCGAGTAGAATTTACGTATACATAAAAAGGCGACGGTTCAAATAGAAATAATTCATCTTATCAGGGAGTGAACCGGCGGTGAAATTCAGCGAATACATAAGCGAGGCCAATCCTGTGGGAGGAAAAAAACGGTAGCAGCAGAGAGGGAAAAGGCGTAAAGAGGCAGGTCCTCCGGGAAATTTGTCGTAATTGTTATTCCAAACGTCGCCGGGGAGCGTGTCAGGCAGCTACGAGAGAGAGAGAGAGAGAGAGAGAGAGAGAGAGAGAGAGAGAGAGAGAGAGAGAGAGAGAGAGAGAGTCGCCAACCAATGAAAGAATAATCCGCACAAACGGCCGTAATCTGGCGGGATATTTGCATGAGAATGGTCGCTAAAGGATGTCCTCCCATTATTCTTGGCCGCACACCGGGCTCCGGTTATCTCGAACCCTGCGACGTGTACTCGTCGCGCGCGCCAACCAAACAGATATACGACGCCCGAACGCGTCTTTGTTCGCAGCTGCAATTTCATATTCGCTGCTCTTTTATTTGCACGGTTTTTTTCGATTATCGTAATAGCCGGCGCGTGAAAAGGAAATCCGACGTTTCGGCCGTAGCAGAAACTATTCCAAAATGGAATTTATCCCGCGCTTTACTCGGCTTCAGGGCTTTCCCGGCGGCGCAGCGGCGCGGCGGCGACCCGAAAAGCAACACGATAGTATATCGAGTTTCCCACGCGAGCTACGCGCTCCGTGTATTTTCAAACGCGAATATTTTGCTTGCGCTAAAAAGCTCTCTGATTTCCGGCTGCAACTCTCTCTCTCTCTCTCTCTCTTTCATTTTCCTGAGAGCATTTGCATCCGGCACGCAAGATGAAAATAGTAGGCGTACATTGCCGATAGGAAAAAGAGATAAAGGGTATCACTCGCGCACGCGTCATGGATATTCAATCGGTAAATTGGCGATATATATACGCGAAGCCCTTTCTCCTGGCATTCAATACGGGTCGCCATGATTTTTAATTAATATCGCGTTTCTCGGCGCTGCGTGCATTTGAAGCGCGCTCGCGCAGCGGCCGCGGCAAGCACGCAAATAAAAACGTTATTTTTTAATAAAAGGATTCTTTCGCGACAAAAACAAAGCGAAGCCCGTTTGCCAGAGTGCAGCCTCCCATTTAAATGCAGATTTATTAAATAAAAACAAGCGCTTTGTCGCCGCTCGGATTGTATAAAAATCCAATTAAATTACCGGGGCCGCCGTATAACCCAGTTGTGTTTTAATAATCCACACTGCGCACCAAAGGAATACATTTGAAAAAAGATGTGCGCTTTTCAAAGCGATCCACCTCGGGCACAGTTTGCCGTGGCCTAAACGAAACTGTCCGTCTAGCTAAGGGCGAAAGATCCCGAGAGCTTCAAACTTTGGCCTTTGTGTCGCGTCGTCTAGTATAGAAGCCGCCTGTCCGTTTAATTTGCTAATAGGTTCGTTCCTTCCTTCCTTCCTGCCCTCGTTAAATTTTCCACTTTGCCTAATGACTTCGACAAGTGCCACATTCGAAAGACGAAGCTACGAGCTTCGTTGGTCCCCGGACAAAATCTTGCATTTTTTCACTTGGCAATATTCCATTACGACGCGTCAATGCCAAATTAATTAAAGATCGTTTAATGGATCAACGTGAAACAATCGACTTGCTCTTTGTGACCGCGCGTCCTTTGTACCTGTAAAGTCTGTCGACGATTAAACCTGCAGGTGTATATATTTTCCCAACAGCGCGGCCTTTCAGCCGTGGCGTTCCTTTTGTTTGCGAATCGATCGTGCCGACGTTGATTGAGCGGCACCGATAAATTGGAGCCACTAATAGAAATGAAAGCCGCTCTCTCACTACCTGGGCGACGCTCAAATTAATTGATACTATAAATTAGAGGACACAATTGGCCGGCTATCGATTCACCTTGCGCTCCTGCATTCCTGAGCCTCTTCTATGGCTTCAGCCTTTGCACAAAAGGACCTCTTGTATCAAAAGACCTGACAAGAATTTCTTTATGCATCTTGCGCGAGAGTTACATATTTTTGGCTTAACTCTTTTCGTTTTCGTTGGAACCGTATCAATAGAATTACTTGGCTTGAATGCTCGATAGAAGTCAATTTATTTGTGTGCATTTTGATAGCACACGTAGGAACAATACTCGATGTAATCAGAAAATTACTCGAAGTTATTTCAGTAAAAGTTCAACAATCAACTATTGTACTCAGTTCTAGTTCGGCTCACAAGATTGTCTGACCAAATTCAGTTTTACTACTGATTATTATATAAAACCAACGTATCATAAAAACTCAGCCGATTTGAACGTATGATTAACGTGATCCAATATTTTTTTAACAGGATGTCACTCCTTGATGGAGGCAACTTGATGATAACCGATGTGAAACAGTCCGACCAAGGAAAGTACCAATGCGTCGTTTCGAACATCGTTGGCTCTCGAGAGTCAGCGATAGGAATTCTCACCGTCAATGGTAAGACGAAGAAAATATCTGCTTAACGCAGCAACAATTGTCGAAGCAATGAGTAACACACGAATCCATAATTACAGTGAAGCCGTACTTCCTGAAAACGCCCTTAAATCAGACAATCCTCATGGACCAGACCGCGGAGTTTATATGCCGCGTAGGCGGTGACCCACCGCCAGAGATTCTGTGGCGCCGGCACGATGGTAAAATGCCGATCGGTCGCGGTCACATACTCGACGACAAGGGACTGCGAATAGAGCGTGTCATGCCCGCCGACCAAGGCACCTATATCTGCGAAGCCCAGAATGGCGTCGGAGCTATCTCAGCGAGTGCAACGCTCACCGTGCACTGTGAGTCTTCCACCTACGAAATTAGACGGCCAGTCATTTTACGAGGCGACCAATGCGTGCGTTTTGTAACATTGCAGCCCGGCCGGTATTCACCAATTTCCCAAAGGACGAGTCGGTGAATCCAGGCACAGACGTGACGTTCGCGTGCTCGGCCAAGGGAGTTCCCGCGCCGTCGATATTCTGGACTCGCGAGGGCTCGCAGGAGCTGATGTTTCCTGGCCACTCGTACCAGGAACGCTACACCGTCAGCGAGGACGGTAGCCTGCACATTAAACAGATCCAACGCAAGGACGAGGGTCACTACGTGTGCAGCGCCATCAGCCAAGTCGGTGCTACCACTGCCACAGTCTTCCTCGCCGTGAGTAGTATTCTTTTTACTGACCACTGTGCGATTTTTCAAAAGAAAAAAATATTTCCCAACGGCCATCGTGATGAAATTTTTCGCGTCGCACGCGCGCGCGTCCGAAAATTCATTTCGCAGAAAGGAAAACAGCTGCAATGTGTACTTTTGATGGAGCTGTATAAATTCTCCCGTGAAAATACCGAACCAAGTTGGCAAGCTAGTTGCAGACACGCGAAATCTCTCTTGTTGATCTAGTCATAGCGAGCGCTGCGGCGAGGGATAGCTGCGTGAAAGTAAATAATATTGTTTGAAAATCTGTACTTTTAACTCGCGATGGTAGGTATAAAAATCTCGCGAAACTAACTGCGCGGCTAAATATGTACGGAGCGTGTTTGCTTTTCTGCTTTCGTATAAGCATTGAACTGTCCGAGCAAATGCAATATTCAAAGTAAACTAAAGAAGTCGAGCTCTCGGAAACGAAAGCTTACGGAAATGTTTATAAAAATGATCGCTACTCTCCGACAGGTACTATCGACGGACGAGGTGCCACCGCCGATAATCGAGCTTGGCCCAGCGAATCAAACGCTGCCACTGAAGAGCCAAGCCTCACTGCCATGCCGAGCCGTCGGCACGCCTACTCCCAAGATCAACTGGCACAAAAACGGCCAGTTGGTGCAACTAGGCAATAGAATAACGATGGCGAGCAACGGTACTCTGTTCATCGACGATCTGCAGAAGACCGACGCTGGCATGTATACGTGCATCGCTTCGTCCGAATCCGGCAATACATCTTGGTCAGCAGCTTTGTCGATCAGCGCCACCACGACGTTGCATAGGACTCCCGATATCTCGGAACTGCCCCAGAATCCGAGCAAGCCGAGGATCGTAAATACCACCAGTCACTCTGTCACCATCACTTGGAGTCCCGGTCACGATGGTGCCAGCAAGATTACTGGCTACCACGTCGAGTATTTCAGCAGTAATCTCAACACCGGCTGGGTTGTTGCTGCCAATGGGATCGCCGAGGACACCTTTACCGTGAGTTTCTCGCTGGTGTCTCTTCTTTTGCCCATCTTTTCTTGAAAACTCAACGTCCGAATGTACTGTTTCGTTTCAGGTATCCGATTTGAAGCCCGATACCAATTACGTTTTCCTGGTTCGAGCAGAAAATAGTCATGGTCTGTCACTGCCAGGTCCGCTGTCAGACGTGGCTCATACGATGAGCGTCGATCAACATACGGTGCCTCAAACGGAACTGATTCGCGCTCGGGATCGTCTCAACAGTGAAATTCTTCAGCTCAGCGACGTCATTTCTCTCAGCAGCACCAGCGTTAAGATTATCTGGGGCGTGAGTATCAAATACAATACGGTAATCTGTTTACATTTTAAAGTTCTATTGATTCCTTGACTAATTCCAATTACATTTCTTATAGATTCTTGGAGCGCCAGACTTGGTAGATGGCTTATACATTCGCTATCGCGAGGTGTCAGACAAACCACCCGAGTACCAGATGGTCACTGTAATGAACGCTGGAGCAACTAGCTACGTGCTTACCGATCTTAAAAAGTTTACGCGCTACGAGTTCTTCTTGGTGCCATTCTACAAAACCATCGAGGGTCGACCGAGCAACGTGAAATCTGCAATGACCCTCGAGGACGTGCCCTCGGCACCACCCGATAACGTTCACGTCGGTATGATCAACTCGACCTCCGCCTACGTTAGATGGGAACCACCGCCAAAAAATCATCACAATGGCCAGCTCACTGGTTACAAAATTCAAATCAAGAGTAACAGTAGCAACAAAATCCTGGGCCAGATGTCACTGAACGCTTCGACGACGTCGGTGATCATCAACAGTCTAACCTCGGGCAACATATATACCGCTCGAGTTGCTGGTACTACGCACGCCGGAACTGGCCCTTTCTCCAGTCCAACGCTTCTGAGCATGGACCCGGGACAGATGACTCAGAATCCTCCTCGCAGCGATCCCAACTTCAACAATAACTCGGTCGTCAAAGAAACCTGGTTCCTCGTGCTCATGATCATGATGGTGTTCAGCGTGATAGCTGCCCTCCTAGGGGCAGTTTACGTCAAAAGACGCCAAGCCATGAGTAAGCAACTCGGCCACTTGAACGTACCGGTGGGCACGGCTAACGACATCTGCCAACTGAACAAAGACACGCTTTGGTTAGAACGTGGCTGGAGGCCGACAAACAGCTTGCAAAGCGGCGGTGACAAGGACTGCGAGACGAAGCTCTTGAACAATCACATGATCGCTCCGGGCATCGTGAGCATGGCTGGCTCGGAATACGCCGAAGTCAATCTCACGACGTTCTACAACACGAGAAAGCCATCCGCGCCTCCCGAACCCTATGCCACGACGACATTGTGCGTGGCGAACCGTAGCCCTGAGTCCATGGAAACCAGCGGCCACAAGTCAAACTCGAGTGACTCGTGCATCAAGCCCGACTACTCGAGTCTCGAGTCGGCGCAGGACCACAACAAGTCGACCATGTCACCGAGCAGCGACAACGCGAGCAGCGTGTACACGGATGAGAACGCCGACCGAAGAGGCAACTATCGAGGTCAACAGCCCCAGCTGACAACCTCGGAGTCGCAGTCGCAGACGCTGCCCAACTGGTGCGACATGCTGCCTCCACCTCCGGAGCATCCGCCTCCGCCCGGCAACACACTGCCCAACCGAATCCAGCAACAAAACGCGGCGTTCAGCCCTCATCTGGGCAAGCGCAACGCTACGCAGAACGGCATCGACTCGAGCGGCAAGTCGCAGAGTCCACCAACGCCACCGATTCGCGTTGGTAACAACTTTTCCGGCTCACCGACGCCTTGGAATGAGCCCCAGCAGCAGCAGCAGCAGCAACAGCAACAACAACAACAGCAGCAGTCGCAGCAGCAACAGAATTCTAGGTACACCACGTTACCGCCGCAAACCAACCCTCCACCCGTGCCATCGTTTCCCACCAACTTCAACCACTACGACCTGTACAAGGCCCAGGAAAACGAATACGAGAGCGGTTCGCTCATCTACGGTCATCACCAGAACAACCATCTTGACGACTTCCGTAATCAGGAGACTAGCTACGGTAACGAGGCCTTTCGCCTCAATGGCGATCTCTTCCGAAACGACCACCTCTACCAGCCGGATAACGACGAGTGGGACCGTAAATCGTGCGACTCCAATACCCACTCGGATATGTGTTGCTCGTGCTCCGAGTCGAGTTGCCTTTACGCTGATACCATGGAGTATAACAATCAGTTTGCCGGCGGACAGCCGCAGCCGCAGCAGCAGCAGCAGCAGCAGCAGCAGCAGCAGCAGCAGCAGCAGCAGCAGCAGCAGCAGCAGCAGCAACAGCCTCTGCAACTGAGTGCCTCGTCGTGCGCTAACAATACCGGCAACCGCAGCACTGGCTCGCGAACTCGCAACAACCGCAGTCCCAGACGGCGCAACAGGTCCTCCTCCCCAACCTATAGCACCGACAGTAACTACTCCTGCATTCCTCAGCGGGCCTGTCCCTCGGCCAATTCTCAGGATCGGCTCAGGCATACCCGCAGCAAAGGTTGGTTCCATTCGCCTTCATGCGCTGCACGATTTTCCGACTCCGACTGAGCTCAGCCATTAACGTTTCCTCACTTTTTCAGACAAAGTGCCTAGCTTCACGAGATCAGGGGTCTACCCGCAGCACAACTCGTCGGCGACCAACTCGATAGGCAGCTCGAGCAGCCAACGCTACAACAAGCTCAACAGTCTCTTCAGCAGCAACCCCTCGGAGAGCTCTCGGCTTAACGACCATCGCGACAGCTAAGTTCCACCTGCCGTTGCCCGGGGCATCATACTCACTGTACATAGATGATTCGACAGCAGCTCCACCGGGCCAACACTTTTATGCGAATCTCCTGATCGACTTTCGTTCCGGACCGTTCGTTCTGTAACGAACACTTGTGCGATCTAATCGCTGGAATCTTCGTGCGCTCTTTCTTTTATTTTTTTTTTAATTTTTTGTCATCGAGCGTCGACAAGCTCCGCGAGAGTGGCTATTTTTGCACGACGGCTTTGACGAACTAGTGAATTGGCGATCGATGTGACGCTGCTGACAAGATGTGCACGTTTATATTTTAGATAAGAACGTTCCTACAATCTTCTTTGAAATAGAGAAAGCAAGAGAGAGAGGGAGGCGAAATCTCGGGAGCTTCTTCCAGAGCGCAATAAACCTACTTACTCACTACCGAGTGTTGTTATAGAGTAAGGCGACCTAAAGTGCGCGCTCGAAGGTGTATTAATCATATCAAGTGATTTTTGTAAACATTGTACAGTGTCGAGAATTGGAGCAGATGGATAATAGTCATTAGTTATTAATATAACACGTCGCGATGTAGATGCTAATGGAAGTTCTATGGGGATCATATGGCTACTGAGGTAACTCTCCCCCGACAATTCAGTAAGAATGTGATTATGTTATTATACATCATGTGAAAAGCCGAACGTAAGCGGTTCACGTTGTTTATACTTTCTTATTATCTTCGTGTTCTTTTTAACGCTCTAAGGTGTACACAATTTCTAAACTTAGCTATTTGAAGAACGCTAGAGAAGCGCTGCCATATGCATACAAAAGAAGAGCTTCGCTTAACGAATTTTTTTAACTTTATTTTTTTCGAGCCGATGTACAGTATATATATATATATAAATATATATATATATATATATATATATATATATATATATATATGAATATAAGTTTAGATTATAGCCTGTCACTACTGCGTCCTTCCATTCTATCGATAAAAAAACAAAAGAAATAACTTATGCGATAAATGATATATTGTTTTACTCGTTGCGATTCTGTAGACGACTAATCAATATGACTGTTGTTACTGATATTAATATGGAAAAAAAAACTTCTTTACAAGCTTTTTTATACTTTGAATTAAAAAGTTAACGCCACGTTAGCGACCGTTATAACGATTTTTATATGCCAATACTGTTTACTTGTATTTTACAACTTGATTGTTACTGGGTTGAAAAGTATAAATAGCAAATGTAAATAAACAAAATATTGTAAGGAAACGCCGACCTCTATACACTAACGAGTAGCACAAAATAATTTATGCTATGTTTTAGCGATTGTACAATGGGGTATATAGCACGTTTCAAAGTAACTGGATTCGCGGATAAACCTTGATGCGTTGTTCTGCCAGCGTAGCCGACTCTAGCATGAATCCAATTAATGTACGTGGAAAAACAAATTAAAAATTATAGAAGCAGAACTTTGGAAACAATGTAACCGCTCAAATTTAATGTAATTAACTCAGTGTATATTAGGTGGTGAGATGACACATCGACTTACCGATGTCGTTCTCTTAATAAAGGCTTATATGAAATGAACTAAATAAACGGACAACAAAACGCATATATATTCATAAAAAAGACTACTTTTGACAAACGTACTGCAGATCTACTGCCAATTCACTAAACTTTATAAGTAATACCACCATTTTAGCGTGCACAAGTGACATATTATTGAGAAGAAAATGTACAATTATTTTGTATACAATAAGAATGACCGTTGATTCTAATTTCAAATTTAGCTTAACAATTTTTGACAACATGCTTCAGACTGCGTGTGCAAATCGTTGTATCGATAAATTTTCACTAAAAAATTTGAAAAAATCATCTTTGGGTTCTATTTTTATTGCTGCTTTTTATAATATGGATAAGTCATCGATTACGTTACTGAACCGTCTAAATAATCAATTGCATCTTTTCAACTGTAAGTCAAACATGTTGAAATAGTCTGCCTAGTAAACTGCATTTTACAATACAGTTATCCTGATGCATTTAATTAATGCAATATAATCATATTGCTCTGGTAAATGTATATAGTATCAACACCAATATTCAATTAGTAAAATCTATTGATATTTATATACAAAAATTGATTGTGAACCCGCGGTCTTAAAAAGCAGCATGTTGCAAACAGTTTTTATTGTGGCAATCGAGCGAAACTTTTTTAATATTACATTACTTTAGATCAAATCTGAATAATTTATAACAAGTATTTATTCATAATAATGTGAAGCGTAAGTGGCGTTTTAAACGTTTTCTTTTTGTAATAGTTATTTTTATTTGAATTTCGTAATATTTATGTAACCGTTTTAAATACATGCATGTGTATTCGATTATTTTCGATGTTGTCATACTTACAAAATTTTAGATTGTTTAAGCGGTTTTTACTTTGTGGAAAAGTTTCTCTACTATGTAGATTGACAATGGTTTTTTATAACGATTTTTTTATCACACACTTTGTAAATATAAACATTAAACGCGATAAACGAGATCGAGAGAAAAACGAAAGCTGTATGTTTTATATAGAAAATAAAGTATTTATTATTAAACTTTAATTAATTGGTAATAATGAAAAGTGTGATTTGAACCGATTTGGATTAAAAACAAGGCGAATAATATTGAACGTAGTAAGAACACACAGAATAATGACTGTAGATAATTCTTAAAAATCACTATTGTCGAATACTGTGTACGTATATCACTGCATATTATATACCGATAATAATTAATAAAAGTAATGTTACAAACTTTATTTGTTGAGTAACATCGTTTACTGCTTCCTTTTCCTTCCCTAAGATTGTCAAAAGTTTAATAGAATTTTGCTTTTGTGAAATTATAGAAAATTATTTCTTAATGCTTAACTGTCGCTTATTTTCACAGATATTTCTATTATATGAATATAATATATTTAGTTGACCCTATTATTTATTTTACAATTCATGAATCGCCGTCTTATTGCTATAGTAAGTTGATGACGTAATAATAAACAATATAACATAGAAACACTTAATTTACGTGG
This sequence comes from Phymastichus coffea, assembly GCF_024137745.1. Taxonomy (NCBI): domain Eukaryota; kingdom Metazoa; phylum Arthropoda; class Insecta; order Hymenoptera; family Eulophidae; genus Phymastichus; species Phymastichus coffea. Next base: position 13,036,118 of record NW_026706814.1, read on the forward strand.
CCAATAACGGATACAAACTTACAAAATTATTAAATTAAATGTATGCACTTACTTCTTATAAGGACTTTTTAATACTTTTTAGTTGTTATATAGTCAGTCTTTTTTATAAGAAGTTTTCATTATTCATTACAAAATCTTAGTGCCTTGTATACGAGATCTGACTATTAAATAACGAGACCGGTTACGAAAAAGGGTTTTATTATAAAAACTATTCTACATTCAAATGCTCCCTACAATGTATACTCCTCTTCCCTCGCCACACACCTTTCCATACTTTTTTTTCCATTGACCGAAACAGTGCTGAAAATCTTCTTTGGTGAGGGCCTTTAGGAGCTCTGCCGTTGTTTTCTTTACCGCTTGCATCGACTCGGGTCCCTTTCAAAGCAGATTTTATCTTCGGAAAAAGAAATCGCACGGTGCCAAATCCGGCGAGTATGGCGCGTTTTCGAGCACTGGAGTGCGTTTATCAGCCAAATACCGCTTCATAGATAGCGTGTTATGGGCAGGTGCGTTGTCCTGGTACAAAATTCACGAGTTGTTCTTCCACAACTCGGGCCATTTCTTACGAACTTGTTCTTGCAGTGTTGCCAAAATTGATAAATAGTAAATCTGGTTAACAGTCTGATCCTCTGGAATCCATTCATCATCACGATACCGTTAAAGTAAAAAAAACGATTAACATTGTTTTAAATTTTGATTTAGACATCCTTGCTTTTTTGATTCTGGGCGATTCAGGCGTCTTCCAATGCATCGATTGCCGCTTTGTTTCAAGATCGTATTGAAAAAGCCACGTTTCGTCGCAAGTAATAATGTTTTTCGTCAGCCCGGGATCTTTTATTGACGCAAGAGTTTTTGGTCAGAAGTCAGGTTTTTTAACACCAACTTCGCACAGATTTTTGTCATGTGTAATTCCTCATGTAAAATTGTTCTAACCGTTTCTTTATTGGCGTTTACAGCCTCGGCAATCATCCGGATGTTCATTCGACGATCTGCACGCACAATTTGGTTGATTTTGGTCACTTTCCGGAGTTGAAATAGTAACAGGGGGACCTGGGCGCTGGTCATCTTCAGTGCTCTCTCGCCCCTTTACACCTCATAAACACGCGCATGAGATAGAGAATTGTCCCCATATGCATGTTGCAACAATTTATAGCACTCTGTTGGAGTTTTTTTCAATTTAACGCAAAATTTGAAATTGATACGTTGCTCGTGTTTTTCGTCACACATGGTTTTCGGGACGAGAAAAAAATACGTTCGTTTCAAATCGCTACTGCACAAATACTATAATAGTTAAGAAAACGTGTTTCGGTACGTGAATAGAGAAAATTTCAAGCTACCCAACGTACTACTCCCCCCCCCCGCCCTTTTAGAGCGCAGTTATGTTATTTAATAGCCAGACCTAGTATATAGTGGTGCATAAGTTTTTGGCAAAAAAAAAAAAATCAGTGAAAATTCAGTTTTGTAGCGCCGTCTAAAATGGTCGCAGAAGAATCCAAGGGGGTCATTTTTAAAGAGTAAAGCAATATACCTTTCATATTCCGCTGGTTTTTATTAACCTGTTAACCGGGGAAATCCCTTTCTAATTACGCAACATATAACGGGCGCGTCCTTTCCACTAAGCGTGTATGAATGACGTATTACCATAGTAGTAGTAAAATATACGTCCCGCCCGTTCCATAAATATCCGCGCAATATAAATATCGAGGACGTATTCATATGTCCTACCCGTACCCGATATTGTTTACTTTTGACGTATGTATTTATACGTCCCGCTCGGTTAACAGGTTAAAATTGAAGATTAAATTTTTTTAATCGGCAAGCGACCGGAGTAATACCGATCGTCATTATCTCAAGGTGGAGCCACATTACTAAATGATTTGGAACTTTTTCTAGGAAAAAATTTACAAATTCCGGCCGCCTGGAGGTTAACCTTCGGGTAACCGATTTCTTTATAACTTGGTGGGCTTATTCTGTATACAAAGGGCACTCCTATTCATTTTTAGACCAAATAATAATTAATTAAAAAGTTTTCGACAATTAAATTAATTATTTCTCTATTCACTTATATCCAATTTTTCTACAACACATTTACATATTTTAATAATTGTAAATTAGATTCGATACCACAAAAAAGTACATTATTTTTAAACAATTTTTAAAACAAATTTTCATTTTGCGAATGTGAGACACGTTGTAAATGAGATCGCATTAAAAGTACTTAATTATATTGCTTTTAAAAGATTTATTTTTATTAACAATAATCATGTGCTAAAACTATTAATGTATTATTTTTATGTTTTATTCGTTATACCTCATATCTTCAAAAAACGAGGTTCTGTATTCAAAAGATACAATTTTTTAAAATTTATTTTATTGATCTAATCTATCAATTATGATAATTAATGATAACTAAAAAATAATTATTATAAAAGTGATAAATAATTATTATATTACCCTTATTTTGTTATTAACAAAAATAAGTGGAAATATTTTAAAGAATGTAATACACCTTTTAAGCAAAACGTATTTAATGTTAATTAATATTTATCCTTAAAACTTGTCATTTAATTATGATTACAAAATTTAATTATGCCATATCCAGTTGTCATTTTCCATCCACAAATAGAGTTAATTTTAATTTATTTTAATTTATTTTAATTTATCCACATCCACCTTTTTTACAACAAGATCGTTTTGGGGGTATGTACCTTTTACTAGATTCACCCATCAATGGATTATATTCTGCAATACAAATATTGAAGTAGAATATCTTGACATTAATATCAAATTCTTTATTCATTTGACTAAAAGTTAAACTATACCTCCTTTCAATGTTGATTTTGATGGTCCAGCAGCCCCTTCTGATGAATTCCCTAAGCGAGTACCTGAAGAACGTTGCTCTTCCAACCTAAGAACTTCTTGTCTCTTTTTTTCTACTCTCTAGGATGTCAAATTTAAAAAATAAAAAATTAATCATCTTGATAGTAAAAATAAGAAAATAATTCAAGTTAAATTATAAACCTCTTTTTCTTTCTCCAAAGCTAATTCTCTTTCTCTTAAATATTTTTCTTGTTGTTTTTCTCTTGCCAATTGTGTTGCTATTAGTAATTTGCTACTCAAATCTACATCTATAAAAATAATAACAAATTTAGCTTCAATATTACTTGCATAATGATATTCTATTATAAATTTACATTACTCTTATGATACTTCATATCATATTCTTGTTCGTCTTTTGTCTTTTTCCAATTTCTGTATAATTTTTGAATACTAGGCCATGCGTATATTAAAACAACAGAAATGCCAACAAAGTACCAACCAACAGATGAGATAAATAGCCATACTATAATATTGAAATATTAATTTTTAATGAAAATATGATTGCAATATGTATATATATATAGTGCAAAAGGCAATATCTGTTACTATGGTAATAATAATGATGTATTTATTTTTTCGCTCACTTTGTCAAGAATGTATCATAAAACGATTATTTATGTAGTTCATAAATATGTTGACATTCATACCTCTATCATGATAAAATTTCCAATAAGGTTCAATGTATTCCACGTACTCGTCAATCATTTTTACAGAACTAACGAGATATTATGAAAAAGGTATAAATATTTACAATTTTGTTTCCACTTTCGTGAAAGTTCCAATTTTCCAATGACTGACATTAAATTAACATACATATATGTATATATGTATGTACAAGATCAAGAATATTCTGTCGATGCAAACGATATGAAGTTAGCTGAGTATATCTTTGGATAAGTTCGTGACTACTAGAATCAAAGACGTCTATTTCAAAATACTTTATTATACAAAATAAAATAATAAGAAAAATATCGCTATAATTAATATTATGGATTATATTTTAATTCTTTATACGTCATATATTAAATTATATACTACATATACTACAGTACATAATAATTTTTTATTTTGTACTTATATACAATTTATTAAAACGATATAGCATATGTTAAAATAGTAGCTTAAAAAAAAATTAACGAAAAAGTTAATATATTACAATCATTTACAATGTCAATCTCATAAAAGTAGATTTTCTACTATTTATTTCTATACAAAGTATTTCGTTACTTAGATTTAAAATGAATTGTTTTAGACATTTAAATATACGCAATGGATTTATTTTATTAACCAACAAATTTTTCTTGTATATAAGATTTTTTCACGCATTGTTGGCACTCAAGAGACGAAATGAAAACTTAAGGCGAAATTTAACTGCACACGTTGCAATAGGGAAATGATTGAATTCTTGAAATTTTTGCGTACTTATAAAAATCGTAATAAATAATTAAAAAAAACTATTAAAATTAAAAATCTTACCATCTTTTTTTCAATTATGTGAGCTTCATGAATTTAAAAAAATAAGCATTTTTTTAAATTTTCAGTAGATACAGCCTGATTTTTTTGGTATAAATATCTAAGTCTATTTAAAAAATTATAAGATTTATGAAGTTTTAATATGCGAATGTACATGCTTAATAACCAAACTTATCATTTAAGCTGGTTCGTCCATCACCACTTTGATTTTCAGGTGGTACCCAGATATTGTAATCTTCTCTGTACTGATCTTGATCATATTCTTTGCTCAATTCTTTTGTTGCCTTCTCTGCCCTTTGCTGATTTCGCTTCATATTTCGTTTTTTCTTTTTCCAACTTTCTTTATCAAATTGTTCATCTTCATCAGTATTATTTCCTAAATCGTCTTTTATTTTCGTCGATTTTTCGATTGTATTTATTGAACAAGTTTTCGTCTTTTCATCTATTTCTTCTTTATGCAATTTATCTTTTTCCTTTGTGTCATTCTGATTGGTATTTGTCACATTACTAGCTTTGATGCTTTTAATGTTGCACTTTTCTCGTATTTCTTCTTTTTCTTTTGCTTCTATATCATCGTCCTTTAAAAAGAGAAAGAAATAAAAATAATAAAATATTTGAAAAGATGGTTATACTTATAAATGTTAATTTTTATAATAGAAATAAATTTTGGTACCTTATCCCAGGACTTTGTTTTCTTTTCATATTCAGTTGTAACATTTGAATTTTTTAGATTGATCTTTGACTTCTTAGCTACGTTTGGAATATGAGGCTTTAGAGAAGGCAAATTAGCAGGTTTAGCTATATTTATTAGTTTTAATAATTGCATTTCTTCTTTACGTAAATTTAAGAGATCTATTTTCATTTTTCTAATTTCTGTCCTATCAAGTATTGCTGAATCCAATGAAGACATGAATGCATCTAAAGCATCAACATTTGAATCGTTGTCTTTATGTTGTTGTGATTTATATAGTTCTATAGTATTTTCTATTTTTGTTATTTTTGCACGAACTTGGGAATGCTTTTCCAACTGAAATGAAAGTGAATAATTAATTAATAGTTTAATTTTCTTTTGCTGGAATAAAGAATACAAGTAGTTTTAATATACTGTAAATACCAGAGATTCATAAGTTTCTGCTTTTTTCTCTAATTTACCAGCCATTTTCATTCTTTGTTCACGTTTTTTCTCTATTGTACCAGTTCTGTCCAAGAAATTATCATCATCGGAATCATAAAAGTCTTCTTCTTCCCAATTCCTAGATTTTCTTTTTCTGGCTTCTATTATTATAGATCAATGTTAATAATATGAATTACAAATAGACTTTTGTTAACAAAACCATTGTTAATCTTTATAATAAAATCTACTTACCATGATTTGCTTGTCGTAACAATCCATATCTATCTAATATTCTACAAGCTTCTAAGGCACACTGAACTACTGCTTCCTTTTTTTTCCCACTCACAAGTGCTTCAGCTCTTACATTTCTTCCAGCTTCTATAGGTAAACTGTGAATAAACCAATAGAATTGAGATAATGTTGAAATTGGATAAGTTGTAATATGAATATTGAAACTGTTGTTTATCATTTGGTCTATGATATAACTCAGTTTCATAAATGATTTTCCTAAGTCAAAAAGGTAAAGAAAATAATGAGAAATATTATTTTTGGAAACATTTCAGAAGCCAAACTAACAAAGTAGTTTGCATTATTTTCTTCACCTCTTTGTCTTGTGTGGATTGTTCATTATTGATATAATATGAAAACTTACTCCACCCAACATAAAAATTTCCCAATGCCTTTATCCTCTGTATTATATTGCAAGTTATGTCCTTCTCGTTCAAACCAACCCCGTAATGTTTTTTTAGGATCATTCAAAAACATATCTTCATTATTAGTTTGTGCATAAGGATTTTCAGTCAAGTCGGTTTCTTCATCTGCATCTTCTCCCATTCCCCAATCAATTCCTTCATTCTCTTCTTTTTCTTTTCTTAATCTTTCCTCTTCTTCTTCTTGTTCTATTCGAAGATTTTCAAGTTTTTCTTTTTCTTCTAATTCAAGTCTTCTCATTTCTTTTAGTTCTGTAACAGAATATTCTGATTCTTGCTCTTGATCATTTAAAGGAGCTTGTATAATAAATTTTCTTTGACTGCAGCCAAATTTAACAATGTGTCCACCGTGAAGACGAACATAAACTTTAGGTCTGATCCTATTACCATTCCAAAAAGTTCCATGTGTACTATCCAAATCATAAACATATAATCCTTTTTCATTTTTTTGATCTCCAACTGCTCTATACTGAAGAATAGCATGATAACGTGATATTGTTGGATGAGCCATTGGGATGTGACAAATTGGCAATCTCCCAACAACATAAAAATTTTCGCCTGATATATCTATGGTTTCTAATATAACTCCCGACTTTAAAACTTCAAGTTTATAAGATCCTTCTGGTTTTCCACTCCATGATGGCTCTGTGTAAGGAATGGATACTTTTTTTTCCACTTTCAAATCTACAGCATTGTCAGGCTTAGGAATTTGTTGAATGAGTGTTAATACATCTGTCTTTGATGAGTCATTTAATTGTTCTAAATTTGCAGAATTATCCGCTACTTTATTATGAGAAAGAGTTTTTAATTTTGTAAGATGACCTCTTCGCGGTCCAACAATTAAAATTGGTTTTTTGAATGTATCTTTAATACTATCTTCTGCAGTTTTTAGGCTTTTTTGTTCTACCTTGTTTTCTATTCCTACAAAAAATGCATCAATATTTTAATAAAATATTCATTCAATTTAATTTTAATGAAACTTACTTTTAACGTCACTATCGTTTTTTGTTGTTTTAACTGAACTCTGTAAAGTACAAACATCTACTTTATTAGAATTGTTTATCTCTAAATGCTGTGAGTTTTTTTCGACATCATTTATATCAGCAGATTCAGAGCACGTTTCACTTTCCTTTTTTTCATTATTATCTATATCCATTTTAAAAAATGTAAATATTTAAATGTTTTATAAATCTTCAAATCACAAAACTGTTAATATTAACTAATTACACTCATTTCTAACCTCGAAAATTAAATCTTAATTTCAATTCTCATATGATAGTCTCACTCTCACTATACTCTCGCTCTCGCAATCCGCGTCGCGATTTGCAGTTACTTCGGCATCAACTTCTTCGCGCGTGCGTGGTAGAAATATATATATAGGATAGGAAATATTAAGTTAGATGCAGAAACTTGATTGGTTATAGCTTTGATCAATTGTCTGCAAACGACCAATCATATAAACTTATTTTTGCTGTATTGCATTTTTATTTTGTAATTATTTTAGTAATGAAAAAAACTTTATAATAAAAGGGTGGAATGTAATATAAACTTTGATTGTTGTTTAAGCTATTATCATGTTGTACAAACTTCATCAATGTCTGTCACAACGTAAGAGCTTCATAATAAATGTTTATAAAATAATAATCTATCAATAAATTAATATTTTTAGATTCTTTTATCCATTATAATAACTTGTTTTGTAATCGAATCAAAAGACAAATATCAATATCTAAAACAGTATTAGCTCTACCTCCTAATAGTGTTATGTACGTTTTCGACCGAAACTCAAAGTTGTTGCAAAGGGAACGTGCAGCACAAGCACCAGATGTCAATGTTTATGACTATATAAAAGATGAAGTAGGTTATAGACTTTCAGACAGAATATTTGATATTAAAAGAAAATTCAAAAGAGCTTTGGATTTAGGCTGTGGCCGTGGATATATTTCAAAATACATTTTAAAAGAATCAGTTGATGAGCTTGTTTTGGCAGATTTAAGCCCAAGTTGGCTGGAACAAGCACAATCATCAGAAGGAGTTAAAGTTGTAAAAAAGATTCTTGATGAAGAAGAGTTTTCACTTGAGCCAGAGAGTTTTGACTTTGTTGTAAGTTGTCTAAGCTTACACTGGGTCAATGATTTACCTGGATGTTTTAGTCGAATAATGAATTGTCTTCAAAAAGACGGTGTATTTATGGCTGCTGTATTTGGTGGTGATACACTCTACGAATTAAGGTTAGTGAATGAATTGATAAATTTAAATATGACAGCAAGAAAAGTAATTCACAAATAATGTGCCTTAGGGGATCTTTGCAATTGGCAGAATTAGAAAGAGATGGTGGTATAGCACCACATATTTCACCTTTTACTGAGATTAGAGATATTGGTAGTTTATTGACAAGAGCAGGTTTTTCAATGTTGACTATTGATACAGATGAAATTGTCATTGGATATCCATCTATATTTGAACTTATGTGGGATTTAAAAGGTATTAATAAATCTTAATAAAATCATTTTTGTTTTATAAATACACTGATCACTGTATAAATGTGTACCTACTTTTCTTTTAGGGATGGGAGAAAATAATGCTGCAAAAAATAGAAAATTACATTTAAAAAGAGATACATTACTAGCTGCTTCTGCTATTTACGATGAAATATATGGTAAATTGAAAGATGATGGAACTAGATATATGCCAGCTACTTTCCAAATTATTTATATGGTTGGCTGGAAACCAGATGAATCCCAACCAAAGCCTATTGAAAGAGGATCAGGAGAAATATCCTTGAAAGATATTTATAGGATTGACGAAATTGTTAAAGGGAAGACCAAAGTGAAGTTAACAGATGAAGATAAATAATTTATAAAAATTATTATTTGTAAAAATAAAATATCTGTAAATAATGTACAAAACTAAAGTGACAAAAAATAATTTATTTCATTTTATAAATAAAGTTTTTCTTTTGTTTTAACTGATGAATCATAAATATATCTTTCATAAAACATTATTTACAATATTTTTATATAAAGTTAGTTATAAATTACGCATGCTGTGCATCATCTTTATGTTTTATTACACCTTTTTCAATAAGATCTGGAATTTCCACAGCCAACCATGGGCCAAGCTGAAATCATGTAAATTTATTATATAAGTAAGTTAACTTAGTAAGTTAAATCTGTAAATAAAACATTTTTTTAATTTTTTATAAATCTAATAGATTATTTTTGTGTAAAAAGCTATTAAGTTTTCTTTAACTAGCAAATAGGAGTAAAGACTAAACAACATATTACACTCTATAAATATAATGTATTAAATATTTCAGAGATGCCTATATAAAAATTAAAAATCAACTTAATACTTACTCCTAATGCCATTGCATGACCTATACCAAATTTGGGTACATTTTTTGCCCATAAAGGTTTAAAATGATCAGTTAAACAAATTTTACCGCCTCGATACATCTTAGCAGTTTTTCCATCAAGTTCAGGCAATGCTATTTCAGGAGCAGTTGTAGGATAGGTTACTGGGATCTATAAGACATGAATTTTATTTTCTGATGTTATTTATATAAAGTTTGTAGAACTACTTACATCAAATTCAATATCAAATTCATACTTCAGTAGATTATGAATATACCAACATTTTCCAAACCATTTAGTGCCTTGTTCATTGGATTGTAAACGAAACCAATCATTATCAGCTTGTTTGTTATTTTCCACATACTAAAAAAGAAAATAATTAGTTAAAATCATCGATTAAATCAATGAATCAACTTCATAATATTTTTATTTTATGTTTAGAATACTTAGAATGATTCTCCGTAAAGATATTAAGCTAAAATCTAGATGTAAAAACAAATCGTTAAATAATATCTACAGAGTTTATATACAGTAGTATATAAACTAGTACCTAACTAGTAACTAACATAGTATTATTTAATAATGAATTATAGTAATAGTTTACTATTAAAATTTACATCTTAATATTAATTAATTATTTTGATAAATTTCATTTTCTAATCAATAATTAACAAAAAATATCTGAAAGTTAAATTGTAACACAATCATTTTGAATTATATTAATAAATAAAAGGTACCAGAATGAAAATAAGTGTCAACAAAGCCATATGCTAGGAGATCCAATAACTTACTTTTATTAATGACAGGTACTCTTCTTTTAATCTTTGACTCCATAAAGAAGCGTCTCGCGGTCCCGCCTTTGTTTTTAATAGTGGAATGTTACTTAAAGTTTTTCTAGTCGATTCATCAACCATTTTTGCTAATTAATGTTATCTAAAACTCATAAAATGTAAATCGTGCAGGCTGTGAGTCTTATCAAGCCCCATATATAATACACGTTACCAGTCAAACTGGTCAAACATTCTTGGTCTTGTTGAATATGGCTTTGCCGTATTGCTCATGCAATTTTGACTTGACCTAAACCAATTTCGACCATAACTTGTAGACTTATTTAATAGATGGCGGCAGTGAATTGAATTCCAAATTTGATTTTCTAACTTTTTTTTTGTTTCTCTAGTTAAGCAGAAAAGAAAGGAAAAAAAGGGAAAATAGAAAATGATAGGAAAATGAGTAGAGAATAATGAAATAGAGAATAAGATAAATAAATATTATACGATGGTCAAATGTTACTTTTGCTTCGGCTTCTAAACACATACGTAAAAGAAAACTACTAAAGTGTACCAACATAATTACACCATAATACAGTAAATTGGAGGTGGAGACTGGAGACTTGAGTGGGAGTATAGTGTATTTGTGACTGTCAACAGTGTCATCAGTATTAAAACCGTCCACAAAGTCGGTCGCTTTAACAATTGGTCGTGTATTTTGTACATACATATAAAGTTTCTCTGTTAGTTTATTTATTTGAATGGATCGACTAGAAACAAGTCGATCAAGTGAATAAAGACCGTCATTTTCATACGGAATTAAATTGATTTGTTCATAGTTCATACCAACTGTCACTGTTGACGATTTAAATAACGACGATAAAATTGTATAGGTTATGACAGTTTAAGGTGACAGAGACAGCTGTCTCGGTTTTTTCCTTCGCTCGATAAAATCAATTCGACAGACTGATATCACTCTTACTTCTATTGCTTCCTTGAACTTAGAGAAAATTCAACTGCTTTTATCTCGACTCGGCTGATTGACCCCCACCAAGGTCGTTTTAGTCACGCTTCCGTTTTGACGTATCGTACACATACATAGTACATAATAAGTTTACATTCAGCGCCGATTTGCCGGTATGAAAAGATTCACTTGATAGCGTGGGTGGATTCTAAAGAAAGTAGACTAATATATTGTTAAAAATGGGACAACACGTATCTAGAACTGATTTTGAATGGACTTATACCGAGGAACCTCACGCAAGTCGACGAAAAATCATTCTGGGTGAGTCATAGCTTATTTATCATGCAATTTAAATCATTATTAAAGTAGTTGCGATTTGTAGTTTATAAATGGTCATACGTTTCTTTCTAGCAAAATATCCACAAATCAAGAAACTATTTGGCTATGATCCTAATTTTAAATGGGTTGTCACAGGCATGGTTTTTATTCAGTTTGTATCAATGTTTATTGTTAAGGATCTCAGTTACCCTGTGCTGTTTCTAATGGCTTATTGCTTTGGTGGAGTTATTAATCATTCTCTCATGTTAGGTATGTAATGGTTTTCTTAATGACTTTCCCCTACATTTGATAAGTTTCTAATAAGTGTACTCTATACTAAGTCATGAAACTTGTTTTAAGTTTTCACAGAAACATGTAATAAAGTTATTTATTATCTTTTCTGTGAATAAAAAAGTTTCTAGTTTATTTGTAAAAAGCAAGTTTTTAAAATGTGAAAATGAATCACAATAATATTTATTTATAACAGTAATTTAACATTTGATTGTAATAATTTATTTAATATAATCATTTCTAATATGATCATTTCTATGTTTCTAGCTGTTCATGAAATTTCACATAATCTGGCTTTCGGACATTCAAGACCAATGGCGAATAAACTATTTGGATTTTTTGCAAATTTACCTATTGGTATTCCTATGTCAATTAGCTTTAAAAAATATCATTTGGAGCATCACAGAGTGAGTACACATTTTGTTGAATCTAAATTTCTGAGTGGAAATAAATATTTAGATATTTACATTCTATGAAAATTGTTAGTACCAAGGTGATGAAAGATTAGACACAGATTTGCCAACCTTACTAGAAGCAAAATTATTTTGTACCACGTTTGGGAAATTCTGCTGGGTCCTTCTTCAACCATTTTTCTACTCCTTCAGACCTCTTATTACTTATCCCAAAACACCAACAATATTAGAATATGTTAACTTGGTGATACAGTTAATTTTTGATGCATTTGTATGGTACTTTTTTGGTGAGATTCTTTGCCTATTTTAATATCATGTATACAAATATGATACTAGATGAAAAATTTTTGTATGAAAATGTTTTCTTAGGTGGAAAAGTTTTAGTGTACTTCATCGTTGGTGAAGTTTTAGCAATGGGTCTTCATCCAGTTGCAGGACATTTCATATCTGAACATTATATGTTCAAAAAGGGATATGAAACATACAGCTACTATGGACCTTTGAATTTTATCACATTTAATGTTGGATATCACAATGAACATCATGACTTTCCTGCAGTTCCTGGTTCAAGATTACCTGAAGTAGTTCTATATTTTCTTTGATTTCTCATTTTATTATCCATCTGTTGTATTGATATTTAAAAAATTGTTTCTAGGTTAAAAGAATAGCTGCTGAATTTTATGACAACTTACCGCAGCATAACTCTTGGATTTCTGTTTTATATGATTTTATAATGGATCCAGAAATAGGTCCATATGCTCGCATGAAAAGAAAATACCGTGGTCTGGAGTCATAAACGTAACTCAATTCTATAATTTTTCGCCCAATTCCATGTTTTAATAATTGCTGTTAAATAAAGTATATTGTTATATTTTCAATGGAAAACCGTGGAAGATTGAGATAATTTTCGACTTGTTCTAAACGCAAGTACTGACATTAAATCCTACATTTTGAACCTAATTATTCCTTCATCAAGAGGAATAAACTTGATAATTATACTGATAAAATTGTTAGACTCATAATGAAAGCCGTATTATATAAAAGTATTGTAAGATTATTTCCATTGATAATGTTTACGTTGTACGTGGCAATTTGGTGGTATGAAGTATTTTGACGATCCAAACGTAATTATATGTAAATGTGCCTTTTAACATTAACTTAAATTTGTAAAACGTTTCAGCTCTTTTAGCAAAACAACAAAATTGTGTCACTATCAGTTCATTTTACTATGATTAAATATAATAAACTACATTTAATTACAGTAAATAAATTTGTAATAATAAATTACGTTGTTTGTATGTATATAGTTTCTAGTCACATGTCAGGCATTACATTTTTAATTGACTATTATTTTTCATGTTTGCCAAATAGATAAGTAAAACTACTTTTTCAGTAGACCAATTGTCTGTAACGTTTTATATATAATTTTTTAATGGATCATTAGGTTATTGTAGAGAGAAATATCAGATATTATTCACACTCTGTAAATATTTGTGTAATGATTTCGTGTTTATGATTCGAAATTAGTTATTTTTATACAAGATATTTTACTCCAAAATAATATTCAAATATTACGCTAAACTTGAACTGTGATGAAATGATTTGTAGTGTGTATTAACTGGGTTTGAGGAGGGTCTTTCTCACGGCGATTGCTAGATTTGCACAACTCAAAAAAAGGACTCAAACTCAAACTGATTGGAAGAGTTTTAAGAAACTAGAATAAAACACGCGCCTATTAATTAACTATTTTAATTTAAACTAATTAAGCTTAATTATACTATGTTAACAAATTAAATAAGTTAATTAAAATCTGTTTAACGAATGTAGAATTCAGAACGTGCGATCAGTTCGGACGTATGATTAATACTGCCTTGACCTCGACAACTAAACTTATAACACGCCGTCACCCGAATCGCACACTTTCCCCTACTTTCCTTAAGCAGGAAATAGTACATTACGACACAAGTGCGGAAATAGTACATTACGGTACAAGTACGGGAAAATTGATTTTTGTCTCGTGTGGCGTTTACGCCCGAGCGAAGCGAGGGTGGAAAGATACACGAGACGAGAAACTCATTCCCGAACATGTGCCGTACCATATTTTTTGATACGTGTGGAAAGTGCGATTTTCAACGCACGTTTTTTGCCGAGCGTGGGGTAAAACGCACTTTGCGCACGGAGTGTCGAAAAGAAAGAAAAGTCATATAGTCAGATCGTAGTTAGGCATGCTGAGTAAGTATGTAGATAAATAAAGAAGAGAAAAAGAGAGAAAGAAATAGTACGTGGCCACTAGGAGAGAGAGAAGAAAGCGCGATTACGTTGCAACCTTATACTTCCCCTTTAAATATACATGAATACTTTCGTCTTTCGACGAAACATAATGTATAAATAAAATTGTGCACAAGATAAATATGTTGAAATAAAATTTCATACAAATGAAGGTTTGAATATTTGATTGTATGCCTTTACCTTGTTATTGACAAATTATTCAGCTGCTAATATTAATATATCAAGTATAAATTATTTTTGTGAAATCATCTTGTAATTTCGAAACTCTTGGAAGATGTAGCAAAGTGTCGATGGACGAATTACATTTTCAAGCAAAAATAAAATTCTATATTTCTTCAAGTTGCAAAAAATAGTCGAAGCTTGTTTGGTATGCTTGTATGTTACTTTTACACTGAACGATTCTTACCAATATATGACACTGCAAATTACCTTTGGAATTTGATATCGAGCCCACATTAGCATTATTATAAAGACGCGTATACTTCATTGATTATTTTTTTTAGATGCGCTACTATACGTGTTATTGTCATTTTACCGTACACTATGATCGAACTATGTCTCAAATATAGACAATAACCGAAAATAGCATACTTTTTCACTTTTTTTATAGTACACTCAGGAAATGAAATTGTAATAAATCGACAAAGATTGCTATTAGGTTTTGATATACGTCAGTGGTTATATGTTAGACTCTGATTTTTGAGAACATTTAGATTTGTAAAAAGTACTTTTGGATCCTTGCTCGACATTAAAGTTGTAAAAACGATAAAACATTGCTTCGGTAGATATCAAAACTACAAATAAAGAAGCTTATAATCAAATATTTTCTTGATAATAAAACCATGCATAAAGTTCTTATTTTTTTGAGTCGATTCAATATTGAACTCTCAATTGAAATACCTAGGAATATTTTGAATGACCTAGTAATAGTCCAATTTTTTGATACTGAATTTCAGTCGATGGAATACACTTGATTGATTTATCGCCAAAAAGAAATTTTGTAAAGTCGATATCGATACGACTAACACTAGACTAACACCCAATGCGCTAATAATGATTTGCACTTCGGAATGATTTTATATAACAACGATTATTCTATCCGACGTAGTAATGCTGGCATACACTTCATTCTTTGTTGCACCTAATAACTTACAGTAGCAAATACAAAACACTAATGAATTTCCAAGGCCAGCGATCGTTTGTCCCTTATAACTTGTTGAAGTAAACTATACTTCGTAAAAAATGAAAATAATTATCCAAAACTGTCGTTTCTTTACAGAACACAAAAGAATTTTTGTGCTTGCATTTTGTGCAAAAGATGCTTGTATAAGATCTTTGTTGGTATTCTTTATTGGAATATATTCTTTATTGCTTTTTTGTGTTTCAAATAAGTGTCATTACAAACTAGTGTAAGTGATTATTATCACCTACGCCGTGAAGTTTTTGGAGGAAAATCGTTAAAAAATAAATCAAGTCGTCTCAATTGACGACTACCAAACCAAAGCGCTTAGACAATACATCCTTTTCAAAGAATTTCAAAATTGATTTTGAAAATTCAGATACTTTCTGATGACGATTAAGACCAAGAATGAAGCAAATAATTTCATTTGAATTTCCTGTTCGTAATCTAAATTAAAAAAAATAACGGGAGCTTGCTAACAGTCCAATGTTAACAATGTTATAGGAAAACGCTAAGAAAACTTGAGTGAGAGAGCTTGATATGCCTTGAGCGTATAAAGATCCATGAAAAGTGCGACAGATGCGTGCCTTTCGATGATTGGTTGGTTCTTTGGTTGGATGACTCACCCTCCAGTGAAACTTTCACTCACCTCATGGGGTGTAAGTTAGCTAAACGAATAGTAGTTTTCCTTTGACGCGACAAAGGCATGATTTTGACAGCACATGTTTGTACCAGCCGGTTCAATAGTATGGACGGTGTTCGTAATAAAAGACTTGAAAAACAAAAATTTTATTTACTATACTTAATATATTTTTCGATACTCCGTGCGCAAAGTGCGCAATTGTTTCCCGCACGCTTCGCAAAAGACGTGCGTTGAAAATCACACTTTCGACACGTCGTATTAAAAAATACGGTACGGCACATATTCGGGAAAGAGTTTCTCGTCTCGTGTTCCTTTCCACTCTCGTTTCGCTCGGGCGTAAACGCCACACAAGACCAGAATCTATTTTCCCGCACTTGTATCGTAATGTACTATTCCCGTACTTGTATCGTAATGTACTCGTCTCTTGTACCTTTCCATCTTCGCTTCGCTCGGGCATAATGTACTATTAAGCATCAACACACAACGAGTGACTTCACACCAGAGAAGAAATATTTGTATTGCGGAATATAAAAGATTCAATAAACTAAATTACAAAGTTATTGAGAGTGACATCCAAACTCCAACTAAATAATCATATACAATTGATTATCACAATGTTTCGCTGGTTTGCCTTCCAGCCTCCTCAGGTCTTTTATTAAATTCTCAACTGATACAAAAAAATATACATTATGACAACTCAAATTAATAAACATTAAAAATTAATAGAACAGAAAAATCAACATACCGATGTAACATGTAGAAAAAGGAACTTGTATACAACACTCAGACCATTTGTCATTACGATCCTTACCCAGTTTTACAATATTATTCAATTTTTTACTCATAAATGGAACTACGCGTATATTATATTTTTTAGAGCAAACTTCCAAGAATTGAAAAATGGTTTATTATACGGTAATGAAATTGTAAATGTAGAACTGTAGTTCTTATTTACTAACGAATTGTATAAATTCATACTCCTGAATTTTTATTTTCAAGTGCGCTGCGAGATTGTTAAATCAACAAAATCCTGCGGATAATTATTATTAATTAAAATATTTTTAACTATTTTGATATTAATTGTGTAAAATTTTTTGTGAGACAACATTATTGCTCTGTCAACCATATTATATACAATATTACTTTTTTGCTGTATAGTATGATTGGAATTAAAATTCAATACTCTGCCAGAACTAGTTGGTTTTTGATACCAGTTAGTTAAAATTCTGTTTTTTACAATCGACATTGATACATCTAAAAACGCAATTTTATTGTTTACCGCTATTTCATGTGTGATCTTAAGATTTTTATCATACTCATTAAAAACGTCCAAAACAACTTGTAAATGTTCTTCTTTTATACTCATAATTGTATCGTCTACATATCTGAAGTAAAAAACAGTAATGCAATCATGATTCACTTTCAACCTTTCAAGACAATAAGTTTCTAAATCTTCCATCGCTATGTCAGCAAATAAGGGAGAAATTGGAGAGCCCATAGGTGTTCCAAAAATTTGTTGGTAAATGACATTATTAAATTGAAAAAATGTATTTCGAAACAAAAACTTCACGCCATTAATAATATCAATAAACGGAATCTTAAAGTTAAAATGGATTTGGTTAAATCGTTTTTCTAAACTTTTGATAGTCAGACTTTCTAGCATATTAGTAAACAAGTATGAAACGTCAAGAGAAACCATAATGTGATCATTTGGAATAAATAAAGATTTTAGTTTATCTATTAATTGTAAACTACAGCTGATATGTGAATGAGTTTTCGAAACACGCTTCTGCAGTTCACTATTCAACACTCTTGATAAGAAATTTGTTGGACTATTAATAGTAGAAATTATCGGTATAAGGAAAATTCCTTCTTTGTGAATTTTAGGTAGTGCATAAGCCTTTGCCATGACTGTGTTTGATTGTTCAAATAATCATTGTCATTAAATTTCCGTAAAATGTTATAAACTTTTGTTAGTAACGATGGTATTGGATTTTTCTTTGTAATTTTATATGTATTAGCGTCTTAAAGTAACCCGATCATTTTTGCAATATAATCATCTTTATTAAGGTATACTGTGATATTACCTTTGTCTGCACGTATGAAAAATATATTTGGATTAGATTTACAAAACTGTTTTGTGTACTTTAAATCTTTTGAGAACTGATTTTCGTGTTTTGTTAACACTAATGGGCGTTTTATCGTGTTTTGTATATTTTCAATTAAAATGTGACGAATATCTTGATAATAATAAACTAAATTACAAAGTTATTGAGAGTGACTCCCAAACTCCAACTAAATAATCATATACAATTGATTATGACAACGTTTCGCTGGTTTGCCTTCCAGCCTCCTTAGATCTTTTATTAAATTCTCAATTGATAC
The DNA here is from genome assembly GCF_024137745.1 of Phymastichus coffea. Lineage (NCBI taxonomy): Eukaryota > Metazoa > Arthropoda > Insecta > Hymenoptera > Eulophidae > Phymastichus > Phymastichus coffea. The sequence continues at coordinate 13,054,901 of NW_026706814.1, forward strand.
AAAAAATATATATTACGACAACTCAAATAAATAAACATTAAAAATCAATAGAACAGCAAAATCAACATACCAACCTGACTAACTTACCATCTATTTCGTAAACTAATTCGATTTTGTTCATTTCCATTACTGTTTTAGTCACGGCTGCTCTTGATAATTTTCTTCATCTACTCTGTGAAAAAATGCGTAATCCTGTTTCAAATATATCGTTTACAGTTATAAATAATTTAAAAAATAAATTTTTCTGCCAATTTATTCACCAGTCGAGATTATTAAAAAATCATGATGTCCTTGGCTTTGACGTGAAACCTAAGTAAGGTAAGGGTCTTATCAAATCACTTTTATTCGGTTCATCAAGATCCTCTTGTTGACTTAAATATTTTTTTTTAATTTGCACGTCTACATAATCATCTGCCTATTTAACGTGAGATATCGATTAATAACAATGTATTCAACTGATCAGCTGCAAAAATTCCGATGACGAAAATTACGCATAAAATATGGTTTTCAATTATACGGTACACATTATATTGATCGCTAGCATCCAAAGTCTACTTCGGGCGTAGATTACTATCGTGATTGATTAATTTGATTTTGAACGATATACAATTTCACAAAAATTCAAAGATTGATTTATCAAATGATGATTAAATTTGAAGTACGATGCTGTAATCAGCAATATGTATTATTTTTTTGTTTGATTTTCTTAAAGAGGCTGATTTAGTGATCATCTATTGTTTTTGTTTTTGTGAATCACACAATCGTGACGATTGTTACGATCCGGAGCTGTGCTGGTAAATTTTTACCCGATAATTTTTATAAAGACTATAGTATATTTAGTAGCCTTTTTTATTCTTTAATTTGCATCATTTAAATCACAGAGTCAAGTTCAAGAATTATATGTAGATTATCTATAATAAATTTGATAAGCTTATCTGATTTCCTTTTGATAGTATTGCTAATATGTCATCACGCGTAATATGTAACTTAGCGACGAATGATGAATTCTGTTTGCTTTTTACGTAATCAATTTTTAGGAATGGGCATAATGTACAAATTGTAACAATTTCAACCAGATATATAGATTCTTCATATGCATAATGAAAGATTTTCCAATGAAAATATACATGCAGATGCATTGTATTACCACAGTCACAATTCATAAATATGTATAAAATGTGAAATTTTTCCATTTCGAAATATTGTGAAGCTGAACACACGCGGGACAATGGTTATCTGGCCAGTAATAAAAATTATGTCCAATAACTGCGCAAAGAAGGAATTATCACGGTTCTTATATTATAACGCGCGCGCTTAATGTTTTCAATGCAGTGTATTGGTTGCCGTGCTCACACTAGCGTCGCAATGAGCCTCATATCGATCTTTTTCTTCAGTCTCACTTTGACTTTCGCTTTTGCTGAAATAAAACTGGTTAATGTGGTAAGTTGTATACTCACAAATACAAATATCAAACTTGTTGGCCTATGTATTTCGCCTTTTTAATTGACAACAATTGAATTAAAACGCAAATTGGCAGAAAATCTTAACAGATATATTTTGAAATAGTTATTCAGACACGGCGATCGAGCACCAGGTAACTACATAAGGAGCTGTCCAAATTGCTGTGACACGAATTCCGACTGCAATAAATTTTACCCAATCGGTCTCGGCGGATTGACAAATGTAAGTTACAAACTTGGTATTCGTTCGTTTTTCACGTTTCGGCACTCATCCAAATACACGTCGGACGTAGCCTTCGTTTCATGATTATTCGCTGATTGACTAAAATTAGGATTCGACAAAGTCACGACAAATTATACCTTTTAATATGTAAATTTTGTGTAGCCGTTTTATCAGTAATGAGTAAAAAATTTTTAGGATTTAAAGTTCGAACAACATAACAATCGAACAGCACTTTTACGTTAGTTTCATATACATCGACGACCGCTGAATGGATTGTTCGAATTTTAATTTTTCTTTCTGCTGGCTCGACGAGTCAGAACGAATCACACTGATTTATTTATTGATTTTTTTTAAACTGAAATTTCCATTCGACATTACATCGCATTCAAACATTTGAACTTGGAGAATAACGTGCTTCGTCTGGGAGCTTTTAAAAATGGTTAGTAGAATAGTGTAAGGCTGCAGAAAATCATCCAGAATTGCTTGAGCGCAAGTTACATTTTACAAGCTATTGCAGGTGGTCCATCAGAGAATGACGATGAGGCAATCGCTCGAAAGTAAAAAACGCGGCAACTGTAAACTAGTCTTGTTACTTCTTTTTCAAACCGTTGGTCAATTGGCGTGAAATAAAAAAAAAAGCGCAGTCACTGAAATCTTATCACAGATAGCGATGTCTTGAGAATGAAAGATTTGCTATCTGGAAGCTAAAGTGTTTTTGTATAATACATCTCTTCTTACCGCGAAATACTTATGTCACCTCACGCAATAATTGTGGTGCTAATTATAGAAGAACACGCATTAATGCACTTTTTCGACAATGTGATGAAAGCAATACAAACGAACGCTTGAATTTACAGCAAGGGAAGCAGCGTGTATACAAATTAGGTAAATTTTTGCGAACGAATTACGATACTCTGCTGGGACCGCACTACATATCAGAAAATGTGGAAGCTGTAAGTTCCGACTCTCCGAGAACACGCATGTCCCTACAGCTAGTGCTTGCGGGCTTGTATCCTCCTAGTAAAATCCAAACGTGGAACGATAATATTCGCTGGCAACCGACGCTGACGTCCTTCAAGTCGAATGAGGAGGATACTATTTTCGTGCCTCAAAAATGCCAAGTGTGAGTAGATTCGTGACAGTTTAACGTTCCGTGTTCTACCGTTCCACGAATAATTTTAATGCAGATACACGAGCGAGTACAAAAGAGTGTTGGCGTCGTCGGAGTTCAAGCGACAAATCGACGAACTCACCCCATTTCTGGCCGATCTGGGAAGGAATATGGGAAAAAACGCGACATGCTCGCTGCTGGATGCCAATAATCTCTACCACACGCTCGCCGCTCTAAAAGCAATGAAATTAGCGCTTCCAATTTGGGCGGCTGGCATTTATCCCAACGGCGCGCTTCGCAAGGGTGCACTTCTGCAGTACCAGCTTTACGGATACAATGACCAACTGAAGCGACTGGCTGGAGGTGAGCGCGCGCAATTAACTCCAGGGTGGTGGTCCACCTGCAGCGTCTTTTATTACCAGTCATTTAGGCAATATGAAAATCGTGCTTCGCATTGTGACAGTAATGTGAATATCTTTATCCTGATATGTATTTAATAATACGTGAAATTGGATAGTTTTTTTTTTTGGGGGGGGGGGGGGGTTTACAAGGATAACACGAACGCATGATAATATTACGGTATCTGAAACTGGACATTTATATGAATGAAGCGAGCCGCAGTATACATATATAACTATCCATTGCCTAATCTTATGGAAGTCTGTTCCAATCGGCATTTTAATCGCTGTGGTAGCTACGAAAATTTTACACGATGCATTAATTTTGCAGGTGTTCTACTAAGAAAAATGATCGATGACATGAAAAATACCCGAGAAAAGAAGAACTCTAACAAAATTCATCTATACAGCGGTCACGAATTAAATATTGTCATGTTGCTGCAAACTCTCGGGCTTTATGACGACTTGATTCCTCAGTATTCGAGTGCTATCATAATCGAGCTGCACGAAATTAAAAACAAATATTTCATCAAGGTAAATTACTTTTGCGCAATTAGTTGAAAGACTCGATAGTATTCAACAGAAATTTGACTTTTGAAAGGATCATAAATGAGCAAGTGTTAAGAAAATGTACCGATCCGATTGCAACTAGGTTTACTATCCTAGGCCTACTATCAGACCAGTCATTGACTGAAATTTGACAACCGAGGCTACTTATCTATATCAAAAATACTAAAAACGGTTTTGCATTTCAAAGAAATTGAAGTCATCGAAATATCCATAATATAATGTACATGCTATGTATCTCATTGAGTCTTTTTTTACTTTTTCAGGTATTTTATTACTATGGCATCCCGCTTAAAGTTGATATGCTTCAGATCCCTGGTTGTACAGAGTTGTGCCCTCTTGATGAATTTACTCAATTGTTAGAGCACGTCACCCCATCGGATGAGGACTTAAATTGTAGAAGAACATGGTTGAACATGCACATAACCAAAAATCATTATTTATAGTGTTCAAAGTATGGGTTTTGAAGTGCTCTGACATTTGATGGTATTTTAAAAGTTGGCGAAGGAGGTATTGAATGGAATACAAGAGATGTAAAAAAAACTGTAATTATTATTAATCGTAATAATATGGTTATTGACAATGACGCGGCTATGTGCACATTAAAACACCTTATCTTTTATCTTACAAGACCAGCTTCTCTTTTACACTATATACAGTAACTAAATATCATATTACTCATTTTGCGTTTATAATAAAACTATGTATATATTTATATGTATAATATTAAATTCATTATCAATATTATTTTCTGTAATAATCGTTACTATTAGCGATAGTTATCATCTTCGCCTCCATTTTTTGTTTCAGTAAAAACAATATTTAATACTAACTAAACATCTATCTGTACAATACGTAGGCTCTCAAATGATCTCTTATTACCGATAATGTACAATACGCAAGAGTAATGTGTATTATAATAAAATTATTCAATAATAATAATCGATGCAAGTTGTGAAGAATGCGCTTGGGAAAATTTTTGACGGATCAATAATTACATTTGATGCACATTTGATGACTATTAATTGGTTTTTAATACACAAAATTAGTACGATATGAAAAACAGTGAAATCATCGTACATTTACAATTATAAAAAAATATCATGTTTTCTAGGTACTTTTTAGTTAAACGACTACTCGTTTTCTGTGATTTGTTAATAACAAAATAATAAAAAAAGTCGCTAGTTTCGACTGTTGTCAGTTTTGTTCGACGCGAGATTTATTATTGCATTATTCGAAAGCCGAAGCGTTACGAACAGAATTCACGTGTGTCTTAGTCATCTATTTTTTGCATACTTATAACAGTATTTAAATAGAAATAAAAATGTTTGAAGTCAATTTTCACAAGGGAAATATTAACTTATATAAGAATAAAAAATTTCGAAGAAATATTTGCTTTACAATAATTAATTGCTTAGAAGTGGGAGTGAAGCGAGTGTATTTTTTCCGTCTATATACAGAAATGTAAAAACACCCTCTTTCTCTCCTCCGCAATCATCCTAGAAAATTTTTTCTGTTCAAAACGCAGTTGCTTTCGATTGTCCCAAATTCAGTATACAAGTGCGCAGTGTACAAAGACAAAATTGATTGTACGGATATTTTCTCTTTCCCACGCTTTCCATTCTTGCATATGTTTGTAAGCAAAAACTTCTGACAATAAATACACATCAGTCAAACAAATTAGAACTTAACTCGATGGAAGATGAACTACATGATAGATTTCTCCGCGATATCTTTGCTTTACATTTTGATCTTGGCCTTTTTTTAATGAAATTGTTTTGAGAAAAAGTCCATAAAGTTGGAAGATGACTGCATATTTTAATGATTTGTGTACACAAACAAACATAGCATTCGCACGTCCATACCGAGTACATCGCTACATCTGGATTATTTTTCTTCTGTTACTTACTTGCTAGAGGTGAAAATTCAACAAAAACATTCTAAATTTTTTTCTATATACAATTGTTCAACTTGGCGGTTTTTTTCCTTAGTGTACGACCTTCAAATTCTCGAAGTAGACGAGAGCATTGGTATTTTTTTGTTACTTTTTTACGTCGATAGTACAAGTTACTCGTGGAAAGTGGATTTTTCGCTTTGGAAGAACAGATATGTTAATAAATAAGCATTTATTAGAGTAAATATATTTGAATAAACATTGAACAACTTTTTAAGTTGCTTTCTTTAAGTCGAAATGAATTGCCATTTTCCACAGTTACACTTTTCAATGCATAAAATACGACGAATGATTTTAGATAATTTCGCTACACCATCCAAACTTTAAAACCAAATTTATGTATAATCCAAATGGCTATTACATATTTATTTGAAAGTTACTTCTATCATTTTTTATCTGGCGTTATTCCTGTTTAAATTCAATATAAAATTCATTATCACGAAAACAATATATTATAGAGATAAATAATACGGGATTTCATTACAAAAAAATAATAAAATATTCAAGTTGTAGATGTCTTGTCCATTACATTTTTCATTTTTTTTGCAAGCTTACACGTTAGATTTTGTAACGTACACCGGTACAAAATGGCACGAAAGTTACAAAATTACTACAATTCATTGATATCACCAATTTTATAGTTGTACGGTTTGAGTTCGACTAATTACCTATTTACTGAGCGTGATTTTTTATTTTATCTCTTCCGTTTTTTGTTTTTTATTAATTCTTTATGATTGAACAATTTGTTATTCTTAAAATAATTTTTTGTATTTGTTAAAAAAAAAAAATAATTACGGAAGAAAACTTAGTATTCTCTGAAATTGTTTTTAAAATTGTAATAAATAAAGAAAACAAATTTTTTTCCAACAACATGCTTAACTAATATAAAATCTATGTATACACATGTATCTTCCGGGGATTTTTAAAAGTGACGAAAAATGATCGACGTTTAATTACTGTTTGCTTACAAAATACGTAGAGAATGAATTGTTTGTTTGAATATATTATGAAGAATTGCCAATATGAAAGGCCTCTCGCGGACAAAATTCTTTCGGATTTGATTTAACAAGAAGATTGTGTTTGTAGATATTTTAATCTTCTATTCAGATATCCTCTTACAAAATTTTGTTACAACAAATGCTGCACTGTTCTTTAGGCAATGTACACATTAAGGAGTAAAAGAAAAGTGAGCATTGTAAAAAAGTAATAAAAAGTATACTTCTTTCACTATATAAATTCACCAATATAGAACTTTGTTTTTATATATTTCAGATTTATCTTTTGTACGATATTAATTGTTTAGGACAAATTTTACTGAATAATTTTTGACTAAAATTCATTACCTGAAACGTTTAAAAATTATTGTTTAAGCATTAGCATGTAAAATTCAACAACGATCTGTTGTATTTTGTATACAGCTGAATTTAAAAAACTGTTTCATTACTTAATATAGATCTCTGCGCTTGCTAAAGGTGTTGATCATTACTACGCATAAACTGTATACAAACATGTTTGTGATACTAACTTTAATGATCAGTATTGATTTTTAAAAGTTACAAATAGGGAAAAATATTTTATTATAAATTTAAAAAAGAAAAGAAAATAACTTAAGCATTCAAAAAAATTGATCGATACGATTATGAATAACTATCATGAATATTTTTTAAGTGAAATAAACAATTATTTTTCGCTATATATTTTCAAAATTGTGATACCAGCTGTGTGATAATTCATTCCATTGTATTGCCCAACCGGATTGTAGTTAATTATTTCCTACGTAAAGTATATTTCTATTCAAATAAATAAAAAGCAATGAGTATTTCGATAAAATTCTGTATTTAAAAAATTATTAAAAATATGTATAAATAAGTAGAATCACATATTATATCAACTTTACAAATTCGCCGTCAATGTTGCATTGTACATCAATAAGTAAGATATGAAATAACAACGTGTGAACGAAAAAAAAGATTAAAAATTAGATTATCTAGAAAAACTTATGTATTCAATTGAGTAGTTTATTCTAAAGTGATGTAAAAGGCAACCACACAGCTTTGAAAATAAAAATTTCATAATTCTTTAATAGTTATTAAATTACTAAAACATGCGACTTATCACCCTATGGATGACGGCGTCTCAAACCAATTGTGAAAATAAGTGTATTTATATGTATGTAAGAAATGTTTTTAAAATTCACTACTGTAACGGCTTTAAAAAAAGTAAAATAAGTTATAAGTTGATAGGAAGATACTTTAAACAAAAGGATTGAATGTTTGTACGAGTATATGCGCAGTATACGATTGGAAAGCCGAGAGTTGGCCTCCATAACACCCTAGAAGACCAATGCGCGCTTAGGAGACCGGCTATAACAGCACTCACTCTTACTAATTCATTCTCTCCCGCACTCGTCCATTGGAAATGCACATGCTTTTAATAATAATGGTGATTCTGGGCACTTTGTGACATTTCACTTCACCCTCAGATCATATCATTTACACTTAGAATTAATCGAATAATTTATATTACACACTTACAACGCATTTTTTAATTATCATCCTCTAACTACTAGTGAGTCTCTCCGTCTTAACGTTGGATATCGTACATATATGAATATTATATATATACACATACGCGCGAAACATGTATATATATAGTATATACATATATATAAAATTTATTTATATATATACTTTTTGTATAATAGTAATATAACCATTGTCTATGTGAGAATCGCGACTTAGTCGGTGGCGTGCAGCCTTTGCTCATATTATACAGCTATCATTAATTATCACCTAACTTGGCATCCTTGAGGGATCGGCGCAGACGGGCAGCCAGTCGGCGGTGATGTCGTGGTCGTTGCAGTCGTCGTCGGCTGGCCGAGTGCCGACAGTTTTTCGTCTCCTTCATCCATGGAAGACGGCAGCTGCAACGTCGGCACCTCTTCTTGTTTTGTCTTCTTCTTTTTATCATCCGGGTCGCTTTTCTTCTCTGATTGTTGTTGCTGCTCATCCTTCTCCTTTGGAGTTTCAGGCTGCTCCAATTTGACCGTTGCTTCAGGCGCTTGTTCGTCAGACACCCCGTGGCCCGGTGATTTGAGCTCGTAACCGCCCTGGCCAGTCCGTCGAGTTAGTTTTAACCTGATCGGCGAAACCTTGGCGCATCGTACGTTTCTGAGTGCGCTGATTGCCGAATGTTCGAGCTGCGCACCCACGGCAAGCTTGCCCTCCTGTGGCGCTGACTCGGATTTGAAGGCCGTCGGGGTGTCGTCCTCCGGAGACGTAGATGGCGGAGCCGCGAGTCTATCTTGGAAGTTAGCTGAGGCTTTCACTGAGTTGTCGCCAGCGTTGGTATTGATGGTAGTCGCGTTGGTGTTGCTACTCGTCAACGACTCGAGGTTCAAGGCCGAGACAGCTTCATCACCGCTCGACTGATTGCTCTTGCCGAGTCGGATGATGAGCTTGGGCTTGTTGCCATCGGCGAGTATTTGCACGCAACCCTCCTTCTTGTTGCTCGGATCCTTCTGTTTCCTCTTTCTACTCTTGCCATTCTTGTCCTTTTTCTCACGCTTTATCTTGGTGACCTTTTCGCCACCACTGCTAGAATCGAACTCGGCAATAATCATCCGCCGATACTTCATACTTTCGCGTCGCAACTCTTCCATGCTTGGCATATTAGGAATATTGCTTAGCCTCTTTTTCGGTGGCCTTATGCTGCTCCTATCTTCGTGACTGGCGGATGAAGCTGCTGCAGCTGCTCCCGAGGCCGTCGCCTCCTGACTAGGTACGCTGTTGCCGATCTTTATCTTGAGCTTGGGATGCTGGGCTCCGGTTTCAGCTGAACTCCCTTGTTGCTGGGTGGACGGCCTGGGCTGTCGACCCCGTCGCCGCTCGGCGTTTCCAGCCGTTCCACCGGATGAGCGCCGCCTCTCTGACAGTTGCTGCTGCTGCTGTTGCTGCTGCTGCGGCTCCTCCTCAGAGTGACCGTCAATGAGGTTGCTGCTGACACTGGCGCGCTCTTTTCGTCGTTTCTTGTCGAGGTTTGCGTCGACCACGAAGTCTTTATAGTCTTCACGGGTGGGAATGCTGGTCATTGAAGCGACGGCCTTAGGAATTGTGATAACCGTGCGGTTGATGGGCGGAATAACGATGGGCGTCGATGGCACGTTGCCCGCCTCATCGGTAGCCTGCAGAACGTACTGCCGGAGCAGTTCCTTTTTGCGCATGCGTCTCAGACTAGATGTGCCCGTGGCCGAGCCCATGGACATGCTGTTAACCGTAGGCGTGATGATGGGATGTGGCTGTTGGGCCAGAGGTATCGGTACCGCCGAGCTGGTCATGTAGTTGGAGTCAAGGAAGGGGCCCTTGATCTTCACCTTGAGCTGATTCCGCGAGTCCTCTTCCACAGCTGATGCGGCATCCAGTTGAGGGATACCCTTTGCCACAAGATTTGGCTGCTGTTTAGCCAATAGCGCTGACTGCAGCTCTTTCTCGAGATCCTCCTCCATGTCGGGTATCGAGCCATGCTCGGCCGACGCGAAAGAACCAAGCAAGTGGTTGCTGTAGGATTGACCGAGCAGCGAGGATCCTTGCAGTTCAGCTCCGGAGTTGTAGGTGCGCATGTCCACGGGACCGGGCAGCAATGGCATCACCTGGTCATTGAAAGCTTGCCCGACACCGCTCTCGGACTCGGCTCCAATGGTTGAGTCGTCGCCGGGCATCGAGGGCGAACTCGCGGCAGCCAGCAGCCTTCTACTTTCCTCGTAGCTTTTGTGCAGGTTGCGTTGCGTGGTGGGACTCGACAGGTGAGCTGCGAGAGACTCGTTGGCCAATCCGGAAAAGCTGTCACGTCTTTCGCTGCCCACGAGCGACGACACCTCGCTCGACTTCTTGCGCTCGCGCATTGTGCGCAGGTCGGCGATGTTGGTCTCACTGGGCGAGTCCTCGTCCGAGTCAAAGTCGTAGACCGTGCCCACGAGCTTGTGCTGGATCGAATCGTCGAGGTGCATCGAGCTGCTGTTGTGCTGTTGTTGCTGCTGCGACGCTTTGCTTCGCCCGCGGCCCCGGCCTCTACCCCTGCCTCGGTTGTTCGCTTGGCTGGCCTTGGAGCCTCGACCGCGGCCTCGGCTCTGCGCAGGCTTCGTGACCTCCTGTTGCTGCTGTTGTTGCCGCGGCGACTTACCTGGCGACTTGCCCTGTAACGAGGTGACTCGAGCCGATGTTCTTGTGGGCTTGGATGGAGATTTCTTGCCCGGATGGGTAGGCGTTCGTTTAGCTTGTTCTTGTGGTGTCGGCTCTCGAGATGTTTTATCGTTGACCGGTGGCTTCGGAATAACTGTTTCCGAGACACTATTGAGGAAGGCTGTGGCCACCGCTGCGGCTGGACTCTCCTCTATAGGCAGAATGGGCGCTGTTGGCGGTTTACTTTGCGACAACACTTGTTGCTGCTCTAAGCTCTGGTCCAACTGCGGATGTTGATAAAGATCGTGATCATCGAGACCAGACTGAGAAGCCGGCGGCGATGACATCTTGGTCGGTGAGACCATTGCTGCAGTGAAGGCCATGTTGTGCGACGACGAGGTGAAAGCGGCAGTACACGACGAGGCCTGCAGGCCCAGTTGCTCCTCGAGCGGCTTCGATACATGAGGTAGTAGAGTCTGAGGCATTGGGAAGGGTGCACCGATGGGTGGTGGAAACATAGTTGCGCCTGTTGATGAGTAGGGTAACTGGCCACTGTTGGCTTGAGGCGGAAAAAGCGAGACGGGGCCGGTATAGCTGTTACCTGCCTCGTACGAATGATAGGAACTAACGGCCGTCTCGACCGAACAGGGAGGAAAGCTCATGGGTGGCATACCAGAGCTTGTATTGTTTTGCTTGTAAGGAGGAATGCCTGCATGATCGTCTACCGAGGAAGCCGACGTGATCGACGAAGAGGTCGAACGACGCGAGGGTAGCACCTGGCTCTCGGCCCAGCGCGTGTCTTGCCTGACGTTCGCCAAATCGTTGTACGGCGAGGTACCTGCAGCATAGTCTTGCCGGGTCACATCTGAATTAAGATCTTCCTTATCAAGAACGCGGTCCATCTCACTATTTTGATCATCATCCATAGCTGCACCTTGCATGCCCATCAAGTGACGAGTCACCATCTCGAAAGGTTGTACTTCTTCAATCATGTGAGTAGGAATCGGGCCGACGGTTTGTTCCACTAGATGGGCAGCGCCCTGCACCATGCGATTCTGCTCAGCATGTGAATCAAGATGTTGTGCAGAGCGCATCATGTACTGCTGCTGCTGCTGTTGCTCCTGCTGCTGTTGCTGCTGCTGCTGCTGCTGCTGCTGCTGTTGTTGTTGTTGTTGTTGTTGTTGTTGTTGTTGTTGTTGTTGCTGCTGCTCTTGCTGCACGTCCATGTGTAGTTGCGAGCAGACTAGAGGATTTGTGGGTGTGTTGGCAGCGTTATCTACGAGAACAGCCGCGCCAAGATCATTGGAGAACTGATGACCGGCTATATCGTAGCGGTGGCTGTCGATAAATGCATTCAGGTGTTGTTCGGCGGTATTAAATGTATCCGTACTTGGTGGAACCCAGCGCTCGTCTGCTTCTGCTCGATCAAGTTTAGCCCGATCGGCCATTGCCACTTTGCTACTGTCGAGATCTCCGCTACCGTAGTCTACGTAAGAGGCTTCGCTATTGTTCACAAAAGGCTTTTGCTTTGGATCAAGTTGTTGTGTGTCCGCCTGGTCTACGTCGTTGACTAAATGCGGGGGTAACGCGTTGTTGCTACTCTTCAAGTTGCTCGTTGGAATTACTTTGACCTGGCTGGCGTCCTGAACAGCTTGCTGTTGCTCAGCTACTTTAAGTTTCATGTCGCCACTTCTCAAGGCTTTGATATCCGCTTCGACAGATACAACAGCTGTTGCGGCGGTAACGTTGCTCTCCAAATGAAACTGACTAGAATTGGATCTCTTCGACATGCCCATACGAAGCTTTTCGACCAGGTTAAGGGTTTCCCTTGCACTGTCTTCCTTCGTGTCCTCCTTAAACCAGATTTCATTGCTAAAACAGAATGGAGGAACCGCCGCAGCGTCCCGAGATATGCTAAAGCCGTCATCGCTAACCATATCGTCGTTTAGAATGTCCTGGTCGAAATCGAAGAAATCCGGTACGCCCGGGTCTTTACTTCCGTGTTGGGGGGAGAATATCGATCGGTTAACAGATTTACGACGTTTGTTACTGTTCTCCTTCTCGCTGCTCTCATTCATCGAGGCGTGCTTGTCGGGCGTTGGTCTTGAGAACAGATTCTCCTGGCTTCCTTTTGTTTCGTCCTTGAGCTGCTGTTTCAAAGGATCGTTGTTTTGATCCAAACCAATTGGAGGAGGAATATCGGGCTTCTCCTTAGTTTTCTTTTTGTTGTGTTCGTTAAGTCGTTCGGCTAGCGGCGTGTCGGCTAAATCTTTCTTGTGCACAGCGTCAACGCCAATTCTGTTAGAAGATTCACTCGCTGTCAGTGCGTTTCTCGTATTTGAACTTTTTGCCTCGGTCGAATGATGGTTATTGTGCTCTTGACTCTTGTCTCTGTGCGTATCCAGGCTCTCGGATCGGTCGGATATCAGAGATTTGTCTTGTTTAGAGGCTTCGGCAATCTTCGACTTCGACAATTTATTCTCGTGCTCCCGTTTCTCAAGCAGTTTGTCTAAGCCTCTCGAGGTTTTCTTCGGACTGTCTTGCTTGGCCTTTCTCTGCTTTATCTCTTCTTCGAGTGACGGGACAGCATTTTTGTTGTTGTTGCTGCTACCACTAGCACTGCTGCTGCCCTTCTTCAATCTCCTGTCCGTCCTCGAGGGACTTTCATCTGCGGCGGTGGATGCCTTCTGCATGGGCTCTACCGTGGCGACCCGCTCTCTCGAGACGTTCGAGTCGCAATCTTTGCTGGCGTTGCTTCTCTCGATCGATCTCTCGCTCAGTCTTTTCTCCACCTTTTTGATCGGAGACGCATCCTTGCTACTAACCTTTTCTTCTTTTTGCGAAACTTGGCCTGATTTTCGTTTGCGAGCCTCGGCTGCAGGGACTTTGCCTTTGGCGACTGAGCCAAGTTCTTCCTTGGCGACAATGGACTTGTCTGCTGGAGAGTGCTGTTGGTCTTGTTGTTTGGCGGTGCTTTGGCTAGGTTGCTTTTTAGAAGATTTGAGCCTAGATATATTTCGTGACCCATCATTATCTCGAGGCCCACCGAGCAGACCTTCATCAGCTTGAGCTTGTGGCTGGTGCTGCTGCTGATGGCGATGTTGCTGCTGCTGTGGTTGAACGGTAGCTGACTTTTTGGCGACGGCAGTTGACTCCTTAACCGAGGATTTAGGTTTGTCGGCGAGCTGTTGGCGTTGTTTGCTGTCTTTGTGTTGTTGGTGTTGCTGCTGCTGCTGGTCGAACTCCTTACGACAGGAGGAGGGGCTTCGGCTCGGTTCATCTCTTTCAGTAGACGGCGGCTGAAACTCGTGTCCATGCCGCCCGTCGGAAGTTTTAAGCTTCTTGTCGGGCAGCTTCTTGAGTTTCCGCCCAGTCCCTGAAATCGAGGAAATCGAGCTCTGTTGCCTATCCTCGTCGTCACTTTTGACCTCGGGCTGCTTTGTCTCGCCGCCTTTGGTCGGCCGTCCCTTTGTCGTACTCTTTGCGTGGCCGACTGGTGACTGTTCCGCTTCACTTTCAGACGATGTAGACAACGAAAGAGTTCGTTCCTTGGCTGTACTCGACCTGCGCGTCGGGTGTTCTGGACTTTTCGAGTCATCCGAATCGCTACTGCTGTCGCTCGAGCTACTGCAGCTGCTACTGCTACTACTGCTACTTGAGGACTCGGATTGCACCTTCGATGCGACCTTTTTCGCGGATTTCTTTGGAGTCAAGGCCGACTCGTCCTTCACTGGCGAATCTTCCTTTTTAATATCTTGTTTCTTCTTTGTCACGGACACAGTTAACTCGCCGTCTTTCTTGGTTTTATTGTCGGCCTCCACTTCGGGTGGATGCGTTGTTGACTTAGCACTAATATTGCTCTTGATATGCTCCGCGGCTTTTTTGGCCGCTTGTCGCTGCGGCACATAGGCAAAAATTTCATCGCCTGGCTCCTTATCGAAGTCATAAATATCGTTGCTCTTTGGCGTGTCCTTGGCCGAAGACTTGCTGCTGTCCTGTTTAGATTTTTTCGAGGACAGCGGCGTCGACGAGGAAGACTTGGGTTCTTTTGCGTCTTTCGACGGTTTGACATTGGATTTGATGGCGTCCTCAGCAACAGACGGCTTGGTATCCTGAGAGACCTCGTTGCCAATACTTGGTGCCATTTCTTTCTTATTTTGCGAACGTTGCATTATCTCCGAGGCCTTTTTGGCGGCCTGTCTTTGAGGAACTATTAGCGTCGACGCTATGCAGTCTTTCTTGCTGATGGATTTCTGGTTCTCTTTGTTTTTCGAGTCTTTCTTCACCTCGAACAACGATTCCCGGGAATCCTTAAGGTCCTTCTCCTTGCCGCTCTTGTGCTTGTCTTTGTCTTTCTTCTTGGACTCGTTGGATGACAGGGACTTTGTAGAAGCTTTAGTACTAAGCTTCGTAGAACTGCGATCGAGTGATGAGTCCGTGTCAGAATAGATCTCAGTGGGTTTCAAGCGCGAGGCTACCGTGCTCTTATTGCCGAAGGGAATGAGGTCGTCGGATCCACTTCCCGAGGCACTACCAAGCTCGCGTTCCATGTGATGCAAAGTTCGTAATCTCGTCGCCGTCGATTTTGGCTTCGAGTCGCTCTCACTACTTTCGTGTAGAACTTTGCGGGATGAAGGTCGCGGTCGGTCCGGCGCACCAGTCTTCTTAGGTTTTCGCCTTGGACTAACCTTGCTGCTGCTCGCTTTGCTTTGCTTATCGTCGTCTTCCGTACTCGAGTCTGTCTCAAGTTTTGACGTAACTTTAGACTTGCTGAGTTGCGGCTGCAATAAAATTTCATTGATAAATATAAAATCTCCATTACTGCATTTTTGAAATAGGCGATGTAAAAAAAAGAAGACGCTCACCAGTTTCTTATCCGTGTGCGATTTACTCGTACTCGATCTTTTGCTAATCTTATGCTGATCAGCCTCACCCCCACTCAGCGATGAAGATTCGCTGCTGTAGAGTTTCTTTCGCGTGATCGTGCCATTGAAATGTAATCGCTTGTTCGATGCACCATTGAAGTCGGGCTGGTGCTTCTTGTCGTTGGGTACGTTCGACTCGAGGCCCTGAATTCGCGAGAGCAACAAGTCGAGATCGTGGCTGTGTTTGTCAGCTTGATCATGCGAGTAAAGATGGTCGTAAATCGAGGGACCATGATTAGCCTCGAGTACCGTAGCAACTGCCGAGCCACTTTCCGTTAGCAACATCTGCTTATGGAAAATTTGCTCGCGCAATTTGATAAATGAACGACAGAGCTTCTCGCGTTTGTTGACCATGTAGCAGAGATTGCGCACCCGCTCAAGATCTTGACGTAGTTGCACAAACTTCTTCATTTTTTCGTTGTCGGCGGCCTGGCTCTGTACTCTTGCACCAGAGCCCGATAGATCACCACAACGAGGTGGAAGTAAAGGTTTATTGTGGCCCGCCTGCAAAAACAATCTGGCTTTAAAAATAATTTTTTATTTTGAAATGCTTTAGACTATACTGGACACTCATTTGACCACGGCTATGGCGAACTAAGAATTAATTTTGTCTATACACTGAAATAAATTTAAAGAATAATCAACTTACTCTTCTCTTCAGTTTCCAATAATTGTAAATGTAGACAAGAGCGTCCGAATCTATATCCAACTGATGATTCGTGATGTCATTTAGGCTTACGTGTTTGTCGAATTCAGCTTCGATTTCCTGGAGTCTATTATAGAAGATACTTCATTAGCTACTTTTCAGCTTTGCATACATAGAATATGATAAATTATAACATAAAAACAAATAATTTTTTAGTTACTCAAAATAATGCATGAGTTAAGTAGATTAATATAGATTGGTTATAAAAATTAATTTTGAAAATAATGTGAAAAAGTTAAAACAAGTCTCTTAGTTATATAAATAAATTGCACTTACTTAGTAGCGCGCGCTTGATTTTTCTCCTCGGAACTCATATCTTTTCGCTCTCTTCGACGAACTTCGCCTTCATCAGAATCTGAACCAGCCGCACTACCTCTCGTGCTTCCGGCACCTCTACTGGCAGTTCTGTCTTTTACATTTATTTTACCATGCTTTTGACAATATGACTGTAAAAGGTAAATTAAATTAAAATTTTTTCAAGTCTAAATTTTTTTATAAATTCAAATTAAATTGTGATACAACATTGACTTATTAATGTGAAATGAATATAATAATATTGGTATTGTTATTCGAGAAAAATAAAACTACTACATTCAACAGAGAAAATAATACGTAAATCAAAAGTTATAATTAGAATCATAAAAATCCTTGTATTTATAAGGATTTTAAATGATAATAAAAGTGTTTTAAATATACAATGACACAAAGTTATTAATTATTTGTTATTATGACTTTAAGACCTACGTCCACGTGGAACAAGTGATATAACAATTAATTTATAAAATTGGACACATACACTGTTTTAAATTACATTCCCATTTCTTTAAATCATTGTATAATAAGCTAGTTTCTTTTTAATAAGTAAATGTTATGAATTAATAGTGAAAATTTGAACATAGCTACAATATTAAGAAAGACAGGATAATATCGTGATAAATTAAAAATAATAAACCAATCCACAATGTATTAAATTATTACATTTAATGATTATATTTATATTTAAAAAATCTACTGATTATCGGGAGCATGGCTTATTTTGCACAGCCACTGTTCAAAGGCTACTTCGTTGTGCATCATATAGCTACACCAATTTTTTTTAATTTCTTAAATTTAATAGTATAGATAATTATATTTTCAAGTAACTGTATATATGAATGATTTGTGGATTTTTAAAAAATTATTAATTTTTTACTTATTTAATTATAAAACTGCCTTACAAAATTTTAATTTGCTCTTCATACGGCCCAATAAAATTTTTATATCAAATTTTAAACTGCAATTGTCTTTAAGCAACTATAAAATGTTACGAATAAATGATACTTAATGAATCATAAGAACAAACGCGGATTTTATTTTTAATTTTAACCGCACAATATACTCATTCTTTTACCACTAAAACTGTAATTTTTTTATATTTATTCACCCCACTCACTTGATGCTGGAACAAAATACTCACTCTTAATTTAACACCGTCTTCAGCTTGTTCATCTTCGATGATCGCCTTCATTTCAAGACCGTGTTTGAAAGCACATGTAACATGGTACGCCGTTTTGCACGTTTTTATACTGCATTGTATGCAAGCACCGACGCGTTCGCGACATAAAACACACACTAGCTGCCACCGACTTTGCTGTAATAATAATAGGCAATAATGTAAAGTAAGTTTTGATATTCTTTTGCAGAACTGAACAAACGTTAGTAACTACGATTACGAATATGAAGAATTAATGAATTACCGGAATACTGGATATCTTTGTAATAGGTTCCATTCTTTCTACACAGCCTATGCTAACTTCAGGAATCCATAAAGCACAGGATACGTGAGCCCACCTACGCCCATTACGCGTAGACTTCATAGCGCCACCCGCGTTAGGACACAGTACACACTTCGGCCTCTGTCCTAGCGTACACGTCCTGCATAGCCAGGAACCTTCCGGTATCGACGTGATTCCATAGCACGCTTGGTGTACACAAATATTGCAGAGGTCGCAAAACACCATTTCGTTACCTTCCTCGGAGTCAGGCTACATTGCAAATTGATTTGAATCAAGTATTTGAACCAGTTACTGTATTACTCTCAATAAAATCTCATTCTGATGCTCACCGATCTACAAACATCACAGATGGCATTTTCATCGTACTCTATCCCCAGACCCTCATCATTTTTAACTATTGTTTGTATTTTATCCCAACAGCAATGCTCCAATTCCTCTAGTACTCGTTCCAGCTGTGTCTCGGAGATTGCTGATTGCCCACACTAAAATAAAAATATTAACATAAGATAGGATGTCAAAATATAAATATAATTGACTAAGAATAAAATTTTATATTTACAAGTACTCTTTCTCCATTCAGTACTTCAAGCCAAGCAATATCAGTATCATCCAAGTCATAGCCACAAGCTTTTTCAGCTCGTTGAGGAGTAGTACTCAAACAATGTTCCTCAGAATTATAAAAATCGTCCCTAAGTATTCTCACATACTTTCTTGGTCTGAAATTTGAAATTAACAAGTTTTAGATTCATATTACAGGGCAAACTTTGAGACATAATTGATTGAATTGGCATTGAATGATAACACTCTTATGCCTTGCACGTATCCAATCCAATTTAATCAAATTTATTTATCAAAAAAATGTTATATATGAATTTACTTACAACTTGAACTCGCCATAAAGCTTACTCATAGGTGGAGTTTGAATAAGAGTGACAGTGGGTTCTGGAAGTGAATCAGGATTCACAGGAACTTGTACTCCTTTCTCCCATTCTTGTTTCCATTGATCAGATATCACCCAATATTCACTAGGACTAAGAGGTTCACTGTCGGGTAATTTCATTGCACTTATCAAGTCTTTTCGATACAACTCAGCTGGTGGCTCTGCTGCTGATCTGTTATAAATGCTAGATATTTTAATATCACTGAGAGGTCTGGGGGTCCAGGATGACCCTCCTTGACTGGATGTAGCCATCGTTTCTTCCTCTTCAGAAGGGCCCAATGCTGCCACTGGTACTGGTGTATCCGTAGCAGCTGGCCCCACTCTGCATTTGCGCCTTTTAATCGCGCTCGGGCAAGACGCCGAGTCATTGTCGTTTCTATTTATCCTTTTGC
This sequence comes from Phymastichus coffea, assembly GCF_024137745.1. Taxonomy (NCBI): domain Eukaryota; kingdom Metazoa; phylum Arthropoda; class Insecta; order Hymenoptera; family Eulophidae; genus Phymastichus; species Phymastichus coffea. The sequence continues at coordinate 13,074,529 of NW_026706814.1, forward strand.
CTCGTTGTGCCATTCTACTACGCCAAGCAATCTAATGGTATGCGGCACATGCGGATAAGTCGTGCGCATCCTGCAAAAATTTAAATTAATCTTTACACATTGCTTTATTTTATACTATTGGTTGTAATTATACTTGTAGATTCTAAGTAAATAAGTGCCAAAAATTTTATCATATAAAATAAAATTAGTATGTCCTTTGATTATTCCATCTCTACATATCATTCTGTATAAACAAAACAGTTCATAGTTCATGATTAAACTTCAATTTTCGAATCACTTCCACTGCATCTTATTTATATCAATCTAACGCATTGTTTACACAGACACAAATTACACTACTGACAAAAATTAATCACTATTTCTGCACAAATCCATTATTTGGATATTTCTGGCACTTACTACTATTGATTGCTAATCTTATAGGCATCCGATAGTCTATTTGAGCCATAACACTCGGATACTTACTACATAGCTTTCCATGTATAATTGTTGTCTGGAAATTGAGTTTCGATAAAATCTGAAAAGTAAAAGTACCAATTAAAAATATTATTAAAGACGACAATAGGTAAAAGGTGAATCAATGCTAGCAGGTGTGTGAATTTTGGTTTATGTAAACAAACTGAGAGTTCATGAAGCCAAGGAAAAGAAAGAAATTTTAATGGTCGATGGCCACAAATGAGGAAACACATGATGATAGGAGTAGCATCCACAGTATACAAACAGTGAAAAACAATGGAAACAATGAAAACCTATGAAACACAGTAGGCCAGTTGAGTTCAATGAGTAATTTGAATGAGGCGAAGAGTTCCATGGATCAAAACAGTCCAGTTCGTGAACGAGGCGAATGTAGCAGCAGTCCAAAGTCATTGTGAACGGTGAAAACACAGGCGGACAGAGTTTCGTGGGAAAGAGGTAGATCTGTGGTAGGTTGCACGCACCCCCGAGAACGCACTAGAGCACCAAAAAAAGCATTTTGCCCCGTAGAAGTCGCGTCTGACGCTCGTGTGAACACATGTAGACAGTAGTCAACGGCCGTTTAGTGATCGAACAGGTCCGGGTGATGAACAGCGAGTCTCGGCTCGGGGCGCCGCGGTGATGTAAACACGCACACACTGATTGGGAGAGAGCTAGCACGAGCGACTGAGCGAGTGAGACGGGGGCGCGTGTGCGCCTTCTCGGATCACAGGGATATTCAATGCATCGGGGATGCTCTGAATGTCCCGGAGCTTAAATCGCGTTGCTTGCGGCTTGGACGACAACTCGCCTGCTGGGCTATGGCGCTGACTGGGCTAGTCGTGTATCCCTCGAGCGGGAGCTGCTGCTGATGGAGTCGCAGAGTGCGCGTAGCTTTGCCTCTTCGGCTAACTGGGCTTACAGGGCTGTTATTGTTGCTCGTGGGCCGGGAAGGCTGGGCCGCCTAGGGCTGCTCCATCCTCGGACACCGTTGCTGCTGTTGCTGTTCGTCGCTGTTCCTGCTGCTGCTGCCCAACAACATTGACAATGCAGATGGCGCCACCGTCTGCTGCTAGCGAGAGAGGCGCATTTCACATACATACATTCTACCACCGTCTTCGTTCAGCTTGTTGGGGAGCCGATGTTCGCTGTCGCAGTGTCTCAGTTGTGCGCACGGGTCGAGGGAGAGGGGGGCGTAATCGGCGCACAGCAGCGCAATGATCGAGCTCTCGCTCCCTCTCTTTCTCTCTTTTTCTCGCTCTCTCTTGTTCGTGCTCGCGCGCGCCGCGAGAGCGGCCGCCACTACCACCGGACGTTCGTTACTACTGCCGCTTTACTGCCACCGTGCTGTTTGGAAGTCAGCGACGTCGTCGCCGTCGTCTACGCGCGCTCAAAAAAAAAACAAGCGGCCCCGAGACAAATGGCTTATTATTGATCTATCGGGAAGCGAAATTTTGGCGGGCCGCACATGTGAATGATATTGTTGTTCATAGTAGCAGGGGATGACGAGGCCCCGCGGTAGAGCAGGAGGGGTCTTTCGGCAATACTATGTACTAGAGAATAACGTGGTGGACCGCATGCAGCAAGTGTTTTCTTTTTTACGTTCCACTTGCTTCCTTCAGTACTCTGGCTAGCGGCCGCTTTCCGGCGAGAGGACACGTGCGACGCACGTACATCTATTTTCGTTCTTTCTCTGTCTTGCGCGTACAGCCAAACTCACAGCTTCTTGCGCTATCTATGCGCGTGAGAAAAGGACACTGTGTCTTTCGTAGCGCGGGGCATCCCTGCGTTTTTCAACTGCCCTTCGAACCCACTCTTTTATTGTCTGTCGTTGCTACTGCTATTGAAGAAAACGTATGCGCAATGATTTACGATGAGGTCGATCGCATATGCACACACACACGCTCGTCGAACGCTCTCCCTCCCTCTTTCCCTCTCTCTCTTTGGTAGTCTTTCTCCGTTGCGCGCGGAATTTGCGAGTAGCGCGCAGGTGGAGTTGCGAGGCGTAATAAAAGAGAGCAAGAGAGATGAGAGAAAGAGATGGTCGCGGCTAGAGGGCGACATTGTTTCACGTGTATATTATACTTACTTTTGGTAAGTGCCCCAGCTCGTAGTCTGTTTGTGAGTAGTTAGGGAGAGCGCCGAGCTGGGGTACATGGCTGTGCTGACTGAAGTGCACCTGACGCGTGCTCGACTTGTCGCCGTATATTTACATTGATAATGTGAATTGTGGCGTTTGGCGCCATCATGCCTGAAAAAATAACTGCTTGCTAGTGAGAATACATATACACGCTCAGGGCGGGTCACGTGATCACATCTCACAGGACTGCCGCTGCACCCCCTCCCTCGACCAAAGCGTAAAAGATAAAGAGAGAAAGAGAGAGAGACGTCACCTTCACCGCCCCCGTATCAATCCTATCCCTATATATATATATATATGTGTGTGTAACATTGTATATTTCGTTTCAGAGTGTCGCCGCCACCGACGTCTTCCTTGCATTCGCATGTTAACGCGAGCGATCGATCACGTGTGTCTTTCAATTGACAGTTTAATATATTGACAACTTTTCCAGTCTCAATATTGTTTTTACAGTTAAATGATTTTATTTTATTTAACTATTAGTTCAACTGTAATTTCATATTAATTTACAATTATAATTTATGTGTTTGTTAGTTCTGGTCAACCTACTCCGCATTTGATTGAAATCTAATTTATTCCTCATTTTACCACTTCACTATTATATTGCTGTTTACTGACCGTCAGTTTTGCATACATTATGTATTTTTATTATTATACTACTGAGATAAAAAAGTAACGTGAAATTGTCATTTAAAACTCCCGGGCATTAGGAAGGCAGGTAATTTCTTTTTCCTAGGTTGGTAGAACAGTCTTTAATATTTGCCAAGCGTCTGTTTGTCAAAGGGTTTAATTATCTTCAAGTTACACGTGTTTTTGTAAACAACCAACAGTGAATTTTTCGATTTTTACAATGGATGAATTTATTGAGCAAAGAACTTGCATTAAATTTTGCTTGCGGAACGAATATTCTTGTGCCGGCACGTTGAAAATGTTGCGGAAGGTCTTTGGTGATGACACTATGGTACAAAAGAACCACGCTTTGGACGACCATCCACCATTGACGTCTACCGATGAGGGATACGTCCAAAAAATCAGATTTGGTGCTTGAAAATTGTCAATTGACAATTAGAGACCTCGCTGATAGTGTTGGAATATGATTTTTTACGATAATATTTTTAATAGTGTAGAAGTTCGCATAAAAACAAAATTTAACATGTAATTTGATAATTAATAAATTTCAAATGTTAGCTAAATCCACTGTACAAGATTTCATAGAGGTTAGGATTATTAACATCGACATTGTTTTATATTACGGTAATATCCGAATTCTCCTGTAAATTTGCTATCATACAATTGAGATTAATTTTTAATTGTAGTACACATAAACCTGTCATTTTTTTTGAAAGAAATAAAAAAAAACGACAATTTATTGAAAAAACATTTTAGTAGAGATTGTTTTCAAGAGTTAGATATAGCTCTAAATGACTGAAATGTAATAACTTACGTTTTGTACCATTTATAAAGGCGAGCAAGCGAGTTCAACTCGAATTGAACATGATCACGCTAAAACGGCTCCTCTTCTCATTAGTGATGGGCGATTTTAATCGATGTTTCATAATCGTCCGATAATTTTCGTACATAATAGATTATCGATTATCTGAGCCACCGATTAATCGTAGCTCGATTCATTTTTAACTCAAAATCAAAGTAAAATTACGCGTACGCGACAAAAATTATTATGAATTTTTTAGATATGGAAGACTAGTCAATTTAATACCAACGGTGACATTGAAAAATCAATGATATTCGATTAATTATTCAATTAATTATGTGCGATTATAATTTTGGTTTTATTTTTAATATAATAAATTATTTGATCATTTCTAGTTTAAGAAGTAGTAAGTAAACAAAATATTTATTTTATTATGGTATTTTGAATATAATTTAACTGAATTTAATATACATCAAGCTTCAACGAGTTTTATTTTACTAATGAATTTTTTCAACGACTACGATGAGGATCAAGTCACTGGAAACAATGAAAATATTGAAATATCTGGATAATACGATATTCACTAACAAAACTGAAAAACAAAAAGGCAAGATGAATCTTGATGAAAATTATACAAAAACCTGTGATTGAGCTTATCACGTGTTGTACATCATCATATTGGGATTATCAATTTGTGTATGTCACTTAAGTTGTGCACCTAGTCTTTTTCATTTTACTCAAACTCAACAAATAAAAGTTCCATGAAAAAAATTATTGTAATTAATTGAGTCCATGATCAATTTCATTATTGTATAGTAGAAAATTGAAAATAATAATAGTTGGTTTCGATAAATTTCGTTATTTAATAAACACTGGATAAATTATAATTATTGTAATGTTTCCGCCGATTAATTGATTATCCGATTGTTTTCGATTATATTACATCTAGTTCTCGATATTACTATGTAGTTCGGCTCAGTAGCCGCGAGATGTCACAACGTAAAAAATTGCTTTGGGCATGTTTGTGCGCCCGTCCGTCCCCCCTCCTGCACAGCCGGACTGCCATCTAAGCTTTATATCGTTTCTTTGTGCGCGGATGTCAACTTTTCTCCGTGATCGGCACAAAATTTTTTTCGTTTTTTCCTCAAATTTTCGTCTATAAATAAAAAAAAAAAAGATAATGCCCAAGAGGAAGATTGGACCGGGCGATTATGAGAAATGGTTGGAATTTCAAGAGGAATTCAAGAGATTGAAATCCCAATTGGAAACACTTCCGCCATTGTTCGATCGCAATCCACATACCTCGGATGGTGAATCTTCCTCGTCGGAAACCCCAACTGCCTCATCTGTCGGCTTGCTACCGGAGGATGGGATTATTGCGGATAAGAGTGAGGGTCAAAGGATGCCATATTGGAGACGACATTAGGCATTGATGTTGTTTGTTGTGATGCAGGGTTGCGCACCTTGAACGATGTCATGTCCATACATTACGTTTTAACATTTTGTTCATGGAAAAATGTTGCTAATCTACGCTTGTTTGGCGATATGCGCGTCTTAAGCGACGCCTCCCCTAATATTGCAACCTGATCAGTCTTTTTTTTGCTAACCTACGTCTGTGTGGCGATTTGCGCGTCAGTGACGCCCGTTTTATATTTTTTTCGTTACCTGAGCGAGTCCTACATCTGATATATATACACACACGTCTAAAACGACGTATATACAAATGTCCGAAGCGACGTATATAGTTAGAATTAAACTTTACATACAGGTAAGTTCGTTTGATTATCAAATTATATTACATCTAGTTCTCGATATTACTATGTAGTAGTTTAGTGAAATGATAAATTATACAATTAATTAAAAATTATGAAAAGTAAAAAGGAGATAACTAAATATCTAAAGTTATTGATTTGTAATAAAGAAATTAACGCTACATTAACGCTACATTAACATTACCTCTTGATTTTACATTTAGAATAAACATAGGTATGATTAATCTTAAGATACAAAGCTTGAAAGAAAAAATAGACCAAATAAAATGTAATTATAATGAAGTACGCAGAGTAGGATGCATAGTATCAACTAAATGCTGTAATCCTCCAAGAGAGCCGTGGCGAAGTCTATAGGATCCGATCGTAGAATTGGTCGATCGTTGAATTTTGCGAAAGACTGGGAATTAGCAGTCCAGCCAGCCGTACGCCTGATGGTATCGATATCTATTCCAAGGGTTTTAGCTTTAGATGTTGCGGCTCCTTTGGTCGAGTGAGCACCGAAAATGCAGGTATCTATGCCATTGTCCTGTAAGATTTTCTTAACCCATCTGCTGATGGTATCAAAAGAGACCTGTTTGTGGGGCTTCTTCGTAGACAGGAATAACTTTGATGTTTCAGGAAAGTCGTCTCGAAGGTCTTTCGTTCTCTCAATGGAAGCCACGACAGTCGAGGCTACGCAGATCTTGGGGTTTTGGCTATAATATAGGAGCCAAAGCAAGGGCTGATATTTGCCCGGAGCTGATGTCTTTATTGTGTCCGGGATACAGATACTCAAACCCTTGGAATCAAACGAAATATTCTCTAGTTTGATATCAGCGATTGTCTGAGCTCTGTGACCGGTGCATAGCATCATTAGCATGTTAGTCTTCTGTGTAATGAGAGTAAGCGAAGAATTATCTAAGGGCCAAATGGTTACTAAGTATCTTAGAACAATAGAAACATCCCAAGTGTAGTCATATTTGGGTTTAGGTGGACGTAATCTTGCTGAACCCTTTAAGAATCTTGAAACCAACGGATCTTCTCCAATTTTACCATTAGAAATTAAAGAAATAGCATATCTAGTTGAGTTAAGGGTGCCGTATTTGGCGCCTTCCTCGAATCTGTCAGATAAAAAGGATAAAACTGAGCTAGTTGTAGGTTTAAAACAGTCTTCGTTATTGGATTAGCAATAATTAAACCATGGTTTCAGGGTTGAATTATATTGTGACTGAGTAGAAGAGGCCAGAGACGCAGTAATAATGTCAATCGCTTTGGCTGGGACGTCTTTCTTTAGGAAAGCTGTCCTGATACTAAAACTGCTAGCAGTGAGAGATATTGCGATTTTGGATGTTTCCTGGACCTGCAAGGAGATAATAATAAGTCATCTCCTGGATTTAGAGTAATACACTCTCTAGTAAGAGATAATAGCAGGGGGTACCATAGTTGGCTAGGCCAATTAGGTACAATAATAATGCCGGTAGCCTTTTCAATACTTATCTTCCTCAAAGATTTAAGAATTAATAAGAAAGGAGGAAAGGCGTAAAAATAAAACAGATTCCAGCTCATGGTGAATGCATCGACCAGGTAAGCATTGGAGTCTGGGGACCAAGAACAGAAAAGTGAGTATTTTGAATTATTATAGTTAGCAAAGAGATCTATCAATGGTTAACCAAATCTTTTAATAATGCTTGAGAAGGCACGAGGGCATAATTCCCATTCAGTGTCTAAGTTCCTCACTCGTGAAAGCGTATCAGCTTGATAGTTATCTTTGGAAGCGATATAGGATGCGAAAATAAAAATACTTCTTTTCTCTGCCCACTACCAGATCTCTCTAGCGAGTTTATTATAGTTTGTGAAACGAGTGCCTCTCATTTTGTTAATATAGGCTATAGCTATGGTGTTGTCCACGCGTAATAAAATTTGACAATTGGATAGCTGGAAAGCGAGCTTTTCTAGAGCGAATTTAATAGTGAGTAGTTCTTTATAATTAATGTGGAAAAGATTTTCTCTAACGTTCCAAAACCAAAAATGCTATTGTAACCATCAGTAGCACCCCAACCAGAGTTAGATGCATCGGTGAATATAGTTAGATCGAATATTGTAGATCTAATCTTACCAGTAGCGGAGTTAATATTATTAATCCATCAAAAAAGATCTTGTCTTATGTAATCCGGGATGGGTACTTTGGCTTTGTAAATGTGATCATTGATCAATAGGCAAAATGTTTTATAATGTTCCAATTTCTTGGTATAGAGCCAACCATAGTCGATAGCAGGACAAGCAGCGACTGTCTTGCCAGTTAATTTGGCTAGGTCAAAAATTGAGCAGTGCTAATTGCGAAAAAAAGTGTGAAGCAGAGACAATAAATTTGATTTCATGGCAATAGGTAGACCAATAGTAAACTCTTTGGAGTTAATAATAAATCCTAGAAATTCGCAAAGCTGAGCAGGGTCATCCGCACCCTTGTCCGAGTTTATGATGAAACCGAGATAAGACAAAATTTGAACAATACGACGTTTTAGTTTTATACAAAGAGCCTTATTTTTCGCAATTCCTACAAAATCATCTAAGTATAATACTACTGAATAGCCTTCAGATCTAAGAAAGGTTAAAGGAACCTTCATGATTTTAGTAAAAATATAGGGTGCCAGGCAAAGTCCGAAAGGTAAACACGTTAATTGATAAGTAACGTTATTAAAACGGAACCGAATGTAAATTCTGCTCTTCTTATGGATTGAGACTGTAAAGAAAGCATCTTGTATGTCTGTGGTACACATAAAACAGTCGGAAAAAATAAGTTTGGTAGCCGTGCGGAGATCCTCAATCTTAAAATGAAGAGTGTCGATGAACTTATTTAATAACTTCAGATTAAGAATGAATCTATCCGTACCATCTTTTTTAGGTATTAAAAAGAAGGGAGAGGGAAATTGATCAGAGTTTGCCTCGCATGCCTTAATAGCTCCTTTGGACAGGAGTACGTCAATAGCCGCAGTGTATCTAACGGTGTTTTTTTCGTGTACATTAATAGAAGGAGGTGTAAATTGTACCGGTTTATTTTTAAATGGGGTTTCATAGCCTTTGATAATCCTTAAAATATGTTCATCAGCAGTAAATTCTTTCCACCTATTAATGAATAATGGTAGTCTACCAGAGGATCGTACTTTTACTTCTTCTTCGAAGACGTCTTCTTGGCTGAGTTGTTTTTGTTGAAGTGATGTTGCTTGCTCCTGTGGAACTGCTTGTCTGTTGGATAACTCTGAGATGTTCCTGACGGTCTCCTCGGTGGGTAAACTCTCGACGAGGGAGTCCACCTTGAGAATTGACCCCGGGACAAAAAAGGTTTCTTCGTAGATAATTGCTTGAGATTAACGGTAATGTCTTCGGAAAACTTGGACATGGCCTTGGTTTCCTTAACCCTGTCTGATAGGTTAGTGTTGTAAAGAAATTCATCAATATCTGATTTCTTCATTATCTCTGCCATAGAAATGTGTGCTCAAATCAGAAATGTAAAGATCACCTCTTCTAATCATCGATATTGAATGATATGTCAAGAACGTCAGTTTGGCAGCATCGTTAAGCAATTTGACAATATCAAGCTTGTCACAATCCTCGTGCATCATAGACGTCAAAGCTGAACCAATGGCCATAAGCGAAGAACCAACAGTCTTTTGTAATTCAAAAAGTCTTTCATTCTTCTTAACAAGCCGTGTAGAGACTGAGGATTTAATTTCTGGGTTCAACTTCTTGGCGTCCAGGTCAGGAATGATCTCATACGCTTGGAAAAGTTCATCCTTGGCAACTTTCTTAAGACCATTGTTAATGATCTTCTTTCAGGCAGCAATTAGCTGCTCATCGATGGATTTATGTTTAACAGCGTCGGTAATAGCTTCGATACCCAAAATCTCCAGTACATCTTGGTCCTTCTCTACCTTCTCAACCTCGTCTTCAGCTTGTGGATCCTTGCCGTCTTGAAGAAAAACAAAGAAATTATTGTAGATAGTGGCACCCATAATTATATATAATGTTTATTGATTAACGTATTAAACATAAACGTCAATTAAAATGTGTAGAGTCTCAAAATAGCGATGTATCTCACCCAATATGAGGTTATGTTAGCGATATACGTCGCTTCGGACATTTGTATATACGTCGCTTAAGACGTGTGTATATACGTCGTTTTAGACGTTGTTGTATATACAGGGTGTTCCAGACCACCCGTACACCCCCTCTAGAATCCAAAATAATGGATTAATCAAAAACTGCTTCAGACAAAAGTTGCTGGGCTTCGAGGGGGACATATCCGTACGACCTTGGCTTTGACCTTGGAGGTCATGTTCAAGGTCATTTCAAGGTTAACTTTGTTTTTTTAAATAGGAACCCCCATTTTTGACCCCGGATTCGGAAAGAGCGGGAAATTTAACGTCCAAAACGGTATTTTTAAATTATTTTTCATGGCCTTGAGAAGGTCGATTTAAGGTCAAATGCTTGAAAAACTGCCTAAAAGCGTTTTTTTAATTTTTAAGATATCGAAAAATGACCTCTACAAAATTTGTTCAGAATAGAGTGGGCCACCCAATGCACCAAAAACCTTTGACCTTTAACCTCATTTTGAAGGTCATTTCAAGGTCAAAGTGTTTTTTGTAATGGAAACCCCTCTTTTTAACCCCGGATACGCACATAGCGCGAAACTCAACACAATACCTTATCCAAACGTCGGATTTCGCGCTATGTGCGTATCCGGGGTTAAAAAGAGGGGTTTCCATTACAAAAAACACTTTGACCTTGAAATGACCTTCAAAATGAGGTTAAAGGTCAAAGGTTTTTGGTGGATTGGGTGGCCCCCTCTATTCTGAACAAATTTTGTAGAGGTCATTTTTCGATATCTTAAAAATTAAAAAAACGCTTTTAGGCAGTTTTTCAAGCATTTGACCTTAAATCGACCTTCTCAAGGCCATGAAAAAAAATTTAAAAATACCGTTTTGGACGTAAAATTTCCCGCTCTTTCCGAATCCGGGGTCAAAAATGGGGGTTCCTATTTAAAAAAACAAAGTTGACCTTGAAATGACCTTGAACATGACCTCCAAGGTCAAAGCCAAGGTAGTACGGATATGTCCCCCTCGAAGCCCAGCAACTTTTGTCAGAAGCAGTTTTTGATTAATCCATTATTTTGGATTCTAGAGGGGGTGTACGGGTGGTCTGGAACACCCTGTATGTACGTCGCTTAAGACGTGTGTATATATACGTTGTTTTAGACGTGTGTGTATATATATCAGATGTAGGACTCGCTCAGGTAACGAAAAATATATAGAACGGCGTCGCTTAAGACGCCCAAATCGCCACGCAGACGTAGGTTAGCAAAAAAAAGACTGATCAGGTTGCAATATTAGGGGAGGCGTCGCTTAAGACGCGCATATCGCCAAACAGGCGTAGATTAGCAACATTTTTCCATAAACAAAATGTTTTGTGCCGATCACGGAGAGAAGTTGACATCCGCGCACAAAGAAACTATATAAAGCTTAGATGTAGTCCGGTTGTGCAGGAGGGGAACGGACGGGCGCACATATGTACATGCCCAAAGCAATTTTTTACGTTGTGCTGAAGAGTTGTGACATTTCGCGGCTGAGAGCCGAACTACATAGTAATATCGATAACTAGATGTAATGTAATAAGTGTAATTGATGCAAAGTTTAAAACTTTGACCTACCATACGAGTAATATTCTCACCAGGAACATGAATCCTCGAAATAAAGTGCGCGTGTCGAGCATATTTCCAAAATTTAGATAAAAGTAAACGCAAGTTAATATAATTGTTATAATTAATGTTATATAACATTCTTACATTGAAGTTTGTCACTTATGTGTTATTTGTTATTGTTTATATCTGACGTTATCTACAAAATAGAATCTTATATGTTATAGGCCGGGTACACGGCATCCTTATGAGAGAAGCTATCGAATTCTTTCGCCTTAATCATGATTATTTTACCTGAATTTACCGCTTTGATCGTTATTTATTCCAAAATCCAGAAGATCGTCATCGCTCAGCGGATGCGTCTAACTTCATAGCATTGAGTTTTTCGCCGTGTAAACACGTCAAAAGGAAAAGAAAGGGAAATTTTGCTCTTTTTTCAAGGGATTAAAACTAATTATTTTAATATTAGTACTCTTATTCTACCATCGAAACATGAACTCGGAGGTTCAGAATGGCGATGACAGTGAGGCTGACATTGACAGTGAGACATCGACTGTGGAATCACCGAGCAGGTTATCCAGCAATTCGGAGACTGATTCCGAGACTAATGGACACGCCAATTATGTTCACCCAAGAAGCTTACCACCTCGAAAGAGAGCACGCACTGACAGCCGTCATCCTAACGCTCTTTATGTTATGTAGCAACAAATAAATTGTTTATCTGAAGTAGTTTTCAAGAACTTACCCATTTCAAATTCTTCCTCATGTTCTTCATCTAAAGGTATGACTGGAAATTCAACAGCATTTTTGACCAGACCTGCTGAATCTAAAACTTTGTCATTTGGTGATTTGAAAACATCTGTTGATGAAAAACGCACCGTTCCTTTAACCCGTCCAATTCGTTTAAACGAACTTGTTAATTTACAAAGATTCTGCACGAGTGACTGGAAAGATGACAGGTATTCTTCTGCTTTGAGAAGTTTTTTGTCTACCCCTGGTTGTATCGAGTTGAAAGTCAACGAAGAGCTTTGTCACTTAGAAAAAGGCAAAAATCCTGTTGCTCCTACTGAACGCGCTTTGGCAGGACTCTCAAATGCCATACTGGAACACAGAGATTTGGTTCAAAAGAATTTGCAAAGAATTGTTGATTGGACTACAACAAATCCAAACGATTTGAATCCTCAAACATTATTCGAACGTCTAGATTCTCTATTTGGCTCAAATTCTTTAATTATTAAAAATTATGAGCAAGTTTTACAGATTTTATGTGGCAAAAGAGCTGAGTGTGTCGAGGCTAGGCGGGAAAAACTGATTTTAGAGATCCCGAATAAAAATTTGCGGATGGCTTTGCGCAGACTTCCTCCAAGCTCCGAGCATCTTTTCACAAAAGAAAACCTTTGTTCGCTCATGCAATCTCTAGGAGGAGCTCAGGTTTGGTTGAATACTCCATCCTATCTCAAAAAACCTTTTAGACAACACCAGCAACAACAGCAGAATACTTCAAGAGGTTATCAACGTAACAATCAACAACGCAACAATAACGGTTCTCAGCCGATTCCAACTCAGAGAGATGAGCAAAATCATCGTTCAAATCATAACAAGGGTTATAGAGGCAACTTTCGAAAAACAGACCAGGCTAAACCAAAGATGATGACGATTCCTTTCGTAAAAAAGCAGATAAGTGACTGTATGATAGACGAACAATTTTCAGGAAGCCGACTCGTAAATTTTCAAGAGCGATGGAAAGAACTCGGGGCCCCACTTTATATTCTCAAAATAATCTCTGGAACTCGGATTCCTCCTGTGTCGAGACCTCCGTTGCTTCGAAATTGGAGAGCGTCAAATTTTAAAACGGAGGAATCGTCAATGATGTCCGAACAAATTCAACTGTTGAAGCAACAAAAAATTTTGGAAAATCCTTCGAAAACCGAGCACAGCTTCATTTCAAATATGTTTTCGGTAAAAAAGTCCTCCGGCGAAAGTCGTCCAATTTTCGATTTGAGAGGTTTGAACGATCACGTTTAAGTAACAAAATTCAGTCTCATTTCGCATTTCCAAATTCCAAGATTTTTACAGGACAACGACTGGATGGTAAAAATCGATTTCAGTCAGGCATACTTTCACATTCCAATAGCGGAATCTCATCGCAACCTCCTTCGTCTCGTTTACAAGGAGGAATTGCTTCAGATGACGAGCTTGCCCTTCGGCCTCTCATCTGCACCTTACATCTTTGCGATGATAACGAATTGGGTTGCAGAGATCCTTCGTTCGCAAAGTGTAAGAGTGATTGTCTACCTAGACGACTTCCTTCTGGCCTCTCAAAACAGAGCCAAATTGATTTCGCAAATACCCGAGGTCCTCAAATTTTTGAGATCACTGGGTTGGCTGATCAAGCCGCAAAAATGCGTTCTGGAGCCATCTCAAGAGATCGAATTTCTCGGACTCGTTTGGAACACCAAGTTGAACCTTGTGCGTTTACCGAAAGTCAAAATCATAAAATTTTTGGAGACACTGGACCAAATTTTAATAGAAAAGAGCTGTACTCTCAAAGCACTTCAAAGTCTATTGGGCAGTCTCAATTTTGCCAATTTCGCTGTCCACAGAGGTCGACTTCATTGCCGCAACTTACAACTTTTTCAAAAACAATTTCGTCAGTCGAGACAACAAGAAAGGCGCGCCGTTCATTTTCCTGCAATAGCCGAACTCATTTGGTGGAACAATGCAATTGACACCTCAACTCAACTTCACAAGGGTCCTGTCACAAACTTTCTTACAACGGATGCTGCAGATGCAGGTTGGGGAGCTCTACTAGACAACAGTCATCTATCGGGCTCGTGGACAATGGCTCAGATGTCTTGGCACTCGAACAAGAAAGAGTTGTTCGCAGTTTTTGCGGCAATTCGACAATTCTCGCGAATTCTCCAGAACTCTCACATCCTCGTTCAGTCGGACAACCGCACTCTCGTTGCATACATCAACAAGGAAGGTGGCACTCGCTCGATAGAACTTCTCAATTTGACGTATCAACTGCTCGAAATTGTCGATTCACTAAATGTGACACTGACAGCAGCGTATCTACCAGGCAAGTACAACGGTATCGCGGATCGTCTATCCAGGAAAAAGTCGCTCCCCGAGTGGCATCTATTACCGGAGGCAACAAACAAAATTTTCAATCAGTGGGGCACTCCGGAGGTCGATCTGTTTGCATCAACGAGATCAGCGGTGGTGGATCGATATGTAACAATCGACTCGACAGATAGTCAAGCCCTTTTCATCGACGCTTTCATCAAAATTTGGCAGTTCAAGTTGGCTTGGGTCTTTCCACCTCCGAGTCTGATTCCCAGAGTCCTGGCGCACCTAAACAAGTGTCAAGGTCAGTATGTGATATAATTGCACCCAAGTGGAGTCAGACATTTTGGATGTCGGATCTAGAGAATCGGAGCACTCAACCACCGATAGAGATCACGGAATTTAGTCGGTTATTGATCGATCTATCGACAGGTCATCCACCGAGCCAAGTAGATCAACTTACTCTGCAAGCGTGGATTGTTGGATGTGGTCAAGATTAACGACTAACTGGCCTACAGAGGCACTCAATTTATTTAAACAAAGTTGGCGTCAGTCAACTTTGAATACCTATAAAGTTCCACTAAAGAGATGGTTAGATTGATGCTCCAAAAATCAAGTAGAACCTCATTTTCCTTCCGGCAGTGACTTGGCAAGATTTTTAGCTAGCTTATTTATTGAAGACAAATTAGCGTACAATACAATTCTTTTGCATAAATCAACAATTTCAACATTTTGTTCAGGAGGACTATCAGCTGATCTTTCTTCTGATTTCTTAGTTCGACAAATTTTGAAAGCCATTTCTATTGCTAATCCCGTCGAAAAGAAAAAGTTTGTGTGGGATGCTAAAATTTTAATGAATTGGCTAGCTGTTGAACCAGTGAAACTATCTCTATTTGAATTGTCTAGAAGAACTGCTGCTTTACTTTTGTTAATGTCTGGAAGAAGAGTGCACGACTTGACTCTATTAAAAGTTTCTGAACAACATTTTGAAAAGTCTGATAGCGAGATTATATTTTGGCCAAGCTTTGGTTCTAAAACTGACCGTGCGGCTTTCAGACAATCAGGCTGGAAACAAGGTAGAAATCCGAACAAATGGCTTTGTCCTATTTATTTATTAGACTCCTATTTAAAAAATACAAGTGAAAGAAGAAAGGATTTAGTTGAAGAACCTTTATTTGTTTCAATAACAGGTAAAAAGAAAGCTGCTTCTAGCACTATCATAGCGAATTGGATTCGCACTGTTTTGAAAGATGCGAATATAGATGCCTCTCCCGGAAGTGTTCGTTCAGCAGTAGCTTCTCGCGCTTGGCTAGATAATATTCCAATTCAGGATATTCTAGATCATGGAAATTGGAAATGTATCGAAACTTTCCGTAATCATTATTGCAAGGAAGTCCAGTGTATTAACCGAAATTCTACAAGTTTACTTTCAAGTAATTTTCATTGTGTTTGATAATCAAGTTTCAATTTATTTCTGTTAATAAAACCGAATTTTATTAACGATCCTTTAACGCAGTTTCATTGACTTACTATTGACATATTTTATTTAGTTTTTCACATAGCATTGAGTATTATCCAGTAGATAACAAACACGTCTCTCATAAGGATGCCGTGTACCCGGCCTATAGCATATATTAGTGTTTTGCATTATAACAAAACACGTATTATATGCGAGCCGGAACACGGCATCCTGGTAAGTATCTTACTGAATATGAGAAGACTATGAAGTTAGACGCATCCGCTGAGCGATGACGATCTTCTGGATTTTGGAATAAATAACGATCAAAGCGGTAAATTCAGGTAAAATAATCATGATTAAGGCGAAAGAATTCGATAGCTTCTCTCATAAGGATGCCGTGTTCCGGCTCGCATATAATACGTGTTTTGTTATAATGCAAAACACTAATATTTTATTTATTTCTACGATTTATTCAATCTTCAACAAATTGCAATACGTAATAAATAGATAGGTCGATGCGTTCAGGGTGGCTCTGATTATGAGTAGAAATGGGAAGTCCTTTCTTCTTTTCCGGTTTTCTTTTTCGTTGCTTTTTCACGTCTGACGTAGTAAAATGGTTCCATTTTTTTATGCTCGTTTGATAACCCGCAGTTGATAATCACGAGCTTACGGTGTCCATTATTATTTTTATGCTAAGAGCTTGCGTACATACATCTTTATAGCTTCTGTCGAGTTTGCACGTCTTCTCTAGGAAGGATCTCATATAATCAGTAAAATCAGTCACTATTTTTTATTTAATCTCAAGATGATTACGGAACGTTTCCAATGTGTTCACAGTTACAATCGCTCCGAGCTTACAATTACTATATAATGATCTGATTTCAGTTTCTATCGTTTTTCCACTTGTATAGTAAACCGGATGCAGGCACCCGTAGTTGGGATTTTCCTGCATAAGCAGAGCTGTGTAGCTGTCTTTCGACGCATCTGTGTACAACTCAGTTTATCTTACACTCATTTTTGTCAGTACTGGTACGTTCTTAATACCATCATTATCCTATCCGTACTTCTAATTGGTTTATTAGATTTTCAATAAATAATTGAATTTATCTCGGAACTAAGGGCGTTACGAAGCCAAGTTTCAAGTAAAAGTTGCTTATCTGTCATCCAATTTTGATGATTGTCACGACAAGTTTTACACGCTGCGGTAGCGATGGTCGAGTTATAAGGCGCGTGTGGGTACTTGCAGGAATCTAGGCGTCGAAGTCGGCAGTTATATAATAATACTTTTTATTATAAAGTGACAGAGCTCCAGAGAGATGTCTTTACAAGGCGAGATCGTGTACAGGACTGACTGCGCTTGTCCCTCTCGGGGGCTCACAAACTTAAGATAAGTCCCTACCACTTCCTTCAGGAATAAGTATATCCTGGGAACCGAGAGAGTCATATCGCTTAATTGTTTATTTAGATTTGCAGCTGTCTATGTTCTATTTCATTTCTGGTCTATCATGTATTTACCGCTTACAGTTTGTTTGTTTCGGCCTATCTTATGTCTTCTACTTCAGTCGGCCCGCGTGTGCAACGAATACGCGTGTATGACATATGTTCTTAGCTACAGGAGATAACTATATTATTTTATTATTAGTTTGCATGACATTATCATAGCAAAATACACAAATAGCTTCTCTGAGTTTTTTCGATATATTTATAATTTTAATTAAATTTACGACGCAATAAATCCATTCAGAATGAATCTTGATTTTCTACAAAAATATGGCAAATTCACGCTCTTATATTTTCTCCCTACATTTTTGCACCAATTTATATATAATTTTTGCTTTAATCAAAATTTTTTCAAAATGAAAAATGTATGTGATGAAATTTCGAATAAACCTTTGTATTAGAATTTTACTATGTATTATAAATGAAAACATTTATAGCCAATTGAACAATTATAGTACGTTAATGCATTGTATCTGACATTATTGACACGACTATATACTTTTATTATTTAAGCAATAGATAATTTTAATATATTTGAAGCTATAACAAGATTTATATAATAAACCCAACCTTCAAAAATATTACAAAGAATATCGCAGTTACTGCATCATGAAATCATCAGTAAGGGATTTCCGTTAAAAAATGATTATTCGAAATGTAATTCTAACACAAATGAAAATAAAAGCTTTTAGACAAAGTTATATTTCAACTGTTTTTACAGATGTAGAATATAAACTTTCCGTTTTTGTTAGTGTTTATAGACCAATAAAATCGACGTATCTCAAAAGTCTCTTATTTATTATTATATATTATTATTCAGAAAAATGTTTATTTTTTTTTATTTTACGGAAAAATGTTAACAGGTATATATTTGAGTCATAACGCTATTTGAAAATTTGCTATGCTCTCTTTTTCTTTCTTTCTCTCTTTCTCCTTTACATTATTTCATATTTTAAAGTGGATATTTCAAATCACTTTCAAAAGGTATTAATTTAAAATTTAATATTTCTATTTCAGTTGTCTTATCGATATAATTTATATTTTTCGACTGCATGCAAATTGTAGTGTAGGCAGAATCTCTACAAGTTACACACATTATGTGATTCTTGGAGTCCTTTCATAACTTCACTGACATATTTGACGCTCGCTCTACAACTTTACATTCTGCTATAAAAATTATTTCATCGTATTATACCTATACAAGAAATCTTGCAAATGCGCGCGCGCACACACATACATATACATACGAGATTCAATCTTGCACTAGCTTATATATTTAATTGCGATAATTTCATAGAAAATTGAGAAAGTAAATTAACAAAGAGATTGCTATAAAATTGAAATTATGAAACGTGAGCAAAAGCGCGTTTGTGGAGAGAATGTATACGTCGAGCAGCTACGCTAATAAATGTAGGTCTGATGACGTCACTGAGGCCCAACACTTTTGAAAAATCCAAGGAGAAGTAAGCGTCCTTCATCCCTTGATGAAACCGTGTGCAGTGACAGTGTTTGGAGGGCTGTGCAGTGCGCACTACAAGAATGTTGTCTAGCCAGTGACAATTCAAAACTGCGATATTTATATTTATAATTACGTGTGGCCATTTCTTATTTCTTGACAAAAATACCTTAATTCTTCCACAAGTTGATACATTGTTTTTCCAATACATTATTACATCGACGCGATGACCAGCATATAAATGCTCTAAATAGGATATTGTCGTTTTTAAAAGGCGTATCACTATCAATGAAAAAATAAACAGAAATAAGATTAAAAAAATAATTTCAAAGTGAACACTGTGTAAACAATGTTTAATTATTATTCGCTTAGCAGCTTTTTAAAATAATATTTAAAGAAGAGCGAGGCTCCTTTTTTTTTTAACTTTGTGATAAAATTCTCATGTATGAAATCAATTCCTGTAATAAAATGCTTTGCAAATTCGGCATCCCTAGAATCCATTATATTTTTCTAAATTGAAATATCACCATTTTCACATTTTCATTTGATTTTTAACCAATTATTTTTTTGTAAAAATGCCCTGTGAGTTAGGCGAAATTGCTACTCGGCGTGGCCCTTTTACATATCAGTTTCAACAATAACGAAAGATAATGCACTTTTTAAATACGGAAATTTGCAATTTTTGCATTACGAAACATTTATGTGTACAATGAATAAATTTATGTCAAATGCAGATTTTTACTTGGAAAGAGGATTATTGTAATTTTGGACTAAAAGTGACAGAAGCATGCAACGACTCGACAATTATTATGAATTCACATCAAACTCGTGATGATTTATACGCGTACTTTTTTGAAGCCTATAATTGTTTCAATAACAAATTACGGGAATATAGCAGGATTCATGTTATATTTGAAAAATATTCAAGGTTTAAGATATATAAATATGTTCTCATGTCCAGAGGAATTGCGCCCTTATAATAAGAGAGCTGTATTAATCGGAATGAGTTATTTTTAGGTATAACTGTTAATATTTAACGGTTATACGATCAAACCATATAAATTATTTGTGGAATTTTTAATAACTTAAATAAGTCCTAGAGTACTTAAGATTAATTAGTTATTGAAAAAATAACTCATTCCTACATGAGTTTATACAGCCAACGAAGATAGAAAGCTTAAGCATCTATTTTCGTTGATACAGTTTCTACAACGGTATTGTTAGGAAGGTATTGTCTATGTTAAAGTAGTTGATGTATGTACACATTACTGGATATTTGAAAAATAACCCATGCTTATGCCTTAATTATGTGCGCATGAGTGAATGATCTACTGATTTTTCTGGTGCATGTATCGCTATAATGAGAAATATTATTTATTTCTTTATAACGGATTGTTATAATAATATTTTGATTGGATAAAAAAATGGTGCGAGATTTTTGTTATTTTTGCAACGATTCAACACATTCATTTCTATAAAAACTGTATTAGAACGCTATACATAGATTCAATTTCTATTGATCTGCAAATGTTCAACTTTAGAAATTTTTTTATTGACGAAATCATAATTGAATTGAATTATTAATGACTAGCTATCTTTGCCAATCAGACGTAGTTTTTATATAATTTTTCCAGATTAATTTTCGTCGATTTCCCGCTCAGATTCATTATAGTTATATAGTTGGTTTTATTAATGTCAATGTGGTGCTCGCAGGTTGCTTGACTAGTGTAGTGACTATATATAGTATTTCCAGTCAGCTAGTATGTATGTATATAGCTGCGCTTTGACGCTAGTTCGTAATTAGTTGTTTGTATAAGAAGATTTGACATGTAACAGTATACTCGTATTATCAATCAACAACCTTTATCATATACACATTGTTGTCAGTTTTGCCATAAAATATAGTGTAAATAACTCAAATATAGGAATCGAGAAAATGGAAGAGGTAATGTATGAAAACAAAAAAATTAATTATCAATAAAACCGGCTGTCTTGTTCTCAAGTTGTTTTGTGTGAGAAATGAATTTTCAAGCAAGACATAACTTTTCTAGGACCTAAAATCTAAAACAGATCAAGCATGTAGGACTGCAGAAGATTTTATTAAATTATATTATGATAGTGTAGATAAACGTAGATATGTAAGTAATGTTATAATAAAATTGAATTGATACTTTTAAAGTATTTTGTACAATTTAAAATATTATCATTAACAGTTAATGTCAAGATTATATATGGATGATGCTACTTTGATTTGGAATGGTAACGGTGTTAAAGGAAAAGAGCAAATTCAAAGCTATTGGACAGAGTTGCCTGCAACGGATCATTCAGTGGTTTCTTTAGATGCACAGCCTATTATTGGTAAGATTATTGGTTAAATTCTATACAAAATTAACTAAAAATTATTAAAAAGGAAGTATAGAAAGCCTTACTTAATTTCAGCACCTTCTGTATCTGGACAATTATCATTTCTTGTTAGAGTTAGTGGCCAAGTAAAATACCAAGAGCAAGGCTTTTCAGTAAAGTCTTTTAATCAAATATTTTTAGTTACTGCAATGAAAGACAGGTGGAAAATAGTGAGTGATTGTTTTAGAACACAAGAAGCACTTGATAGTTGATTTAAAATTTTTCAAAAGTTAATTTATGTAAATGTCTTAGTGATAAATTGTTTTTTATATGCATACAATCTTAAAAATAATCAAATGTGCTAAGTTCTACAGTGCAAGAATAAAACTAACATGGTTGAATTTGATCAGTATTTTTATTTTCAATTCGATATCAATGTATAAAGCAATATTAAAATTTTGTATTAGCGAGTCAGTACGTTGGTTGATCGATCAGCGCCAAAGCATTCTGTTGAGAAAAATTAAAAAATAAATACAGATATAAATAATTCATAAAATTACTATAATACAATTACATAAACCGTCGATTTCGTATCCACCTTCGCCGATGCATATTTTGTATATTTTCCGAAGAGTGTGAATTTCTTAGTTTTTGATTACATGATTTACTTTATATAAAGAGCTCATGTTTTTGACTACAATAGTTTAAAAGGCGAAAGAGGCCGAAATGGGATTGGTGTCGTACTATCACAGATACTAAAGAAAAAAAACAAATAAAATCGGTCAACCCAAGGTTCGCAACGTAAAATACGCTAGTACATTACAGTTTAATAACAGGCAGTGCAAAGGAGGGAAATATTTCCTTTTACGTAAATGATTCTCATTAGTGAGTATATACTTGTTTGGCTCTATTCGATCCCGTTAGCACATAGAGCACATCTTGCATAAAACACTATTTCAAACAACTGCCCTTTCTGCTTCTGTCAGCATCAAGATAAGTAAAAAACAATAGACGTCATATAAATTTGTGTCTTATTCAAGATTTGATAATCTGGAAGAACATTACTGTTTTTTCACACGATTCATTACGCTTACGCTTTCTAAAATCACTGTTCAAATTTTTTTGAAAAACCTTTAAGTAGTAATTATACATTACTGATAATAACGAGAGAAAAAAGAAGAGAATAATTCATGCAAGCGTACAGTTACAATATAGTCGTCGCCCGACTCGATCTGTACAAATACAAAATCATTATATTGTCCCATAGTACACATAAAATGACTTAAACATATTTTGTCTTTATGATCTAAATCCAAGACTTGGCGCATGGTATACTAAGCGGTACTTGTGTTTTATTTATAAAACTCGAATGAATGGAGACGACGTACGATACTTTAAGCAGCTTGGGAGAATAAATAGTTTTGCATATTTCATGATTTTTTTGTTCTTTTCGCTATTTTGTGACTTTTTGTTTATAGTACTTTAACAATTATTCCCAATGAAAGCCACCATTATCGCAGTACATGAGTAGAGTTTGAAGTTTTGCTTTGTTACTTTTAGATTTTATTCGTAAGGGAAAGGCCGCTTTACATCGCGGTCCCATACATTTTCAGATAGGAGCATTCGACAGTACACACAAACATAGGAGCCGCGAAGACAGAATGACAACAAACTTCGCTACTTGTTCTTGTCTTAAAAAATCTCTAAACAATCTTCTCAGGCGCATCGGCTTTCATACATACGTGCACTCACTCGTTAATATCCAAATATACCAAATCCTACATCTCGCGTTTATTCTCATTCCCTAATATTTTCTTTTGTTCAATTAAAAATACCATTGAAGCAGTCTCTATGACGTAGTCTGAAAATTACGCGCTAGAAAACGGGTTTGCCTCATCATTTTTCGATCTCTTTATTCGAGCATCGTTTACTAATGACTTAGATCGATGGTTTTTTAATGTATATCTCTTACTTAAAAAATAATGTCTTTGAGTCGATCGTTTTCGATTACACATCGTTACACGTTAATAAGTTGCAAACCTCACTTGATAAAAATCTACGACGAAAAAGTTAAAAATATAAATGAAAAAAGCCCCACGAGGGATTATTAATCTGGTACTTTTGATTCTCGTACAGAGACTGGCGGAAGGACAGGCCAGAGCAGAGTAGGATAGAGCAGAGCAGGACAGGAAGGACTGAACAGGGCCTTATCTCTCACGCTTATCCGTTCGGAGTACTAAGATTTGGCCATCGCAGACTTGGCCCGGGCTCGCTCTTATCTCTGTACCACGTTGCTTACGTCCTTGATCGTGTTTTGCAGGTCGGTGAGCAACCTCGTATTTTCGCTGATGTTGCGGGTACCGGCTGCCCTCAACTGCCGCGCCTGCAGTTCTAGCCGTGAAAGCACGTCCCGGAACTGGAATTTAGCGTGGGACGGTATCGTCGCTTCTTGCGCGTAGTTAGCGCACATGCCGTGTAGCAGGCCCACCTTGTCGGACAGCTGCAGCCAGCTGGCCATCACGATGTTTGGGCTGCCCTTGAGATTGACGATGCTGTTCTCAATCACGTTCGAGATCTCTAGGATATTATGCTTGCTGCTACTGCTGCTGGTGCTGCTGGTGCTGCTGGTGCTGCTAGTGCTACTGTTGCTGTTATTGCTACTACTGCCCTTCGAACCAGGTTCAGAACTCTGCTTGGCTATTGTTTGCTGTTGCACTTCGTCCTCGGTTCCAAGCTTCACATGGCAGTTGGGAGTGGCGTAAATTGACGAACCAAAGTGCTTACTGGAGATGGGTTTGGGTGGTTTGGCTGGCACCACGGGCTTCTCGTTATCCGCGTTGGCAGGCGGCCACTGCACGCGACTCTCGCTTTTGGAGCTTCGGGTCGAGGCTCCACTGAATTCCTCCGGCGAGTCCTCGCTTGGCTCGCCGGGAGTCTCTTGCTTGCCACTAGGCGGTCGACTCCCGAGCTTTGGACTTGTAGGTACGGTCTGAGCGTTCGCGTCGCTGCCGCCAGCGGCCGACTCCTTATTCTCCCAAAGCTTCTTGAGACTACTTATACTACCAGTACTGCGCCGTTTATCGTCCGATTGCTCGTCGGCTGACTGGCAATCCAGCGAGTCACTCATTCGCTCGTCGTCCGATTTTTTGGCACCTGTCGCTTGGCTACTGCTGCCGCCGGCGCTCGGCGGTTTCTCCTCCACGCAGCTTGTAGACTTGTCTATGGCGTTGTCGACCTTCCGGAGCCGCGACTTGAAGTCGATTATTTGGTTTTCCGAACTGTCCTCCTTGGCCGGAGGTGGGTTGACTCTTCTCTCGACTTTCTTCAGCTTGAAGTTGAGAGTACCCGAGTCGGCCATCGGCGACGCCTCCTTTGGCTCCTGATGAGGCACGATGTTGACTATCGCGTACTCGTTCTGCTGTGGCGGCTTGCCGGCGGCGTCGACATTGAAGGTGGCGCAGAGTTCAGACAGTAACTGCGAGGCGGGATCAAGTGGAGGGAGACTGCTGCTCGGCAGGTTGCTCTTACGCAACGTGCCGGTGGGTTTGCTCTCGCAACTCTGCTTGATCTCGTTGATGAGCTTGAGCTCAAGCATTTCCTTCATGCCCGGCTTCGAGGAGAACGAACCCAGGCTCTGCTCGGTACCAGCAAGCTCGTCCTCCTCGGGTGGCGGTGGTGGCGGCGGATCGAGGAATGACGGCAGCTCACTTTGCGGTGACGTTTGGCCACAGGCGTCGGCCGTGCGACGCTCACTCGACTTGTCGCGCCTGCGCAAGTTGACACCGAACCGCGAGCTGGCCTCCATGACCGACGGCTCGGCCGTCTGCAGATCGGCGCCATTGCTGCGGGTCTCGTCGTCGTTAGGCTGTTCGGGCTCCTCCCGCGAGCGCCTTTCCGGCTTGGTGGCCTTCCTGAGCGCGCACGGCGACAGTGAGCCGGCGGCGTTCCTTGAGGGCGAGACAGAAGTCGGCACCAGCAGGTCGCACTGGTCGCCGGAGCTCAGCAGCTCGGTGGGTGGCGGCGGTAGGTCCAGCGGCGGCGGCGGAAACTCCAGATCGGCGAGGCTTGGCTGGGCCGGTCTTGGCGGACTGGCTGCACGGAACGTGGAGATGTTGGCCGGTGGGGCGCGGAAGGTGCGCAGGTTATCACCGACCTCAGACTGCTGCTTGCGTGCAGCACGGCTTCGCGGCGAATTGGGCGGGTGGTAGTTCCCAACCACGCCGCTCGATGAGTTGCTGCGCGTCATTTGAGCTGGCTGATGCTGCTGCTGGCTGCGCAAGCTGCTCTGCCGCGGCGACAACGATCGGTGCTGCTGCAGTACCTCGCTCAGGCTTATGGTCTCGGCACTGGGCTGTTGTTCGCAAAGCGACGGCGAGACTGGCGAGTTGGCGCCGCCGCCGACCTGTTCTTGGTTCGAGGGGATACCACTCTGGCGCAGAGATTCGAGGTAGGCGCCGATACGCGCATTCTTTGGCAACGTTCCGTAACGATGTATGGCTTTCTTAACATTTTGCACCTCTAAGGCTCCCACATGGACCAGCTGCAACATTAAAATGCATACAATCAATGAGTGCAAATTTACTGCTATTTATCATGGAAATTAGATAATTTATAAGCTAACAGTGAATGACAGTTACAAACTCGGACAGAGATTTAATAAATTGTATAATTGGTTGAATTTTTCTCTTGTCAATATTTAACAATTTCATAAGACAAGATTAACAAGAGATACAGCACAATGCATATGTGGTGTTCGTCAACAATTAACACAATCAAATGGATTCCAGTGAAACTTCATCGTTGATAACTAATGTTCAAAAATACGGTATAAAGTGTCATGTTGACAGAAGTAATCAAGTTTGAAAGCATTTCCCAGATCTGGATGAAATGTTTCATCATAAGATGTATATGTCTGTGCGTAGTAGAAATCCTTTGCGTACTCATACAAAAGTTATGTACAACGCAAGCTTCGTCGTATCAAAATGCAAATTGAGTCATTCAAAAAAAATATAATAATGACAAACAAAAATCATAAAAATAACACTAGCATTCAAGCAGTGTCGTAAGCATAGAAAATTCCGCATGGTGAATGCAATATGTTATTTAAAAATCTCATGTCAATCGCAGAGTGTAATAACGTCGAAGAGCTTGATTACAAGAAGGCAAATTGTTTCGGCAAAGCACAAGCAGCAGCGGCAACGGTAAGTAGTAGCATCGGCAGACACAATCGTAGAAAAGAGCATGACTGAATTAGCCTTGTTGCGAGTCGACTGAGCCTATATTTTTTGTGATAAAAGATACGAGAGGTAGGGAATACCTTCTGTGGCAGCGCATCCTTAGAAGTGTGAGTGCGTGTTTTTAATTTGTTATGGTTGGCTAGTGGTTCTGGCGAAGTGGACGGGGGCTGGGCGACGAAACTTGGCTCTGTTGTCGGCTGGGAGCTACCGTCGCCCCCCTCATGCTCCAACTCCCAGCCAGCGCTCGGCTGCCCGGACATCGTCACGATTTCACGTGTCACCCCTAAATCCGTCGTTTTAATTTCATCAGCATGATTAGCTTCTTTACGTTCATTTGTCTCTCTTGCCAATTAATTTATTAATCGTCACACGTTTTCATGGTATTCTCGTTAGTATTTTTAACTTGGTGGCTTAGATTTACATAGACAGAGACGACCGTATGATCCAAAAGTTCAATTTTTTAATCAATCACCATCAACTTGGAATGATAAAGTTTCAAAGAAAAAACTTCATTTGAAAGTACGAAAATTCACGAAATTATTAAACAGCTTCACACTAAGTAAAATATTCAAAATATTATATTTAAGCATATTCAAAGTAAAATAATTTAGGAAACACTCATCAAAATGCAACCAATGTTATTCGTAGAATTTTGATGTGCAATAAATTAATTACTGTATCATTCAAGTGTTCTTCCAATGAACTTTGGAATACCAGAAATGCTAATTATTAAATTCCAAAACCATTTAATTGATATACCCACATACATCATGAATTGACAGTTAAAAGTGTTATTAGGAGCTTATTTTCAAGACTGAGAATCTTCAAATAAAGTTATTAGAAATGTACCGGTAACTAAAACGAAATAAACTGAAAGTTGCCGTAATAAATTCTTAATTTAAATGATTTCTCAGTCCTGCAATAATTTCGGTTAAAAGTCAAATACTCGTGTACGGGACGGGTCATTCTCGAAGTGACATTACGACGTGAATGATGGTTTTTTACGACAAGTGAAGTTCTGCGTGATGATGATTTATTCTAAGAAGCGTGAACGCCAAAGTCCTAAGATAAAATGATAGATAAAACAAATGACGATGAGATGATGGTGACGATGACAATGAATAGATGAGCTTTGTTAGTGACATTACAAAAACACTGCTTGAATGTTATAAAATTAAAAGTGAAGCATGATTATGATTAGAAATTTTTCAACATTACCGATCCAGACATCTACTTGATGAAATTAATATACTTTTTATTATAACGGCTTACAAGATAAATTGATCATGTATTTTACAAGGGTATGTTAACAATGAAATTCAATATATTTTTTAAAGAAAGCAATATTGTCTAAATTGCTATTCTATTACAGGATTCGAGTGTGAACTACATGTATCGATTTTGTTTATTTCTCCATGACATATGAAATTTTGTAATATAAAAATATTATTTACACCAACATCTTCATACAGGGTGACTGAATAACAGGTCTATTCTAAACCGATTTGCATGCTTATTTTATTTACATTTAGTATTTACGAAAAGGGTTATCCAGATAGGTAGTTTCATGTCTGGATCGAATCAATTGAATAAACTCATAATACATTATAAAAATAATTCTACTGGTTAAAAGTTTCAATATTGCACGGAATTTTAATTTGCGTAATCATCAATTATTCATGCAGCGAATCAGCATACGATGAAAAACTTATTTTTAATAACAGAGCTGGGGGGGGGGGGGGCGGAGAATGACCCACATATATTGGAAGCATGGATGTTTCACGAGTATTACAATGCATAATGAAGAATTTATTAGTTTAATGAATATGTTAAAACATTAATGAAGATGAAACGGATGTTAATGAAGATGGAACGGATGTGAAAGGATACAAAATTTCAAGACAGGGCGTGCAAAAATATACCATTAGGTATGAATTATTCGTATGACGAATTACCTTGAAATATCTTGTCAATACCATTTAGATCATTGCCATCATGCAAGGCTACGTTTTGGATTTCAGTGTTTTGATGATCTTGATCCTGGTATGCGGAATCTCGAAAAGAACTGCATGACGATAAAAGGCTATAAAAAGAACATAATTCGTTAGGATGTCTGCTTAAAACTTAAATTACTCAATCTTTAAAAATTACCTTGTACGTTTGGGTGGAGCTGGCGCCTGTTTACCTTTTTTGTTCGTTGAACGTCTCATTTGTACCATACTGTTATTACCTTTGTTTGAATGGCCTCCCAAAAAGGTACTAAGCTTTGTGACTGAACTTGTAGATTCTACAAAATATTATATAAAATTATAAATGAATAATTATAAATAAAATAATTCTTACCTTGAGTGCTACTAGAAGTATGTTGTTCGGCAGCAAGTACCAACCCGTGAATATTTCCGGAACTACCAGTTTGTGACTTATTGTAAGATAAAAGTTGTACTTGACCCCCACTACCTTGTAACTGTTTTTCAACCTCTGCAAATAAACGTCTGTTTAATTTCGAATATGATTGTATAACAACTGATGGAAAGCTTATGAGTTTACCTTCTGTTATACTTGATTCTTGAAACATATTTTCCAAGGAATGGTGAATTTCTTTAAATGACGGTCTATCTGCCGCAGACCACTGCCAACATTGTCGCATCAGGTCATATACTTTCGGTGGACAACCGGGAGGACATTCCATTCGATAGCCTTTTTCAAGCATATGATACACATCAGTTAAATCCACTCCAGGGTAAGGAGACATGCCATACGTCGCAATTTCCCATAGTAAAATACCAAACGCCCACACATCAGACTAAAAATTAAAAAAATTAAATTCAATGTTAAGTTGCACGAATTTATGCTTTCTGCTGTCATACGTAAAAGAATGCTAGGCAAACCTTTGTAGAAAATTTATTGTATGCCAATCCTTCAGGAGCAGTCCATTTGATTGGAAATTTGGCACCGGCGTGAGCTGTATATGTATCATCTCTCATGAGACGAGCTAATCCAAAATCAGCTACTTTAACAAGATGACTTTCTCCTACAAGGCAGTTCCTTGCAGCTAAATCTCTGTAAAACAAACATATAGTAGCATGATAACTTAAAAAAAAAACAATAAGGTTCATATTCATCGAGATGCAAGCAGAAAACAATGCATTACCTATGAATGAAATTCCGACTTTCAAGATAGCTCATTCCACTTGCGATTTGTGTTGCCATATACATTAAAACTACAGCATTGATTTGGTGCTTGCTTTCATTACGTAAATAATCTAGCAAATTCCCTTTACTCATAAATTCCGTTATGATATAAAAAGGTGGCTCCCTTGTACATACACCTATCAATTGTACTAAATTCCTGTGTTTCATCTCCTTCATAATAGCTGCTTCTTCTAAGAAGTCTTTTAATGCCATAGTATCCTCCTACACAAAAAAATATTATAGTTTTAAATGGGTCAATCGCCGTAGATTTGAATAACAAATCCAATTAGTAACCTTAAGAGTTTTTACTGCAACCGTCATATTGTATCTTTTCCATACAGCTTCATATACATCACCATACTGTCCTCCACCTAACTTATGTCTCATTACAATATCGGTTCTGTTAATCTCCCACTCATCAGGTTCTATAAAATTGAATTTTTTTCTTAATGTTGAAATAACATCTCCATGGCTGGAGTAATTATTAAAAAAAAATGAACAAAAATATACCTGGGCTAAGAGGAAAAACTGTTGGTTTGTTACGCTTTGGTGCTGGATATAAAAGCTGAGTAATGAGACCATCTGCTAACATAGAATGATGATGGACCAATTCCGCTAGCGTATTAAAAATGCTCTCGGTAGTCACGTACATCTGCAATTGATACGTCATGTTATTTCTTCTTTTTTTACGATGATATTCATACATCAAAGCCATAAAATTAGAGTTGATGTTCGTAATTTTATACTTTTCAAATTTATCTTTGCTTATATACCTTTCCATCGCTATCTTCATTAATTCTATAATGATACACGCGTCCTTCGTATCTTAAAGAAATACTGCGCTGCCCTGGACTACTTTCTGATTCACGAACGAGAAAGCTTCCATTGATACCGGAACTGAGTAAATATTCTGCAGCATTTCTCGATATTCTGCCATGATACCACGAATGCTTTTCTAGAGAGTTAACTGGAGTCACGTAATTTGATGGCACCCAACCAACTTGGCCACTACTTGAATGAGCTTCGCACCATTCACCACTTTTGTTATAACTTAATATACGAACTTGTTCACCTATTGCAGAAAATTGAAAATTAAAACCCTTTTTTTATTTTCCAAATATTTGCAATGTATATTCCACTTTGAAAAAAGATGTACCCTTTTTTAAACCTAGTTGATTTTCCCCACCAGCTTGAAAGTCATACAAAGCAACAAAAAGTTGTGGATCATCCTCTTCTTGAGCTAGCAGATTTTCTTTGCTGGTCCATCTGAAGAAAAGTATAGTGATTAGTGCTAATGACTTTATTTTTCTGTAAATAAGTATATAACAAAATACTATTAAAACAAACCTATTTGCAGCTTCCAAAAGGCCACTATTTGACACTGAAACATGTTGATCTAAACTAGATTGCTGAGAAATAGATTGAATACTAGTACCACTAGGTGGGTCACCCTCAGGTAGTGCTGGTATGTGAGGGAGTGGTCTGCTTTGGAGTAATGCTTCTAGATATAAGAAGTCATAAATAATTCATTTTAGATATTATAATATTGATAAAAGTATTAAGGAAAGAATGTAGTTTTTAATGTTTCTCTGAGTATTCATTACTTAGCTAGTTTTTTAATTAGGTAACTTAATTGTTTATGTTTTAAATCTATTTTTTCTTGGATTAATAATCACAGTTGCACAATAATTGTAATTCTATTTGTTAAAGCATTTTATAGCTTACCTATATAGAAACTCTTTCCTTGATGAACACTTTACAGATCAATAATCATAGATATAAAAACTTGTTTCTAAGTTACTAAGAAGAAAAGCTAAAGAACTAAGACTATAGAATTCATGTTTAGCATACTGATTTCTAATTACATGCGCATTGAACAGGGAAACTGGAAGAACAATATGAAAAGGAAAATACTTTAAGTGACACCTGCGGAGGAAGCATGTATGTATAATTAATTTTTCAGCTAAATATAATTTAAAGCTATGCTATCAAAATATTAATGTTATCCAAATATTATTAATCCAATGCTGAACTATCAGAAGAGTATTTTCAGAAATATTTAGGGTATATCATTTAACCGATAAAAGTGAAAGCAACAATATGAGCTATGTAATGGTTAGTGAAGAATGAATGTTTATGAGTTAAGAAAACATAAAAAAAGATGAATTGCTATTGGTCATGGCCTGCTTAAGCTACAGTTGTATAGCCAACAAAGATACACTGTGCTTGAAGAAATTTGAAGTAGTCAATTGAACCAAGCACTAAGATATCAATCAAATTGAATTAAGTTTACTAGGCAATTATTGATTTATTAGATATGCAATTTTGATTCTGAACTGAAATTTACAGCAGAGTAGCTAATTAGATTGATTAAATGAATTTAAATTTGGTATAAGTACAAAGAATAACAAAAATATACATTGCAAAGTGAAACTCACCAAAGTGACAATAATAATAATAACAATAATAAAAATGATACGATTATAAAAGGCATTAGGTTGAGAATCAATCAGTGGCTGCGAAAATGATATTCAATCAGTGAGAGATGAAGTAGTGTAGGTATCAAATGAAAGAAGCGAGGCGATATGCTGGAGTCATAGGCGAAAGGGAGTGTAATACCGCTATGCTCAGTGAAGATGTTGGAGCCCATAGTCCGTGCATCCTTGGGATTCCTGGGTTGTTTCCTTGTCTGCCTGACGACAGTCCCGGGTGGGATGACACGGTCCTTGGTTTGTTGGGCGCCCATAGTTGGTCGCCGATTAGCATTCCCCCGAACGCATCAAAGATAAAATGTGGGAGAGAAAGAGGAAAGCCACAGCCAGCTAGCAAAGTGGGCAGCAGCAAGCGATGCCGAAGCTCAGGGCTTGATCAGAACAGCAGCAGCCCGGATGACGGCGACGAACTTGTGCGGACAGGCACAGTACACACACACTCTCTCTTTTTCTCTTTCTCTCTTTCTCTCTTTCTCTCTTTCTTTCTCTCTCTCTCTCTCTCTCTCACACAGAGACAGCCCGTCCACTCGACGGGATCACATATTGCGGCCGCGCTAGAAAATCGCCCCGGCACTGCACACAGACACTCGGCACACACGCACTGCAGACACTGGCCAAGCCCGTACAAAGTTCCTGATATCTCTGTTCGTTAAAGCTCTGTGTCAATGGGCAAGCAACCACGACGACGAAGGTGGCTGCAGCAGCAGAACCACGACGAGCCGCTGCATACTGTTCTCTCTCTCTCTCGCCCCTCGCTCGCTGCTCACTCTCTCTCTTTCTCTCTCTCAGTAATAGTGGTGCGGTTGCGACCTAGCGCTGTACCAACTGCTGCTCCTGCTGGCATTCGCCATATTTGACAGCTCTCTCTCTCTCTCTCTCTTTCGCTCTTTTTGTCTTGCGCTCTCGCTCGCTCGCTCGCTCGCGCCTGCCTTTGACGTCGATTATTTAGTTGCTGGGGGAATTGTTGAGCGGCAGCACGATATTGGTCTCCTCTGACTGCTGACATCGTCGTCGGTCGTCGCCATCGCCGCGCCGCATAGTCACGTTGCACTTTCAAATGTGTAATCCGTAGCTTCTGTACATGCGGCGGCTACGTTTTATATGCAAGCTACATGTACATACATAGAAAGAGCCCGGCAGGATATGTCTTTCCTTTCTCTTTATTTTTTTTTTGCGTTTGATCTCTCTTGCGAACGTGCTATGGCTATAGCTCACAGCTGCTGCTCGTCTAGGTACATAAAGTGCGGTTTTGTCCTCCCCGTATTATATATCTTTCTCTCTCACGTGCGCACACTGCAGCTGTACATGGCTACATGCATCACATGTAACAATCTGCAAGAGAGAGCGTTTTTTCTCACGCTCACCTGCAATTTTTCCTTTATATACAACATTACCAGCATATACTTATATTATAATGTAGCCGCGACATTATTATAAGTCGGTGCATTGACCTGTTTACAACTCTCGCAATAGCTTTAAATACATTGTTATAAATACGTACCGTTAAATTATGAAGATATAGTGTTGTAAAACAAACCTTGTAAAACAATAGTAATAAGTTGTAAAACTTGTTTCTGATTTGAAAAAGAAATTATTATTTCTAGATTTTAACTTTTGTTAAATTGAAAGTGGAGATAATCAATTTTTATCTTAAATTACTCTATTAAACTCTACATACATTAGAGTTGATCGATATCTATTAATACTGACCATAATATAGAATCAATTCACCATGCTATTGCATATCATCACTTAGAAAACGCGTCTGATTTAAAAAAAATATTTTTCTCAAAATAACGCTATAAAACTGAATATATTCATAAATTATAAAGTTTTAGTTCATTAAAAAAACAAACTTCAAATATCGGTTGAAGTAGAAGAAGTAATTCATTATAATATTATTCTAGGATTTTCTTGTGTTTATCTTAAATAACTTAAGTGGGCAGCATATTTATCACGATTGACTATATTTCCGATCTATAGTACGGAGCTTAAAATTAAAAAATTTCAATAAAAATCACATTTGACTTTGCACATCTACAAACTGCACATATTACAAAATTTTTTTACAATAGCAAAGTACAAATATTCATAAAATTGTATTTAGTTATTTGAAAGATAATAAGTAAAAGCAGCTCATTAATCTTTTTTTTTATTTTTTTTTTATTTGCGGCGTAATAATCAGACTATGTATCTTTTAGAGTTATTTTATAATTGTATTATCAGATATTTTCAAACATAACGCTAGCTATTCAATCACTATTTGTGGATATTCTTTTTACGTTGAACTAAATATTTTCTAAAGTTGCAAAAATGTAGACGAGGTTTCCAGAAGTGTATGAAGTTTGACGGCGTATTTTTTTCTTTGTTTTTACTCGTAATGAGCAAAAATTCAAAGAAAAAGAGTTGTGATGGTTCACGAGATCTCACAATATTGTTAAAAGTGAATATTTTGGAGGAAAGAAATTAGAATAGCTATCTGATAAAGTTTGGGTCAAAAAATAGATATGATGGTGAAAGAAGTGGAAGTAGTTCCCACAAGGCCTTAAAAATTCAACAGGTCACAAGTCAACTGGACCTACAAAACATAAATCACCATTTATAAAACATCTGAACCAAGTGGATCAGAAATCACAATTACCAAATTTTCAGGAGAAATATATTGATTCTAAAATGTATAAGTTCTTGTGCCAGTAGACTGATTTATTTATACAATAACTAAGAATATACTATTTCGACATTCCGTGCTCAAAGTATGACTTTGGCGTACACTTAGTTAAAACATGCGGGTAAAGTCAAACTTTGCATACATCGTATCAAAAAATACCGTACGATACATGTATGTTATATTTTTTACGACCCTCGCTCCACTCGAGTGTATAAGTACTACACGAGACAAGAATCTACTTTCCCGCACTTACATTGTAATGTATACTATTTTAGTTATCTTACATGTTATAAAGTTAAATAACTTCATAGACAATAAGCATTTTATGATTGCAAATTGAAGAATTGTTATTTTATTCATCTTTCTAAATGTCTACTTAGATTCTATTGATCTATAAAACGCTTATATTAATCTCACTTCGATTTGCTTAAAAAGCTGAAAATGTGCTTTTATATATATATATATATATATATATATATATATATTTTTTTTTTTTTTTTTAATAGTATTTAGTATGAATTTGTTTATTTATAACTTGGGTAGTGCTTATTTTTATTTTACAAAAATTATGAGAATTTTTATCTGTTATTTAAAAAAAGTTGTAGCACTCCAGCCGCATATAATAAGGTGTTATTTTTTGTATAGAGAGCTAAAAAGAAAACGATAAACATAACATCATGATAACTATAAGAATTCTTAAATGGCTAACTTTCGTAGTTAGTTATTATGATTTATTTATTAACCAATTTTGCTATTACTATGTAGTAAAGTCTTGCACTGGTACCTATACGCAGTAAATATAAGAGAAAATAAAACCGACACAATATAAGTAAATAAGATTAAACTGAAACAATGTACAATATCTAAATTTATGCCAATGTTAGTGGCTCTACCGTGTTTAATACGTTCATTTCCAGTAGATTATGTATATTGTTCTTTAATAAGCTTTTAACAATTGGTTTTTTTTTATTTTTACCGACTGTAAATGTCAGACCTTTCATATTACTGATAAACTGATAAATTATAATAGCAACATAGATTTGATTTCTACTGGTTAATGTTTTATGTGTTTTGTGCATAATTATTTTGTATCTTGTTATTTTTGCATTAGCACTATATTCAACGACCAAATTATTTCGATTTTTCATTACAACTTCCAGTGGAAATTGCTCCTTGATGGATAGTAGAAAAGGGAGATTCTTTAATTGTTTACGTAACATTTGAATTAGTTTGTTCTATATTGTTAATATACCACTTAATTTATTACCATAAGCTTCGTCCCAAGCAATATGCTACAAGTGGTTACACTCAGAAATAATGCACGTAATACATTGTTGTCAATAGCGCCTTAAAATCCACGTTTTGCTAGCTTCAACATTAGATAAACAAAATATTTGGTTTTCTGCGTAATATATTCTGAGTGATGTTTCCCACTTGAGTCTAGAATCACTACCCCCAGATACTATTATGTTTTGACTATTTTGAAGACATTTATCGATAAACGATTTGATGCCATCCAGTCGTTAACCATACTCAGGTAGTTATTCAACTTTGGTTCAAAACTTAACTATAGTTTTGTTCCGATCAAATAATAATAGTGTCACCAGCATAAGACGATATTGTATTTTCCCGCGATATATTAAGTAAATCATTAATGTATATTATGAATATAGCTCAGTGGTTCAAGAATGGTTGCTTGCGGTACGTCAAGTAATATATTGAACGTTTTACTTTCAGCTGCTTGATACTTAACGTATTGTTTTCGATCCGTTAAGTAACTCCTAAACATCTTATTTACAAGCCTCTAATTCCATATCATTCCAGCTTTACAAGTAATACTTCATGGCTGTCAGTGTTAAATACCTTGGCTAGATTCAGGAAAACAGCAATTAACGATCGTGATTAAATATGCAAATCAATTTTTCAAATATTTTAGCAACATTTGAGATTAATGATGTATGTCTGTTAATTAGTTGACAGTGTTTTATCTCCAGATTTGAGTATAGGTACTATTTTTGCTATTTTCAGTGTAGAAGGCATCAAGGTTGCTTTATATATGTGTGCGCACGCGCGCGCGCGTGTGTGTGTGTGTGTGTACAAATGACAAATGTACTCTAAAAGTATACTTATATATACATCCAACATCTTTAGTATTGATTTGTGTAGAACTGCCATCAATGCCGCCTGCTTTACTTTTTAAAGTTTGAATTGTTTTTTATATTTTTATTGTATGGTATATTGGAAATATTACAAGTACATATTGTTTTTAAGTCTCCGAAGCAGATTTGACGTTTGTATGGTATCACTTTTAATTTTTTCTACTAATTTTATATATTGCTGAAAACATCGTTAAATGATTCAGCAATTTCTCCTGGTATTTTGAATATTTACGATTGTTTTTTATTGATTGTACCTTTTTATCTCGTTCGATTTTCTATTTAATTTGCCATTGATATATTTCTATATATTTTTACCGTTATTTTTGGGCCCATTAAATGGGCTATTTCATCTGATTTGGACGTCTTTTATTATTCTATTCAAAATTTTTTTATGTTTTTTGTACTCTTTTGTTAATCATCGATGCCTTACGCCAAATCTCATATAGTTGTTCTTTTTTCTTTACGAGAAATAATGATACCTTTAGTGATCCAAATTTAAACGGGTCTTTTATTTTAGTTCTGCTTGAAATTATTGAAGTTTCTTAAATTATGATGGTTTTAATTATATTGCTTAATAATACTGATAGAAAGATATGTGAGCGTACCCTAATGTATATAGCTAGATTTATAGAAGGGATTTTAAACTTAAGACCATGTAAGCCCAAATGCCGTACTATAGTCACGTAGCTTTATAGTTAGATTATATTTAGAAAGAGTATAATAATGTTTCTGACTAAATATTCTGGTAGCTTGAGGGGCAGCTAAACAGCATAAACTATTTAAAAACTCAATATTAACAATATCAAAAAAGATTCAGATTATTTATTGATAATGCTCACAGAGTCGACATAAAAAGTCAGATCTAGCTAGACTACGACTGTATTTGTAAATTACTAAAATTCAAAGCGAAGCCTATTATCGGTTAAAAATGATAGGCCTCTTACTTTCCGAGTGTGTAGTTCTGCAAAAAATAAGGATATAGAAAAAATAGCGTTAAAGCTTTTCGTTTTGCGCGTCAATTAGTTTGTCAGCGGTGAGACTAACTTAATTAGTAAAGTTATAACATCGATTAGAAGCAAAAAAACACGGAATTTTGAGCTACTTTTTATGAGGGCAACTTCAAAGACCTGCCCTTCTATCAAAAATGAATAGAATATCGCGAAACAAATTCAGCGTGTAATTTGAAGTTTTCTCAATGCAATTGATAAATAATTATGAAAAATTATTAATTAATTTATTTAGAAAGTCTAATCTTAAAAAAAAATTCTCTTTTCAATGGCTTATTCGATTGAATTTGGACTTGGTATAAATTATTAAGTAATGATTAAACATTATGATTTTCAATGATCTTGTGAATAAATTTTTTAAGCATTTAAAGGCGAACCTGCTAAAGTTTTCAATTAATTTCAATCGAAGTCTTGCTTTCTACGTTTGAGTTGTTATATAAACACAAAATAAGTTCGAGTGCAACGTAATACCAACAGTAGCTTATTTCTTTCGTTAGTAATCATTCGAAATACTTTCTTTGAAGAAATAGTGTGGTGCGAATGCAGTTACGTGTATGACATAAAAAATGTAACTTTTCGTTAAGCAATTATTATAGTGTAAATTTGATTAAATCACTAGATTGTTATGAAATCAAAATAGCTGTTAATAAGTTATATGGAAAATATTCTAAAATATTGTACAAATACTGTCCGATATTAAAATGTTATAAAATTACGGTAGTTCATAATAGATTTACATGAAAATGGACTATGTAAAATTTAATATTACGTTGGGCTACACCAAATTAAAAAAAATAAAGAATCAAAGTTGGCAAAAACGCGTTTTTTGATTTTGCAAACCATGGTATTAATCTTCGATGAAAAAATTTTAAATACGAATTCTAAAAAATTGAGAAAGCTACAATTTGAGTCATTGTACGATGATGTTCGTTTATTGGTTATTGTAACAAGCACCAATAAACTTTGAAAATGGTCAAACCACATATCAAATATTTACTGTAAAAATAATATTTTTTTCATTCGTATTGCTCTTAAGAGAAAGTTATTATGATTAAAAAAAATGTTTCCTTATATTTTTCAAAATATTAATTAGTTGTAGATATATTCGTATTAGTTATGTAAAAAATGCTAATACTATGTGGCTTTAATTTTTTTTCGAGGTTGACATCTTTCCTCGGCTTACCGATCAACTATGCGCTTCTTCTGCGGTACCTAATAATGGTATCCATTTTGATACATAAGAGTGACAGCATGTTGGTCAGTAACATCTCAAACGTTTGAGAGATTCTATCAAATACTTATTATCTTAAACGAATTTGAATTTACTAAAGTTTAGGGTGTCATTTAAAATAAACATTTAAAAAAATAGAAATTGTTTGATATTCTAAAAAATTACAGTATGTAAAATGCGAGAAAGCGAGAATGTATAGTGTCATTGATAACAAAATGAAATTACCTGTTTATGAAGTTGGCATATAATTAAGTAGTCTTCGCTATATATTGTTCCTCACCCATGATTTCTTTCTCATTTTCTTTCAGGCCCTCGCCACATATGCGCATACGCGCGCGTACGAGGGCGTACAAACGCGTACAAATCGCTAAAAATTTTGATAGTGCCAACAGAAAGTTACTACTATTCCTCG
Source organism: Phymastichus coffea (assembly GCF_024137745.1). Classification (NCBI taxonomy): domain Eukaryota; kingdom Metazoa; phylum Arthropoda; class Insecta; order Hymenoptera; family Eulophidae; genus Phymastichus; species Phymastichus coffea. The sequence goes on from NW_026706814.1 coordinate 13,114,222, forward strand.
CATGCCCCAAACGAACACACTTACTCCCGGAACAAACGTATCATAACGCTATGATAACGCTAAGGTTATGATACGTTTGTCCCGGGAGTAAATGTGTTCGTTTGGGGCATGCGTGGAATAGTAGTAACTTTCTGTTGTTGGCACTATCAAAATTTTAGCGATTTGTACGCGTTTGTACGCCCTCGTACGCGCGCGTATGTGGCGAGGGTCTCATAATCATAATTTCCTGTGGTAATTCGTTATTAACCCAGATTCATTACACTGAAATAAGCAACGAGGCGTGTGGTGGATATCTAGTCGATAGCTTTTCGATTAAATACTACAAGGGGATCAGCCGGTGAATAGTAAAAATTAACGTTTTCTTTGTGAGTATATAAAATTCGTCCTAATGAAGATATTGTCATGAAACCTTCTATGTCTTGTAGGACTTGGTATAAACTTTCATTTTTTTGCTTGTAAGTTCCAAAATCTTATTTATCGGCCCTAGAATGTTTCTTGAATCGTAATATTTTATTTGTTGAAAAAATTGACTTTACCACGTCTTTAATTCTGAACGTTAGAATGAATGAAAATCATTTTGGCAGAGTTCGTTGTTAATGTTAGGACCTGTGCTATAAAATGAGTGGAATTGATTTTCAAAAAAAATATTTTTTTATATTTTTTGACCAGCTTTTTGAATTTTATTAAGAAAAAACAATTCATAATTTAGGGAGAACAAGTTGACAAACGTGTTTTATGCCCATCAACGAATAGTTCTACCTGCTCTTTCACGAGCATGTTATGGTAAATTTTCAGTTAAATTCTTTTATCATTCAATTTTAAGTGTAAATGTTTGCGAATAATTTCGATATCTAAATATAGTTTATCATTATACTACTCAGATGAAGAACTAAATGAAAAAGTGTATTTTAATTCAGACGCATATCTGATGCATTGAGATGAACTTCAATTAGTTGATACATACGTATGATCTACTTTTCTAATTAATTTTTTAGATTCAAACTTTGTTAGACACTAGTTAGACAATTTTAGTGTTATTTTTGAATTTCAAATATTTAATCTATTCTACAAGTATATATTATAATATAAAACATTGTAGAGTGCGATGTGTATGGCGAGGTGTGTCATTGTATAATACCGAAAATGTCAAACAGCATGTAGCCATAAACTGATTCATATTATATATTTATGTGAAAATCTTTGTTTTTTAAATAAAAGTGTCATAGACAGAATTTCTTTATTTACTGAAGAACAAAAGAGAATAAATGCAGCACCCATGTTGACAAACGCGCTTACTCGCCGGCATCGAGCTCCTTTATAGTAATGCCGCGTTTTTGTTTATACGTATCATTTTGTGTCCCTAGATTATAACAGTCGAAGTTTTTTAGTAGATAAAAGTTGAAAGAACTTTATTGCAGTGTACGAATCTATCATATTTTATAGGTTATTTTCTTATTTCAAAATACTAACGACGGTATTCACGAAATATCTTGTAGATTTTGTAGATAAAACTTAATTAGATTTTTCTTAACTGTTCGTTTGTTTCGGAACGGTCGAGATATATAAAAATAGCTACTATTGTCTTATTTTATGGTATTTGAGATACAGAAAGTAAGAATTTTAGAAATGTCGGCAAATATAGACAATGACGATTATATTTTGCAAGAAATACGCATGAAAGTAGTACATCTCTCCATTTTTTACAAATTATTATTTTTGTCTGGTAAATAATTTATCTTATGTTTATTTTTAAGTATGCAGAAGACTTTGAAGAAATATTAGAATGCCCAGTATGCTTAGAAATACCAAATGGTGAAGTATCCATGTGTATCACTGGTCACCACTTGTGTTGCAAGTGCAAAGATTTACTTTTAGCAATTGGAAGCAATTGTCCTATTTGCGAAGCTACTTTTAGTACCAGCAGAAATTTCACAGTTGAAAAATTGTGTCAGAAATTTGAAGACATAAGAGTAAGCTGTAAATTATTCCTCCTAGATCTAGTTTTTAATATAAATGAAAAGAATTATAAAGAATATAACTTTTTTTATAGAGTTCTATTTTAGATCCAAGACATTCTTCTAACCGAAAAGTTATAAAAAACAAAACATCTGTATATGTCCAAACAGATGAAATTTTAAGTAACAAAAATATTTTGACTGAAAACAATAATATGGATTCTAAGGAAAAAGATTCTTTGATTATTAACACAAATAATAACATGACAACTTTATCATAAGTGCTTTCAAAATACAGGAGATGTAGTATGGTAATGTAATAAACATTTTTAAATTATGACAAATAATTATACAGTAAACTCTCCATTTTTTATTAAGTAAATTAAATTTGATTAATTTTGTAAGAGTGACCTAAAGAAATATTACTCCACAATTCTTCATAATATTTTGCTGATAACATTTTTTGTCTTTTTAGATTTTTAAAAGAATGATATGAAATAGATGGTTGCACAAATAAAATTAAGAATTTGGACCATACATTTTTGGTCAGTGATCAATATTCCATTGTATAGATAAGAGAAAGAGATTTCTAATTTTTAAATTATCCATTTCAATTATTCAAGTTTAAAACTGTAAAAATGTAAAATGGTATGTAATGTTATAAATGTAAAAAATTGTGTTTTATATTTGCATTAGTTTTTATATAAAATTCCTGTAATTCTATTTTATGTAATTTCATGATCATTCTTAAGAACTTTAATTTTGTAATTATGTTGATAAAATGCTATTACAAAATTAGAGAAAAATAAGTAGCAGTAAAATAACATTATTATAGAAATATTATTGAAAAAAAAGTGTATAATAATTTTGTGTTATATAAATATGTTACTATGATGCAAAATAATTTATTGTTTAACATATAAACGTAAACCAACTATAATAAAAGTATGAATTCAAGTTAAAGAAGAGATGCAGACATTTGATGTACAGCTTAATGAAATTGTAACTAAATCACTTATTTATTAGTTTGAAAAATTGCCTACTAAATCTACCTACAATTAACCTCAAAATTATTCGACCGAACTTCAAATTGATATTGAAGCCAATTCAAATTTCGCCAGTTGTGGCGCGAGTGGATACCACGTGATACAGAAGCTCGGCTTGGCTTGGCTTTTCTATAGAGAGGAGGATCGAGGTGGCATCTTTTTGTATAGCTCTGCACTCTCTTGGCGCGGGAAGTGATGAACCGTTGTGAGTTGCGAGCTCTTTTGCGTGCTTCGTTCAAAAGACTTCGTGTCATGTGCCTTCGTGTTATACCGCATGAAAAAATAAGCTTGTGTATGTAAATGCACTAGTGGCGGCCTCAAAGTACATACATACATATTTTACATATATACGTGTGCTAGCGTGAGAGACAGACTCAAGAAATAGAGAGAAAGAGTGCGTGCGTGTGTTCGTGTGCGCGTGCTATTCCGCGGAAGAAGGTTTTGGACTTCGGATAGAGAGACAGAGTCCGCGGTTTCTGGTGGTGTGTCTTCGAGATCTCAGGACGCGCGCCAGCCGCAGCAGAAAGTGCCACCATGGATCCACGTAAATTGACTGATCTGCTCAGGGCGACGATTGACCCAAGCCAACAAAAACAGGCTGAAGAACAGCTCAACCAGGTACTCGTTCCGTCGATCATAACCCACACGTTCTCAGTTCGCCTAGAGAAAAACGTGCTCGCCAGCCATGCGGACACGACAAGTGCCTGGCTTCTTCGCGTATACTCGCGATCTTGACCTTCGTTTTTCGAGATTCGTGTCCTCGTTGATCACGTTCCGCGAGTTCGACTTTTTTCATGCTACTCCAACAAATTTTCTTTTCATTCGTGTAAAAACCTAGCTGTACTGGTGATTCGTCTTTCTTACGTTAATTTTCAATTTTAGATCCACAAGATCATTGGCTTTGCTCCAGGCTTGCTACAAGTGATTATGTCCAATGAAGTTGAGATGCCTGTGAGACAAGCAGGTAAATTAAACTTCATTTCAGTCCCTATCTCAAAGTGGCATTTCTTTATAGCTGTCATATAACTGGCTCCATTCTAGGTGCTATCTACTTGAAAAATTTTATCATCTCTAATTGGGCTGATCGAGAAGCTGAAAATGCAGCTGTGCCGTTTAGCATTCATGAACAGGACAGAGCGATGATTCGTGATGCCATTGTCGATGCATGTGTTCACGCTCCTGAATTAATTCGGTAGATCAATAGAAACATATTTGCCAATTTTTTAAATTTGAATCTGATTTTTAATTTTTTTTATTATTTTCCATATGTATAGAGTTCAGTTAGCTGTATGTATCAGCAATATTGTAAAACATGACTTCCCTGGGAGGTGGACACAAATTGTTGATAAAATCACTATATATCTTCAAAATCCTGATGCTTCTTGTTGGCCTGGTGTTTTATTAGCTCTATATCAATTTGTAAAAAACTTTGAGTAGGTTTCAATGGTTTTCATAGAATTTTAATTACTTTATTTTAGTTTATACAATGACCAATCCACTTTAATCTACAGATACAAAAAAGCAGAAGAAAGAGGACCACTTCATGAGGCTATGAATCTTTTATTACCCATGATTCACCAACTGATATTGAGGCTTTTACCTGATCCATCTGAACAATCTGTTCTTCTACAAAAGCAAATACTTAAAATATTTTTTGCTTTAACTCAGTACACTTTACCTCTTGATCTTATTTCTAAACCACTTTTTACTCAATGGATGGACGTCGTACGACAGGTAGCTGATAGACCTGTTCCACCAGAGACTAATGATCCTGATCTTGACGATGAAGAACGATCAGAACTACCATGGTGGAAGTGTAAAAAATGGGCACTTCATATATTGCAAAGAATGTTTGAAAGGTATACGGTAGTTCAATGAAGTGAAAATGTATATCATTGCTGATTGCAAATTTTACTGAAAAAATTATTAATTTGCAGATATGGCAGTCCTGGCTCTGTAAGCAAAGAATATAAGGAGTTTGCAGAATGGTATTTGCAAACATTTAGTGGAGGCATACTTGAAGTTTTACTTAAAATTTTGGACCAGTATCGCAGAAAATGTTACATTTCACCACGTGTTCTACAGCAGTCTATCAATTATATCGATCAAGGGTAATTTTATTTTATCTATTATTTCAAAAATGATTTACGTGAAAATATTTTTACAAAAAGAATTTCATTACAGAGTTCGTCACGCATATTCCTGGAAATTTTTAAAACCTCACATGTTTGAAATAATTAGAGACGTTCTATTTCCAATTTTGTCTTATTCAGCAGCTGATGAAGAACTGTGGAACTCTGATCCCTACGAATATATACGAGTTAAATTTGGTATATTACACATTTAAACAAAATAGATTTGTTTTTATTATAAAATTTTATATAATAACGAGTTGTTTTTATTTAACAGATATTTTTGAAGATTTTGTATCACCTGTAACTGCTGCTCAAACTTTATTGCATTCAGCTTGTAAAAAACGAAAAGATATGTTGCAGAAGACAATGCAATTTTGTGTTGAAGTTTTAACAAGTCAAAATACTGATCCAAGACAGAAAGATGGAGCTTTACATATGGTAAAGTTAATTTAGTGTGTGATTTTATGTTGTATAAAACAAAAATATTAATTTGAATATATTTACAAAGATTGGAACATTGGCTGATGTTTTGTTGAAAAAGAATATTTACAAAGAACAAATGGATAAAATGTTGTTACAATATGTATTCCCTGAATTCAATAGCCCTCATGGCCACATGAGAACTAGGGTATGTAAATGGAATCGGAAAGTATTTTTAAATTTGTAATAAGAAATTGTTTAATACAATGTTCATTTTACAGGCTTGCTGGGTGTTGCACTACTTTGCTGGAATAAAGTTCAAGCAGGACAACATTTTAATTGAAGCAGTCAAGCTTACCACAACCGCTCTTTTAAATGATGCAGAACTCCCTGTCAAAGTCGAGGCGGCAATTGCTTTGCAAAGTTTACTCCAAAATCAAGAGAAGGCACAAAAGATCATTGAGCCTTGGATTAAGCCAATCACATTGGAGCTTTTGAATATCATTAGACTGACTGAAAATGATGATCTGACAACAGTCATGCAAAAAATTGTATGCTGTTATCCCGAACAGCTTACCCCAATTGCTGTTGAGATGTGTCAGCATTTAGCTTCCACTTTCAGTCAGGTCTTAGAAACTGACGAAGGTAGCGATGAAAAGGCTATTACAGCAATGGGTTTGTTGAATACTATCGAAACTCTACTCTCTGTAATGGAGGATCAGCCAGGAATAATGGATCAATTGCAACCAATAGTTTTACAAGTTATTGCTCACATATTTAATCACAGTGTCTTGGGTAAGTCGCAGTTAATAATCGAATTAATTGAACAATAAATATATTCATTTGTTATTTTGTGTTATTTCAGAATTTTATGAAGAGGCTTTATCGCTTGTGTATGATTTGACAGGCAAAAGGATATCACAAGACATGTGGAAAGTTTTAGAGTTAATGTATGAACTTTTCCAAAAAGATGGCTTTGATTATTTTACCGATATGATGCCAGCTCTACATAATTATATTACTGTAGACACACCCGCGTTCTTATCTAATGAAAATCACATCTTAGCAATGTTCAATATGTGTAAAGCTGTTCTCATAGGTGACGCTGGCGAAGATCCTGAGTGTCACGCCGCTAAACTTCTCGAAGTTATCATTCTTCAATGTAAAGGACACATTGATAATTGTATACCACCTCTCATACAGTTAGTGTTAGAACGTTTGACAAGGGAGGTAAAAACTTCCGAACTTAGGACAATGTGTCTACAAGTAGTCATAGCAGCTTTATACTACAATCCAACATTGTGTCTCGAAACTATGGATAGACTCCAGGGCACTTTAGGACAGTCAACTGATCCAATTGCTTCGCATTTTATTAAGCAGTGGATTCATGATACAGACTGCTTCCTTGGGTACATATCAAACAATTGATCAAACTTTAATTTTTCAATTTGAACTATGATTACCAATTTTAACTTGCAGGCTTCATGATCGAAAACTTTGTGTTTTTGGTTTGTGCACGCTCATAAGTATGGGTCCAGCAAGACCAGCAGCAGTTAATGAGTGTGCACAACAAATAATCCCATCCTTAATTCTTCTCTTTGATGGTCTCAAGAGAGCATATGCCGCCAAAGTAGCAGTCAGTGAAGATGAAGACAACGATGAAGAAGAAAGTGATCTTGAAGAAGGTAAGAAAATTTTTAAATACATCTAAAAATTTGAGTCCATTTCATATTTACAGTAAATCATTCTTGTTTATTTTTGAAGTTCTCTCATCGGATGAGGATGAGATTGATGACGCTAGTCAAGATTATTTGGAAAGACTAGAAGAAAAGGTGCTGAAATCTCAACAAGGTCATATGTTTTCTGTCGTGAATTCAGCGCAACAGCCTGGGCAAGGTGAGCATAGATCAGATGATGATGATGATGAAGATTCTGAGTATGAAGCCAATGAAGAAACGGCTCTGGAAAGTTACGTTACTCCTCTTGATTCAGAAGATACGAATCAAGATGAATACATTGTTTTCAAAGAAGTCATGCAGAGTAAGCATTTTTTTAAAGCTATTTATAAAAAATTTTTATTAAATACCGAAAATTAGTTACCAATGATATAATAATATTGCAGATATTGAGAGGACAGAAACACCGTGGTATAATGCACTTACGAGTCATTTGACACAAGAACAACAAGCATCTTTAGCAGATATTATTTTGTTGGCTGATCAACGTAAAGCAGCTTTGGAGAGCAAGCGAATTGAGCAGAGTGGAGGCAAGTATTATTGCTGAATCCTATTGATGTTTAGGCTTGCTAAGTGTATTCACTTTGAATTAATGAATACGTATCACTGTATTATAGGTTATGCTTTCACATCGCAGACTGTACCTACTACCTTTAATTTCGGTGGAAAACCTGCATTCGGTCGGTAAAAAACTATAAACGTTTATAATGTAATGTAATTAAAAAAAATTGTAAGGTATGCGAATCGAATGTTCGTAGCACGCGATTGCAAATTGACGACCTCCAAAACAGTAATGCATTTCCTACTTACTATTTTTCTGTAAATTAAATGTACATTAGTAAGGTGATCGGACGAATTTGTATACATACATAGAAAATCATGTCGACATTTTAATCCAAATACGTGGCTCTTGCACTGTCGATTGGTCATATCGACCAGTACCAAATAAACTTCCATCGCTAGGCGATGCTATGTAACCAGTTACATAAAGTTAAATAGCAAATATTTGGACTCTAAAGCCATAATTTATCGCGGATAGTGAAATAAAAAGCAAGGCGTGTGATGATCTTTGGCCAAGTTAAATTTCTAATAAACTTTGCCCCGCATCGTTGAATCAGACTTTAAAAATAGACAACGAAGATCATCTTTGAATTAATTGGGGCTTTTACTATGCAATGTTCTAGTGATGTTTTTACTGCAACTCTTAAGGAGAAAATGAATAAACACTGAACTTTCTCTATATTTGTTAAAAAAATGGTAAATAAGGAATATGTTAAATTGTTGATGTAAAATATATTCAAACTTAATTTTTTAAAAGCAACTAACAATATTTTTTTTTATATATATAAAGCCTCCTCCATAAACAGGTGTAATTTGTGCAAGAAATTTTCTCAATCTGCGATAATTATAATCAGTAGGTAGGATCAGAATGCTCGATATAGTTACTGTCTAGTTGATACTTTAATAATCAATATCGCTATTGCTGAAAACCTGCACAATACTTAGTCCTTCCATAATCAATAATGAATTTTATATTATAACAAAGATTGCTTTTGACTGGTTCTCTTATTTTTTCTATTGGGAAAAGGATGCAGTGCAGTTTCAATAAATTTATTTTTCTGAAAAATGTTTTACAGTAGTATAAATTTCGCACTGCTCCTTCTTCCAAAGGTGCATAAAAAGATGTGTTAAATACATAAATTAATAAAGATAATAAGTGTGTATATGTTTGAAAAAAATGAATCAGTGGCAGTATATGTACAAGTGAGTATTCTATGCTGTGATTGTAAAATAGAAATCTCTTTGTACTAATAATTTCTTACACAAATGTTGATAGCTGAGAATCTGAACTCGTTTTTTATTAGCGTGATCGCTGTGAGTGTAAAATTACCTATACGTGCTCTTTTTGCTTTTCGCAAAAAATTAAATACAAAATCAAACACTGGTTGAAAAGGTTGAGTCAATAAAATTTTTTTTACACTGTAGAAAAACTTATTAGTGAACTTTAAAAGTGCCTTGAAAGGAATTTGAAGCTGGAACTTTATTAAAAGATTAGTGTTTCCTACTGTACATTGGACCGAGGTTGGGACACTTCTCTAGTTTGTAAGTCCCAAAAAATAAGTAATAAAATAACAACATAACATTTTTGAATACTGAGAAATAGTTAGAACAAAATGATGTTTTCTTAATTTTTTCACAAGCAAAAATCGGAATCGGGAAGAAGTTCTTGTTTACACGCGCCATTTTTGTAATAATTATGAATAATATCAAGATTTGTTTGAGTTTATCAAATGTTGATCTGGAGATGCAAACTGGAGGTAAGATAAAATATGGCCATAGTGATGCTTCGATATAAAAACCGAAGTTTTTAAAAACTCCTTTGATATTATGATTATTATTAAAATTATTATTAAATTAAATTGATACACAATTATAAATATTTTTCATTTTATTTCGTATTGTTTCCAAATCCCATGTTACTTTTAGAAATAATTAAAACGTTATTTAGTGGTAAACATTTCTTTTTTATTTTATCTGGTTAGAATGATAATTCTACATGTTTCATGAGTATGAGTTAGATTTATGCAGAACATTTCACTTAAAGGCAGAAGAAATACAAGACTTTCATACAATAGCATTAAGAAGTGAAAATAAGTTTATTTAAATATAAATTTAGGAAAGATGTTAATGTTTACTGCCTTTATAAATAAATTAGTTTATTGAAAAATAATATTGCTTAATTTTAACTGAACGAAAATTGCAACACATGGTATTCACTCCATAAGTTATAAACAAATCCGCACATATAACCATATGTATGACAATGTAAATCCTTTATTAATTCTGCAAATCTTATTGAAAAAAACATGTTTTTGTTATTGTACGCGATCAAGGGAATACCAATATAAATGATCTAATAGGGTGACTGGCCTAGTGAGAATTAAATCAAGGTAAAAGAACTTTTATAGAACAAAAAAATAAACTCTGAGACAAATAAATAGGATTAAGTATCGTAAAAACGGTTTACATGCTCCAAAAAGTACAAAACCCTAGCAGATGGATGGTTAATCTCAAACTAAAATTTGTTTGGCTTGTGTACATTTATTTTACAATAGAAAGAACTAAGTTGTATACTTTTGCAAGCATTATTTTCATAAAATATTAAACTCAAGCCGTTTTCCGACTTATTCATTCCACTACTGACTACTGATATTCGTGTCTCTATTAGACCAGTCATCTTCGAAATTCTTTTAATCTGTTTTCAAATTGCGAATGATTGAAATTACTTAAGCTATTCAAGCGAACTTCATGTACATCGTTTCTACGTCTGTCGTTTCCTCCGCATCACTCTTACAATAATCTACACGAGGGCTCGGCCACAATTTACGTAGTTTAATTAAAGTACTATATATAATTTAGATGATACAGTGAATTTATTATTAGCCAAAAGCATAAAATACTTGATGAATTAGATGTTTGGAGGCTTGGCAAGACGTAAAGAACGTAAGTATGTAAAAAGTGGACACACAGGCAACAGCGAATATACTACGCCGTCCTGCATTTCTCCAATATTTCATTATTTTCCCTCTGATCGTGAGTCTTTGTGATGGCGCGCATATTTTCGGCAATAAGGGAACAGTATATCACTTGAGACACCGCTGAAAATAAATTGCTCCCACGTAACCACCCCTCATTGCTTTGCCTACGTTTTGTTCGAATACCCGACGATTATTTTGTAATACTTCAGCAGCATCTTTATTCAAAGGATCCTCTGGATTTGGTTCCTAAAACAAAAGAAAAATTGTTAATATCAGTATTTTTAGATAAAGCACTGAACTCTAAATATTATTTACAGATATTTAAAAATTCTATTACAGGATTAAGAAATGGAGTTCAATTTTTCCCAAAACATGAAAGTATTTTTAAATATAGTTTTCAAAATTTTACAAAAGAACATATATTTATATATTGTTGAAAAGTAACATTTTTTTTGTTGTTTAATGCTTGACTAGTTTCAAAATTATCATTTGAAATATTTATAGAATTATTTTGTATTAATATATATATATCACTAATTTTCTTTTGTCTTAAAGATTAATAACAACTGTTAAATCATTTTGTAAATAAAACTTATAATACAGTATCCTTAAATGTTAAATTTAGATGAAGGTATATACTTATGAGTTAACAGTTTACAAGTTTCATCAACGTCACTTGTAACTTTGTTTATAATTATTGATAATAATAGACATCCATATTTTGAGATAATCTTACCAAAAACAGGTACTGTAATCCATAAACAATTGAGTTAATAGTAAGAACTGGTTTCCAGTCTTCCCTTAAAATATTTAGGCATACATTGCCATCTAAGTCAATATTTGGATGATAGACTTGAGTTTCACACTTAACCTTAGGTGGTTCGTGTGGATAATTTGGTCCAACCTTAAAACTAAATGTGAATTTTCCGTTTTTGTAAAATCCCTACAAAGATAAAGCTACCTTCAATTAATTGTACTTGTACAAGAAATATTTAACAAATTAAAACTAACCTCATCTGGACAGATAACAAGTTTAAAGTTTAACAGATCATCCGGGTCTGGAAACTCTGTGTTGCATGTTTTTGGTAAATTCAATTCAGTGATATCTATAATCAAATAACAAAGATCTTTGTAAACATAGTTTTTATTTTTTTATTTGCAGACATCATAAGGAGTAAAGTTAACAAGTATGGTGCAATGAACAGGTTTGACACAACAAAATGTTTAGAAGAATTATACAATATTTTACCTTTTTGAATTCTAAGTTGAGCAGCAGATGCTTTCTTTTGTGATCCGGCTTTAGGAGATTCTCCATTCTTACCAGCATTTTTTAAGGAGAATAATTTAATCATGGTAGGACTATAATCGTGTACTTTACGAAGGCATATAAATATTCAATATGCGGAACACGAAGTTGAACTGATAATTAGTTGATCACACAAATAAATTTCTGAATTTCTTTTGAAAAATGAATAAGTTGCACTTGTAATACTAACAATCACAGTCGTCAATGTTCACTAATAGTGAAATACCAAACGGATCTTGGATCAGGAAAGATGAGTTTGGACAACGAAATGAGGGAAAATTGAGTTCAGTAACGATGGAAAGAGAAAAAGAAAGGGATAGAGACAGAAGAAGAAAAAGAGAGAAGAAGAAATGTATTGTGTGAGATCACAAATGAGCAGTTAGTTAAAGTCGAAGTGAGTATCTTTGAGAAACGGCTGTGATAGGAACAGTACAGAACGTGCGACAGCAGATTTCGAGGAATAAGTAACTCGTGTTAGTTGTATTGGTGTCCGTGGCCTATGTGGATCAGCGCGCGCACATGCAAACAATCTGTTCCGATTTCTTATTTTAAGTTAAGCATTGCGCATGCGATGCGTAGCGGGTGATACGCAGTATACGCAATTTTGCTTTGAATGTTATTCTTTTGTATTTTGGAGTTTTTATTAAATACCAATGTTTCATAAGTTCATAAGGTCCATGTCTATAAAGTTCTATAACATTTTCGAAATCCACATTATCTGTCACATTAGAAATATAATATAAAATCATTGCAATATTCGGATTTATAGAAACTCTCTAAACGACGTTTATAACATGATTTTAACTATATTTGACAGAAATTCGAAATTAAATACACTAAATAAATTATTAATCGTTAGGTAGATAGGCCCTAGTGCTAGTAACCGTTTATAAAATAAAGACGATTTCACGATACATTGGATCTCGACTTTTTCATTCATTAAATTTATAACATTTTACAATATCAATAGTCAAGCATTATTGCAAAACGCAAACTAGTGTTGGATCAAGATGGCCTATTACTGGTGAAATATCGTTTTATTCTCGATTTCAATTATTTTATTCTATACCGAGTACAATTAAAAATAAAATTGTAAAAAATTAGATTAGATTAGATAGATAAAATATTTTTTCTATGATTTTTCATTTTTTTTTAAATTTTTTGTATTAGTTTAAACTAAATATCTTTAATTTATTCTCATAACATAAAATCTCGTATATCTATATTGGAATTTCAAGTATATTGATTTGTGACTGTTCATAAAAGCTATAAAGTGACAGCACCTTTATATACAAATATCTTTTTAAGTTCACAAAATAACATACACAACAATTTTTCATGAAAGTACTAGTCTCGATAAATTTATAGAACTATTTTATTTGTTTCAAATTAAATAAAATCCAGTTTTAATTACGCATATTTAACAGAGCTCGATAATTCTAATTCAGATTACGCGATGTACATTTTTTCTAAAATAAAAATAATCATGAAGTATCTGAATTTTCACAAAATTTTGTAAAAGGTTCAATGCCCATGGACCAGGTGATTTTTTCGTTTGTAATTACGGTGACTTCTGGATTGCCGTTGTAAGTATTGGAAGTACTCAGTAATCCACCAAAGCTTGTATGAATATTATCTATGAATCGAATTATATAATAATAAATTTTATTAAGTGATTGAAAAAAACAACGTCATCTATACTATACCTAAATTCCATTTCAAGCCTGTGGTGCGGATATCACTAGTAGACGTACCAAAAGGTATAAGAGAGCACCAAGTTTGACGAGCTATCAGCGCATCGGGAATATGTATTTTATGTTTACCTGGTTTTAAAACCCATGTCATAGAATTACTGGAAATTTGTATCACCTGTACACGTATTTTTTTTATTTATCAGAGCTGCTTGATAGAACAATTTTGAAACAAAATTTTTTCGTCTTGTAAGTTCATTTTTTATAAACAAACCTTTTGATTTAAAAAAACGATTTTAATTTTCATTAATTGCTACAATATACCTGTATGTGTGGATTCAAGATACTATCAGTCTTGTAAAGTGTGTTGATATTACTTATGATGTGATCAAATCGACCAGACGTGTCAACAAAAACGTAAATATGATCCAACTGTAAAATAAAAACTGTAGATATAAATTTCACATGTAAAACAATTTTCAATCTGAGTGTTGAAATTACATGAATATTATTTTTAGTAATATATAGGTGCAATTGCATAAGGGCTTTTGTAAAATCTGTGTCGGACTGGTCCGGCGTATGCAAAACGATAGCATCAGTTTTTTCCATCTGCTTCAAAAGCTCCGGACAAATACTGTCCATGTCACCTATATAAACAATTTGAGTTGACTTGTACTTAATAAAAACGTCAGATTCCAGTTTCATTCCATGAAATTTCATCGGATTTTTTGAATGAATTCAATTCTTTGTAAAAATATAGAATGTAAAAAATGAATACACGCCTGTCACAAGTGTTGGAACATAATCCTTGCATTTTCCTCTAAATAGACTGTTCTTTTGTTGTTCTCCTAGATAATTTATCCAATGATTTGTTCCACCATCAACTGTTACCGTTACTTGTGCTGAAATCAATGTTTTTCGATAGAGAATTGGTTCAAATAGTAATCGATAATACATTTTTTACATGTGGTAAAATTTGTCAAATTTCTTTCTATAAAAGGGATAAAAAATAATGCAAGGTTTTTAATTACACAATTGTTTTTTTTTTCATTCGCTTGATATTTCCATTTTCTAAAACTTAACGAGTGAGGTCGTATAAAACATGTCGCGCTTCTATATGCTATCGTCACGTTTGTTAATACTATAGTAATAGTAAATAAGATAAATACTAATCACTGAATTCAATTCAAGATGTGTTAAGAGATGCGATAAATTGATAGTACCAGGCAGTAAATATTACCTTTTTTCCATAGAGGAAGTACAATGTCATAACCTAAGTTTATCGGATTGTTTAGAATAATCACTGCATGATTGAATTGGGCTGGGCAGCAAAATATGTTCAACGGATTCCACACTTCAAATTTTAATTCATTATGGTTTTGCATCACAAATGTTGCACCTCTCATTCCATTATTATAAAATACAAACTCAAATAGTTGAGACACGTTATAGGTTAGAAATTTAATGAATCAATAATCTTAAGTTATCACAGTTCGGTCAAAGAAAACGTTAATACTTTGATACTGAGATAACAAATGGCAATCGTCAACTTATTGTTGACTTATTGTGAAAATAATCAAGTATTGATTGTCAAGGAATTGTAAAATGTAAACACCCTTGTAAACTGAAGAATGTTCGAAAATACGTACGTTTCTAAATAATGTACACATACAACATATAGCAACCATAGACATATAAAGGATAGACTGCTGATATCAGGTTATGAAATTGTCCGCGAGAGTGAGAGAGATAGCAACAAATAGCAGGAAACTTCTGTTTCTTTCTAGTCGACGCTTATTGGCTGTTGCCGTGCATACGCCTACGCGTTCTTTGACTAGCGAGGTCAACGCATGCGTTTTGGCATATCGGAGTCTCAGCTTTAAGAGACCCACCGCCATCTAATAAAGTAAAAGTAAAGTAAAAGTTCTTTGACTAGCGAATTTGAACTAAGATTCATAATAAAAATTAATTAATTTTATCAATATACCAAAAATCAATTTTACTGTTTTCTAAATAAAGGTAAGTGCTATAAATATAAGAAAATCACTTGAATTCCTGTACATTATTTTATTGTTCACATGCTAAACAATAACAATTACTGTTTTAATTCTTTACAATATCACAGGGGGCCTATTCTGAAAAAAAATTTTAGCACGGGGCCTATTCTGAAAAAAAATTTTAGCACATGTCATAAGCATTTATCACATCTAAAGTGATTAATTCTGTGGTAAACTGAAGTGACAAACTGATTTACCACAAAATTTTTTTTCAGAATAGGCCCCCAGGCAGCCATTTGAATCTTCTATATAGTTGAGTGTCGAAATTATTATTCAAATCAGATATTGTCAAATTATTCTCGTCCTTCATTCTTACAAGAGAATTACTCTTTACATGGTGATTATCTAAATTTTTCTTTTAAAAAGGTAAACAGTACAAACACAGACACAGGCACACACACACACAGTTTCACATATAAATTTAAAAAGATATATTCAGAGAATACTAGAAGTTTTTAGATTACTGTCCTTCAAATTTCGTGAAATTATTATTTCTTTTTCTTATTCGAACTTTAATATCAAGCATGGGTGTTGCTTCATATGCAATCTTGTTTGAAAATATTGATTCAAAACTAATTTTACTAGTTGATTGTGATGGCCGCTCAATGGTTCTTCTTCAAGTACGTGTTCGTATTTTAAAAACAATGAGTTCATAGGAAGCGCGCGAAGAGTTTGTATTATTAATTTTTCTTTTAAATATTTTGGAGATAACGAGGCTTGAGTTCGTAATACTTTCTCGGCAATCTTATTGATCAAAATTACGTCTTTAGAAGCCGACACTAATTTTCCATAAACTTTTCGGCGTTGAAGAACAGAAATAGCTTCCTCATGAGTCTCTGTTTTCAAACTTTTTCAAACACAAACCGCATTTTACTTTATTTTCAATCATTTTTACAACATCTTCACTGACATATGCTATTATTTCAGATGCGTATTCGCTTAAATGTATTTCTGATAAAGATTTTAAGGCCCTCGCCACATATTGCGCATACGCGCGCGTACGAGGGCGTAACATACAAACGCGTACAAATCGCTAAAAATTTTGATAGTGCCAACAGAAAGTTACTACTATTCCTCGCATGCCCCAAACGAACACACTTACCCCCGGAACAAACGTATCATAACCTTCAATAATATAGCGTTAATTTCAAATTCGCTAGTCAAAGAACGCGTAAGCGCATGCACGGCAACAGCCAATAAGCGTCGACTAGAAAGAAACAGAAGTTTCCCGCTATTTGTTGCTATCTCTCTCACTCTTGCGGACAATTCCATAACCTGGTATCAGCAGTCTATCTTTTATATGCCTATGAGGGTCTGTCTCCATAGGGCCTGCCTGAGTCCGTCCGAGCCGGCCGAGATTTTTTATGGGCACGCCATCTCTATAATTTCGTATCCAATGGCGAGTTTCATAGTGAATGGCTGCGTTTACATAAACGAGCCCGATCGGACGCAGCCAATACGAGAAACGCATGAACACGAAATTATAGAGATGGCGTGCCCATAAAAAATCTCGGCCGGCTCGGACGGACTCAGGCAGGCCCTATGGAGACAGACCCTGATAGCAACTACCAATAGCAATATCATCATTCACTAGTGTGTTATCACGCGGTAACAGAAATAACATGTTATTAAAGTGAAATTCGCGACTCGTAGAACAAAACTCATGCTTTAGCTTGCGTATTACGAATTGTTAAGTACTATGCTTGACACGGCCATTGCATTAAACAAAAATTAAGTTATAATATAAAAATAAGTGCATCAATCAACCAAATAACGAAGGAATTCTACTCAATTTCTTACCAATAATGAAATATCTGATAATACATTATTTTAGCTACTAATGAAAAAAATGGAAAATACATCACCGAATTACTTCGATTGTAATTGCATTTAAAAAAATGCACTTCGTCACAATAATATATGCATCGCAAGTGCATTCGCCATTTTTTATGTGTTACCTTGGTAACGAAATGCGTACCAAAACAAACTCTAGTTCATAAGACTTTGGAACTTTAAAACAAACAAAATTGTTTCGTTAAAAACAAATTAGTAGCTAATATTTTGGAATATTCGCAGTCGTTATTGTAATTATACGTGTAAAATGAAGACATGTGTGAACTGGACTGATAAAGTACAGGATAAAGCTGAGCAGTGGTAAATCTTGTTATTAAACTATTTTTTAAAACATATACATTTTTAATTCAATAATCAAAATATAAAACATTTTTATCAACAAATTATTATAAATATCTTTATCTTTTACATTTTAAATAATGTTTGTAAAAATCAATTTAAGAAATGAAATAAATAGTGCATTGAAATATAAATGTTTTTGTTTATTTAAAAATGATAATCTATTTTATTTTATTAAATATTTTATTTTATTAAAAATTTTCTAGTATTTATGACTTATGCTATAATCCAAGTGGCAGTCAACTAATAGTAGCTGCTGGGCAGCATGTATTAGTTTATGAAAGTAATGATGGTGCTTTAATACAATTATTGAAAGGTAAATGATACTTATTGTTAAAAATGACAAAGTAATAATGTAATTCATAAGTTATATTAGTGAAAATAACTTATGATAAATTTTCAGGACATAAAGACATTGTATATTGTGTTTGTTATGCAAGCGATGGAAAGAGATTTGCTTCAGGAAGTGCAGATAAAACTGTTATAATTTGGACTAATAAATTAGAGGGAATTTTAAAGTACTCGTAAGTATCTTATATAGAAATTACCTATTTAAGAAACAAGAAGACTCATTTATAACAAGTATTTTAGCCATAATGAAGCAGTGCAATCAATGCATTTCAACCCTGTATCACATCAGCTACTTAGTTGCTCACTTTCTGATATTGCATTATGGTCTGCTGAACAAAAAGCTGTTCAGAAACATAAATCAGGAGGCAGAGTGAATTGTTGTGCATGGACTAAAGATGGGCAGTATATGGCTCTAGGCTTATCAGCTGGTTATATTTCTATAAGAAACAAAGTAAGCTCTGATTTTTTTTCACTTTATATAGAATCATATATTCTATATTAATGTGATTATTAATTTATTTATGAAGGGTGGAGAAGAACGTTTACGTATTGATCGATCAGGTGAATCACCAATTTGGAGCCTAGCTTGGAGTCCAGCAAAGTATTTAATTTTAAATTTACAACATTTAAGTTTTTTCAAAATAACAAAATTAATAATTATAATTAATTTAAATAGTGAGGAACCAGCAGATATTCTTTGTGTTGGTGAATGGAGTGGTATGCTGTCATTCTATACCATCAGTGGAAAAATAATTGGAAGAGAAAGAAATTTAAATTTTATCCCACTAAAAATTACTTACTTTCCAAATGGACAATACATAGCTGTCTGTGGCAGTAACAAACAATGCCTTTTATTATCTCATGAGGGAATCCAATTAGCTGTTCTTGGTAATACATTTTCTTCATGGACTTGGACTTGTGCTGTTCATCCAGAGTCAGATCATGTTGTAAGTATCTATAGAGTTTTAAATATATAAGTGTTATCATAAAATAACAATTAAAATTATTCCCAGGCAATTGGTTGTCAAGATGGGACAATTACAAATCTAGAATTATCGTGGAACATTGTTCATGGTTTATACCGAGACAAATATGCATACAGGGAAACAATGACTGATGTTATAATTCAACATTTGATTACAAATCAAAAAGTTCGAATCAAATGCAAAGATCTTGTGAGTTGTCATTAGATAGAATTTCGAAATATAAAGTGGAATATTTCTAAAGCTCTATATATATTTAGGTTCAGAAAATTGCTGTGTATCGAGATAGATTAGCTGTACAGTTGCCAGAACGTGTAACAATTTATGAACCTTCAGGAAGTACTGAAGAAATGCATTACAAAATAAGAAATAAATTAGTTCAATCTTTAGGTTGTAATCTACTTGTTGTAACTACAAACAATTTAATTCTCTATCTGGATAAAAGAATTCAGAGTCTATCATTCAACGGCATTGTAGAAAGAGAGTGGATCCTCGACGATCCAGTTTGTTACATAAAAGTTATTGGAGGCCCACCAAGTAGAGAACGATTATTAGTTGGCTTGAGAAACGGACAAGTGATGGAAATTTATTTGGATAATCCATTCCCCTCTCTGTTAGCTAAAATTGATGGAGCTATCAGATGTTTGGATGTGAGTTCAATGAAAGAAAAGTTAGCTGTTGTTAATGACCAAGGTGTTCTTTCTGTATTTGATATTTACAACGATAATAAATTGCAAGAATTTCACGATGTAACTAGTGTGGCTTTCAATAGTGCTTTTGAAGATATGATTTGCTTTTCTGGTCAAGATTATCTAGCTATCAAAGTCGCTCATTTTCCCGAATACAAACAGAAGTTTTCAGGCGTTGTTGTTGGACTCAACGGTTCAAAAATGTACTGTTTACACGGTTCATCAATCGTTACCATGGAGGTACAAGATTGAGCTTCTAATTTGTATTTTTGTTATCTTCAAATCTTTTATAAAGAATTGATTAATGTTATTTTCAGATCCCGTTGTCATCGTCGATGTATCGATATTTGGAAGCCGAAATTTTTGACAAAGCTTACGCCATAGCTTGTCTTGGTGTCGCAGATTCCGACTGGTTTACTCTGGGTGTCGCGGCTCTTGATCACCTAGAATTCAAAATAGCTTATGAGGCTTTCGCAAGAACGAAAAAGTTGCGCTACATTGACTTGGTTCTGGAACTCGAGGAAAAGTTTAAATCTGGCGAATGGGGGCGTGAAGCTTGCATGGCTACCGCCGCTGCAGCAATGGGTAGACTACGCGAGGCAGCCAAGCTCTTTCAGAAAGCTGGTTTGCAGCAGCAAGCTTTAGATATGTACTCGGATCTGCGAATGTTCGACATGGCGCAAGAATTCATTGCGAGCGGTAATAGTCAAGATCGGACGATGCTGCTTAGAAGACGAGCCGAATGGGCAAAGAGCTTAGGTGAACCTCGTGCCGCGGCTGAAATGTTCCTTTCGGCGGGTGACGCCCAGAAAGCGATCAAGATTATTTCGGAATACGGGTGGATCGATATGCTCATCAAAGTCGGCCGGCAGCTTGACAAAGCCGAGCGGGATAGTCTCTCGATGATCGCGAAGAAACTACGTCAACTCGGAGCAACTCACGGTGCAGCCGAGATTTTCAGTCGCCTAGGTGACGATCCTGATGTGGCTGATGTTCTCGTCGACGCTCATGCTTGGCATGAAGCTTTTGAGCTTGCGGAGAGGAATCCCAGGCTCAAGTCCAGAGTGTATGGCCCTTATGCAAGGTGGCTTGCAGAAACGGGCAAGTTTTCAGAGGCACAAAAAGGTAAAGTCTATTCAGTGGTTATTATTGACAGCTAGTGATGCTCTCAATACCACGGCATTTTTTTTATAGCGTTCCAAATGGCTGGCCAGCCGGAGGAGTCTAGTCAAGTATTGACCACGTTAGCGAACAATGCTGTAATGGAAAAGAGATTTCGTGATGCATCGTACTTTTACTGGTTGTTGTCGCAAATTACTCTCCATTTAAACAAAAGTACTGAGGAAATAAAAGCGCAATTCATGGCGTACTATGATAAAGCTGATATTTATTACGCTTATCACGAAGTCTATAAATATTTGGTAAATCGACGTTATCTTCTGTTTATTAGTTTCAAAGTAATGTAATAATATTTTTCTATTTTTTTAGAAAGAACCATTTACAGCATTGATGCCCGAGTCATTGTTCAATATTTCGAAATTCTTGCTCACGAAAATTTATAGTACGACATTGGAAGGTATCTCCAAATTAAAGATAATGTATGCACTTGTGAAGCAAGCGCGATTATTAGGAGCTAATAAGTTGGCAATGCAGTTACTCGACCGATTGCGCGAAATGAAAATACCTAAGCATCATCTTGCGCAAATTGAAATCTGGACGATCGCTATCAAAGCGTATCCTTATCGAGATCCAGAGGAATTGTTACCGTTGTGTAATAGATGCTCGACTTACAATGCCTTGTTGCCAGCTGTTAATAATGCCGCTGGTAATTGCTGTGCTCAGTGTGGACTTAAGTTTCAGTATTCTTTCGTAATGTTCGGTAAATATTTTAATTTGTATTCGATCTCAGTGGCCAATTCATTCTAAATTTAACCATTTTCAGAAATTTTGCCTCTGGTCGAATTCGAATTAGAACCTGGAATAACAGATAATGAAGCTGAAAAGTTAATTGAAGAACCGGTACAGTCAACCGATGATAGTATTAATACGGAAAATCAATTTACCGTCACGACTAATCAAACTGACTTATTTATGGCTCGACTAGTCCAATACGAGGTTTCCGTAATAAATACTCATGTCAATGCATAATTCGACTACGATAAACTCGAACAAATACAATTATTTTTGAATCGTAGGAAAAGTTTGGAAGCTCAACCGTTACCGTGGGACGCGGTGTGTTGAAAAGTATGGAACCATCATCAGTATTAATCGTAAAATGGCCTAAGCCATTCAAAACGCGATATTACAGAAATCTTTTACCTGATTTACAAGTAACGTTTTGTAAATCTTGCCTGAAAGTAAGACAGTCTTTAGTTATAGTTAGATTAATAGTATTTGAATTAAATTAATTTAATTGTTTTTCAGATGTTTCACACAGATGATTATGAATTGGCGCTACTTCGTTACAATCACTGTCCGTTTTGTAGAACACCTAGCAATTTTAGCAATCAAAATGTATAAGCTACCTCAGGCAATGTGATTTTCATTAGATAGTAAACCTGTGCCTTGATCGCGAATCAAGCGAACAGCTTATTATTAAGCAATGTATTTGTAGACTTAGATTTGGTAAATAAGAAGCATAGCTTCAAAAAGAATATCTAAACAATTAAAATAAATGGTAAAAAAATTGGACGGTATGCATTAAGTTACAGTCATCTCCTTGTAAGTTATATGACGATACCACAACGCATAGCAGAGCGCACAACAGTTACGTCAACAGGTGATTTAGCGTTCCACGACTTTTTTCAAAAGAGCGCTAATTGGCTGGATAGCTTGAACAAATGATTATCCCGTTATCTGCCGAAATGAGAGCGTCAGTGAACCAGAAAGCCCTGTCTGTTCAGTTTGCACCCTGCACAGACAGACATGTTCGGCGAACTTGTGGGTATTATCTTTGTCACGCTCACCATCGCTTCTGGTCAGCATTCTTCTGCAGATCGCGTTGACGCCCCGAGGGATGCTCCGATTTTGCACCGATACAAACGCTGTGAGTTATATGTCGACTTTTGTTGTCGCTCTTCTGCCTTTGCATCCCTCGGGGTATTTTAAGCTGTCTTACTTAAAATAAAATTAATACGAGCCATTTCCAAATAGTATATTTCATTTTTTCAAATAGTATTTCTCGTCAAAGCAAATATAAAAACGTAAAAATAATGTATCCAATCGTTACAAGAGATCAATATCAAAACATTCATTGATTGTGTTTACATTTTCAAGAACTCAAATAATTGTATCTAAGTAACTGTTTTTATTATTTAAAATTGGAGACAATTTCACACATAAAAAACGCATGGCAATAACTGTTTGTTTTCTGCGTAGTTTTTCCCTTATTTAGCGTAATTCGCTTTCCCAATTCTCAATGCACGGCAAGTAATAGTTTTAATGGGACTTGCTATACGAGACGCGAATGTTTTGCTCAAGGAGGAACTGCATTGGGTAGCTGCGCCAACGGCTTTGGAGTTTGCTGTGTATGTAAGTACACGTTATATTATTTTAACTATGATATACTATGCATAACTTGAACAGTCAAATTACTCATTTTCTTATAGTTCAAAAGTCATGTGGAGCCACAACTAGCGCAAATAATACGTACTTCATAAATCCTTCGTATCCAACAACTTTCGACGGGGGCGATCGATGTATGCTAATGGTGCAAAAATATAGTGCTAACGTATGCCAGGTGAGAATCAACGTTTATAAGGAAACATTTTTTCTGTGAGATTTTTCTACTAGTAGCTAATGTCCGATCAATGTGAAATTTTTCTTTTATTTCAGTTGCGACTAGACTTTTTGGATTTCAGCTTAGCTCAACCCACATCGGAGGGTATTTGCGACTATGATTTACTGTCAGTTTCCGGCGGTTCGTCTCGCGTACCACGAATTTGTGGGGAAAATAGTGATCAACATGGTATACAAGTATCACATTCTTTATTAATTCATAACCAATGAAAATTATCGCTAACTAATTTTATGACGAGACTATAAAGTAAATATTTTGTTGTATTTCATCATTAATTCTAGTTTACGTGGATTACGACGGATTGAATCCAATCGCAATATCTATTGACGCTAGCTCAGAGTATTCGTTTAAAAGGCGTTGGAACATAAGAGTGCAGCAAATTGCTTGTGATTCAGCGACCAAAGGTATACGTGTTGATTGATTAGCCTAGGGAAACTTAAAATGTTTGAAAAATTTGTGTTTAATTCAAATTTCATTAATACACGCTCCAGCGCCGAGCGGTTGCCTTCAATACTATACGGCAACATCTGGTATTGTGATGAGCTTCAATTATGGAACTATAAATAATGCACGCCCAAGTATGAGTTAGTATTAGTCTACTTTTTTCATTCGTTGCTGAATAATTAAATAGCAAATTTCATTGTACAGAACATTTATATTTGACGTGGCGTATTAATTCAGTAAATCGAAAAATTGGAACATAATATTCAAAGTTATTGTAATTAAAAATATTACAGACGCAACGATACCAATAGGTACTAGAGAAATGGCAGACTTAAATTACGGTGCTTGCGTTAGATTAGCATCTGGCTATTGTAGTCTAAAATGGTCATTAATAGAAGAGAATTCGTTTTCAATATCTGGTAATGGGAGTAAGTACTTTATTAATCAACTGTTCAAAAATGTCTTCTATTAAAATTGTAAATAATAATAAATATTGATATTATTTTAGCTTCGGGAACGGCTACTTTTGGAAGTAATTGCATAACAGATTATATTATCATTCCTAATGCAGCTGAAGTAAATACAAGCATTTCAACACTAACAGCAGATAGATTTTGTGGATCAGCTTTTACTCCAAAAATCAGTTAGTATTACGTAAATAAAACTTATGATTTAATTGGTTACATTAACAAATTTTTATAATTTGTTCTCTTGTTTTAGCCACGTTGAAACCTTACGTATTATATGTCATAACTGATTCTAATGAAACAAACAGTACAACACCTGATACTGAGAACAAAGGTTTTGCTTTAATGTACAGACAAATGATTTGTTCTATTTAGAATAAAAGAATTTTTTTACAAAAAAATATTTATTTTTTCAACAAATATTTATTATAAAGCAATCAAATAAATAAAAAGTAATGTACAAATCTCAACTTCATTGTTCCTCTATCAATTGCTCAAATAAATGCTACCTGCATGAGAATCAACCTTCTCTTTCATTGCACTGTACCATACGCTTAATTTAGTATGGTTCAATGCATCATTGAATGCTTTACAGCCTTCTATTGATTTTAATACACCATACACAGCAAGGTCAGATAAGTCTGGATTTGCTCCTCCCATAAATGTTCCTCTTTTTGCTTTAATTTCGTTGAGCCAAAGATTAATCTCATCATAGAAAGATTGTCTTACATCATCTTTCAATTGGTGTTTTTTCTTCAATCTCTTTGAAATTAACCACATAGCTAAAGCTCCTACATTAATCATTATAGCTCTTTCCCAAGCTGGGAAATATTCTTCCCAATGTCCAACCTAAATTTGTTTTAAATTTCAATAATTAATCTACTTAATTATAAGTTTTAAAATAGTTGAATTTAAACTCACTTTAGAAAACCAGTTGAATGTTTGGTATGCTTCTCCTAATGTCCTATAAACATTTGGTGAAAGTGTGTGTACAAATACATCGTCTGCCCATTTCCTCCATTTTCGTTCCTCGCTACAATAAAATCATGTCTTATATCATCTATATAAAATTATTATTATTTTGGAATAATTTAAGTTATATACTTACACAATGTCATTCATAGATCTATTTTTAGGAATATAATTTTGATACATAAGAAAATATTTATTTACAATTTCATGCTTGAATACTTCTTTTTCATCGTGCATTGCAATGACAGGATAATACTTTGCAATTTCATCAAGTTTTTGTGACTTGTCATTCAAAAAAGATGTTATAACTGACACAATCATGGAACTGTCGTTTAATGGTTGATAGCCTTTGTCAACCTTTGCTAATAAAATAGGCACTTTTCTGTAATCTGACCAATTAATTTCTCGTCTGAGTACAGGATCAACTTCCACAACATCATAAGATATTCCATAATAATCTAATAAAACTCTAACCTGTAAAACATTTAATTACAGTTTATAAGTAATTCTCTACTTTTCAATAAAAAACACACTAAATTTTGTTATATTTACCTTACAGCAAAATGGACATGTCTGGTATTGGAAAAGTGTTAATTTCAACCCTGTAGAATCTACAGGAGAGATAATCTAAAACCATTCATCATGTGGTTAAATCAAATTCAATTACATAAAATGATGTAAAATATATCAAATTCT
Source organism: Phymastichus coffea (assembly GCF_024137745.1). Taxonomy (NCBI): domain Eukaryota; kingdom Metazoa; phylum Arthropoda; class Insecta; order Hymenoptera; family Eulophidae; genus Phymastichus; species Phymastichus coffea. Next base: position 13,140,701 of record NW_026706814.1, read on the forward strand.
TATTATTAATACTATCAATATGCAATAGAGTAGCTGTAATCTTTGTATTATTTGTACTATTATTAAAGGAATATAGGAATTATCAGCGATGAATATGTAATAATTGTTAGGAATATTTTTGAACATTGTAAACAGGTGGTGGTATATAAGTAGTTGAAGTAAATAAAAATCAGTTGATATACATACCCGTCGAGAAGGTTTCACGTCCGGCTTGTATTTTAAAAGCTTTACGTCTATTTCGGAGCCTTCTAAAGCCAATTTTTGCCTTGCGTCGTTTATTTTAGTAAAGGCATAACCTACTCCGACCGCAGCACCAAGTCCAGCTCCGATTAAACTGAATCTCAGAATACCTTTGGACTTTGGTTGTTCAACGTACGTACAAAGACTGCGGGAAACTAATGAATTCGACGTGACATTGTTTATATTCAAAGATTCTCGAATATATTTGGTTCTTCTCATGAAACCACGAAACCTGCACATCACCGCCATTTTCAAAAATCCGACAAGTCCCCGACCGTCACGAAAGCAGAGCCAAGATACGTAAGCGACCGTCAATGACTTACGACGTTTTTATAATTTCTATTTGTTCTTTTTCATATATTGAAACGCTTCGATTGATTGCTCGCGTGTTTACTATTTTTTCTGTAAAGGTTAAAGTAATACATATACATACGTATCTAATAGAATGTCATAAATCAGTTTTTTTTACTTAATTAATGATTAATGAAATTATTCATGAAATATGGAGATGCAACATCAGGCTACCGAAGAAAATAAAAGAAGTGGAAATAGAGATTGTACGGTTGAATCAATTTTAAAAGACAATTCTGTATTTATTGTAGAAAAAAATGAGCGGGAGAAGGAAATAAATAACAAAGGTATATGAAAGTATTTATTGATCGCGGCCATTATTATAATATATATAGAAATAGATACTGTTATTTTTAATATTGTTGTAATATAATTTTTCAGTTGATAATATTGAAAATAAATTAGCAAAACCCTTATTAACCTTCAAATGGCAAAAAAATTCCACTAAAATGAAAATGGATTTGCAAGGATCTGTTGCTAAAGCATTTTCGAATTTTAATCAGGATGATCATATTGAAAAATCTAGAAATAGATTTGTTGTTTTCAAAAATAAATTATGTGATGATGAATCAACTGTTACAGCTGATCAAAATGTCAAAATAACATGTTCATATAAAGAGCCGATTTGGAGTGGCATGCCATCCGATATTTATAAAGTGGATGTTTTTAAGGCTGGTGTAATTCTGAAAACTTTAGATCTTTCATATAAAAGTTACAATGTTATTGGGACATCATTATCCTGTGATATCATCTTATCACATAAAACAGTATCCGAATTTCATGCAGTTTTACAATACAGATGCATAGCTGATTTTGAAAATGAAACAGGAATTTATATTTATGATTTGAACAGTACATATGGGACTTTTTTAAATGGAGTAAAGATAAAGCCCTACACATACATAATAGTTCAAGGTGGTGAATTGTTGAGCTTTGGTAATGGTCAACGAAAATATGTTTTACATACACCAAAAGATAGTAAAGAGCAGGAAGCTCAACTTTCTGCTATAGAATTACAAGAATTACAAGAAAGTGAATTACAAGAGCAACGAAAAATATATATAGAACAATTATCGAAACAAAGGGAGTTAATCACAATGAAACAAGAAGAATCTGAAGGAATCAGTTGGGGAATAATAGATGTTGATGAACTTTCAAGATCAACAGTTACCTCAGAATATTCTGAAAGTGATAACGAAGTATCATATTTAGATAATCCTAAAAAAACTTTGCAAGATTGGTTTAAGTGGGAAGGATATGATTTAGAATATCAAACAGTAGATGAAGGATTTGGAAGATTTTCTTGCTGCATCGAGTTAGTTTTGTACTTTATCTAATAATCCATATTTTCTAAGTAATTTTGAAGCTAATTATATACATTTTTTTAGTTTAACTTTGGATGCCTTGGGCTCTACAAAAAAAATCCAATGTACTGTCAATGGAGATAAAATGAAAGCTATTGATGAATGCATTTTGAGAGCTTGCAAGTTCTTAGATGATTATGGATTTTTGCAGCAAGCATTCAGTAAGTTTTTATTCACTTTAAATGTTTTATATAAAAATGTTTCTAATAATTATAGTAATTATGTAGAGGAAAAAAAGAGTACATTCCGAAATTGGGAAGCTGCAGATTATTATGATTCTGATGAAGACAATTATCTAGACAGAACTGGAGCAATTGAGAAGAAACGTCAAAAAAGAATGGAAATGGATGGAAAATTAAAAACTCAAGAAATGCGTGATATTTTGGTATATATTCAACTTATGAATTATTTATATTTCAAATTTGACAATTTTATTGTACATTGCAGTCAGAAAAATATGCAGATGTATGTAAACAGATAACTACGTTGGAAAATTCAATAAATTTATCAAAAAATAATAAAGATAAAAAAAAAGATTCAGATGAAGATGCATTGGATGCTTTTATGACTGAACTCAACACATCAAGTTTAAGTAAAACAGAAATCAAAGATGTAAAATTAGAAATCCAAAATTTACACAAAGCATGGAATCTGTTACTTAATTCAATCAATGTAAATACTATTACTGGTGCTAATCAATCAGAACCTCATTTAGAAAGTATAACTGAAAAAACTAAGAATGGTTGCAGATTCAGATAATGAAACAAATAATTATTCATGATATAAATAATATATACACACAAATGATTAACTATATCATATTATAGTAAATAATTGACACAGCATTTTTTGTAAATAATAAAATTGTCTGGTCACCTAACTATTAAATTGGGAAAATTTTCAATTTATATTCGATATATTTGATTGTATATTTTATAATAGAGTTGAATAACCAATTTTTAAAAGTATAAAAGAATATTTTATTTGAAGAAAAGTATAAAGTTCAAATCATTCTGTAATCTTTTAAATGGAGAAGTTATGTAAGTTTAATTTATAGTATAACATGTTTGTCTATGTGTTCAAAATTTACTAGTAAAACAACAAATTGGTATATTTTTTATTTATATTCATGTTCATGTAGTTATATTACTTATAAAAATTTATACAATCAAAATTCTTGTGACATTAATTATTTATTATGTTATGCTAATTGTTTATAATATAAAACAATTGATTTGATAAAAATATAGAATAAGAGAAAATTTCATAATAACTCGACTTGAATTTATCAATGAAAAATCAAGTTTCTGAAAACAATGATAAGAAAACTAATTAGTTTAAAAAATATTCTTTTGTAATTTTTACGAAATATACGTTTTCTCGTAAGCGATGAAGTATTTCTACGCGCCAAATTAAACGCAACTCTACAAGGTATCATACTACTACATACATACAGTAAGCTGACACATGTATGATAGAACCAGCTAAAGAGCTATATGTTGGCTATGTAGTGAAACAGTATACTTATCACAGGGTAGCGTATAAGTAAGCAGAGCGTGCAGCGAAAGATGGTTAAAGGCCGGTAATGTGTGTATCTTGTGCATCTTTGTTGAAGAATCATTTGAACTTTTAATTGACAGACACCTTATGAATGAGATATGGCTTATCAGTTGTTATTTTCGGCTGCCAAGTTTGAAAAGTTCCTATTAAGTCGATTTGATCACTTTCAGGTGAGCCCTCAGCCCTTACCAACTTCATAACCTATTTCATCATGTTGTGAGATACTTGTTTCTGGTGATATAATCATGCATCAATGATTACTTGTCATCTTCTTAATAGTTTTCTATATTTTTCTTGCAAAATTCAACATAATACAGTATTCAACGTAATACAATATTCAAAATAATTATATTTTTTTTCTTTAACATTGTCATCTCCATTTTCAGATGTTTAATAAGTTTATATAAAAATTTCATAATATTACCACAGGCTGTAAGGACGTTATCTCCATTCAGAAATGGAACAAGGCTGTCGGCTATCGAACAAGTCCAACAACAATGGAGATGGTTTTGTCAGAAACCACCAAAGGGATTTGAAAAATATTTTAAGCCCAGACAACAGTCTAAAGAAATTCCAAAAGTAGTTGAAAATGCACCTAAAGAGAGTAAGAATGCAGAAAATGGAAATGCTTCAAAGGAGACATCTAGTTCAAGCTCCTCGCCTAACTCATCAGGTTCTAAACAATTTGGTTTTAATATGAATGTAGGACGGAAGATTGGTGGTGATACTGGTGGACCATTTAATGGAAATGATAAGTGGTTAACATTAGGAGCTATTGGTGCTATAGGTTTTATTGCAGCATTGACTCTTACGGATAGTGGAAAGGAAATAACATGGAGAGAGTTTGTCTATGGGTAAGGCATTTGTTACTCTTATAAAAATATTATTAATATTAACTAACAATGGACTTTATATTTTTAGTTATCTGAACAAAGGAGTTGTTGATAAACTCGAAGTAATAAACAAGAAATGGGTTCGAATTAGGCTTCAGCCAGGAGCTAGTTCTGAAGTAAATATTAAAATCTATTATTTTTTGTTAGTTGAAATAATTTCATAATACTATCTCGTCTTTAGGGTACACTGTGGTTCAATATAGGCAGTTCTGAAACTTTTGAAAGAAATTTGGAAAATGCTCAATTAGAATTGAACATTGAACCTCAAAATCATGTACCTGTTGTGTATAAAAATGAGCTGGAAGGATCAAATCTAGTATCAGCCTTACCAACACTCATTACTATAGGTAAAATATAATCTGAACAAATTTATGCAGAGCATAAATAAACCTATTTTAATATTTGCTTAATGTTTTTCAGCTCTTTTATTATTCTTAACACGCAAAACTGCAAGTATGTTTGGTGGTAAAGGTGGTCGTGGTAAAGGACTTTTTGGAAATGTAACATCTTCTACTGCTAAACTAATTAACCCAAGTGAAATAGGAGTAAGATTTAAGTAAGCTGTTTTGTTTTTCTCAATGATAATCTTGATTAACAATCTTAATATCAACATTATAAATTGCTTTATAATGAATAATTACTCATTTGTCATTTTTTATATAAGGGATGTTGCTGGATGTGAAGAAGCTAAAATTGAAATCATGGAGTTTGTTAATTTTCTAAAGAATCCTCAACAATATTTCAACCTTGGAGCTAAGATTCCTAAAGGAGCCATTTTAACAGGTACTTATTTTTCTTAATTTTTTTTAGTGTGAATAGAATTAGCGTTTATGATAATATGACCTACAATTTTGAAGGTCCTCCTGGTACTGGTAAAACTTTATTGGCAAAAGCTACTGCCGGAGAAGCAGACGTACCTTTCATAACGGTGTCTGGTTCAGAATTTCTCGAAATGTTTGTGGGTGTTGGACCTTCTCGTGTCAGAGATATGTTTGCCATGGCACGTAAAAGCGCTCCCTGCATTTTATTTATCGATGAAATCGATGCTGTAGGTCGTAAAAGAGGCGGTAGAAACTTTGGGTCACATTCAGAGCAAGAAAACACATTAAATCAACTCTTGGTAGAAATGGATGGTATGTTTTCGAACTTTTTATAAATATTCCACCATATAAAATGAGAAATTATTTTTTATTTTGGGTTTATATTTAAAGGTTTCAACACAACGACAAATGTAGTAGTTTTGGCTGCTACAAATAGAATCGACATTTTGGATAAAGCTCTTCTACGTCCTGGTAGATTTGATAGACAAATTTACGTACCAGCGCCGGACATTAAAGGAAGAGCTTCTATCTTCAAAGTTCATTTACAAAACTTAAAAACTGATTTAGATAAAACTGAACTGGCCAGAAAAATGGCAGCACTCACACCAGGTTTTACAGGTATTTTTCACTTATTTTCATATAATTACGTTACTTTATCAAAGCAGTTTGACTCAGAATTTTATGCACAGGAGCTGATATTGCAAATGTTTGTAACGAAGCTGCATTGATAGCTGCTCGTGATAAGAGAGACAACATCATAATGAAAAATTTCGAGCAAGCTATTGAACGAGTAGTTGCAGGTATGGAAAAGAAGACAAACGTTTTACAGCCAGAAGAAAAGAAAACTGTAGCCTACCACGAAGCTGGGCATGCTGTCGCGGGATGGTTCCTACAATATGCAGATCCTCTATTAAAGGTCCGTTAAACTTCAAACTAAAAATAAAAAGTTGCTGTGAATAACGCAACATATATTTATAATTATATATCATGCCTTAGGTCTCCATTATTCCTCGTGGCAAAGGATTAGGTTACGCTCAGTATTTACCTCGCGAACAGTACTTATACACAAAAGAGCAATTATTCGACAGAATGTGCATGACATTAGGTGGTAGAGTATCCGAAGAACTGTTTTTTGGAAGAATAACGACAGGTGCACAGGATGATTTACAGAAAGTAGGTCTTTTCAGATCTTATTTATTTGTGAATATGACGTACTTAATTATCTTGATATTATCTTTCAATCAGGTAACTCAGAGTGCTTATGCGCAAGTCGTTCATTATGGTATGAACGAAAAAGTCGGTAATGTAAGCTTTGAAATGCCCCAACCTGGTGATACAGTTTTGGATAAGCCTTACTCTGAAAGTACTGCTCAACTTATTGATCAGGAAGTTAGGGACATGATAACTAAGGCACACAAGCATACAACAGAACTTTTAACAGAGCACAAAGGAAATGTCGAAAAGGTACGCCTACATAATAAGTATAAGAAAATATTACAACTGAAAAAAATTAAATTGTATAAATTATTTGTAATAGGTCGCTCAGCGATTGCTGAAACAAGAAATTTTAAGCCGTGACGACATGATTGAATTGCTCGGACCAAGGCCGTTCCCCGAAAAATCGACTTATGAAGAATTCGTTGAAGGTACTGGATCATTTGAAGAAGATACTACATTACCTGAAGGTTTGAAAGATTGGAATAAAGCTAAAGATGCTTCAGATACTAAACCATCTGATAGTAGTCCTACGGAAAAGCCACCACCACCACCACCACCACAACCAAAGATAGAGTCAGAGAAACAATTGTAATTATATACTTTTATTTATAGCCACTTGATTGAACGTGCAGACACAAATCTTGATATACTTTTATTGACACTTTGTATAATAGCTATCAAAATAGATTTTTTAAATACAGAATTACATATTTGATGTCAAGCGATTCAAACTCTGTGAGCACCATTGTTTTCTTACGCTTGCGATTTTTCAAATTGTAAAATAATAATAATAATAATAATAATATTAATAATAATTTGTTTTGGAAAAAATCTTATTAGAAGTTTAATTTAATACTGTTGACAATACGAAGATATTTAGATATTGTGTATAAATAAATCAAAACTTTTGATAATTATGAGATTTGCTTGTATATTCATATAATGCTAATAGGTCTATTAAGGTTTATAGAAAAAAATATATTTAGAAATGGGTTTCAGAACGTTCTTTTATTCCGCGATACTGTCAAGTACAGAGATATTGTAATAAAATTGAAAAAACACAGTATACATCTAAATGGTCGGGGTTATACTTGATACACAGATCAGTTTCTTTTCATTTATTTTCAATTATTTTATTTGTATATCTCATACACGTGTCTCTGGTGCGATACTATAATCCAGTAATTGGTTTTGCAGTTTGCAATATTTTGTTATGTTGGCTGCTCAATACGTTATATGGATAAAGTAGTAGCCACGAAACTAGAACTTCGATCAACAATAATTCATAATGATCTTATTGTAAATTGTATCAATTCATGTTGTAGAATATAAAAAAAATTAATGTTGCAGATCTAGAAATAGTTGAATTATCGGTAAGCATTATGCTACTTTGTGGCCTATGGAGTAGAGATTTTTGGCACTAAACATCGTTAAAGCATTATGCCATACTTTGATCAACTTTCATCTTTATAAAGAAATTGATATACAGGACGTAGACTGACTGATGAAAATTGAAAGTATAAAATTTAGAAATCATTAAGTAGAACATGTCAATCATTGACACACTGAGAAAAAATATTACATAAAAAATGTTAGATTTGCCTTTATTACAAATCAATATTTTTTACCGCTTTTCTTTTTGATCCCGTGACAGTTGCTCTCAATTTATGATCTGACTTGTTTTTCTTACGTTTTCTTCTGTTAAATTTCCGAGTACAGTCCTCGTAGCTTCTACAAAACTATATGTTGACTTTATCGAGTAAATATTTATAGATTTGGAAAGTATTACCGTACAACTTAGTGCTAATCACTAATCAAATATCATACAATCACTAAATTATTGCTTTGTCGTACCTTGTATCACACTAATCTAAATCCTAAGTCCATGCTTAGCGTTACAACTTCTTTTTTTGCATTTTCTAATCTTTTTTTTTTTAATATAAAAAAAAATTGGTGAAATTTGCAAAAGTTTCTTTAGTTAGTAAATGTTTTCACACTTTTTTTTAAGTAGTCACATGCTAAACTGCTGGAAAATAAAGCAAATTTCAAGTTTCAAATGTAATACGGCTGTCTACGTTGCTTGCATAAAAGAAATGTTTTTTCTAGTTTGTAAGGTGATGCTAATATTAGTTTTTCGGAAATACCTCGACACATTTAAATAAGTCCATCTTATAGGAAACATAAATGTGATCCGTAAAAATGCAAAAAAATTTCGCGTTACAATTTGATTTGCAGAATACATTCTTTAGTAATCATTTTTTATCGCTTCACTATTCTAACGCACTTCCGGATGGGAGAATAAAGCTTATGTAAGGTCGAGTGCTGCCTTTAGTCGCTTGCAATTACGTACTTCACACAATGCCATAGTGTAATGTAGTAATATCTACAATAATATGTGAAGTGCAAATGGATAGTCTACTTATTGCAATATCTGTTACGATATAATTTTAACGTTGGCTTATGCACAACCCTATATTTTTGCAGGCAAAAATAACGGAGGCAAAAATGGTTCGAAATTCCTGTTGAATCGGGACAATTCAGCTCTCGATAATTGCAGCACGAGTATTTTATAGGTGTACACACTAACGCTGACGTTACGCGGCTTTTCAATATGTATAAGTTAATTGCTCAAGCCATCATTTACAATGTGGCGGTTGTAATCTTATAAGTACGTAGAAAAACTGATGTCCAAATTATAACGGATGTGCGTGAACCGATTGATCCTCGAGTTTTATCTTACATCTTGGCAGAAGTAAAACAAAATGAAAGTTAAGCGTGTGTAAAACTCGGAATACGTTCGTTTTTTAATTGAACGGCGACCTTGTACGCATGAATTTTGATTTGCAAACACTGTCTTTTTTACAACTATCTCGAAGTAGTTTGGTGTTTCTTATGCTGTACACGTGGCGCTTTACTTTAGAATCAGAAAAAACATTATTACAATTAGTTATTGACTATTGTGACGATATCTTATACATAGCAGGTATTCACTATAATTGATTGACTGAGTATTTGTAAATGTCCATAGTAGGTACTAAGATCATAAGGTGTAGTTTGTTTATAACTAACACGTTCAAATACCATTGCGATTTTACAAATGTATTTGTATTTGTAGTTTGTTTATGCTGTGTGTCCATACTTTACTCATGCCTATAATTACTATAGTTTTTCATATATCTTGCGCGTGTACTTTTAATACTACGTGTGTGTTTGTGTGTTTGTTGTGTTGACCCTCAATTTACGAGTTCATATTCCTCACCTCAATGAAAAATAACGTATGTTGCAGGCTGTGTGTTTCGACCTCCTTACAATTAATTCATTTAAAAAAATTTAGGGTGCATTTTCCGTTACACTTATAAAAATACTTGCAGTGGCCTACTTTACATCGCTTTATAAGAGGAATAAAAATCAAGTTTACATATCGAGTACGGAAAAATTTACGATAATTGATTCACTTTTTTAAGCAATAACCAATTGACATTTCGTACGAAGCTATGTCGAAGTACAAAAATAGTTTATCAATACAATGTACCATTTTTTTATAACGATCTATACGAAAACTCGAGATCCAAAGGTCGATACTTTACATATAATAATCGATCGTATGTAATCTCTTATAAATATTCTTTACCTACTATTTAATAATTTGTTCTTACAAAGTAGCATTTGTAAATGCAAAAGGAAATGATATTCATATAAGTGGACTTCTGGCCTTCACCTTGCAATAATTTGTTTTACCGAGCTTGTAATTGAGGTTTCTTTATCAGTTAATTGAACCGTTCAATTTTCCAGTTATATTTAATTATTTATTTATTTTTTGAAATATACTATATAAAAAATTCCATTGATAGAACCCTGCTTCAATGCTTATCACTAAGATTTGTTTGTTTCTACAAGTTTTTCCTGCATTTTTATATATCCGCGTATAAAGTGCTGACTAGATGTATTACCTATGTGTTTCGTTTTAATTCTATTACCGATACTCCCTAAAACCTATGCTCTTTGGATAAAAAATTGTTTTCTTCTTCTCCATAAGTTTGAAAAGCTTCCACTACCATTATTGCATTTTATATGTAACGTTTAAAGGTAAGTTACTTATTTGACTAGAGCTCATTTGTCATCATTCGCGTGTATTAAACAAGTAAAATGAATGACGGATTCGATACTACAACAATACGAACAAAAGTAAATTTCAATTATTCAGAACTAGGAAAAGCCCAATTCTTACTAGCTAGAATCACATAAATAAAAACAATAGCAAACCTAATTCTGACTGGACTTGCTAAAATGTAGCAAAGATAAATATCAGAGATCGCATTTGTTGATGTAATAATTGATATTGCACTGGTTCGTGTTTGGGATAAAAGTCCGAACGCAAAGCTCAGACGTAATTAACAGCAATCGCGTTAACCTGCTGAAACCTCAACAGGTGAGCGTATAAGGAAATGCTCGGCACACAAAAAAAGGAGAAGTTTAGCCGTGACCCTAGATTAACACGTTTGCTCTAGGTCGAAAACGTCGAGCGAGCAACACGTTCCATAATTCAAAGGTGCGCAACTTGTCTGCCCTCTCTCTCGCTCGGCGAACTTGCGAGCGAATCACTTCTGGTCAGCGCGACGTAGCTGCTCTAGCTCGAAGGCTGCAACAGGTGGTGTGGAGTCAACGTCGACTCTTCCCCCTTCCCGCCCCTTCGTCTTTCTCTTGCTTGCTCGCGATAGCCGAAAAATTTCTCGCGAAAAAAGAGAAGAAGCAGAACGAAACGAGCAGCCCCGAGCTTCCTTACTTTCCTTTTGTCCCGAGGCGCTGTGTTGCTAAGCTCTCGCTGACCCACTAAACTTCCTCACCTTCTCGTTTCTCTCGCGAGCGACATTCGCGTCTGACAATGCGACAATCGCGCTCGACCAATAGGCTTCACCAAGATTCGCGAACGAACAAATTAAAGCTAACTCGCGACACTAGTTTCTTCCTCGGTTTCAATTATCACAGAACGCGTAACCAAAATCAATGCCGTCTGAGGAAAACTCTCGCGATTGTTATTTCTACACTAAAACGTGAAAAACTGAATATCTTCGATATGACTAAATAACCGAAATGTGTATGGAAGGTCCTCAGCGTTCACGACGAAGCGCGACGCGAAGAACGCGCACACTCGCATATCAAAACGTTATATAGATCATTAAGAGATTCGATGTTTTTCGGCGTTTTATTATTACTATTATTATTATTATTATTATTATTATTATTATTATTATTATTATTTTTTTTTTTTTAAGTACATACTGAGTTTCAATGCATTACTACACACCTGTTTGCGCATGCACTTGCGCGACACTTTTCGGCGTATCTTTCAGCCGTGGGGAGACACGTAGCTCATACGAATCGCTGCTACTCGGTCTCCCAGGACGATAATAATAGTAGTAATTGTGTTTTGCAAACGATAAGGGCCTTGCGGCGCCGACGCGAAAAATCATCGAAACGGACTAGAATACACTTTGCGTGCGCAATACGCAATACGAAATACGCAATAGCGACGAGCTCGCCAGGATCATCGAATACATTCTCTGTAGCTCTGCGAGCGATATGACTAGCAACGTAATGCGTACCGTGCAATATAGTGCTTGCGTGCGTTGGTGCGATTGCATTCGGTTCGAGCAGTGAATCAACGACGAGCAGTCGTTTCGAGTGATTTTTCCCTTGGAATATCCAACGTAATTGAAGCAGCGATTACATGCCTCTCGCCTTCTTGGCAATGCTCGTAATAAATATCTGCGTGCGCGAGGAAAAGGCTCGAGGAAATTCTTACAGTCCGCAATGTATATATAAGTACGCAATCGACACGTTATGTTACACGTATGTATATGTATGTTATGTGTAATTCGTTATTCGTTGACGGAGAGATAATTGGTTCAGTTAGAACGAGACACGTATATAGCACGAGACGTCCTTTCCTTTCCTGGTCCTCAATGGGTCTGCGTTTTAATATGCCGTCGGTATACACGACTTTTCCAGCCTCTCAAGCTTTACATCTGGACTGCAAATTCAAGCACACAACAGAGAATGGTGAATCGAGCGCGATGATCGGCGGTCGCCGATGGACAAGGTGGGAGCGAGCGAGCGAGCGAGGGCAGAGCGAGGGCAAGCTCATACCTGCGAGCGGAGCTCGGACGTGCGCGCCTCGGCGGGCGAGTCGGCGTCGTTGCTGGACTCGTCGTTGTCGCGCTGGCAGGCGGACTCGAGGTGCTTGTTCAGGTAGGACTTGAGGGCGAAGGTCTTGTGGCAGCGCGAGCACTCGTGGTTCTTGTCGGTGGAGTGCGTCTGCATGTGGGCGCGCAGGTTGGACCGGTCGGCGAAGGCCTTGCCGCAGTGCGCGCAGCCGTAGGGCTTCTCGCCGGTGTGGCTGCGCAGGTGGCCCTGCAGCAGCCACGGCCGCGAGAACATCTTGCCGCAGACGCCGCAGCTGTGCGTGAGCTTGTGCGTGAGCACGTGCATGGCCAGCGCCGGCATGCTCACGTAGGCCTTGCCGCAGTGGATGCACTTCTTGGCCGACTGCGAGTCGATGCTGCGGTGCGTCTGCTTGTGCCGCGACAGGTTCGACGACGTCGCGTACTGCTTACCTGTTGATTCGTTCGGATCAATACCTTATTGCCTGCGCTTCCCCTCGCGCTCTCTCTCTCTCTCTCTCTCTCATAGCCAGCCGCGCGGTTATCGTTAGTTGCAGGATCGATCGCGCGCGCTAGCGGCCACGTCGTGTTCGCTCCCGGCCGACCTGCTCCGTTTTCAGCCCCAAATAACGTTGCTCTCGTGCGCACGAATTTGTCAATGGATTCGGAGGATCTCGTGGTATTTGGAGAGAAGAGCCACCATCGGTAAAAGGCTTCGCACGACACTCGCGGTCGTTCGCTAAGAATCTGTCGCTAGCTCTTAGAAACGCTACAAACGAACGAAACTACGAGCAGCGCCGCGTGTCCGGCCGTCGTTCTAATTAGAAGGTCAGAGGCGAACGACACTTACCGCATTCGCTGCATACATATTTGCCGGTTTTCGACGTCTCCGGCTGGTCTGCGCTCTCCCGATTAGCCTCGCCCTTGTCTTGCGCGGCAGCCGCGACCGGCTCCTGGGCGACTGTTGCCGCAGTCGTCGTGGCTTGCGCGGGTTGCTTGCACTTCTTCGTACGGCCGTCAGCCACGATTAGCGTGTCGAAGGTGTAGCTGGCAGTCTTCGCTGACTCGGGCACGGTGACGCTGGTCTGTACCTCCTTGTCGCGCTGGCTCGGCTGAAGATTCGGATTGCTGTTCTCCACGTCGCTGCTGCACTCGGAGGTCGGCGGCGTTAGCGGCGCTGACGAATCAATCGTCATCGGCTGCTGTCCACCGCTCAGTTGAGCCTGCTGCTGTTGCTGTTGCTGTTGCTGTTGCTGTTGCTGCTGCTGCTGCTGCTGCTGCTGCTGCTGCGGGGCCGCCAGCTGCTGCTGAATGATTATTGGCTCAGCTGGCTGTTGAGGCGGGATCAACGGCTGCAGCTGTGGCTGCAATGACTGAGCGATCATCGTCGTCGGAATCGCCGGGCCACTGTAGAACAGCACTTCTTGTACCGGCGATAGCGGAATGAACACGCCTCCGTGACTCTGTGATCGGAATAGATGTCATACGGTTGTTAGTGTGCAAATATTGTCAAAACAGAACAAAGTGTCATAAGTTTCTGATCAATTTATCGATTGGGACTGGTCTGACGCCACTAGAATAAACCGAGTATTACTTTTTATCAAACTTGTTAGGCAAAGTAAAACTTAATAAGGAATAATTTGGTTCCCAGCAATCTGTTTTTACAATAAATTTTAAGGGCTTGCGTGCTGTGTAGCGGACTTGATGTTCATTCGATGAACCAAACCGTCGCGAAACCTAGCGCCTGACACTTTTTAACATCGACGGGCGAAAGGAAAGCTTTTCATTGATCCTATCATATTTTTATCTTTACCCCTTTATCCAATCAAAATTTCTAGGTCACAAAACACGTTCGCGAGAGAAAACCTTTTTCCCCCGCGATGGAGAAACTAAAACTCCAATAATTTTGTAAAAAGTTTGCTTTCGAAAAGAAATGCGCTGCAGCGGTTATTGACGCGGAGAAATGAATTTTCCGAATGCATAAATAAAACCGTGGAAGTTTATTAGCGTGCGTTATTTGGAAAATTCGAAGCATGAAAATATAATGACCTCGATAGAGGAAAGGAAGGGCTCTCGAGTACTGAAGTTATAAACGTTATTTGCAATAACTTTATGATATTTTCAAAAACATAGTATAAATTAGAAATTGAGTTAACTTTTTTCATCGGAAATGCTGGAGGATTTATTGAAGCGTAGAATGAATTTGATGAAAGCACTGCAGAAAACTGTGAAAACTATATCAGCACGATTATTTCAAAATATTGAGGCACGAGAATACAATTATCCCGACAAAGTAACAGCGTCTGCAAACAGTGCTAATATACTTGTTCGTCAACGATTTTCAGGATTATTTTGCAAACAAGACTGCGCGAATTAATTAAAAATCGCAGATGCACTTTGAAGAGCAGATCAAATATTTTCATATGTGCGATGAAATTGCACGCGAAGAAGAGAACGAGTAGCGCTAATTAAAATGAAGAGACGTAGTGTGGAAATATGAAAAACCTCTCTCTGCTAATGAAAACCGCACGCGGATGAAACAGAAAAGAAATGTCTTTCAAGCAGAAAATAATGCTGGAGTCCAAGCAAGGATCGGGACCAGTCAGACGGGGACAAACCTGAAATGAAAAGGACTGACCGCGTGCAAGAGCGTGGTAGGTTCGTAGATGATGCTAGCAGGGTGAGCGGGCGACTGATGTATGTGAGGGTGCTGCGACTGCGAGTGGTAGAGGGCGGTGGTCGCGAGGTCGACCTGGTAGAGCTGCTGTTCGCCGCGCGGCGGCTGGTAAACCGTCATCTCCTGGATGTCGCTGGCTGGATGCTCGATGACGCTCTGCGGCCCAATCGCCACGCTCGGCGGCGCCAGTGGTGGCAGCGAGCGCGACAACTCCAACAAGTCGTGCGCCGCTTCCGTCTCCGCCGCCGACCTGACGCGCAAACATATTGGTAGTCGATTAATGCCGGCCCATTGAGAACGCTTAGCGGCCAGTCAACCGTCGGTCAGTTTCCATTTCCAAACTCGTCTCGTTTGCCGCGCAGTCGGCGACGGCAGCAATGAACGCAAGAGGCCGTTGCCGTGTTCGCGGGCACGTACAATTATTCGCATGCGACCGCGACGTCGTCAAGTCCGTGCTGTACATACATCATAAAAATACCGAGCTTACACGTCAACTAAAGTCGTCTCTGTGGCTCGTAGCTATAGTTTCAACGATAAAACTTGGCCGGTCTAATTTTAAGAAGTAAGGGGTGAGCGAGGAACGAAGGGCTTGCGCAATTACGACGTAGGCTGGCGAAGAGGGAGAAATGGAAATAGAAAGAGACCTGTCTCTGAAGATCGGCACGGTGTCATTGCTGGGCGGCGCGATGCAGGTTGATCGCTGAGGCGGCGGTGGTATGAACTGCAGGCTGGCGCTACTGCTGGGCGGTTCGCTGCCAGCCTCGTAGCTGTGGATCGCGCTAGCCTTGGACTGCTTCGGCCGCGAGAACGCCGACTTGGCCTGCGGCTGTTCTATCGATCTCGGTGGGCGCTCCGGCGAGCGTTTTGCATCCCTCCTCGGCGGCGAGCTGCGCCTTATGATGCTCGTCGCGCTGCTGCAATTCGCGCTGGCGTCGGGGCCGCTGGTGCCGTTGCTCTTGCCCGCGTTGCCGCCAGCGCCGTTGCCGTTGCCGCTGCTCAGGCTCACCGTCGACACTATCACCGGCACGTGCTCTTTCGTGCGGGACAGGCCTGACGTGGGCGACAGATCCGACTGCTTCGGCGAGTAATCGTGCACTGCAAGGACACGCCACGTCGACGCTTTCGTAAAATCGTTCGATCTTCGACCTCCCGTTCTCGCTGGCCCAAACGCCCGTGCATTAAAACTCGATTATGCACGACGCTTATTGCTCACTCGCACGATCAAGCTGACGGGCGCAGCGCTTTGCGGCAAGCTTTTCTCGTTGCCCTTTCGCGTTGCACGAGACTCGGCTATTATTCGCCGACAGCGTACTCTCGGCGTATCGACCAACCGGGCTTTGCTTACCACTACTCGATTCGGTTCGAAGACAAGCTCGTATTTCTGCGCGATTTTTCACGATTACACAAACAAGTTCCGATTTCCGCCGGGAATTTCACGAGCATTCACGAGAACGCGCGCGCTCTAAATATTCAGCGTCGTGTGTGTGCGGCCAAAACTAATATGCGCGACCTACAACGGTTAACACATTAAAGAGCTTGATTGAAAACTAATTGGTAATTTACTCGATGATAGTTTCGGTTAGAGGAGGTCAAAATTGCAATATGCGCCAACCTTAACCTAGATAATTTTGGATATAGACGCGTTAATCGCGTCCAGTCGATCCGTTTGTCGTATGTTATTTATTTGTTTACTGCTTCTGTTAACCATTGTTGCGTGCAAATCAACCGAGTACACGTCGATTTGAAAGCATGCTCTCGACCTACTCGCTACTTCAAGTAGATGAGTCCGCGTTCGATCAGACAAAGCTGAAAAGCTGGCGTGTGCACGAACTGAAAAGGCGAAATAACCTCCAAAAGGCGCATCTGGGCTCGACCGAGCGGAAAAACAGGTGTCAGCTGGCTTCGGAAAAAGAGTACGAATGTCTCACCCGAGGCGACCGGCGAGGCATATCTGGGTTTCGGCGCCGGCAGCTTGGTTTTCTCCGGCTGCTGCTGCTGCTGCTGACGCGCGGTCGCCGGGGCTGAGGGCGGCGGCGGGGGCGGCGGCGGCGCCGGCTGCTGCCGCTGCTGCTCAATGGGCGGCAGCAGGGGCGGCGTCGGGCTCCGGCATCGTACGCCCCAATCCTCGAATCCTCTGGCCACGCTGTTGATGTACTTGTTGCACAGCGCCTTCTTCACCATGTAACAGCGCGGCATCTTCGTTGCTGCTGCTGCTGCTGCTGCTGCTGCTGCTGCTGCTGCTGCTGCTCCTGTCCGTGAGTTGCTCAGAGCGCCGAGCGCGAGCTCATGTCTGTCTTGCTGCTCGTGCGCCCGTCGTGTGGCGGAGAGCGTGCGCCGCTGGTGCTGGCAGCGGCGGCTTCGAGTGACAGTCGAAAAGCGCCCAGCTTGTCGACTCTCGGCAATTTCCTGCGCGTGTGCTCGCTTGTCTGCGCGTGTAGCACATGTACGCGTGCAGCACGCCGGGGGAGTTTCGCGCGTACGTACGTGACTGCGCGCGCGCTGTGTGCGGAGTGTGTGTGTGCGTTGATATACCTTGTCGTAGTATTGCTTCGTTGTAGACGAGGAGGGCTGAGAGCTTGGTCGATCAATCCATAATGCGATCGCGGCGGAGTCTAGAGGCGAGCCAGCAGTGGTCGGTCGGTCGGACACTGCCGCGTATAGAGCCCCGGACAGTGCAGCTGCGACAAGCGCGCACAACAGCACACGACACGCGCACGCGGACTTGCGGATGGTATTCTCCGCGGCTGCTAATATCGATTGGCTATATTTAACAAAGTCTGGAACGCTGCAGGTGCATCGCCGCAGCGGCCTAGGGCCTGGCCGCCGCGAGCCGCCGCGGGCCTGGGCCGCGACTCGCCTGGCCGGCTAGCCCCATGCTGCCGCTCCAGCACTAGGAGCAGCGCGCGCCAACAGCTCGCTGCCGTCTTTCTCTTGGGAGCAACAAGTTGGACACAACAGGTCCGCTGCTGCTGCTGCTGCAGAGAGCGTACTCGCGACGCGCGACCGCGGCGCGGCGACGAGGAGGAGCGGAACACGCGCGAGCAGCGCTGGAACGGCGGTCGATAGCGACGACGCTGCCCGCCGGCCAGCCACGCGCGCCGCCGTTTGCCGCTCGCTGGCTCGGCCCTTCTGGAACTCCGGAGCTCGACTGCTCGCCGAGCCGGGCACCGCCACTGCTGGGCGCCTCCTTGGCGAGCACTTTGTCGAACTGCAGCGCGCACAGGCCGAGAGGCGACGAGAGCAGTGGCGCCGAGATGAGCCGGGCCGAGGTAGCGTGCGGGGAAGATGGGGCAGCAGCGGACAGAGACAGCGAGAGAGTGGAGCAGAGGGCGAGTGCGGGGACGGAGGGCCAGAAGAAGAAGGCGGCAGAGGAAGAGGAGGAGCAGAGAAGAAGAAGAAGAAGAAGAAGAAGGAGAAGAAGAAGCGAGTACCACCTGTGGGCGCGCAGAAGCAACAATTGTCCGCCGTATGCGGGAGGGTAGAGAGCGCGACTACATGGTTCGTGATACCGGGTGTGGCTGGGGTGCGACTGTCGGCAACGCTGGCGGTGCACCTTGCACGGGACGACGCCGCCGCCACGCTCGCCCCTCCACTTGGCCGCCGCTCATTCTGTGTCTCCGCTGCCGCCGCCGCCGCCGTCGCCGCCGCCGCCGCCGCGGCAAGCTACTGCGGCGCTCGCATCGATTTTCACCAGGACCAACACCTGTTACCGCCAGCAGCGCCCCGCCAGCACTAGCCGCCCTCCCGCGCAATCGATAACACCACCCGCCCCGGAGATAAAGCTGCTGGCCTGGCGACGCCACTACCGCCGCGCCGTCTTCCTTTTCCTCTCTGCAAGCGCATCGACTAGTCCGCGCGCGCGGCTCGCAGCTTCTTCCTTTCGAGCACCACAACGCGTCTTGCGTAAAGCTCCCTTGCTGCCCCCCCCCCCTCCTTAGCACGCTAATTGAACTGTCACCGGCACTCGATCACCGCTTACAACTTTCTTCGTTACTGTACTTCCGGAACTGCGAGGGCCGCGGCCGCCGTTTATTAATGTGTCGTCGACGACGCTAGCAAGGTTTTTACCTAATTAGCTCACCCTATTACCAGCGCCAAATTACATCCTCCTCCAGCAGGCTCCGCTCCGAATATTTTGCAGGCTAATTGCCAGATATTAAATATTTCATATGCTTTCAGCCAGCTAGCCAGTTTCCCTTTCACGATTTTACGCGTGCAATTATTATTTTTTCCTTTCTTCGACCCCCCCCCCCCCCCCCCCCGCCTATCCACCCATATCCACGAGCTTCGTAACCCCCGCACTGCATATTCGTATTGATTTTTCCAATTGTGCATTTCAATCAAATTTAATTATTCTGTCATTACACAACTTTTATTTGAAATTGAAAAAATTTATATCCTTTATTTGTTCCACAATGGTACTTGCGCACTTTTGTGGATTTGTATTTGCGAATTCGGCCGAGAGATAAATGCAAATGAAAAAGCGAATCAATGTTGTTGTCCAGAGCTGTTCGAGAAGAAAGGCAGGCGCAAAGTTCAACAAGTATAAAGAAGGAATAATAGAAGATTGTGTCGACACGGGCGTACAAGTAGTAGAGCTCAAGCTTAAGTTAGACAGGTTTCCGTGCTAAAGCGTATATGTGTATATAGCTAGCTACTGCCGCGTATTATTCAGTCAAGCTCCTTTTTCTTTCAACTTTCTTAAAAGATAAGAGGTCATTTATTTTAATTAGAGAATTTCTCATACTTTAAACGGGTGTAACGGGGCACTGTAGATCTTTTTCTCCTTTCGAGACGAAAACTCTAGATAGGAAAAAAGGTACAGTATGAGACGGCTTAACAGCTTAATTGAAGCTTGAAACAATGTTTTTACTTTTTCAAACAAAAGGGTTTTGTAGTTTTGCTGTCCAAACTCGCTCTATTTATATTTTTTTAATCATTTCTTTGTTGCCAAAAAAATAATATCCATTTTTGCTTAATTGTTTTTCCATTTATTTTTATTCTATACGCAATGCAGATAGGACACATTTTTGTTATTACTAAAACAAATTGCTTAAAAAAGAGAAATGTGTCGTGTATAAAAAACCTTCGAAACATTGATATTTGAAGACTGACGCAGTATATTTTTAAATTTCGATAAAAATAGTCTCCACGGAGGCAACTTTCAACAAGATCGATCAAACAGGTGTGCGCTAAGAACTTCCGGGGACGAGGTGGAAAAAAAAAATTGGAAAAAAAAAATTGGAAAAAAAAGTCGAACACAGTATTAGCTTTATCGCGAAATTAACATAAATCTTGTTTCTGAAGAAAAATTGGTTATTTTTGAATAAATTTTATCGCAAGATAAGAAACTTTTAATAATCAAGGATAATTAGTTCGACTTGAAGAAATAGATTTATTAGCGGCGGTGATAACGAAAACTGCCTGATAAAAGTGGTTTATTCGGAGGAAAAAGCCTTCGAGCTAGAGGGAGCAAGTTGTTGAATAACGACTTTGCATAGTTGGAGCATAAGATGGCGGGACGGGCGTGCGGGACGGGCGTCTGGACGCGCAGGAGCTTAGCTTCCGGGCGAAGCTCGAGTCGTCGCTATTTTTTTTTTTTTTAAATTCCGCGCAAAATGGTGTAATTGCTCGAGACACGACAATTCGCGCTGACAAAGGCGCTCGTGGCCGGCGAAAAAAGAAGCAAAAAAGATCGCTCTCGCTCGCTTGCTCGAGAGAGACAGAGAGCAACAATGAGAGCGCGCAGGCTCTGACGGGGTGGTGGCGCTGCTTAAAAAAAAAAAAAAGGGGTGAAATTCCGCATTCTAGTGGCCGCGCGGAGAGGAGCGAGTGGTTGCTGGGCAACCCCGCCGGTTCGCGCGCGTGGAAAACAATCGCGGCCTGCTATATGCGCGGCGACAGCCACGACGGCCTGGCGTCGCGATGCTGCTGCTGACGCTGTTACTTTTATCTCGGGAATCGAAGTAGCTAGACGACAGACAAAGCACGTGTCTGTCGATGATTTCTTTTTTGCTCTCCCTGCCCATACCGTTTGCTCTACGACGCGCTACACTCGGCGTTCGCGCGAAAATTCGACTCCCAGCTAACATTTGCCTCGTGCTGCGTCAACAATCGCTTAGCAAATAAACACCTCCGAATGGGCATGCTTCTCCTTTGCCATTCGGAGGGACTTGCTGCTGAAGGCAGGGAAATGGGGGAGCGTATATGTTTTCTTTCTTCTCCCCCTTTGGCGACGCGTGGGCGCGGATTTTTCTAGCGCGTGCATGGCAGAGGGCAGGAAGAGAGATTTGTATTGTCAGTGCTGCCAACGCGGAACTCTTTTTGTACGTGGCATTTAAAACGAATATCACGTTATTGTTTGAATTCCGTGACCGATGACGCTAGTAAATCAACGAGTGAGACGTCACCGAAAAGTGATCAAGAGTTTTGTTGACGACTGATTATCATTTGTCATTTTTTGCTAATTGATGCAGTCATAAGGAAAAACGAGTGGTCTGCAAACAGACATTGCTGAACGTTTACCGTGGGGCACGAGCATGAGACAGTATCGTTCACTGAATATTTCGCTGAGCCCGTTTGCTAACTACTCTTATGACATCGCTTGTCATAAGAGTCACAGTTGACTCGATTAAAGAGCTCGTTCAATTCAGTTGATTGCTTCGGTTGTTGTTGTTTCGGTAATTCCCAAAAATAGAAATGGTTCGTTGAAACATCCGTTAAAACTATTATTTATGCTATCGATGGAATTTCGTGCAGCCGCAGATCGTGCTCTACTTTCGACTTTGACGTTAAGCCCGTTGATAGCGACGTGACACAAACAGCTCAAAAAGTAAAAGCGTTCAAGAGTAGCAGCGCGAGGGACTGACATTCGTGCAATGGAAAAGCGCAACGCTTAAACTTTATTGACGCGTCGCGTCCTGAAAGCACGTTTTTTTTTGTTGCTTTTTTCCCAACGCGTTTCCACGTCATCGCGAGAACCACGCCAGAGATACCTATTTGACCATCTTTGCGATAATTCGAAATGCTGGTTAATAAATATTGGTAAAGTCATTGGCGGAAGCACCACGAAAGGAAGTGATACATTCGATTGCTTCAGCTAAACGCAATAATGAGAAGCACTTAGATGGTATTACTACGCACGTTTTGAACGCATTAATCCGGCTTTTGCTTGGCTACACTACAGCTACCGCCAGCGCAGAGAGCACAAATAATTTAATTTGTGCAGTTAGCGCAAGGGGGGCGAGAATCGTTTTATATATCGGCGGACGCGTGTGCATGCGTGTATGTGCTTTCAAAAAGAACGAAAATAACATTATACGATAAAGCTCTGCGTCGCTATTCAGATTTTAAGCGCGTATATCATACCTGCCTTATCCACCGTAAAAAGTTTATTCGGAAATTAATTAAAAAATGTTTGCTGTAAATCCTGATGAAATTCGAAGTGCGCGTTAACGTAAAAAAATTAATAAAATAAAATTTTGAGTTGGTCGCTTGTTCTTCGCAAGTATCGTGTGCTGCTGCTCTGTATTCTCGATATTTCGACGGAAATCATTCGTCGCCTCCATTGTCAATTCCTTTATGCGATGTTACAAGGCATCTCGCGAGTAGCCATTTCAATACTCAAAAGTATTGGATACTGAACAAGCTCAAATTCGCGTTTGAGTAGAAAGCATTAGAAGCTTTATTTTCTGATCGGAGTACTCGCATACATGTGCGTGTTCCTCCAAAGGTTGTTACACGCATAATTATACGTTCGGGCACAGGCTACTGTTTCGGAAGCATTTTCCAGCCTCGAGGGTCAAAAAAAGACACTAAGATATACATGCCGGCGTCGTTGAAAAAAGTGAGCAACGCGCAACATTGCTGTACGGTATTATCGTTGCATCTGGATGTTCGAAGGGGCAGAGGATGATTTGGTCCCCTTCGGAAACTCGGGTGCAGCCCCTTAGCTATAGGCATCGTAGCAACTAGCCCCCTCGAAACGAACAATATATATCACGTCGATGCCATCGAAATGTCTGAGCTTAAGCAACAGCGCGAAGAGAGTGGTGACTCGGCCAAGTTAAAAGGGTAGCTACGAGCTCGTCACGCAATCTCTGTCTTTAGCTGAATCACAACAAAGTGGAGCGCGCAGAGCTGCTTGGCAGCTCGCTGGAAATCAATAAAAAGGACTCGCACACTGCTCTAGCCTGCGGAGATAGGTGTGGAGTGCGAAGAGGGACACGGCTGCAGCTTTGGCAGGGCCGTGCGAGCGCGTTGTGCGGCGTATAGCTCGCCGCGTACCTGAAAGCAATGCAAAGGAAAGCGGCGCGCGAGGGAGGGGAGGCCGCTGCACGCGCCAAGGATGCACGTAGCAGCCAGCAAGGGTGTTACCCTTGACGAGGCGCGCCCGACGAGCGAGAAAGCTGCACGTGCTTTTGTCGCCCTCCGCCTCACCCCACGTCCGCTTTCCGTGCATTTATGCGCGCGACCGCTGCTTTCTTAACTACTTTCCTATGCGATACGCAGATAGCATTGTACGCCGCGCTTAATAGGCGGGGCTCCGTGCTTTCCCTCGCTCGCTCTTACGTGTACTTCTCTCTCTCTCTCTGCTTCGATGCTATTTACACTTGTGATTCATCGATCGATCCACATACGCTGCTCCAGCTTCAATCTTCGAGCTGTACATACATCCAGTTATGTGTACGTGGCTATTGGCGCGCGCTCCGCGTTAAGAGCGCTCGTGCGAGCTTTCTTTTCCGTTTTCTATTTTTTGCCTGCTACAAATTCGCTCAGAGCGATTAATATACCTGTCTGGAGATCTACTTTCGGTATCTGGTGCTTTTGCTCGCTCTTCTATATCGCTTCCGACGTTTCATTTTTACGCGACGGTTTAATGTTTTCGAACATTGCGGGCAGGAAAACTCTGCATGCAAAATGTAATAAGGTTTTTCAAACTGTTCATCGATGATTTTACGTCCCGATGAAAATAAACTAAACAATATTGATGAACGCGTGCCGCTTTGCACGACAATGAGAAAGGAAGTCCCAAGAAAGAAGTCATTAGGCTTCATTGGAATAATTTGTCTCATCAAGTCGACGAATAGAGTCGGTGCTTGCACAAATGGCACAGCATTTTTCATAGGCCAATGATTAATTTTTTCTGCACGCGGGAGAGGGGTGGCAACACGGCGGCGCATTTCAATTAAAATAAGTAAGAAACCGCAACGTTGCTAGTTTGTCACTGCAACGTTAATATTCATTAGCAGTGAGAAGGATAAGAATCACGCATTCACGGCCAAGAGAAACTCGCGTAGCTTTTGCGCTCTGACCATTAGTTCCGTTGGAGCGATAATTTATACGGGGTGCGCGTATGCGTAGCGAATGTGGGTTCCGAGACCCGTAGGGCCGGATTGGCCTTTCCTCTTTCAAAGGGGAGATTGGCAACCGAAGTGATGACTTTCTTAAAAAAAAGCCCTTTTTGCAATTGCACGGTAATAACGTTATCAAACTCTCTCTCTCACTTCCCTCTCAACACCGCAGCTATCTCTCAAGATGCGTATTACTATCTAGTCTGTCGTCGCCCAGATTTATCCGATTTTATCTTGGTCGTTGACGATAGTTTCTCGTATTCGTTCGTATTGGCGCATGCGCGCACCGTCAGTGTAAACGAAGAATAACAAATTAAGAAGCGACGTCAGCTAGGTTTTGAGTGATGAGCGCAAAGTTATATTTTTTTTCCTTTCTGGAGATCGCTCGAGCGCTGAGTGATTTATTACCAGGAGGCGAGAATCCACAGTTGAAAAGATCATTTGGAAAGAGAAGGAGAAGGATCGATAGGTCGGCGCGATGCACAATGAGGAGGAGAAGGGCGTTGCAATCGTCAAAGTATTCTGGAAATAGCAGTGGCGAGATAGAGAGAAGCCGTAGCAATCAATGGTTAGCGACTCGGTTAAACATTGATTGAAGTGAAATTTAATTTCGGAGCGCACAGTGGCGTACACAGCACGGACTCCGGCTAAGCAGACACAGAGAGGAGCGTGTGTACACACGCGCGGTGGAGCCTCGGGATGGTCGTTGTCATCGCGGTCGAATCTCTCCGTGTGTACTCTGGCTTTGGGCCTCGGTTCTGGTCCGATGCGCATCTCCAGAGACACGCCACTCGCCTCTCCGTCTCACTTTATATCTCTCTTTCTCTTTTTCTACGATCCTTCTCTTTCCTCGTTCGCTTGCTCGTTTGAATTCTCTCTCTCTCTCTCTCTCTCTCTCTCTCTCTTTCGGGCGCATTTTATTTATCGCTCTCGCTACGCCCCCGCACTTCAACCTCCATCGACTTTTTATTCGCTGCCTTGTTTCTCCGCTGCTTCTGCTGCCGCCTAAAATGTTCTATCGATTTCGTCTGCAGCTTCGTGTGTCCGTGCTTTGTGGCTTATACTCGATGGGCCCTCGTCAAATCACAACCAGTTGCAAATGTTTAGCCATCTACGAAAGCAGCCGATAAAAGGAGTTTGCATAATTTTTGCTTGCAGCATAATCATCAACGTTCAAGCATTCTACATCTAAAATTAATCGCACGAATGCACGTGCCTCGCGCGTGTGTGTGTGCGTATGCACGCGTGTGTGTATCGATCTGACTTTGCAGTTAGAGACGCTGTCTGTTACTGCTACTACTTTCTTATCTAGCCCCGAAAGAAAATTTATAGGGGGAGAGAGCTGCTGGTAGAGTCGCGCGGAGCCCCTACTCGAATGTTGAACGTCTATTTACACGATCGTTCCAAATCCTAGCGCAGCCAAGTGTGAATAAACGGCCAGGTAAATTTTGCAGCAATAAACCTTCGGTGAATCATTTATCATCGTTTTAGCTTTCTGCATATTTAGGCATTCAGTTGAATTATCTTCACGTTCGATGGCGAAAGATAAACAAAAGAGACTGCTCGGAGGCTGCGAGAAAGAGAGGCTCGAAGAAACGAAGAAGGGAAAATTGACCTCCTTCTGTATATACATAATTTTATCTGTTGATTTAACGAACGTGGACATCCCGTTGTGTGTCCGACCCCACTGACCTATTGTTGTGTCCGAGTCGAACTGAACAACCCAGAGACCCTTTATCGTATATTGAGAAAAAATGCCGATGGGGAGGAGGAGCTACTTTACTAGGATAGACTTTCCTATCTTGCGTACGCTTACGCGTGTGTACGCGTGATATTCGAGATTTTTTATTTGCCAACTCGGCGCCAAATACATACACGAATCATCACGGACCCTGTCCGTTTCCGTACATCATTTTTTTTCCGCCGGCGTCGTCGTCAGCGTCGTTGGGCTCCTTTTCCGGGGGAAAGGGGGATTCCTTGTATTTTTTTATCGGGGTAATGACTTTATGCGGACCTCCCCTTTATCCTCGACGCCACGCGTGCGTGTATCTTTTATGTTTTTTCTTTGTCGCCGAGCTTTCTTGATTCTCGCTCCTTTTCAACTGTTTTTCTGATTTGCCATTTTTCCTCTCGGCTGGTGTTATTTCCCGAGTTGGATTAAACGCGCCATCGTCTCGTTTTGAGTCATCGTTTGGTCTATATACGTGTATATATATCTTTTATGGGCACTTTTCCGGCGTATATCAGCTGATATTCATTTTCGCCTTATACTATAACGCTCGACCTATAGATAAAATACATCAAAGTTTATGATGGAGAAGTGAATGCATTACGCACGATTCTAGGTCAGCCTGGGAGAAAATAATGATAACAATAGTACGAAATAATGACGGAGCAGTACGTCGCATAGACCAAGTCTAGAAAGTATCGACATTTGGCAAGAAAGAAACCAAAACTATTTTCTTTTTCACGTAATACGAGGAGGGGCGGAGAAAAAGAAAAGCTTGTTGACGTAATATTTGTCTGGAAAAATTGCAATATACTGCCTGCGTGGAAACTGTTGATAATGGTTTCTGATATAAGCTTCGCCGTGCCACGGTCGATCATCAAATACAGCTGTGCGCATCTTCTCTCGGGGAGATGCTGCTGCTGCTGCTCTGCGTGTGTGCGCGTGTGTGTGCAGCCTGCGTTGCGCCAGTGTACCGAGGAAAATAGCACGTCGATATTCCTGCCTTCGATCGACTCAGAGATGGCATCTGTCGCTTTCTCACACACGTTTCTCGTATACATCAGTTTTTTTTTTCTTTTGCTCGCCCCAACTAGTAGTTGTTGCTTTCCCTCTTTCTCATTTCGATATCTAACGACGTATATGTACGCCCCGTTGGCGAACTAGAAAAATGGGTTTTTTTCCGCGGGGTAAAAACATTTGGTCCTACACTCGGCTATATATGGGTCAGCTAGTTCTCTCTCTTTCGCTATATATCTTGATAAGAATATCGTTCGAGATGATGTGTCTAAAGCTACTTTGCAAATGATGTTCATTCGGTAGCTTATTCAAATCGTTATTTTCTGAATTGGAATATATATCGTCATCGATAGATTTTTTCCATTTTTCTTCGACGATCTTCTTAAAAATCATCGTAGCCGAATAATTAAGCGAACTGTTCTGTACGATATTAATCGCATCCAGCCTGTCTCGGGTGAAGCCTCGTGCACAAAGAGCCCTCACGGCGTCGCCAGCGAAAAGGAAATTATTCCACTAAGATAGTGTATCGGGCTACTTAATATTCCGAAAGAGAGAGTGACTCAACAACGTGATTCATGTTCAAGGGGTTTTATAACTCCGCACCGAAGCAGTATAACAGTAGCTTGAAATAAAATGGCACGCCTGGTAACTGCAGCTTGCACGCAGTTGTTCGCGAATCAAACTTTAGAATTGCAACACTTTGTCTGCCTTGCCGTTCAACTGTCTGGCCTCATTTGACAACTGCGATGATTCGGAGCGGATTCAATGATTGGGCGAGCTGAGCTGACGGTAGCCGAAAAACGAATGCAGCAGCAGGTGGTGCTCGAGCGAGCGGTCAGTCAGATGTGAGTGTCTGGCGTGGTTATTGCGTTGCAAGACATTCCAATGTGGCCTGAGTAACCGTATACATTGCTAGGCGCGTGTGCACAGATAGACACATGGAAGCTACGAGAGAAAGCGACAATACGTTACTTATTAGAGCGAGCGCATAGGTGCCTGTGAGTGCGTGGCAGCTGCTGCAACGGAAAAAGGTCTTTGCCCTTTCGCTTCACGCAGTCGCGCATACCGAGTTTTGCTACTGTCAAATAGAGCCGATTTTCCTTGTCTCCTCAATTGGTTCGTCGGGTTTCCTCATAATAACGTCAAAGTTACGCTGGATATTCTTATCTTTATTCATGAGGCCTTGCCAAATCTTGTTGTTAATTGTCAGTGAGGCAGAATAATAATGAGTTCTTTTCCCACGAATTATTAATATGAAACTAAGTGCTAAACTCTACTAATATTTGCTTGACGTCAATGCTCCACGCTTATCTTACATTTCGCTGTTAACACGGAAAATTTTCTTCATTTTTATAAATAAAATTGTACGGACTGTAATCTTACTAAGATAATAAGAAAAATAATTTTTATTGTTGAGAAGATGAAGCTCGAATTATGCTGGAATGACGTTGACGTCAACGAATATAAAATAGATAACGACAAAAATAAACTCGAGAAAAAACATTGGCATATGCGTTTCAACCGAGTACAAATATGGTGCGTGTGAAATCGAAAAGTATCAAAAAAATGTGTCATATTCGCGTCAATCTAACATGATCGAAATAGTCCGGAAACATGTATTAGCCTCTCCATCACCAATAATAGCCGTTGCGACAATATTAGCATGTGTAAGAGTGGAATAAATGACGCATGGTCAAGTGGTCGCCGCTATCCCTTTAAATTATTGCAATAGATCGCAGCAGTCCCACGTTGTGTCGTCTATGGGAAATGCTAAGAACCGAAGTATGCGTAGGGGGATCGTGCGTCGAAAAACGGGGAAAGCAGCGCACTGAATGCGCTTGATGAGATTCAGGCGTGAAAAGTCCATCCGCGCGCGCGTGCGGCAGCGAACGAGAAGCTTTAATTCGTTTGGGGCGGCAGCGATAAGGTGGCGTTGCTCCCCTTGGCAGGATCGTGCCAGCAGCGCAGCAACGAAGGACAGATGCAGCGTAGAGCCAGAGCGAGAGATAGGTATAGGTAATGTACGTTGGCGTGGGTCAGTGGATATAGCCGCGGCACGCACACACACACACACACACACACACAAACACACGCGCGTGCAGGTCTGTCTCGCGGGTGAGCAGAAGGAAAGGAAGGCCAGTGGGATATTCGATACTACTCGGCTGTGTCCGTGTGCTCGCGAGTCGCGGGGTGGCAGGCGGGCGACGCGACGGCACGGGGCATTGGGCACGTGGGGAGAACGAAAGAGTGCGCGCACACAAATGCAACGCGACTCGTCGTCGAGTTTGCTAGGTGTTGCGGGTCGATCGGCTCGGGCACGTGCGCATGTGCGCCCCTACCGTGTTGTCTTGCGCCCTCTCCCCCTCCCCCTCCCCTCCCCCACCCCTTGCTGCTGGCTTGGCTTTCCTCGCGCTCTGCCCCGTCGACGCTGTGTCTGCGCAACAGGGATGACGTGCACGCGACGGGCTTGCGATGCGCGCGCGCGCGCTCGTGTAGCTTAGCACCGCACACACGGCTCTCCTCTCTCGCCCACATTTAAATTCACATCGGCACTGTTGCGGAGGCTCAACACGTACGCGCCGCCGAGAGCTGCGCTGCCGACGCCGAGCGCGCAATCATACCAGCCCTAGAACACCGCGCCGCGGGATCCCATTAGCAAGGGCACGGCGAAAACGTCGAGAGCCATGAGCGTCTAGCGTCTTGCGTCGCGCTACGAAGTCTTATTAGGCGGCACAAGAACGACGCTGCTGGCAAGCTGGGCGTACTTCGGAGCGGGACGCGAGTCCTTATTGAATTATGAAGTCGCGCGCCTACACGGCGAAATTGGATCAAATGTGACACTATTACGAAGTGGAAAAGGGATCCGCGGAGGTTGGCCGAAGGAGCCCGAGCGCGTCGGCCGATCCGCCGTGGCCGCAGTGGGCGACGAGGTTCGCGAGAGCGAGCGGGGAGAGGCCGTCGGTCGACTCGCGGACGAGCCAAGTGGCACGGGCAGCCCCCAGATTGGCCGCTGGCGTGCCCGCGCTGGCGCTGCATGCACACAGGGCCGCAGGGACGCGGCGCGCGGAGGCCGACGGCGCGAAGTGCAGGCCACCCCCCGACGCGCGGCGGCGGGGCGAGGCGCGCGGCGGAGCGGCAGCGCCGCATAGGGCGGGGGGTGCCGCCGCCGTGGCGTTGGCTGGCGCTCCCTCAGCAGAGCGAGTTCGGTGGCGAGCGGCAGAGCGGCAGCGCGGCAGTCGTTCGGCAGGGGAGCAAGCGGCTCGTTCGTCCGTCGTCGCCGCCGCCGCCGCAGAGCCGAGAGCCAGCCAGAGGAGCGCGGGCAGGAGAGAGCAGGAGCGCGAGGCCGACAGAGCGAGCGCCGCCGCGTGCGCGGAGTCGGGGACGGCGCGCCGATGAGCGGAGCGCGGCCGCCTTCGGTCAGCAGCACCCGGACCAGCAGCAACAAGTCCTAGCCGCGGCCGAGCGCACCCGAGCAGGATGCCGCGCTGCCTGATGGCCAAGAAGTGGAAGGCCTACCCCTGGTCGTCGGAGCGGCTGCTGCTCGAGCCGCCGCAGACCGACGACGAGGAGATCGATGTGGTGGGCGACGGCCAGACTGGCGCCCCGTCGGCGGCGCCGCAGCCGCAGCAGGCCCCGCCGCAGCCGCAGCCGCAGCAGTCGCACTGGGGCCCGCACAGCCCGACGGCCGGGGCCACGGCGCCCTCGCCGCCGCCGCTCAACGCCTCCGGGGCGCTCTACTACCACGGTCAGTATGCCCCCGCGGTCCCCGAGCTGCCCGGTGCACGCGCTCGCTTACGTAACGGGCGACGCGAAGCCAGCCTAACGTACGCGGCGGCCAGCGACGTGCGGCAATGCCACACCCTCGCGGTCGCGCTCGCTCGCTCGCGCGCTCCCCCGCACGCCAGTCCGCTGCGGAGCCGCCGTCCAGTCGCCCGTGTCTACGTGTCTCTGTCGCTGTGTGCATCGCGTGCACACTTGTGGATCGCCAGCTCCGACCTCGAACCTTCCTCGCCACTTCGCTCTGCGCGGCTCGCGGAGTGCTTTCTTTTTCGCGGGGCTCGCTCGCCAAAGCGGCTGCTGCTGCTGCTGTTGCTGCTGCTACTGCTACTGCCACTGCTGCTGTGCAATTGAATGACACGCGGGAGCAGTTATCGTGCACAGGGCTCGGCCCTCGAGCACCACTTGTTTGGTCGGCGTGGTTACCACATGGGGGTGCATGGGGTTCAACCACCCCCGTGCGTCGTTTTCATCGCTCGCCGTGTTATTTTCTCCAATGCGCTTCGATTGCTCAGCTGCGTTCTCTCGTTAATTGCCATTTCGGAATGTTTGGAAAACGGGGGAAGACAGAGTGAAAAAAGCGGGGTAATACAAAGTGAAAGCCTGCCAGCAGGATATCCGATCAATCGATCTTGTATGCTTTTAGTCTGAGATATTGAGGGTAATCTGCAAGAGACATAAAGAGAGAGAGAGAGAGAGAGGAGAAGCAAAAGGAACGGTGGTCTAGCTGTTGCTCGCAGGCTGTATACAAGTACTATTTGGAGCATCATCAGTCAGGCTTATATTGATTATTAGGCTGCCGCTTGGCGCGTGGCGATGATGGTCGCACGAGCAGTTTTCCCGAATAAATTTCGCGCAGGACCCCATCTCCCGTCGTCTGGTCGTAGATATATAGCGTATTTTTTTCATCTACCCTTCGACGCGCGCGCGTCTGATTGGCTGTCACGCGTCGAAGCTTTTTATCGCGGTGCTAGATAAGCCAACGTAGGCGAATAGGGGATGACGTCTTTCAGACTCTATTCTTCCTTCTACTTCTTCTTCTTCTTCTTCTTCATCTTGTTTTTCTTCTCTCCGTAGAACGGACATAGATACGTTTTTGCTGGAAAGGGAAGCCCCCAACTGCTAATCGAAGTTTTTATTGCCCGCTCAACAACAAGTAGACAGAGTCTTTTCTTACTTGAGTCCCGCTCTTCCCAATGATTCCCTTATTTTCCTCGCGCCTTTTTGCTCAACACATAATTTATCTTATCCTCGGTTTAATGCGCTGTGGCTTTGATTTCCGAAAAAGTTTCTTCGTGATTAATAATTGAGACGACACATTCCAGACGACATCTGTGTTTGTATTGAAATTAGAATACGGCTGTGAGCGACGACGTGCTACACTGTTTCTTTTTTCTGCGCCGCAAACACATTTGCATTATAGATCAGCGATCACAGGTGATAATGCGCGTTGGGTAGTCGAATTGAATTATGGAGGAGGAGCTATTTGTATTTGATGATACATATCTATAGCCGCCACGGCAACAATGCCTAGATATACTGCGTAAGCCCGCGACTAAATTGAGCAATAGATTAGTGTCGCAAGGCACGAACAGTGAATAACTTGTACGATGATTGATGGTCGAATCTTTCTTTCCGAGTTTTTCCTGAGAAAGAAAGAAAACCGATAGCAGAAAAAACTTGTTCTTTCGATGCGCTACTTTTCAATCTCTCGGGAGTAAAATCGGCCGCTTGAATTTCATTCGGCGAGCGGCGACGTAACGTTTAATTCGCTTATCTTTATTACGGACGACAGGTGGCTTCTTTAATAAGTCTGTCGTTGCTAGAGCCGAAGCCGTTATCGAGGTGTCTTTCTCCTTTCTCACTTGTTAGTCCCGCGACAAATTTCTAAGGGCTCCTTGACTTCGATCCACTTTTCATAATACTTCTCATATATACGCAATTCTTTTTTTAAATGTTACATATCTGAACTCGTCCCAGTTTCAACTGTTAACATCATAAGCGAATAATTCGACGTTTGCGTAATCAAGTTGATGTTATCGACCTACGTGTAGCCTTCGGGTTTTAGTTGGTCAAATTCAGCTTGAATTTTATTATATACCTGCGACAATAAGCCTTGTGAATCTGCGAATTCTGCAAGCAAGCCGAGAATCGGGAATTTTGACGAGTTATTTAATCGCAGGCTGTAGTTGCCACGAAGCTCTCTCTTACTCAAGCTTCTCGTAATTTCCGCCTTATAATCCTTTGCCGTGAGTCCTTTTACTGCTTCTCTCGCTCGCTAGCGCGCCTCTCTCTCTCTCTCTCTCTCTCTCTCTCTCTTTCTCTTTCGTAAAAGTGACCGAAAATCAATGAACGACCAACAAGTGGTTAGCTACTTCCGCGGTAAAATTGCGTTCCCTTTGCCTCCCCCGCTCAATTAGACGAGACTTGTAATTTCTTGGAGAAACTCGGATTATAGATACACGGCTCGTTATATCAATGTTTCTTCTTTTAATCTTGGGGCAAATGACGAAACGTAAATTCGATTTTTCGCTGCGAACTTTGAATGAGACGTGACACGTATTTCTTCTTATTTGGGTGAAGGTTATCGTTTTGAACCTCAGATGAAAGTGCAGTTTTAATTATTCATCATCCTGAAAATACGTTATTTTGTAGCCATGCTATGGCAGGAAATATAAAGCTGTACGTTGGAGCGCAGCGAATGTACGTTGCTCGAAACAAAAACAAATAAAACGAGAGAGAGAGAGAAAGAGAGAGAGAGAGAGAGAGAAGAAAGGGAGGCATCGGACAACACAGCCGATGAATAGCTTAAAAGATCATTGTGACGGCATAGTAGCGGCCGGCTTTCTCTCGCTCGACACTTTGACCATTGTTCTGGCCGATATGCGTGCGTCTGGCACGGCCCATTTAACCAGGACAGTGCGCGCGTAAAAAAGCAATCGCTGGAACAATCGATCGCGCAATTTTCGGAGTCCTCGGTAGCAAGCCTTTTCTTTCTACGTGCGTGCAGTAGCTTTCTCACACGAAGCCATGGGCCGCGCGCACGAGCATCAACAGGAGGGAGAGAGGGTGAGAGCGGAGCGAAACGAATGAACGTGCGCGTTATCGATCGCCGCCGCCGCCGCCGCCGCTGCTGCTGCCACCCACTTCTCTCTCTCTCTCTCTCTCTCGCTCTCTCTTTCTCTCTCCCCGCGAGCACTGGCAAAGTGCACTTTTCTTCCTCGCTTTTTTTTACGCCGACTTCCCTTTATTTCAGCCAATAATGCATCACGCCAGCCAACCCCCAATCGATCCCGCTCTCATGCGCCACGTAAATTGCTTTTCGGATAGCGAGCCGTACTACATTACGACACTACTAGCGGGCGCGATTCGGATTGGCTAGGCTCGCTCTTACTTCGAGCATCGATTACAGCTTCTAGTTTGCCTCGCGGAGCGGCGAGCATTCCGAGTGCACCTTTTGCTCGTTGAAAATAAGGACGATTCGCTGTACTCGTCAATGTTAATCGCACGCTTATCGTCGAGTTTTCGTGGGTCGGGCAGGCCGACTGCGCCATCTAGCTCGCCCGATGAATTATTCATGCAGGCACGCGAGCAGCGACACGATTGTTTATGCATTTACATGTCACTTGGCTCGGAGTCGTTGCCGCGGCTGTGTTTTTTTGCCCGCGAGCGAGCGCTCCGCTGGGTGGTACGACATGCAACAGATACGAGAGAGAGAGAGAGAGAGAGAGAGAGAGAGAGAGAGAGAGAGAGAGAGAGAGAGAAGCAACTCAGGGGGTCGAGTCCGTGTGCGTTACGTGCACATGGCGCTCGAGCAAAGCCACCAGCTGCTGTCCGTTACAGCAGGAAATGAAATACTGCGGCCAGAGAGAGAGAGAGAGAGAGAGAGAGTGAGAGAGAGAGAGAGAGAGAGAGAGAGAGAGAGAGAGAGAGAGAGAGTGATTCACGAGCGGCGATATCTGCGAGCGTCCTGCACCTTAATTCTATTAATGTTGGCCAAATTGATGGCGCGTGGCGCGCTGACATCCGCTGCTGTCGTAGCCCGAAAATCCTGCCGCTAGCCCGCCACCACCTGCGCTCCTGTTATTAATCTTTCATTCGACGATCTTTCATTAATCGATATGCCGTTCTCGTATTCACCGATGACCGGTGAAACTTGCGTTATAACGTTACGCATTGTCGTATGTTGAACGTGACTGTCCTCGGTGAGTTGTGCGGATTAAACTAGCCGTACAACTCGCTTATCACTTGGCGGTGGCAGCCTACTTTCCTCGCTCGCACTTAAGCGCGCACGATTGGTCTCACCGAGACAGCCGTTTTGCTACGGCCGCAACGCGGACACGTTGCAGCCGATTGACTTTCTTGTGCCACTTAGCAGACGAGTCGGCGATGCAAAAGCGAGCCTTTGCGCCTGAACCGTTGCGCAGCAATATCATTGGCCCGGGCCGCTCATCGGCGCCCGAGCGCTGGCGCTCGCGGCCGGGAACAGTCGAATTTCCGAGTCGATTAAATTTTCTTCGACTGCGCGAGCGCGACGGCACTCGTCATATCCTTTCATTACTCACCCGCTGGGCTTTTCCGCGCGCTCTCTTTCTTCTCAGTTCCACTTTCAAGCCCTTCTCACTCTCCCGTTTCCCGCTATGCCTTTGGCCGAGGCAAAATTTTTAATCAGCCCGAGTATTTCAGTGGCGGCGCCGGCAGCAGCGCTGCGGACAGATTAGCTACTTTGCCGGTGATTACCGTGATT
Organism: Phymastichus coffea; assembly: GCF_024137745.1. Taxonomy (NCBI): domain Eukaryota; kingdom Metazoa; phylum Arthropoda; class Insecta; order Hymenoptera; family Eulophidae; genus Phymastichus; species Phymastichus coffea. Next base: position 13,176,609 of record NW_026706814.1, read on the forward strand.
TATTAGCGGCTCGGCAAATTAAGATTCCGCCGAGGCTTTAATTGTATCCCGGCTCGACGTTCCTCCCGACGTATATGCGCGCCCGGCAGCCAGACTGCGAGATAAATGATCGAGGACCCGTACGCGCAGTAGCCGAGCGAGTGGCCGATATATAGAGCTGAGCTCCCGAATGGAAAGGATAAAGTTTGCCGGCCGCGCGGAAAGGAAATAAGAAGGATGGCCCAGCACGAGCACGGATCTCCTCGCGCTCGGCTAACGACGTGATCTGACTTTCCAATTATACGCCGCCAGACCGATTAATGATTTATCGGCGCGACTCGACCCGCGCGGGCAGTCCGCCGCGACCGCGCTCCCGCGTCACGCTCGACGACGCTCCAATCGATACACGGCCGCGCGGTTCGTCATCGGAGCCCGGCAGCGCTCCCCCCGGCTCGGCTTCCGTTCTCCCGGAGGCCGCGGAGGCCGAATTTCCCGCCAGCTCGACTGACGCGGGCTCGTCGACTGCTCTCTTGCGTTGCAGGCTACACTCACGAGCCGTCCTGGATCAACCACGAGGACCCGCCAAAGTACGCGACTCTGCGCTCGGCCGCCGAACTAGCACGGCCGCTCGTCCCCTCGCCGACGCACCTCCACGAGCAGCAGCCGGTGCCCGAGCATGAGTCGCCGGCGGCGCTGGCGCAGCAGCCGCCGATGAGCGTGCCGCCGCGCAAGAGCCTGAGCATGTGCTTCACCAGCACGGGCACGGCGCTGTCGCTGCCGCCCAAGAAGAAGGACATCTACCGGCCGTACAGCCTGCAGCCCAGCAGCACCGAGATCCGCAGCTCGCCCGAGGAGGACCTGTCGGCGGCCCAGGCGATCCTCGACCTGAGCGCCTCGCCGGCCGCGCCCAGCCACTCGATCTTCGTGCACACGCTGCCACCGGCGCAGCCCCAACCGATACCGGTGTCCGTCCTGGTGCCGCTGCAGCAGCCGCCGCCGCCGCCGCAGCCGCCGCCGCAGCCGCCGCCGCAGCCGCGGCCGGCGCCGCGCTCGCCCGAGCCCGGCGCGTCGAGCCCCGGCGCCGGCGCCACCAGCAAGACCGTGGCCTACACCTACGAGGCGTTCTTCGTGTCGGACGGGCGCTCCAAGCGGCGCGCCAGCGGGGCCGTGGCCCTCGGCGCCGCGGCCGCGGGCGGCGGGCCCGGCGCCGGCGCCGCGGCCGCGGCCTGCGGCGAGAAGGAGCTGGCCGGGCAGCCGGCCGAGCGGCCCAAGTTCACCTGCACCGAGTGCGGCAAGCAGTACGCCACCTCGAGCAACCTGTCGCGGCACAAGCAGACGCACCGCAGCCTCGACTCGCAGTCGGCCAAGAAGTGCATCCACTGCGGCAAGGCCTACGTGAGCATGCCGGCGCTGGCCATGCACGTGCTCACGCACAAGCTCGCCCACAGCTGCGGCGTCTGCGGCAAGATGTTCTCGCGGCCGTGGCTGCTGCAGGGCCACCTGCGCAGCCACACCGGCGAGAAGCCCTACGGCTGCGCGCACTGCGGCAAGGCCTTCGCCGACCGGTCCAACCTGCGCGCCCACATGCAGACGCACTCGGCCGACAAGAACTACGAGTGCTCGCGCTGCCACAAGACCTTCGCCCTCAAGTCCTACCTGAACAAGCACCTCGAGTCCGCCTGCCTGCGCGACGACGAGGCGCTGCCGCCCGCCAGCGGCCGCGCCAGTCCGCTGGCCCAGCAGCAGCAGCAGCAGCAGCAGCAGCAGCAGCAGCAGCAGCCGCAGTCCAGCCAGCGGGGCTTGTAGCCGGCCGCCGCTGGGGCACGGTAATGCGGGACCGCCTCCACGCCCGCGCCAGCGAGGGACGTGCACGCCGAGCATCGCGACGAGGTGAACCTTAGTACGCATGTCAGAGCAACACACTCTCACCACCAACCTCCCCGACACCGCCGCCAACGTCGCGTCGTATAAATATGAATATATCATGGTCGAGATCATATACACGTAACATACAGTTAGGGTATATCTTTCGAGACGAGGCGAGTCGCAGATACATATATATATATATATATATATATATATATATATATATATATATATATATATATATATATATATATAATATATATATATAATATATATATATATATTATACGAGACACACGTGTATCAAGCCGTAGGTCATAAGTAGAAAAGTGCCAGTATCACGTAGAAAACGACGATGATTATATTTAAAACATTGACTAAGCAAACGTCCAGTAAGTTTAAGCCTAAGTAAATCGAGCAAGCAGATGAGGAATAACAAACCAAAAATACAAAAAACCATGTGTTGTTTGGCGTCCACGCTATGGCAGTCTAGTCACTCTAGTCGATAACTCCAAAAAGGACAAAAAAAATCATGAAAATCCATTTAGTCTATTCGTATATTTATGACAGTAACTCGATTAACATAGCTACGCCTAATCTTATATTATTACCTCTAGTCACGCATTGTCGCTCGGGAGACGCGTAATTCCAATAAAAAAATCTGGCGATCGAGCCATTCCTACATCGATTATTATATACGGCGTAGATAGACGGTCCTTCGTTGTAATTTTTTATGATTGTTTTGAGCTACAAATCGGAAAGCAATGAAAAAAGGAACACGCGAGCAGCGCGCTCGTGATTGCTCGCGGACAAGTGGGTCATCGACGCGTGATGAGAGCTGGCAAACGATGACGACGATGACTGAAAAGCCAATTAGTCCCATGCGTTTATGTGATTAGCAGCTGATACGCGCATAACGAAGAGTTGTGCTAACGCGCGATTGTAACGCTGATCGACGGGATTCGCAAATAAAGTGCCTTCGATACGCTAAAGGCATTTTCACAAGAGAGTGAGAGTGTGTGAGAGAGAGAGAGAGAGAGAGAGTTTCGCAGAAAGCGAGCAATCACGAGTGGAAGTCTCTCGCTTCACCTCGTCAAGCGCGCGGAAATTTCGCGACGCGAGACGAGCGACGACAACGACGTGTTTAATCAACAGCATTAATAATTTAATTGATAGTGAAAATGCGCCTGCACGCCGCAAAAGCAATATGTAAGACTAAAAGCGGAGGAGAATCGAGCGTGAGGCAGCAGCACGTGTATGCAGTAAACAAAATGACATTAGCGCCAACACCAAAACTCATTATAGGAGAGAGACGGGAAGCTCCACGCGCTTTGTGTAGCTCCAATGCCAAGCATTGTAAATCGCCGCTCAACGAATAAGAAAATAAATAATAACGATACTCCACTTTTGTTAATGAGCGATTTAAAAAACGAAAAAAAAAACAACAAAAAAATAACCACACCACATGCAAGTTAAGAAAAGAAGAAAGCAATGTTTCGACACAACGAATTAACTCTTAATCTAGAACATCGAAAAATCTAATGACGAAGTCCCTTTTCAAGGAAATAGATTTGCTTCCTCCTCTCCATTAGTACTTCCCAGCAGTATTCCTCCTCCCTCATAACAGCAAAAAGCGTTTGACAAGCACGGGAGTTCTAAAGCCGCGTTGTTTGCATCGATATCGTAGCTTGGCGCTTTCCAATGATATAAATGGTGAACTACGAGGAGTGATCGTGTAAATTACTATGAGTGTCAGGACGCGCGCGTTTCAATTGCGAGAGCGAATGATGTTAATAAGGTGTATACTAGTCAAAAACTCGCGTCGCTTCCGATCGACTTACCGAGAGAATGTGCGAAATTCGCAAGTCAATAATATACGCGTGCTTAGCTCGCGTTGGTAGTCAATGAGGTATGAAGGCATGCTAATATTATTCCAGGAAAATTTTTATCGAATTAGTCAATTATACCCTTGGCCAAAAAATATCTCGAGAATGGAGTGTACCGAAGCGATCTCGAAAGCTTGATACAAATGAATCCCAGACGCCGTGCAATTAGTCGAATCATATTGAAGCGTTCGAACTTGAATCGTTCAAGTCGAGCGAATCTCACACACAATTTTTTTTTATCGAATGCTTGTTGTTGACAGCTATAATACAATTATATGATTCGTTTCGCGCGTAGGAATACTTATTATTATTATTATTATTATATCAGCAGTGTGTAAACGAAAGCAATTTTTTAACGAGAGAATAAAGAAAACATTATTCTAAACTTATATTATGAGTAATAAGGCTGTAGAATGATACGTATAATTATTATACATAATTAAATAATTAATGCATGTATAGTAGGCAGATTTGACGCAATATATTTTTGTTCTTGAGCGTTTCGAATCGGCTTGTGATTGAAAAAAGAATGACTGCGATATGTTTGTGCGAGCATTATTTGAAAATAAAATAAGCTAGTCGAGAGAGAGAAATCATTCCAAAGAAAAAGAAGACGAAAAAATACATGCTTTCTTTTAGGGAGAAAGGGCGATACAAGCCCCGAGAGCGATATTATATTATATACACGTAGCGATTTGTAGAGCAATAAATGATTATAAGTAGTACACCATTTTTGTATTAAGCGTAATAACAACACTGACACATACACACGCGCGCGCGCGCGCGCGCCAACGCAGTGCATTAGCTTTCATTCTTCATTTCGTCAATTAAATCTAGTCAATATACATATATCTTTGGTGAAATGTCAATGATGAACTCAATGATGATTTTTGTAATTAAAGCCTTCGAAGTGAAAGCACTCGCTCTGCGCCTAACATTTTATTGGCACCATTTGGTTTTGTAATTTCATTCACCACAGCACCGATGCAATTAACAACGAATACCAACTAAGATATACACTTTATTCTTTCATTTAGAAACGAAGAACGATTAGTAATGTAAATAGCTGCGCGAACATTTCACCATTTACTTCAATACCTTATTTGATTGTTTGAGTCTTACAATGTGTGTAGTCAAGTCAATTTATTGGTTTGCTAAGTTATACTTTAGTTAGTATTTATACTCATGATATACATTTCGGCAATCGTGACTTATATATTTACACTATGATTTTATGCTATTTATTCATACATTATACTTATTTATGACCATTATTTATGTCTGGATCATTTATTATTTATATTTGTATTGATTATTGATGTTTTTTATGTGAAAAAATGTTCTTTTTTTGAATTATAATCATTGTCACTTTATTATTTCCATTCTCTCATATATCACCGTCCTTCATGTACATTTCATTTTCATATCATTATTATTTTGTTGCGAATATTTATTTAAGCCACTGCAACTATCACGCAAATACAACGATTTCGTACAACGAGAACAAAAATATAGATTTATATCGATTGCCATTCGCTTTTTCGAGCACCACTTTATATTATACATCGACCAAAACGCCAAGCGTGCATACGACGCGCACACTCTCGATTCGTGCAACACGTTATTTTCAAAACACCAATATATGTTCATGATACGTATGCTCATCGTGAAAATATATCAAAGGCATTGTCATATTTTGTTTTCTTTTTTCTAGAGAGAGAATCGCGTTGCGCAAAAAAAAGAAACTCAAATTAACGAAAGATTAGAGTCTTGGTGGGTTAACTTAGTTCCTCTTGGCAGTATTTCCGTACAGTGCTGGTGTAGAATGGAAAGCCTCAGAAGAAAATATGCAAAACGGTATATTTAGGATAAAAAGAGCGAAAAGTGTAGACTCCAGTTACGCTTAAATGAACGAAATTAATGAGTTTAATTTTTTATATAATTCTTGTATAGGCAACGCTTTATAATAAATCCCGTGCGTGAAGATCGTGTGGAATTCGTGGTTTTACGATACACATTCGGATCGATGGTTTTTCAAAAACAAAATATGTAACTGTGCGCGGTAGAAGTGCTCGAAATTCGTGCGTACAAATTTGTAACAAACGAAGATGAATAATAATAATAGTAATAATAATAAAAAAACGGCAGTTTTTTGCGACGTACGTATTTGGAAGAAGTTAAACGATATATTTACAAAAATCTTTTATCATTATTAGATGCGCAAAAGAAGTTAATAACACATAGCCTTGGCCTTAAATTTTTTGTGGCTATGTCAGTGTATATAATTGAAGTATTATCGTACAACAGCTCCAATCTTTTCAGCTTTCAAAACCTACAACAAATTCGGGAATATTTTGCGAGCGGAAAACACCGAGTTGATATTTCCAGCTAACAATAATCACCAAAAATCCGCAATGAAAACATTCACAGCTATATAACCATAATACTATCTGAAAAATCGCAAAAGGTCCATTATCAAGATCCGCTCTCGCATGATATCCTCATTCTCGACCACTCAATGTGTTTCCAGTCGTGCTTCTTTCTGCATCGATCGCTCATTCATCCTTTTTCTTGTGCTTCCTTTTACAAACTTTTTGTTAAGTCGACAAAAGAAAAAAAAATACACACACTATGAAACGTCGATTTGTTCGCTTTCTCTCTCGAAACAAACAAGTTACAACAATGAATTTCTCGCGGCTACCTATCATCTCTCTCCGCGCACTGTACACTCGCCATCGTGAACAAGCTCAATTGCAATAGCAAAATATCGATAGAAGGGATTTTTTGCCGCGTGGAAAAAGTTGATAAATAGTTGCCTTCTTTTCGACGCAAACAAAGGGGTTGAAACGCCAAATTCTTACCTCTCAGCCTCTCACTTACACTCGCACTTTCTCTCTCTTTCTCTCTCTCCCTCTATCTGTCTATCTATCTACCTATCTATATTTATACACATATACTAATGTGCTAATTAATCTAAGACCGAAACTTCGCGGCACACCACGCGATTTTCTATCTCGATCTTTAATGCATGCGCACGTAGGGTGTGTGTCGGTGAATATGCGTATCTAACTACTACTTCTACTCGCGGCTCTGGGTGTATACAAGTGTACGCGTGAGGAAGTTCTGACTTTGCATGCAGTTCCGAATGTGCATTGAAAATTTTCTCCCTTTCAATCGCCTATGTACATATTTATAACGTAGTGGCTTCGCTAAAAACAAATTAGACTCTGTTTCAAGCCTGTCATGTATCTGAATTTCTATCTATCTGTATCTGTTCTCCTATGGATCGGGATGCTCGTCATTGATCCGCTGTCTGAACTAGCGGACAGATTAACTATAATACCAATCGAGATTGTATAGCAGTAATGAATAAACGATCGTCTGTATAGCGCGCATTTACGTATAGAGACGAAAGCATCGCAATGCAAGTATTTTTCTTTTTCCATTGATCATCGCGGTACGACATGAGCATCGCGATTTTTCTCATCGTTCTCTCTCTCTCTCTCTCTCTCTTTCTCTCTCTCTTTCGCGCTCTCTCTTTCATCGTGTTCTTCATACGTAATATCTTGATCTCGCGTATCCACATCCTGACAGCACATGCACATGTATTTGAAGCCTTCCTTCGCTTTAACGCGGTCTACTTAGCCACGTACTATTGCTAACCCTATGCAGATTTCAACTTTTCTCTCTGCTAGATAGTTCTACCTCTCTCTTTTTCTATCTATCTCTCCATTTTATTATATACATATATATATCCATCTCTGCGTCTGTCGACTGTCTCTCTTTCAATGTCTTTATATCGATAAGAGTCTTAATATTGGGCCCCTTTCCTCTTTCTTTTGAGGGCCATCAGAGAGCGACTAAACGATATATACAACAAACAAACATTGTCTACAGCAATTCTGAAATACGATCTCGCGGACTCGAAATAACCATCGATTGCACGAGCCGAATTTCGACTGTTCTTTCGATGGCTTTTCAAAGGCCCAGCGTTTACGATAGAAACAAAAGAGATTATCGTCAGACTGATACATAAACAAAGCGCATCTTGCACGCGAGGGAACAGTTCGATTAAGTACATTAGTTATATTTATAAAGTATACATATATATTATATACATACATACGTCGCCTGCTTGTAACGACCCAACGTAAGAGTCTGCATCAATAGTGATATAAACATTAATATTCTTAATATACAATTAGAGTTGAAAACTATATATTATTATACATATATATACATAAAAAGGATATATATATATATATATATATATATATATATATATATATATATATATATATATATATATATATATAAAATGCGGATCGAGGGTCTCTGCAAAATGTGGACTTGTCGAAAACAATATATGATGCTATATATATTGTAATAATTATCGGCGAGATTGCCAACTCGTACCAAGTGTACTCGGAAAAATAAATAACAAAAAAGAAGAGCGCATTGTTCTCGATGACTTTGTTGAACTTGATATATTCGAACAATAACAAATATTTACTTTCGTCTCTTTTTTATCGATCGTCGAAATTTTTATTCACATTGAATTACATTATATTAAGATAGCGAGTGTTTTGGGGCAAATTTTATATATTTTGAAATGCATTTTTCGGTCAAACTCTCGTGCTCAGTCTATCGATCGACACAATGCGCTTCTTACAACTATATACATAGGTAGATTAAGTTTAAATAGGAACGTAGGAATGTTTCAGTAGTGAGCAAATGAAATTAATTGGTACTTTTATGAATTCCGTCGAAAGAAAATTTTATGTATATATAAGATAGTCGAATAATAAGGCGCTTATTACAAAGCGACAAATACGGTTGATCAGTTGTAGAGGCGATGTGTTCAAGTATTTTTAGAACGTCGAGTTATATAGTTTTCAAACATGTGCACAAATGACTCTAGCATCTTGTCTAATGAATGTTTCAATGCTAAATGAATTTTTTGACCAAATTTTTCAACTCATAGTAATGTGAGAGTTCTATTCTAAAAAAAAAGAATACACAAGTCTTGTGCAATTCAAAATGATACTGTCAAAGAAGACATTTTCTTGAAACAGATGCACTTGCTCGAAGTTAATTTGATTCTGAATATTGCCCATGATTTGGTAATGACATATTCATGTTGCAATAAATTTTAATATGCTTACCTAAGAAAAACAATACAGTTATAAGCCACCGAGGTAGTGTTGAAATGCTTTAACGGCAAAAGCAAAGCAATAAATTATTCTAAATCTACCGACTTCAACAGTTGAAAAAGTGCTTTATGAACATAGCCTTTTGTTTTCATCATTTATATATCGTTCGTTTGTACGCAAGTGCGCTTTCTTTGCTTTTCTGTAACAAGCTTCATTGAATGAAAATACTGCATGATTGATTATTTTGCTTTACGATTCCATTAAGATTGAAACAATAATCAAACCAAATTTTGTTTTTAAATTAAGCAATTTGTTTCTTATCAAATCAATTAAACGTAGTCAATATTTAATAATATAATTTGATAGAGCAGATAAAAGAGATAGTGTATTTTTTACAAAGATTTAGATTGAAGAATAGTAATTAGAGTAATTACTGAGAAGCAATATTGATAATATTTCAAAATAATAAAAAGTTATTTTGTCAACTAATAAGTAACAATGTATTTACAATTATTGTAATAAAGAATATTAGAATGGATGAAATTTGTTCTCATTTGTTACTTTCTCAGTTACGTTATACATTTTTTTAATATTGCTTTAGTTTGTGATTTGACATAATGAAATGTAGAGAAAGAAATTGTAAAATATGCTTCCACTAACAATTTGCCACGTCATATGCTAACTCACTATGAGAGGTTTTTCAAATTAATGTAATAAGTAACGGCAATTTTGATAAATCGTTAATGGATGATTGATTTGGACTATATGATTTACGAGTGTGAAAAAGTCACACATTTGGTAGTCTATGAAAAATCATTGAAAATATTTTTAATGCTATAAATATTTATTAGCAACTCTATGCATGAATTAAAACTTGTATTTTTTTTCAAAAATATTATTTTCTCAAACAATACTGCTTTTCAGTTTATGCTATATACGCATCAAAAGAGACCAATATATAAGTAATAAACACAAACTGGCCAAGCATGTAAAATAACGTCATCGTGAAGTTAAAATGTAACTTTTATCGTAAACGTACGACATGCAAAGAAAAAAACCTGCAAATAGTTATTTGAAAACACGCGATTTTCATGAAAAATATGTGGATCTATCTTAGATGCATATAAGTATTATGAATGTAAAACTAAAACTTTTTCCGACATGGTGTAAATATTTTAAATCGCTCAAAATATTTTGCAAATTGAATAGAACCTTGGATAATTCGGCGAATATACTCAATTAATCCTGTCGGCGACTTATGGACAACGGGTAGTAAATCTTTCTTGTATAAATAATAATTCCAAGCAATATATTAATAAAAGCATAGAGCATAAAATAAAAGAAGAGATAATTAACGACAAAGCATAATAGCTTGTAAGATTAGTTGATAGGCAACATATACATATGTAAAGAGTTTTGGCGCGTAGGTCGAGGTGCCATATTAAAAAAAAGTCATAAATTTGCGATTTCCTAAATAAATAAAAAATAATAATAAAACAAGCGAAATAATAGATTTATAACGATAATGATAATTACTGGCAAGAGCTGGGCTTACCAGCGGGCCAATATTCAATAAATATCGGTGTGCGAAGCTACAAAAGTTTCTCATTCGCGGATCTGACATACGAGTCGTTTTACTGTATATCACATATACCGAGAGCTGTTGTAACTGCATGTGTATGAGCAGAGATGTAATTGTCCGGAAACGACGCATTAACCATAACGCGACTACACTTGTAAATTTTTTGACGACGACGCAGCACGACCGTTGGTTGCGAGTGACCGCGTCAATTTCCACGCGGAGCAAACAACGATTTATCGCTCGTTCCACAATCCCATTCGGCCTTTCGGATTTGCACGATCTCGTTGCTTTACTTTCGCGCGGCGATCTGAATTATGATTAATCTACTTTCGGCGAGCGGCGAGGAGAAGAAAGAAGCACAATGAAAACCGATTAAAAAGCATCGACGCATATATATACATAAAGTTGGATGCATGAAAATGACAATAGCCACGCGCGCGCAATTTCAGCGCTGCGAAATCAAAGGACGGCTCTTTGGAAAACAAAGCCAGAGAGAGGGAGAGAGAGAGAGAGAGAGAGAGAGCGGGAGAGAGCCGATAAAACCAGAGTCGTTTGCCGGTAATTAAAAAGCGTCAGAGCGCGCTAACAATTCTGCGCTACGAGCGCGCGGGGGCTATTAATGAAATTTTTCGGGGCTCGTCAAAAAAATCGATGCTCGCGCGTGTGTGCCAGTGTTAAAACGCGCGTGTGGAGCCAAGCGCAGTCGCTTCGCATACATAGAAAATATGTCGTGCTGCATCGTTATAGGCGTGCCTGGCACGTGACTGCCATTATTGATCGGACGAAAGTGCGACGAGAGACGATGGGAATGAGCGCGCGCCGAGCGAGCGAGAAAGACAAGCATGTGTGCGTACGTGTGTGTGCGTGCGCGCGCGCGCTTGTGTCTGTGCTGTGTGTGAGTGTGTGTGTGTATGTGTATGTGTGAAAGCGCATCTCGTTGCACGCGCCAAAGTGCCACCGATCGCTTTTGGCCGCTCACGTCTATGTGTACCGAATATACAAAGCTCTATTCTCAGGCTATCTTTCATTTCTTTTAATAACGCACTTATTGTCTCGATTGATCAGGACTTATTTTGGCTGTGGCTCTTTTGGATGTGAACGGTCAGGTTTTCGCAGCTCGTTAAATATATATGGACGAGTCGATTTTATCATTAGGTATTAAAAATCTTCGTTACTTTCGACTTCAGAATTGTTATTGTTATTCGTTAAATCTGCATAAAATCAACGCAATGAAAATCGTAATATGCTCAATGCTAACTAGTCAATTTATGCTGAGTCCTTCATTGAGTCAATTTGATTAAAAAAAGAAAAACAAATACTCGTTCAATTTTCCGTAATAAGTCAATCTTCAATTTGTCAATAAAACTCACTTGAGACAAATGGAATAACGGTCAATGAACACCAATAACTTTAACGAAAATCTGATAAAGAAAAATAAAAGCAATAGCTTATGCATGCTAAAGTGCCTAAAATTCCATTGTATATTTTGAAAAAAAATGTTCTGTGTGTCAGTATATGCTAAACAAGGCTTGCTATATGTTATATGTTTTAATGGAAAATACAAGCATTGATATTTCGTTATTCTTATTGCGATTCGCGCTGAAATGGGAAAGAAAAATAATACAACAATAAATGTTATAAGCAATATTATAAATGCCGTTAAATTTAATCGTATGAAAGGAAGTTGAAATGAAAAAGCAATATTATATCCGTTGCGAGCTAAGTTTTCTGATAGGACGAAAGGGAAAAGAAAGAATCTTCGGATAAACAACGAAACGAGCTTCAATCCGTAAAACAATTGACAACGATCGATATATATATTGAAAGGAAGTTATATATTTAAAAAATGCGCAAAATCACGACGAGCAACACGAGCCGCCTCGAATATATAACATGGATGTATATGTAATATACAAGAAATTGATCATACGTACGAAAAGCAAAGAAGAGAGCAAGTTCCGCGTAAGTGTGTTATACGTTATGAGAATGACGAAGAGAAGAAACACAGTAATGTTGATGTAAATCGGAAGAAAAGTTATATACCCATTGTGATAAACTTTCTCCGAAGCCCCATATTTCTCTCGTGCATCTCGATCTCTTCGAGAATCTCCAAGACAACAAAAAAGAAAAGCAAAGAAGTTGGACAAGTCCACGACCAAAGTTTGAAAAAGAATATACACTCGAAAGCAAAGGAAAAAAAATAATAAAGAAATAAAAGAGAATACAAGGGAAAGAAGGCTAATAATGAGAGGAAAGGGAGAAAAGCGAAAGCTCGACTGATATTTGCAGGATATTGCTCCGACTGGATGTCCCAAGGAAGCCGGGGTATTCAAAAGCAATAAAAGACGTAGGGTGGGGGGATCGTCGCCTCAGTGCAGAGCCGCGCGCGATCCCGAAGCATAAGCATTATATATTACGTAAGAGTGTATAACAGAGAGAGAGAGAGAGAAGCCAATTTTTGAATAAACCTCGATCTGTAGGCAGGTCGCGGGAATATGAGAGTCCTAGTTTTTCGTCTCCTTAACTGCCGCACGCGCATATCGAGTGTATAGATAGGTAGGCTCGCGTGTAGCGGCTCTTTTATCGAATCGTACGGCTGAGAGTTTGATTGTGAATGAATGATGTGCACACGTAAACATACATACGTATATATTTACAAATTTATGGGACATAGTTAGAGGGTAAACCGTTGCCATCGACGTGGAGAGTTCAATTAATGTTTTTTCTACATTGGGCAACCTCACGTTCTTCGAAGACATTCCACTTTCAGTAGCCTGTAGAACTGTAAAATCTCAGAGATATGCACGCGAAAAGATCTTCAAATGCTTCGCGAGTGTTTCAAGCGTACGCTAATTCTCGGACGTTTCGTTCGCGCTGAACAACGCAACATTCCCAATTGCGCAATTGATCAATACGAACGATGAGTTATTTCCATTCCCCATATTTTACAACGATCTATTTAATATTCACTTAAAGGTACAATCCTATGTAATTAACACGCCAGCGTTTATCCAAGTTTTTTTAGAATTATACTTTACATGAGAAATTTTGGACGATTGGAAGAAGCATGTGAGTTGAATTATCACTCGAAGAATATGTTACTGTACTGTAATAAAATAAATAAACGTAAGTTAAATAAAATATAAAAAAGTAATGACAACTTATACAAGCCGTTTGATTATGGTAATTTTTACTAGGGTCGAATGTAATAAGGGACGTATCCATATTTTGTAGCGTTTACTTAAAACACGTATTACAAATTATATAATATATAGTGTATATTGCATAATACTATATAGTTGCAATAATAAGAGAGAGGAAGAATTAAATTTGCAAATATAGATACTCGCAAATGGAGAGAGGGAGAGAGAGAGAGAGAGAGAGAGAGATGGATCTCTTTACAGTGAAAACGTGTGAAGAGCACAATGAGAATAAACGAGAGGTTGAACATACATGATAATTTAAAAAAATTAGTTCGTTGAAAATTATACATCGAAAATGACGTAAAACAACATGATGATATGAAGTTAACTATATTTATAGAGAATATGTTGAATTGAGTAATTATATATTAGAAAATAAATAAAAAATTAGCAGTGACACTAACTCATTGATAATATTATTATATATAACTAAAAACAAAATTATATAAACTAGAACTCTAACGATATTAGATATGTACATTAAATAATACACCAATAGTCGAATAAGCGAGTAGAAGCAATATTATTCCTTATATACGTACGTATAACATACATTGTTGATGCAAGTGCATGAGAAAACAATTATAAACGATAATATTGTACGAATATTTGAATTACTGAACTTTTTAGAATGGCAATATCTTCTACGTGAAATGAAAAAATGTCCTTACTTTCTTTTAGTTATCTCATTACTCGCAAAATCTAAAAAGAAACTATAAAATGAAAAAAAATTAAAATGATGAGTAAAGTGAATATTAGGAATCAATTGTTAAAGAAATATTCGGCGAAATTTACGAAATCGAAAAATGATTCATGGACATTTTTTGATAATTATAATAACAAAGTTTATGAAGCAATATTGAAGTTGGTATAGAAGATAGAATGTAATCTATTAGTAAAAAATAAAACAAAGACACATGTAACAGGCACTTGAAAAGCAACACTAAAATTATGATCATACCAACGTGCGACTAAAAGCTAGTGCAGCTGAACTGCTACTAAAGCAATATAAAGAGCAATATAGAATGTTAAACATACATAAATAAAACAAATAAACAAATGGCTAATGCATTCAATGACTTAAATATACGCTACTATTTGCTGAATTCAAGTATTAAGACTAATTATTACATCTGCGCGGAGATATAGTTGAAAAATGTGAAACCAAAAAGAAACCGCATGCATCGACTTAATCTTGTATGGATTTTTTCTGTAACTGACAGCGATGCAGTTGGATCAACGACAAAGTGTGGTAGAAATGCAAAAAAGCTTAAATATGGAAAAAGTAGACGAATAATCGAGGACGTTAAGATTGTATGTGCATACATTAATAAATAATAATGCGCATTAGATTATACACCAGTTATGCCCGGCTGAATCAATATTACAATATAATTATCAACAGTAAAATACAGCTTATTCTAATCGTATAGTGCTAACTGTACGTAGCGATTGCGTAGATGAAGACACTGTAATGCCTGAGTACGCTGTACCAAACTCGGACCTTTTTTTCAATCAGTCAAAATCAATCAATCATAGTTTTTCTTAAATCATTTGCAAACTTGACAAAATTAATCATGCGTTTTCTGTTGGTCGAGTACCAAATATATTTCTTCAAAAAAGAATTTTGCTCAATTTTTCAGTGGGTTTTTTGATGTTACAAAGAAAAAGAAAAGTCCGAGTGATGAAGGTTCGCCTACAAGGTAGTGATATGTAGATTAATTTTAATAAATTAAATAAACAAGTAGCAGCAAAGCAAATATTGTAGATATATTTTGTTTAGTGGCTGCAATTCTCTCGACTAGTCAATAAATTCTTTTCTCATTATTCTTTTAGCCTTCCGTGTTAAATGAGTTTTAATAAATGCTAAAACTATAAATGCGCGTTGTACAAGTAACAATACTTTCAGAGCTTTTCCGTCCATTATCTTCAGAGGCAAAGCGCTCACATGCTGAAATTATTATTTTTCAATTTGAAAATCGAAAAATTATAGAAGACAATTGCATTTTTCCATTGTCAAAATTGAGGAGGGATTTTTAACTGACAAGTCGGGAGAATGCTCATACATGCCACGCGACTAAAAAAATACGTAAGAGAGTATTGTAGAATGGTGTGAAATAAAGAAAAATAGTTACGCTAGATGATTAAACTTAAGCTTCAATTTTCCATTAAGAAAAACTTATTTATATTACAATACATATTTAAATACGTTTGTATTATTTGTAACTAGTTCTAATACAAAACTCCATTGTACATCGACGCTGTTACGTGCAAATAAAAAGAAAAAATAACCAGAACAAGTCAAAAGCAGAAGAAACAAAATTATTTGCAGTCGTGAAAATACAATTCGACGATATCGAGTTCAATGTAAAATACCATAATTTCCAAATCCTAAGACAGCTGTATTGTTATTTTTATTTTCTTTCAAATCTGCAAAGTGTCGCCTTGCGTGATGGCGAACCTTCTACTTCAATCTCGCTTTCTCTATCAGATCTTTCCTCTAAAAGTGAGAACGAATGATTCCACGTTGTTTATTAAAGAAACAAAAAGAAAACTACTGAAAAGGCGACCAGATTTAGGCAGTGATGAAAGATAATGTTGCGCAACATAAAATGGACAAACGTTGATTGAGCATTGTTATCTATGTAATATGACATAGGATGTTTTGTATTATATTTTCATAATAAATAGAATTGTAGAAAAAATTGTATAAAATGTATTTTACAATTTTATTTTTACCTTTCCAATCCCGCTCTAATTTTATAAAACTTGTTATTATAACAAATGTTTGTTTATTGAAAATCTAGATATTTAGTACCTAAATTTAACAGAAAAGTGAAATTGATTTTTATACGTTTTTAAAGCATTCGCTATATATAAAAAACAACTACTTTATTTTTTATAACTAAAAATGTCTTATTTAATTTATGAGAATTTCTTTTATTCTAGTAGTTAAAGAGAAAATAAATACTTTCTTATGAATACTAAAAGTAGTTTTTGTCACTCAAGGTTAGCAGTTGTAATTATTCAATTTTTCCAGGCAACATAAGCAGTAAAAGAGCAAGGTAAAACACGTCAATAAAAGTAAACAACAGATGTTACCGATATAGTTAACAATAATCTCCTTCGATTAAAAGTTTCCGTTAAACATGACGCACATCTATTGTATTTTATACTTTAATTCAAAGATATGCACATTTTTCGCTTAATTAAGTTTAACTTTATTACTACATAACATTTCGTATGCATTTGTCTGTCACTAATTAATCAATGATAAAAGAGAAATTGATGCTCAACTTTAAAATTTAGCACTTGTTGAATCTATAGTGCAGTTTAAATATTTTTATTTCCTGTTGAACATAAACACATCCTATTGCTTATAATAGCGAGAAACGTTAAGCTATGCTACTAGTAGTAAATTTATTTCTTAAAAGTTTAAGTATTTTTCCAATTGCAGTTGATTTGCTCAGTAGAGGTTCTATTGTTGACACGTCTTTTCCAAATAAGCAAACGCAATTAGATTTCTTACAACTTTGATATATTCTTCAACATGAATTTGCCCTAATTGAACTTCGTGGTGAATTCAAATTATGCACATATGCCTCTCTTTTGTAAAGTTCAAGTGCTAGTGTACTCAAGGAAGATGCTGAGGGGCTTGCCTATACAGACTGTCACGTATTAGCACTTAATATAGTAGAGCAGCAGCAACCTTGCTGCTCTTTCTTACTATTCGCATGTTGCACACCAATTTTTGTCTGAATCATCATATAAGCTACAAGCATTTACTCAATTTTATAACAAAATGTAATATTTTCTTCCAAATCTACATTATTATTTGATTTTATTATGAGTATCAAATATTATGAGCAACCCTTATCTGTATTATTTTTCTTCCTTTTATTATCTTATTTCTATATAAAAAAAATTATAAGTCATCGATATCCAGGTGATTGACTAGTGCGCCAAAAGGGCATCAAAATAAAAATTTTATTATGTTGGGAGATAGAAAAATAAAAGAAAATAAGCCGAAGAAAGAAATTTTTTATTTTCTGTATTCATAACCGCAACAAAAGTGCAGATAGCAAAAGCTTATAATAATATTGAATTATTTGTAAAATATGAACAATGGTCACAATAATTGTATATGTTACAACAGTAGGACCACAAGAATATACTAATATTGAATAACGTTTACTGCATACGCAGCTTCACTAAAATTCGGTAGCCAACATATTAATCAGTAGATTTAAGGAAACGTGATAATGATTCTATAAATTGTGATATCTAATTAGAGACGAATACTGATGTAATGAATAAATTTATCAACATATGGTTTTCATTACGATAAACCTCATTGCCTGACAAATTAAATAAAAACCAGTGATAATACTTTTGCTTAAATAGATTAAGCTTTTCAATTTTAGAGTACTTTCTCGTTGTAGGTAGTATTAAAA
Source organism: Phymastichus coffea (assembly GCF_024137745.1). Classification (NCBI taxonomy): domain Eukaryota; kingdom Metazoa; phylum Arthropoda; class Insecta; order Hymenoptera; family Eulophidae; genus Phymastichus; species Phymastichus coffea. The sequence continues at coordinate 13,194,732 of NW_026706814.1, forward strand.
TTTCATAAACATACTTAATAGATTTAATCAACCGTTGATGAAATGTTAGTTAAGAAATTTTTCGCGTTATCCTGCTGGTTATTTGTGTTATTTTCAACGGGAAAAACAGCATTTACATCTATTATTCAAACACATAGTGGCCCTGTTAGAGGTAAAATTTTAAGTACAATAGACAAATTTATGACATATGCGGCTTTTAAAGGGATTCCATATGCGAAACCTCCTGTCAATCATTTAAGATTCCAGGTAATGATAATTTGACGTTTTGCCATTTCACCTACTACTAATAGATAATACTACTAATAAATTAATAATAAAATAATTTCACTACAACTAAATAAATAATGTTAGATAAATATATTTTCGAACCCTCCGTTCCTAATAACCTTTTAAAAAAGATAAAATTGATATATCAGAGTAAGCTGGGAGGTACCGAGAAACTGTTTTGAAATAATTATTTCACTGCAAACAATAAATTGCTAGAAATCGTAATATGAATAAGCGATAATTTTGTTCTTATAAGGTAATATGATGAAATGCTCCAACCAGTAAAACGATCGACCATTAGTGTTCAAAATTGGCCCTTCAAGTCACAATTGAAATCACAATATCTGTGCACTATTGTTTGCAGCAAAAAATGTTTTCATACATAATTTCTAGACGATCGCAACTTACTCGTATGTCAATTTTCTTATTTTGAAAAAATGCGTTTATGTTCGGGAAAAAGAAGGCGCGGGAGAGTTCCACTGAGTATATGAAGATCTCTAATATTAATGAAAACAAATATTTAATTTTACGGTTATCTCTTTGGCAAACACTATATACTAATCTCCGATAGATGTATACTTTCGATAAGAATAGCTAATCAACTTCCTTTTACAAACAGGTATGTACTCGTATTGTTAAGTTATCAGACATTACCGTTACTTTGTAAATGATAGCAATGACTAGTATATGATATGTAGAATACGCACGTTCATGATATCTGGCGTATATTACCAACACTTCAGACATAAATATCTAAACTTTTTAAGTAAAAATTGTACATTCTAAGAAAAAAAGAACAAATTTTTAAATAAATGAAATAATTTGCAGCCTCCTGAGGAAACAGAGTCATGGGAAGATGTTTTAAATGCTACCACAGAAGGAAGTATGTGTATTCAATACAATAGCACAAGTTCGACGGTTGTTGGTTCGGAAGATTGCTTGTATCTTAATGTTTTCACCCCTCATGTAGTAACGCTGTTCTTTTGTTATTATCTGTAATGGAATGTTTAGTTTATAATGAGTTTTTAATATTTATTTTATAGATCCAATTCCACCATCAACAAGCAAAGCCAGTGATGGTTTGGATTCACGGAGGTGCATACAGAACTGGTAATTCTAACGCTTCCTACTATGGACCAGATTTTCTTCTTGAAGAAGACGTTATTGTCGTGTCCATGAATTATCGTCTAGATGCCTTAGGTAGTATATTTAAGTGCTCCGTCGTAGTTTTAGGTAAGAATATACTCTCAGCTTAAAAATGTTAATATAGGATTCTTAAGTTTGAATCATGAAAATGCTACTGGGAACTGTGGACTCAAAGATCAAAATTTAGCTCTCAAATGGGTCCAGAAAAATATCGCTAATTTTGGAGGAGATCCAAAACAAGTAACGATTTTCGGTCAAAATGCCGGATCAGTTGCCGTAGATCTCCATATACTTTCAAATATGTCTTCTGGTACCGTCAAAAATATCTTCGCTGTTATAAATTTCTCGAACAAACTTCAAGTCTGATTTCTTAATTTTCAATTTCTTCGTAGGTTTGTTCAAACAATCGATTGGCATGAGTGGTTCAACACTGTGCCTTTACTGGGGTATTGAAAGTGCATCAGAAGCTGAGAAAAATGCTTTCATTCTTGGATCCAAACTTGGCAAAGTTACAAGCAACAAAAACGAACTGCTTCAAGTTCTTTACAAAGCATCGGCTCACGATATCGTTAGAGCATCAAATGTAATCCCAATGGTGAGATAATTTTCAGACTTTGTTAAAATAGTCAAATAAATATTTTAACATGTTGTAGCTATATTACAATAAATTTGCTAATGTATATAATATTTTTCATTAGAAGATACTATATTATTGCATAAACTATTTTACAATTTTCGATTTAGATGCCTTTTAGACCGATAGTTGAAGACAATTCGGTCGCCAAACACCAAGAAAAATTCTTGACACAGTGTTCTATGATTAAATATACGCTAGGCAACTATAATAAAGGACCTCATTTGATGGGCTTTACTGCAGTTGAAACTTCAACTTTTGGTGAAGTTAGGTTGCAAAAGAAATAATATCATAATATAATTTTAATAATTTGCATTTTTATCAGGTTTTAGAACACTATTAGATATGGTCAATACTGCTTTGAAAATGGTGAAGATTGGTAAACTAGATATTTATTTGCCACTTTTAACCCAGATTGCGAAATTGAAATTTTCTGAAATTTCAAATTTGTCGGAAACCGTAATAAATCAGCTGCTTAAGGTCTTTTTCTATTGAAGAAACATTCACAAATAGTATAATAAATGAGTTGAAAAATAATTACTAATTTTATTTAACATTCTTTTAGGACACTTCAGACATATTTTTTACTACTGGTATAGATATGAAGCAACGGATAATGCTAGATCATAATAATTACCCTATTTATTATTACCGCTATACTTTTGATCCTCAATTTTCAGCTCATAAAACCGAAGGTGTACGTATGAAAGGTAATAAAATTCATGAAAAATAATATAATAATATACAATGTGTATGGTACTAACTGTAATGAACCAATAATCGATGAATATTTAAAGGAGCTGGACACGGAGACGAATTGTCTTACATATTTTATAGACCTCACATACAACTTCCTCTTGAAGAACCTACCATAAAAATAACAAGACAAAGAATGACTCGTATGTGGACAAACTTTGCTAAATACAGGTTAATACAATAACGCTTTACCACTTACATTTTATTACATGGTTTTGTAAAAGCTACAGTACATATAAATTGATATTTCATATTGCAGTAATCCGACTCCAAATAGTACGTCTGATTTGTTAGGTATAGTATGGCCAGACTCGAAGGTTTGGGGAAAGCATTTGGAAATTAGTGAAGGTCTTTACGTAAGGTTGAAACGCCCTACAGATACATTTTTTGAAACTTACCAATATGCTGGACTTGGAAACTCTCATATTTTAAATTACTGTACGGCACAGACAAAACCTGTTTCTAGCCATGTAGTGAAGAGTACAGATAGAATACCCGACGAAATAAACGAGAAACTAATTAGGAAAGCAAGGGAGAAATTATTCTTTCGTCATAGGATGAGAGTAATTCCAAGAGTAGGCTAAAAATTGTGATGGATTGTCGACATAAGATGGATCATCATTTCACATTCATTGTTTCAAAAGATATATATATATATATATATATATATATATATATATATATATATATATATATATATATATATATATATATACTCAGAATCGAAGAAATGAAAATAAAATGAAATGTGAAATTTTACTATATTGATACAAGTTACATTACAAAGATGATTAGAATTAGGTTATCAAATTTGATTTCGTAATAACTCTGTTGTAAGGTCTCCCTATACCCCTGCAGTCGGTTTATTACAAAAATATTTTTAAAGTGAACAAAAACTAAAATTATCGATCATTAATGTAGTCAGAACAAATTGCTATTATATAAACTTGGGAAACAACTATAATGATTTTTATTGTTATTATTCCTATTTATCATTTACAATAAAAAGATCTAATTAATGTCAAAAATATAGTGATTAATATCATGCAGCAATTATAGTATTTAATTTTTTGCGCTACCAGTTAACAAGATTGTTTTCTTACAGGATCTATAGATAATTGGTTTTCAAAGTATCTAGTTTGTAAACTGATGTGTAATACAGAAATGAAGCAAATGCCATTCTTATTATTATTTCTATTGCAGTGAACACAAGAATAACAGTTTGGAAAATGGCGTATAAAGGATGGATACAATTTGTACGCAGTAATAAGAATGCCTTTTTAAATGCAAGGTCTATTTGCTATGCTCCTCTTCTCAATCATCTATTTTTTCAAGTGTACTTCGATTCATAGAGTAAAAGATGTACGATTCCAGAGTCGCGTTTAAGACACCGAAGCGAGCAGACGTGTTTACTCGCGCTGTAATCAGCCTACCGACGCGTTTGTACCTTCCTACTAAACCTTATATTATTTGTGTAATCAGCTATACTGTGAGTGTTAGTGCATAAGTTCTACAGCGAATCCTTCTTATTAGAAGGATTAGCTAGTGTCTCAGCTCTCAAACTGCAGATGCAGTTTGAAATGCTGCAACAACATCAAGCCACAATGGAGTCTGACAAAGACGTCCACAAAGATAATCACAGCAACACCCCTTCCACAGCACCAAAATCTAACAGCTACGCCTCAATTACAGCTCAAGCTCTTCTCCCAAAAAAGGAACATGCCATTGTTTTAGACTCAATCGTAGGAGCGGCAATAGACGACTACATAGACGGCCTTGAAATTCTTACGGATCCCAACAACATAAAGTTTATATCCAAGATCTCAGGCAACAGAGTATGTGTCTACCTCAGCGACACAAGCTTAGTATCGAATCTCTCTAGCAGAGAAGTCATAGTTAAAGACGCCAAACTCAAAATCAGACCTCTCATTGGAAAAAACAAAAGGGTCGTCATCTCCAACGTGTGTCCAGTCATACCGCACGACACTCTACTCGAATGCCTAAAACATAAAGGAATCAACCCAGTCTCCAGCATCACTCACATAAGAGCAGGTTTGAATAAACCGGGTCGGTCTCACATACTGTCATTCAGAAGACAAATCTACATAAAAGAAGAGGACGAAAAATTACTCCCGGAATCAACTCAACTTAACTACGAAAACACTGCCTACTGGATCTACTTCAGTACAGACTCTATGAATTGCTTTGTATGCAAACAAAGCGGCCACACAGCCAAGCTCTGCCCAAATCAATCTACTCAAGCCTCTACGCTTCACACACATACAGAGTCAACGAAAAGCCGCCCAGCTAATATTCAAAACGAACCTGTCTCCCTCCTCAGCGAGCCTACTCTGAACCCAAAGAGACCCGCACCCTCTACGTCGCCTTCTTCATCTGACAGTGCGTCTCTGCAACCAACTGATTCGCTGTAACAAGAATCCGTGAAGAAAACTGACATTTCTGGCCTCATATTCAAACGTCCTAATCCCCGAAAGAAATTCAAGGATGATGATTCGGACGCATCCAACAACACCTTAAATCTCCATGAGCTACTACGTCCAGCTCATGAGGCACTGAAGCTTCATCAAGCCGCTACTCCAATCAATCTCAATACTCTCGAAACAATACTAGCAAAAACACACGCGCAACGAGACGCTCAAGGTATTGTTCTAACCATCACGGACAGCTCACACGGTGTAATTTCTACTATCGACCAGATATATCAATTCATTGAAAACAAAACACTCAAAGGGCGCTTAACGCGATTGAAAAAGAAACTCTCCAAAATGCCCTACAGCGTTATCGACACCGAACATGAAAGCGACTCGTCACAAACCTAACACTCTCTTTTCCAAAATGACTTCCCGTGCAAAAAACAATATTACTTCTGTCAAAACACCTCTCATTGCCACCAGCTTAAACAGCTCATCCACTCAACTGAAAGATCTCAGATTACTCTTCTGGAATCCAAGAAGCATCGTGAATAAACAAGAAGACCTCCTAAAAACTTTACCCGAAATTGACATTTTTACCTGTGCCGAATCGTGGCTAACTGAAAAAAATAAAAACTTTCATTTCACGGGATACAAGACCTTTCGCAAAGATCGCTCCCATGCCATTGGTGGCGGCATTCTCATACTTTTGCGCAACAACCTAGCTTTCACAGAACTCACCGACCTCAAGAGCCCCGACCCAACAGTTGAAATAGCCGGCATTCGATTAACGAACATTTCTCCTCCACTAAATGTAATTGTTTGTTACCAAGCCCCGGGTAGTACGCTAACCCAAGCGCAATGGGATGCACTACTAAATCATGCCGAAAGAAATGATCCAACAATTGTTTTAGGTGACTTTAACGCTCCACAAAGGCTGGAACTGTCAAAAAAATGACACAAACGGCGACAGACTCGCAGAAAGTATCAATAAATCTGACTTATTTCTCCATAACACATACACTTCCACTCGGTTCCAAGGCTCTCTCGCGTCCAACCTCGACCTCTTATTTTCAAGTCCAAATATTGCTGACAAAATTAAATTTGAACTAGCCAAAGACTCCTGGGGCTCGGACCACATTCCTATTCACATAAACATAACAGTTACTAAAAGCATTTACCGCAAAAAGTCATTCAACGTTAAATCAGTTAGAACGGACTGGGAAAAAGTTAACACTAGCCTCGAAAATAACTTTGTCTATCTTCTCTCCAATGAATATAATTCACTACCAGCAGATGGAAAATATAACCTATTTACTGATATTATAACTGAGGCTATTGCAAACAATTCCCCCAGAAAAAGAACGGTCTGTAACAAAACTCATCGCAACCCGGTAATGTGGTGGGACTCAGAGTGTGACAAATTTAAAAGACTCAGAACAGCCGCGTTCAAACGCTGGCGTTTTACTAAAGCTCTCGACGACTTTACATCTTACAAAAAATCTTGCGCTCAAGCTACTAACTTATTCAAAAAAAAAAAAGAAAGTTACACTATAGATCATTTGCTAGCTCACTTAACTTCAGATCTAATCGTAGCTACGTGTGGCACTCTAGCAAAATTTTAAAACACAAATGGGCTAAAACAAAACCGGATCACACCTCTGAAAACCTTCAAACTCAATCTAAAATTGAATCTGCTCTCAACAAAATAAGCCCCCCGTGGTGCTCCACTGACCCAAGCCACTTGCCAGTTTGCGACGAAAACGACTTTCTCAGTGCTCCCTTTGACTTTACTGAGTTCAATGTCGCCCTCGAAAGTAAAAACTCTAAGTCGTCCCCTGGAATTGATGGAATCGACTTCGACACTATCCAATGCCTCCCCATTAAATATAAACTCGTCTTGCTAGATATTTTCAACGAAATGCACACAACCGATTCCTATCCAGACAGCTGGAAAAACTCTTTCATCCACTTTATAAATAAGTCCGATGGAAAGAATGTCCGCCCTATAGCGCTCACATCCTGTTTATGTAAACTTTTCGAAACCCTGCTGAAGAACAGGCTGCAGTGGTGGATAGAACACTTCAACCTTCTTCCTAGCAGTCAAACAGGCTTTCGAAAAGGCCAATGCACAACTGACAACCTCACCAATTTTCTAGTATACACCGAAGAGGCTTTCGCAAATAAAAATAGTGTTCTGGCTGCATTCCTAGATGTCAGTGGCGCATTCGATAAAGTGCTAATAGATCTTTTACTTGTAAAATTAGCTTCACTTGGCTGCCCCTCTAATCTCGTCAAATTCGTTCAATTCCTTCTTACCGACAGAATTATTCACACTGACAGTCTGGGCTCTGCCACCAGAACAGTCAATCGTGGCGTACCGCAAGTAGGCGTGCTAAGCCCTCTTTTTTACTGTATTTATGTATCATACGTAGCTAATGGCCTACCAAAAAGCGTCAACATGTCTCAATTCGCCGACGATATCGCTATCTATCTCAGTCAAAAAATCAAATCCCGCGAAAAACTGCTAGAAAAAACCATAAAGACAATCCACCTTAAGCTTTCTGAACTAGGTCTTGATTTCTGTGTAACCAAAACCGTCTACATACAATTCAACAACCAAAATACCCCTCCAGATTCCTCTGAAATCGTCGTCGATAATGTCACTTTACAATCCAGCCATTCTGTAAAATTCTTAGGTGTAATTTTAGACTACAAGCTCAACTTTAAAGACCACATCAATTCCATGATAGCCAAGTGCCTTCGATCCCTCAATATTATCAAGTTTGTAAGAGGTACGTGGTGGGGCGCCGACCCCGACACACTTTTAATTTTGTACAAAAGCTAGGTCCGTTCTTGTCTCGACTACTGCAGCTTTATCTACTTCCCCACACAATTGAAAGAAATCGAAAAGCTCGAAAGGATCCAATTCTCAGCAATCAGACTTGCCCTTGGCTTCCGCAAAAGCACGCCTACTAACATTCTTCTTGCTGAATCCAAATTACTCCTGCTACAAGAGCGCGCAAAGTTTCTGTGTAACTGCTACCTGTCCAAAATAATCTCTAACACTAATTTGTCAACATGTAAAAAAATCAAACATTTTAAAAGGAAGCTCCTTAACCCCAACCACCGCCTCTCAAATAACGTACGTACCATTTCTATCTGCACTAGAGAACTCCGCGACTTAGAAGATATCATTTACTCCAGCAGCAACTACAAAATGCATATACAAGACTACGACTCAATCATAAAGAACTTGAACATAGACACAAATTTCGGTATCTCGCTAAAAAAAAAGCCCATCAACCCAAACACTGAAATAAACAACATAATCGCAGAAAATAACTCGATTGCCATATTCACTGACGGCAGCAAGACTCCGCTTTCTGCTTCAACCGGCAGCACCTGCATATGCCCTGCCTTGAACATATCCTCCTCCATAAGTTCGCACAATACTGCTTCCATTTTCACCGCCGAATGTCTCGCCATTCTGCTAGCTATTGACATCGCTCTAAAAAACCCTGCCCACAATTACTCTATTTTCTCTGACTCGCTAAGTGCCTTACTCTCTCTCAAAAACGCCAAAATGTCAGTTGAAATCAACCCCTACATATACGAAATCAAAAGAAAAACTCTCGAATTTTCCAAACTCAGCCCGAACAGCATCTATTTCTTCTGGATCCCATCTCATTCGGGCATTCAAGGCAATGACACTGCCGATGAAATAGCCAAAAAAGCCTCTCTGTCAAACCCTGACAACCTTTTCACGATTCCACACATTTTTTAGATTTTAGAGAGAAACACAAGAAACTTGCCACTGAAAATACTAACTCCATTCTAATTGCACAATCTCTAACTAAAGGTGAAAAATACTTCACAAAATACTTTACGCCTCAATCAAAGCCATGGTTTTCCGGCTTAAACTTACCGAGGGTAATCATCACCACCATAAATAGATGCCGATCGGACCACTATAGTCTAAATGCCTCTCTCAGCAAGATAAACCTTACCTCAGCTGACTGCTCGTGTGGCCATGACTCACAAGACTTAGATCACATACTTTGGCTCTGTCCTCTGTACAATATTTCCCGCTCAACCCTTCTTAAAAATCTACAACAAATGAAATTCTCCCCACCACTCACCTCCAACGTCTTTTTGTTAAACCCTTGCGTAAAAACCTGTAAAATCCTATACTCTTTTCTATGTGATTGTAAACTCTCATTGTAATTGCGTTGTAATGAACGAAATCACATAAACACGAAAAGGCAACTTGAGACATGCACAATCCTTCTGTATCAATTAATGTGTTCGTATTGTACTTAGCATAATAATTCTGTATGAATTAAATTGCCTCAATAAAAAAAAAAAAAATGTACGAGTCCACATATTTTCAGCAAAAGCTAATTATACTCGGAGGTAATTATTATATTTTACGGATCTGAACGCAAAAGTTGTATCTCGAAGGATATACATCAGATCTAATCAAAATAATACGGTTACTTTGAAGCTTAGCAAAATGGGATTTACATTGTTTTTTATGTAAACTTTATTAGAACTTATTAAAGGTTATTTAGTAATTGTATACATGATAGTGCGAAAAAGTTATAATAAAGTACTAATTTTGAAATGTAGATAGATAAGAATAAATGTGCAATGTGCATAATATACTGTAAAATGTTATTACACTCGGCTATAGAGATATTTTACCTTTCTTGAGGAACTTATAGACTATATGGTGAGGCCATGACTTCACTGTTTGGTTAGCTAGGAAAGCAGTTTGATGGTAGATACTGTTTATATTTATTCAAGTCGGCTTAACTTTCAGTAATTGCGCTATATTGAGAGTTGAAAAAATGAGATCGATGTGGCTTTGGCAATGGTTTTCCGTATTTTTACAAATAACGGTATTCTTGTTATGAAGAAAAAGATAGATTTTCTTAGTTTGTTAATACTTTTTTTCCATTCTCGTCTGTTTTAGATCAGTTCCAGGCATGATTATGAGAAATGAAATCTCCTACTAGTATACATCGAGACTTAATGTTTAGTATTACTAATAATTGTGCCTCACTCAAGGTTGCTTAGTGAAGTGTTGGACAACTTATAGTAAACCATTATGGTTTTTTTAAATTTGAAATTTCAATTTCACATAATTTGTCTAAGAACTTCTATATTTACTATTTTTTATCTCTGAATAGTGATAAGTTTTCTTGATCAAAAATACTATTCCGCTTTTTTTTTGGGACTTCATTGGTAGATTGCAATTTAAAGACGGCGGAGGTACTGGAGGCAGTTGTTTATATCAATTTTCGTGGATTTTCAATTCCTTTAGGTTTATTGAATAGAAGGGTGCCGTTATATTCCTTCACTTGATTTTGAGTTTTAGTGTTATTTTGAGAGGCGTCGGCTTAGCTGTTCAGTGCTTGTGCACTAAGTATGATATCAGCGACGTACTATCTGAACATGTGAATGCGAATACTGTATGAAAGAGAGGATAAACGTGAAATGACTAAATGAACGTAACGAGACACAGGACATGACGACAAAGAGAGTATATAAGACGACACGAGTTCCTCGGCGGGAATCAATGCAAATGTAGTTCTCCGCTGGAGAACGAACAATGAGGGATATTGCTTCTCCTTATCACGACAGTCTTACTGCGGTGTTAGGACTGACAGGGCGAAGTAGGTTTAAACGCGATCAGGTCGGCAGTGATGTCTCGGCCATTAGTTATAACAACCTAGCTTGAGGTGACCGTCCGGAGGACTCCGTCACATGGTCCGTAGAGAATTCATCTGTTTATTGACCACTAATAATAATGATAATAGAAAGAATAATAATAATAATAATAATGTGTATGAGAAATACTAAGGGTGTATGATGTATGAATGGTTGAATAAATGAAATGGAAATGGAAAGACATAACGAAACCAATGAAACGAATAGACATTTGGAAAGAACCCGCAGCGGAAAAGTAATACGAAAATGGTCTTATGCTGAGGGTTGAACAGAAGGTAGAATTTTCTATCCGGAAGGCATGTTTCTGAATGCCCTGAGGGGCCTATTCGATGGATGGCGGGTTAGACGGTTCCGTGGGCCACCGAAGCCCCTGCTGCGGAAGGGTTGGAGCAATCCAGTTTACTCGCTGCTGAGGCTGACGTGTCCCCGGAATCCGTCAGACTGCCTTGGTAGACAAGAGGGCCACCGTCTGGTTTAGGCAGATTTCCCGTTTTTTTTACCACCAACAAATAAAAATAATAATAATAACATAAATAATAATAATATAATCTAAATAATAGTAATAATAATAATAATAATAATAACAACAACAACAACAACAACAATAATAATAATAATAATAGCTAGGCTGACAAAGTGAGCGGTTACTCATCACTGTGCAAATGTTTCTAACGTTCACGATCGTGTCCTGTGGAAACATACTCCGAGAATGAAGAAAACAATATCTAGTTATCCAGCCTGGATGTCGCATGATTTGAGGGATGTGATCCATAGGAAGAAGACTTCACATGCTTTTTATATATCAAGTGGAAGTGTTGATATTTTTATCGAGTTTTGTAGCTTGAGTTCGTCATGTAAGAGGTTGCAGCGTGCGGACTTTTATAATTATGTTAGTAACTCTGAAGATTTCCTTCGCACTGACCCTGGTAGTTTTTAGCGTTTTGCGAGGAGAAATATCGGTGGAACCACTTTTACTAAAACAATGGCTCTCGGTAATAGGGTAGTGGAAGGTACTCAGCATATTGCAAATTTGTTCGCGCAGATTTATTCAATGAATCGTAGTATGCTTGATATTGAAAGAGGCCTGAATGGCATTGGCGAATCCTTGAAGCCGATAATCTGATAATATACCAGCTGATAATCTACCAGCATATTTTATTACACAAATTAAGATTGTGTAACTTGGTGAAACCTTATATTTTCTATATAATCAGTAACTTGCGCAGAGTCCTGTTGCCTGAAAGGAATCATATGCGATTACTGTATATAAAAATAAAGGTTAATAAGAGTGATGTAATGAACTATCATCCAATTGCCAAGATGTGTGTCTTCTCTAAGTTGTTTGATTGTCTGGTGACAGCTGGTATTTCATCCTATTTACTATGTGGCATTAACCTTGTTCAACATGGTTTCTATCCTCTTCGGTCTAAAGTCTCAAATCTGGCTGTATTTGTTGAGAATCTGGTTGATGTTCTGGATATGGGTGAACAGATCGATATTGTCTATATGGATCGAACTAGTGCATTTGATCAAGTAAGCCACTCGCTTCTAATTAGTAAATTGGAATGCTTTGGCTGTATCGGGGTCTTACTGCACTGGTGCTCTCATCTTGGTCCACTATTTTTTATTGTCTTCATTACAATGATTGTTTTGCGGCCATCAAATATTCAAGGAAACTCTTTTATGCGGATGATGTCAAGATTTTCAGGAGTGATTCAGTGCATGTTGGAATTTATGAGCTTCAGAATTTAATTATTCTTTACATCATCCTTTTTGCATTTTACTCATTATATTATATGTATATTGTTTATTTATATCGTTATTTATTGTTAAAAATTGTTAGTGATTAATTAAATTAAATTTTTAAATTGTATTTTTAACATGTAATTTTAATATATAATATATGTATTTATTAGTATATTATCGGAGATCTCTCCTATAAAAAATAAATTTTAAAAAATATGCTTATTTTAGCAGAGTGGAAACCATCACCTACTTAAAGTATATTTGAATCCAAACTGCACGATGGTGGTATTCGAAGAATAAATCGATAATCTGAAGGTAGTCGTCCTTAGAGAACTCTCGGGAAATCTCGTCATTAAGGGCGATATTAATCCCAAGGCAATCAAGTAGGGCATGACAACAACGAATAAACGCGGTAGGCTGCTGCTGGAGATGGCCGCAAGGCTCGATCTGTAAGTGACCAACCAAGCCAAGGAACGACGCTGATATACAGACGACTGGGCTACGGGTACTCAATACCGATTTGACAATGACTTCAAGCAGGAACTCATTGTGAATAAGAGGATGGCGACTGTATGATGAACGTATTGAATAGATCGGAGATAGTACCACAAAGTACTGGAATCTACGGAGACAAGAACGTCTCTAAGAACTACTACTTAAGGCACCGGGTGCCATCGCAAGTGTCCCGGCAGGATTTGGGACGCGGAAATGAACGAACTGGATAACAGACAAGAAGATAAAACTGGTAGTACAACTACGCGACGCCTCGATGACCCGACGCAAGGACAGAGTAAACAAAAAGGCAATGTACTGGTGGACGGACGAGATTGAATTCCGGACGGAGTGCATTACCTGCAGGAGAGTATATCCCGCGAAAAATAGGGGAAGCCCTGACGCAGATACGTAGACTAACGACTGCGTATATGACAGCACGGAAGGTACTGATCACCTTAATTAGAGATAGCAAAAACCAATGTGAAAAACAACTATACGAAAAAGTGGAACCGAACCTCTGAGGACTAGGTTACAAGATTATGACGAAAAAACTAGGGTTCCTAGGCCCTTCAGAGCTAAAGGACAGAGACTCCGTAAATACAATAGCAGACGGACTGTTTCCAAGCCAACTAATGATGGACGACATCACGGATGACAAGTGACCGACAGTGCCTGAGTTTACAGAAGTGGAACTTACCTGAGCTGTGTCCACGCTTAAACGCGACAAAGTATCAGCACTACACTATATACCAGCAGAAACTCTCCGACAGATCGCGAGTGTATGGCCAGAACTTTTCTTGGACATATATAACACGAACTTGTGAGCTGATATCTTCTGTAAGCGAAGGAAGACGGTGAGACTGGTTCTCCTACATAAAGGAATAGGAGCACCGAATGTACGGCATTCCTACAAGCTTCTGAGCCTTCTAGACACAGCTTTAAGAAGCGCTACGGAAACTGAGACTTACGAACGTGATAACAGTAAATGAATAACCAGCACAGATTTCGAAGGGACCTCTTGACAATAAGGACGATACGAGAAGTCACCGATGACTGCCTGTGTACGAGGCGCATCTACTACAAAACAAGACCAATAGTGTTACTCGCGACACTAGACATCAAAAACTCCTTCAATACCGTTGAGGACACTCTAGAGGTTCTTCAAACCTTCAGTGCAGCCCCTCCCCTTACTTGATATAGGTGATGATGGAGTACCTACGAAAATATAGATTACGTACGAGACAACAGACGGGACGGCAAATAGATGAATTTCACAGGTGTTGACTAGGAATCTATCTTGGGACTAGTATTCTGGAACATATTGTACCAGACATTTGTGAAACTCCTGAGGGTAAAACTGGTCGCCCACTCTGACGATATAGCAGTTGTGATAACAGTATGAACACCGGAACTGGAATATATGTTACTGAACCGTCTCGGTTGAGACCTTTCTTGTGGTGCGGCAGGCGTAATCATACAGACGTAACGATGCACACACTCGTTAGAGAACGTAAGCGTGTAGAACGGAAGCAAGTAATCTGATCCGCCAATCCAAAAATCTCTTTCCGCAACTCAGATTAGATTCCTAGATACACTTCGTAGACTTGTCCTAATAATATCTCACTTATAATATATACTCTATCTGAACAGAAAAATAATTTTCGAAGTTCCAAAGGATCTTGTTTTCAAAATAAAAAACACGTTTTTCAACACCTTGACACAATGATAATAAACAGAAGTTATGACTTACTTAATCAGGTTGTCTGATTCAGACTTGATTGTGTCGCTGTATATCACGCCCATTAGAGTAAGAGAAGGAAACTTAAAAAAAAATGTTTTATACAAAACGTACGTATTTTTTTTTAAACAAAAATACGAATCCACAGTAAAAAATATAAGTTTCCATTTAAAAAATTGAAGCTAATTCCGATTTGACCTTGAAAATCAACCTGTAGGTCAAACTTGAAGTCACCATTTCTTGGTCTTTACTATTTTACTTACAATTTTTTCTCAGAATCCATTATAATCGAGATTTTTGGAAGGTAAAAGTGTAGATAGTGAAAGCTTATAATAATATTGAATTATTCGTGAAATATGAAGAGTGGTCACAAGTATTCTGAATATTACAACAGTAGGGCCTTAAAAATATACTAATATTGAATGACGTTTACTGCATGCGCAACTTTACTAAAATTCGGTAACCAACATATTAATAGTAGACTTAAACAAACGTGATAATTATTCTATAAATTGTTTTTCATAAAAAATATAATACATTCGTTATCTCTGATATCTAATTAGAGACGAATACTGATATGATGAATAAATTTATCAACATATGGTTTTCATTACGATAAAGCACATTCCCTGACATATTAAATAAAGACCAGTGATAATACTTTTGCTTAAATAGTTTAAGCTTTTCAATTTTAGAGTACTCTCTCGTTGTACGTAGTATTAAAATTTCCTAAACGTACTTAATAGATTTAATCAACCGTTGATGAAATGTTAGTTAAGAAATTTTTCGCGTTATCCTGCTGGTTATTTGTGTTATTTTCAACGGGAAAAACAGCATTTACATCTATTATTCAAACACATAGTGGCCCTGTTAGAGGCGATATTTTAAGTACAATAGACAAATCTATGACATATGCGGCTTTTAAAGGGATTCCATATGCGAAACCTCCTGTCAATCATTTAAGATTCCAGGTAATGATAACTTGACGTTTTGTCATTTCACCTACTACTAATAGATAATACTACTAATAGATTAATAATAAAATAATTTCACTACAACTAAATAAATAATGTTAGATAAATATATTTTCGAACCCTCCGTTCCTAATAACCTTTTAAAAAAGATAAAATTGATATATCAGAGTAAGCTGCAGGTACCGAGAAACTGTTTTGAAATAATTTTTTCACTGCAAACAATAAATTCCTAGAAATCGTAATATGAATAAGCGATAATTTTGTTCTTATAAGGTAATATGATGAAATGCTCCAACCAGTAAAACGATCGACCATTAGTGTTCAAAATTGGCCCTTCAAGTCACAATTGAAATCACAATATCTGTGCACTATTGTTTGCAGCAAAAAATGTTTTCATACATAATTTCTAGACGATCGCAACTTACTCGTATGTCAATTTTCTTATTTTGAAAAAATGCGTTTATGTTCGGGAAAAAGAAGGCGCGGGGGAGTCCCACCGAGTATATGAAGATCTCTAATATTAATGAAAACAAATATTTAATTTTACGGTTATCGCTTTGGCAAACACTATATACTAATCTCCCATAGATGTATACTTTCGATAAGAATAGCTAATAAACTTCCTTTTACAAACAGGTATGTACTCGTATTGTTAAGTTATCTGACATTACCGTTACTTTGTAAATGATAGCAATGACTAGTATTTGATATGTAGAATACGCACGTTCATGATATCCGGCGTATATTACCAATACTTCAGACATAAATATCTAAACTTTTTATGTAAAAATTGTACATTTCTAAGAAAAAAAGAACAAATTTTTAAATAAATGAAATAATTTACAGCCTCCTGAGGAAACAGAGTCATGGGAAGATGTTTTAAATGCTACCACAGAAGGAAGTATGTGTATTCAATACAATAGCACAAGTTCGACGGTTGTTGGTTCGGAAGATTGCTTGTATCTTAATGTTTTCACCCCTCATGTAGTAACGCTGTTCTTTTGTTATTATCTGTAATGGAATGTTTAGTTTATAATGAGTTTTTAATATTTATTTTATAGATCCAATTCCACCATCAACAAGCAAAGCCAGTGATGGTTTGGATTCACGGAGGTGCATACAGAACTGGTAATTCTAACGCTTCCTACTATGGACCAGATTTTCTTCTTGAAGAAGACGTTATTGTCGTGTCCATGAATTATCGTCTAGATGCCTTAGGTAGTATATTTAAGGGCTCCGTCGTAGTTTTAGGTAAGAATATACTCTCAGCTTAAAAATGTTAATATATTTTATAGGATTCTTAAGTTTGAATCATGAAAATGCTACTGGGAACTGTGGACTCAAAGATCAAAATTTAGCTCTCAAATGGGTCCAGAAAAATATCGCTAATTTTGGAGGAGATCCAAAACAAGTAACGATTTTCGGTCAAAATGCCGGATCAGTTGCCGTAGATCTCCATATACTTTCAAATATGTCTTCTGGTACCGTCAAAAATATCTTCGCTGTTATAAATTTCTCGAACAAATTTCAAGTCTGATTTCTTAATTTTCAATTTCTTCACAGGTTTGTTCAAACAATCGATTGGTATGAGTGGTTCAACACTGTGCCTTTACTGGGGTATTGAAAGTGCATCAGAAGCTGAGAAAAATGCTTTCATTCTTGGAACCAAACTTGGCGAAGTTACAAGCAACAAAAACGAACTGCTTCAAGTTCTTTACAAAGCATCGGCTCACGATATCGTTAGAGCATCAAATGTAATCCCATTGGTGAGATAATTTTCGGACTTTGTTAAAATAGTCAAATAAATATTTTAACACGTTGTGGCTATATTACAATAATGCCAATGTATATAATATTTTTCATTAGAAGATACTATATTATTGCATAAACTATTTTACAATTTTCGATTTAGATGCCTTTTAGACCGATAGTTGAAGACAATTCGGTCGCCAAACATCAAGAAAAATTCTTGACACAGTGTTCTATGATTAAATATACACTGGGCAACTATAATAAAGGACCTCATTTGATGGGCTTTACTGCAGTTGAAACTTCAACTTTTGGTGAAGTTACGTTGCAAAAGAAATAATATCATAATATAATTTTAATAATTTGCATTTTTATCAGGTTTTAGAACACTATTAGATATGGTCAATACTGCTTTGAAAATGGTGAAGATTGGTAAACTAGATATTTATTTGCCACTTTTAACCCAGATTGCGAAATTGAAATTTTCTGAAATTTCAAATTTATCGGAAACCGTAATAAATCAGCTGCTTAAGGTCTTTTTCTATTGAAGAAACATTGACAAACAGTATAATTAATGAGTTAAAAAATAACTACTAATTTTATTTAACATTCTTTTAGGACACATCAGACATATTTTTTACCGCTGGTATAGATATGAAGCAACGGATAATGCTAGATCATAATAATTACCCTATTTATTATTACCGCTATACTTTTGATCCTCAATTTTCAGCTCATAAAACCGAAGGTGTACGTATGAAAGGTAATAAAATTCATGAAAAATAATATAATAATATACAATGTGTATGGCACTAACTGTAATGAACCAATAATCGATGAATATTTAAAGGAGCTGGACACGGAGACGAATTGTCTTACATATTTTATAGACCTCACATACAACTTCCTCTTGAAGAACCTACCATAAAAATAACAAGACAAAGAATGACTCGTATGTGGACAAACTTTGCTAAATATAGGTTAATACAATAACGCTTTACCACTTACATTTTATTACATGGTTTTGTAAAAGCTACAGTACATATAAATTGATATTTCATATTGCAGTAATCCGACTCCAAATAGTACGTCTGATTTGTTAGGTATAGTATGGCCAGACTCGAAGGTTTGGGGAAAACATTTGGAAATTAGTGAAGGTCTTTACGTAAAGTTGAAACGCCCCACAGATACATTTTTTAAAATTTACCAATATGCTGGACTTGGAAACTCTCATATTTTGAATTACTGTAAGACAATGACAAGACCTGTTTCTAGTTATGTAATGAATAGTACAGATAGAATACCCGACGATATAAACGAGAAACTAATTAGGAAATTAAGGGAAAAGGTCTTCTCTTTTCATAGGAGGGCATTCATTCCAAGACTAGGCTAAAAATTGTAATGGATTGTCGAGATAAGATGGATCATCATTTCACATTCATTGTTTCGAAAGATAAATATTCATTACTCAGAATCGAATAAATGAAAATAAAATGAAATGTGAAATTATACTGTGATATTGATACAAGTTACATTACAAAGATGATTAGAATTAGGTTATCAAATTTGATTTCGTAATAACTCTGTTGTAAGGTCTCCCTATACCCCTGCAGTCGTTTCAGTACAAAAATATTTTTAAATTGAACAATAAAATTATCGATCATTAATGTAGTCAGAACAAATTGCTATTGCATAAACTTGGAAAACAACTATAATGATTTTTATTGTTATTATTCCTATTCAACATTTACAATAAAAAGATCTAATTGATATCAAAAATATAGTGAATAATATCTTGCAGCAATTATAGTATTTAATTTTTTGCGCTACCAGTTAACAAGATTGTTTTCTTACAGGATCTATAGATAATTGGTTTTCAAAGTATCTAGTCTGCAAACTGATGTGTAATACAGAAATGAAGCAAATGCCATTCTTATTATTATTTCTATTGCAGTGAACACAAGAATAACAGTTTGGAAAATGGCGTATAAAGGATGGATACAATTTGTACGCAGTAATAAGAATGCCTTTTTAAATGCAAGGTCTATTTGCTATGCTCCTCTTCTCAATCATCTATTTTTTCAAGTGTACTTCGATTCATAGGCTTTTCTAATGTGTATTTAGTTAATCGCCAACGCGAAGACTGACACTAAAAGTAGGACCACTAGAATTCCAATCGAACTTGTAGATTTTAAGACTATCTCTCATTTATACTTGTAAGAATTGAAAAGCCCACTTTCATTCAGTGCTTATGTCGAACTGAGTGAAGTTAATTTTTAAAAAACAAAACATTACTTAACAATATCTCTCAACGGAAAGCTGATCTGCAATTAATGTAGTTAATTATTATATGTTGAATATTTATTATATTAAATAAATATGCATACAGATATGATATTAAACAACACATTCGACCAACACACCTGATGAGACTAACTATTAAGAAAAACGTTACGAAGGAAAATGCGATATAAGAAAAAGTCTCCCGTGGCTCAGAAAATTTTGGCGTTGTAAATTTGGCATCGCTTGGACTTGCCTATTACATCAGTGTATAATACCATTCAAAATACAAAATGAATTTTAGTTTAAATTCAACAACATATAAGCTTACTTATACGACTGAGTATACAGAATTATCTTCGATTTCTTGGTATGCCGATAAGGCGTATAATGTCAACGTTTTCATCGACGACGACTACAGTCTATGTACTTGTAGAAGTAGACTTTAACGATATTGCTACGGTCATTCAATCAAAGTTCTCAATTATTCATAGAAAAATTATTCTTGAATGTTGATTGGTAATTAAAAGTTATCACTTCGGCTTTTCCTGGATTGAAAAATCTGGTGTCGCTAATATATCAATAATTGCCTCTATTAACAATTTATTAAATTATGTATCTGGCCAAGAATTGAAGACAAAAATAAAATCTGATTGCTCCTACTCTTCTGAATAATTAAATCTTCCTGCAAGATGTACGATTCCACATATTTTCAGCAAAAGCTAATTATACTCGGAGGTAATTATTATATTTTACGGATCTAAGCTTTATTAGAACTTATTAAAGGTTATTTAGTAATTGTATACATGATAGTGCGAAAAAGTTATAATAAAGTACTAATTTTGAAATGTAGATAGATAAGAATAAATGTGCAATGTGCATAATATACTGTAAAATGTTATTACACTCGGCTATAGAGATATTTTACCTTTCTTGAGGAACTTATAGACTATATGGTGAGGCCATGACTTCACTGTTTGGTTAGCTAGGAAAGCAGTTTGATGGTAGATAATGTTTATTTTATTCAAGTCGGCTTAACTTTCAGTAATTGCGCTATATTGAGAGTTGAAAAAATGAGATCGATGTGGCTTTGGCAATGGTTTTCCGTATTTTTACAAATAACGGTATTCTTGTTACAAAGAAAAAGATAGATTTTCTTAGTTTGTTAATACTTTTTTTTCATTCTCGTCTGTTTTGGATCAGTTCCAGGCATGATTATGAGAAATGAAATCTCCTACTAGTATACATCGAGACTTAATGTTTAGTATTACTATTAATTGTGCCTCACTCAAGGTTGTTTAGTGAAGTGTTGGACAACTTATAGTAAACGATTATGGAGACCCGTTTTTTTTAAATTTGAAATTTCAATTTCACATAATTCTGTCTAAGAACTTCCATGTTTACAGTCTTTTATCTCTGAATAGTGATAAGTTTTCTTGATCAAAAATACTATTCCGCCACTGGTCGCAGGAATCCCATCTTTACAAAAAATATTAAACTCCGGATACCGAATCTAATATCAACTCCTTACGCCACGACTCGGCGTATACGAGGTCTGTCCGGAAAGTATTTGACCTACTTTTATATTTTCGTGCTAGCGTTATTCTTTATCATCTGGTGGGTGGCATCCTTCAAATTAATCCCTACTTTATTGAATAACATGGTTCCATCGATGTTTCCACTTTTCAAAACAGTCCTGGAACTTACTTTTAGAGATAGCCTTAAGTACACTCGTCGCATTGTTTTCAACCGTTGTTTTGTCATCGAATCGGTGTTGTCCTTTGAGTGGTTTTTTTAATTTTGGAAACAGCCAAAAGTCACAAGGGGCTATGTCGGGACTGTATGAAGGTTGTCGAAACAATGCGATATTGTATTTGCTCAAAAACTGCTGCACAAGATTGGATGAATGCGCTGGCGCATTATCGTGATGGAGAAGCCAGTCACCACTTTCCCAAAAGTGCGGCCATTTTTTCTTACTGCATCATGCAAACGTTTTAACATTTGAATGTAATATTCTTTATTGATTATCTGACCTGTTGGTGCATATTCGTGATGTACAACACCTTCACAATCGAAAAAAACAATCAACATTGACTTAACATTGCTCTGACTTTAACGTGCTTTTTTTGGTCTTGGCGATTCAGAATGCTTCCACTGTGAAGATTGTTCTTTTGTTTCAGGATCATAACCATAAACCCATGATTCATCACCTGTACTAACTTTTCTAAGCACATTATCATCATTATTGACCATTTCCAGATAGTCAAGAGCGATTTCTAAGCGAATGTTCGTCTGCTCTGCTGTGAGCAATTTTGGGATGAATTTCGCACACACGCGTTTCATTCCTAACTTTTCGGTTAAAATTTCTGAAATGATAGTTTTTGGTATCCCAAGGTCTTCTTCTAGTTCTCACACAGTCATACGACGATCTTGTTCGATTGCAATTAGCACCCGCTCAATATTATCTGCGGTTTTTGTCGTCGAAGGTCGGCCGGAATGAGAATTACTATCGACAGAAGTGCTACCATCCTTGAACCGTTTATACCACTCTTTTATTCGTGTTTTGCTCATACACTCGTTTCCGAAGGCCTTTTGCATAATTTCAATAGTTTCCGAACTCGTTTTTCCGAATTGAAAGCAAAATTTGATGCAAATTCGTAGTTCTTGTTTTTTAGTCATTTTTGACAATGTCAAAATCCAACGAACGCGAAAAAGGCACTGTAAACAAAGACACGCTGCGCATGAACTATACGTCCGGCAGGTGTCAGTAAGTAACCAATAGATTCGTGAGGCTTTACTGTTGACGTTTCTGTCTGGTAGAGGTCGCTCGAAGACTATGGCGCGAAGATATAAACGTAGGCCCGATACTTTCCGGACAGACCTCGTATAGATTACGTACGAGACAACAGACGGGATGGCAAATAGATGAATTCCATAGGTGTTGACTAGAAATCTATCTTGGGACTAGTATTCTGGAACATACTGTACGACACACTTGTGCAACTCCTGAGGATAAAACTGGTCGCCCACGCTGACGATATGGCAGTTGTGATAACAGTATGAACTCCGGAACTGGAATATATGTTACTGAACCGTCTCGGTTGAGACCTTTCTTGTAGTGCAGGCGTAATTCTGATACACCTACTTGTTAGAGAACGGAAGTGTGTATATAACGGGAGCAACTAATTTGATCCGCTAACCCAAAAATCTCTTTCCGCAACACAGATTAGATTCCTAGATACTCTTCGTAAACTTGTCCTAATAATATCTTACTTATTTTCTAAACTCTATGTAACGGAGAATTCCGGCCGTACCCGTCTGGGTTGCTCGCGGCCGTCCGCACAAATTATTTATTCGGGGATTCCGGAAGCAAAAGACGTTCCCACGACTGAATAACGCGTCGAGCATAAACACGTTAAGCGCACAGATTCGAAGTCGGGATGAGGAGTGATACGGCGGCGAATAAACACAACAGCGGATTAACACTAATACTTTAATCGTCAACAATGAGTTACAATACAGCGATCTCGCGCTTATACACTACGAACGGCACAGCAATGAATCCGAACGCGAAAGGTGAATCGGCGGCTGATCAGCCTGCCGATTCCCTTTATAAATTAGACCGTTACAATAATGCCCGACAAAATACTTTTCGGTGATAGGCCATTAACGGGTAGCCAGCAGGTCTGCTGTGCTACCAACCACAGACCGACGCCCGAACATGCAAGAGAGAGAGATAAGAGGAAAATACGGCACCGACCTTGACCTTCAGCCTTTCTGACGGCTAGAGCGCTCCTCAGTGTGACGTTACTGATGTGTTCTCCTCGCTGGCCGTCTCGCTGGTATCTTCGTTGTCGCCGCTATCTGTCCTCTGGCTCGTCCTCTCGCTCGCTCCGCAATATTGCCGCCTCGCCCGCAACTCGCTCCGCAATATTGCCGCCTCGCCCGCAACTCGCTCGTCGATTGTTGTCGCTGTTGTCTTCGCCGTCTCTCTACCGTTCGGAACTGCAGCACGTCCTGACTGCTCGCGCGCGCACCCGCGCACCTCGCCGATAACTCACACGCACCGGTGCCGGGTATACTTCGGGATACGGCTGGGCGCGACCCAGCCTCACTCTCCGATACTCGTCCGCGCACCGGGCGTGTCTCCAAAAGCAAACGAGACGTCGACGAGGTCGCGGGGCCAACTTGGAAAAACCGCGACCTTTTCGGTTAATCCGCGCGCACGACTTTCTCTGCTCCTCGCTTAGCAGAGACTCCCCGATTTTCCGCGGCGATCAGCAATTCGAGCGCTCTCTCTCTCTCTCTCTCTCTCTCTTTCTTCTTCTGCGCCATCTGCGTCGCTCCAGCAGTCAGCTCGGCCCGTGTTCAGCACCTCGTAAACAAAAGGTCCAAGCGTGAGTGTGTGTGCCAAACGTACACACTCTCAGCCTGGCGCGGCGCACGGACATTTGCGAGAGCTAACGGACGAGATCGGCCTAGCCGAGATTCTCCGTCACATCTATCTAAACAGAAAAATAATTTTCGAAGTTCCAAAGGATCTTGTTTTCAAAATAAAAAACACGTTTTTCAACACCTTGACACAATGATAATAAATAGAAGTTATGATTTACTTTATCAGGTTGTCTGATTCATATTTGACTGCCTAGCTGTATCTCACGCCCGATAGAGTAAGAGAAGGAAACTTCAAAAAACATGTTTTATACAAAACGTACGTATCTTTTTTATATAAAAATACGAATCCACAGTAAAAAATATAGGTTTCCATTTAAAAAGTTGAAGCTCATTCCGATTTGACCTTGAAAATCAACCTGTAGGTCAAACTTGAAGTCACCATTTCTTGGTCTTTACTATTTTACTTACAATTTTTTCTCTGAACCTATTATTTTCGAGATTTTTGAGATTTTTCGAGATATAAAGTGCAGATAGTTAAAGCTTATAATTATATTGAATTATTTGTAAAATATGAAGAATGGTCACAAGTATTGTGAATATTACAACGGGAGGGCCACAAAAATATACTAATATTAATTTACTGCATGCGCAGCTTTACTAAAATTCGGTAATCAACATATTAATCAGTAGATTTAAAGAATCATGATAATTATTCTAGGAATTGTTTTTCATAAAGAATATAATATATTCGTTATCTCTGATATCTGATTCGAGACGAATATTGATATGATGAATAAATTTATCAACATATGGTTTTCATTACGATAAAGCACACTCCATGACATATTAAATAAAGACCAGTGATAATACTTTTGCTTAAATAGATTAGGCTTTTCAATTTTAGAGTACTCTCTCGTTGTACGTAGTATTAAAATTTCCTACACGTACTTAATAGATTTAATCAACCGTTGATGAAATGTTAGTTAAGAAATTTTTCGCGTTATCCTGCTGGTTATTTGTGTTATTTTCAACGGGAAAAACAGCATTTACATCTATTATTCAAACACATAGTGGCCCTGTTAGAGGTGCTATTTTAAGTACAATAGACAAATCTATGACATATGCGGCTTTTAAAGGGATTCCATATGCGAAACCTCCTGTCAATCATTTAAGATTCCAGGTAATGATAACTTGACGTTTTGTCATTTCACCTAATACTAATAGATAATACTACTAATAGATTAATAATAAAATAATTTCACTACAACTAAATAAATAATGTTAGATAAATATATTTTCGAACCCTCCGTTCCTAATAACCTTTTAAAAAAGATAAAATTGATATATCAGAGTAAGCTGCAGGTACCGAGAAACTGTTTTGAAATAATTTTTTCACTGCAAACAATAAATTCCTAGTAATCGTAATATGAATAAGCGATAATTTTGTTCTTATAAAGTAATATGATGAAATGCTCCAACCAGTAAAACGATCGACCATTAGTGTTCAAAATTGGCCCTTCAAGTCACAATTGAAATCACAATATCTGTGCACTATTGTTTGCAGCAAAAAATGTTTTCATACATAATTTCTAGACGATCGCAACTTACTCGTATGTCAATTTTCTTATTTTGAAAAAATGCGTTTATGTTCGGGAAAAAGAAGGCGCGGGGGAGTCCCACCGAGTATATGAAGATCTCTAATATTAATGAAAACAAATATTTAATTTTACGGTTATCGCTTTGGCAAACACTATATACTAATCTCCCATAGATGTATACTTTCGATAAGAATAGCTAATAAACTTCCTTTTACAAACAGGTATGTACTCGTATTGTTAAGTTATCTGACATTACCGTTACTTTGTAAATGATAGCAATGACTAGTATTTGATATGTAGAATACGCACGTTCATGATATCCGGCGTATATTACCAATACTTCAGACATAAATATCTAAACTTTTTATGTAAAAATTGTACATTTCTAAGAAAAAAAGAACAAATTTTTAAATAAATGTAATAATTTACAGCCTCCTGAGGAAACAGAGTCATGGGAAGATGTTTTAAATGCTACCACAGAAGGAAGTATGTGTATTCAATACAATAGCACAAGTTCGACGGTTGTTGGTTCGGAAGATTGCTTGTATCTTAATGTTTTCACCCCTCATGTAGTAACGCTGTTCTTTTGTTATTATCTGTAATGGAATGTTTAGTTTATAATGAGTTTTTAATATTTATTTTATAGATCCAATTCCACCATCAACAAGCAAAGCCAGTGATGGTTTGGATTCACGGAGGTGCATACAGAACTGGTAATTCTAACGCTTCCTACTATGGACCAGATTTTCTTCTTGAAGAAGACGTTATTGTCGTGTCCATGAATTATCGTCTAGATGCCTTAGGTAGTATATTTAAGGGCTCCGTCGTAGTTTTAGGTAAGAATATACTCTCAGCTTAAAAATGTTAATATATTTTATAGGATTCTTAAGTTTGAATCATGAAAATGCTACTGGGAACTGTGGACTCAAAGATCAAAATTTAGCTCTCAAATGGGTCCAGAAAAATATCGCTAATTTTGGAGGAGATCCAAAACAAGTAACGATTTTCGGTCAAAATGCCGGATCAGTTGCCGTAGATCTCCATATACTTTCAAATATGTCTTCTGGTACCGTCAAAAATATCTTCGCTGTTATAAATTTCTCGAACAAATTTCAAGTCTGATTTCTTAATTTTCAATTTCTTCACAGGTTTGTTCAAACAATCGATTGGTATGAGTGGTTCAACACTGTGCCTTTACTGGGGTATTGAAAGTGCATCAGAAGCTGAGAAAAATGCTTTCATTCTTGGAACCAAACTTGGCGAAGTTACAAGCAACAAAAACGAACTGCTTCAAGTTCTTTACAAAGCATCGGCTCACGATATCGTTAGAGCATCAAATGTAATCCCATTGGTGAGATAATTTTCGGACTTTGTTAAAATAGTCAAATAAATATTTTAACACGTTGTGGCTATATTACAATAATGCCAATGTATATAATATTTTTCATTAGAAGATACTATATTATTGCATAAACTATTTTACAATTTTCGATTTAGATGCCTTTTAGACCGATAGTTGAAGACAATTCGGTCGCCAAACATCAAGAAAAATTCTTGACACAGTGTTCTATGATTAAATATACACTGGGCAACTATAATAAAGGACCTCATTTGATGGGCTTTACTGCAGTTGAAACTTCAACTTTTGGTGAAGTTACGTTGCAAAAGAAATAATATCATAATATAATTTTAATAATTTGCATTTTTATCAGGTTTTAGAACACTATTAGATATGGTCAATACTGCTTTGAAAATGGTGAAGATTGGTAAACTAGATATTTATTTGCCACTTTTAACCCAGATTGCGAAATTGAAATTTTCTGAAATTTCAAATTTATCGGAAACCGTAATAAATCAGCTGCTTAAGGTCTTTTTCTATTGAAGAAACATTGACAAACAGTATAATTAATGAGTTAAAAAATAACTACTAATTTTATTTAACATTCTTTTAGGACACATCAGACATATTTTTTACCGCTGGTATAGATATGAAGCAACGGATAATGCTAGATCATAATAATTACCCTATTTATTATTACCGCTATACTTTTGATCCTCAATTTTCAGCTCATAAAACCGAAGGTGTACGTATGAAAGGTAATAAAATTCATGAAAAATAATATAATAATATACAATGTGTATGGCACTAACTGTAATGAACCAATAATCGATGAATATTTAAAGGAGCTGGACACGGAGACGAATTGTCTTACATATTTTATAGACCTCACATACAACTTCCTCTTGAAGAACCTACCATAAAAATAACAAGACAAAGAATGACTCGTATGTGGACAAACTTTGCTAAATATAGGTTAATACAATAACGCTTTACCACTTACATTTTATTACATGGTTTTGTAAAAGCTACAGTACATATAAATTGATATTTCATATTGCAGTAATCCGACTCCAAATAGTACGTCTGATTTGTTAGGTATAGTATGGCCAGACTCGAAGGTTTGGGGAAAACATTTGGAAATTAGTGAAGGTCTTTACGTAAAGTTGAAACGCCCCACAGATACATTTTTTAAAATTTACCAATATGCTGGACTTGGAAACTCTCATATTTTGAATTACTGTAAGACAATGACAAGACCTGTTTCTAGTTATGTAATGAATAGTACAGATAGAATACCCGACGATATAAACGAGAAACTAATTAGGAAATTAAGGGAAAAGGTCTTCTCTTTTCATAGGAGGGCATTCATTCCAAGACTAGGCTAAAAATTGTAATGGATTGTCGAGATAAGATGGATCATCATTTCACATTCATTGTTTCGAAAGATAAATATTCATTACTCAGAATCGAATAAATGAAAATAAAATGAAATGTGAAATTATACTGTGATATTGATACAAGTTACATTACAAAGATGATTAGAATTAGGTTATCAAATTTGATTTCGTAATAACTCTGTTGTAAGGTCTCCCTATACCCCTGCAGTCGTTTCAGTACAAAAATATTTTTAAATTGAACAATAAAATTATCGATCATTAATGTAGTCAGAACAAATTGCTATTGCATAAACTTGGAAAACAACTATAATGATTTTTATTGTTATTATTCCTATTCAACATTTACAATAAAAAGATCTAATTGATATCAAAAATATAGTGAATAATATCTTGCAGCAATTATAGTATTTAATTTTTTGCGCTACCAGTTAACAAGATTGTTTTCTTACAGGATCTATAGATAATTGGTTTTCAAAGTATCTAGTCTGCAAACTGATGTGTAATACAGAAATGAAGCAAATGCCATTCTTATTATTATTTCTATTGCAGTGAACACAAGAATAACAGTTTGGAAAATGGCGTATAAAGGATGGATACAATTTGTACGCAGTAATAAGAATGCCTTTTTAAATGCAAGGTCTATTTGCTATGCTCCTCTTCTCAATCATCTATTTTTTCAAGTGTACTTCGATTCATAGGCTTTTCTAATGTGTATTTAGTTAATCGCCAACGCGAAGACTGACACTAAAAGTAGGACCACTAGAATTCCAATCGAACTTGTAGATTTTAAGACTATCTCTCATTTATACTTGTAAGAATTGAAAAGCCCACTTTCATTCAGTGCTTATGTCGAACTGAGTGAAGTTAATTTTTAAAAAACAAAACATTACTTAACAATATCTCTCAACGGAAAGCTGATCTGCAATTAATGTAGTTAATTATTATATGTTGAATATTTATTATATTAAATAAATATGCATACAGATATGATATTAAACAACACATTCGACCAACACACCTGATGAGACTAACTATTAAGAAAAACGTTACGAAGGAAAATGCGATATAAGAAAAAGTCTCCCGTGGCTCAGAAAATTTTGGCGTTGTAAATTTGGCATCGCTTGGACTTGCCTATTACATCAGTGTATAATACCATTCAAAATACAAAATGAATTTTAGTTTAAATTCAACAACATATAAGCTTACTTATACGACTGAGTATACAGAATTATCTTCGATTTCTTGGTATGCCGATAAGGCGTATAATGTCAACGTTTTCATCGACGACGACTACAGTCTATGTACTTGTAGAAGTAGACTTTAACGATATTGCTACGGTCATTCAATCAAAGTTCTCAATTATTCATAGAAAAATTATTCTTGAATGTTGATTGGTAATTAAAAGTTATCACTTCGGCTTTTCCTGGATTGAAAAATCTGGTGTCGCTAATATATCAATAATTGCCTCTATTAACAATTTATTAAATTATGTATCTGGCCAAGAATTGAAGACAAAAATAAAATCTGATTGCTCCTACTCTTCTGAATAATTAAATCTTCCTGCAAGATGTACGATTCCACATATTTTCAGCAAAAGCTAATTATACTCGGAGGTAATTATTATATTTTACGGATCTAAGCTTTATTAGAACTTATTAAAGGTTATTTAGTAATTGTATACATGATAGTGCGAAAAAGTTATAATAAAGTACTAATTTTGAAATGTAGATAGATAAGAATAAATGTGCAATGTGCATAATATACTGTAAAATGTTATTACACTCGGCTATAGAGATATTTTACCTTTCTTGAGGAACTTATAGACTATATGGTGAGGCCATGACTTCACTGTTTGGTTAGCTAGGAAAGCAGTTTGATGGTAGATAATGTTTATTTTATTCAAGTCGGCTTAACTTTCAGTAATTGCGCTATATTGAGAGTTGAAAAAATGAGATCGATGTGGCTTTGGCAATGGTTTTCCGTATTTTTACAAATAACGGTATTCTTGTTACAAAGAAAAAGATAGATTTTCTTAGTTTGTTAATACTTTTTTTTCATTCTCGTCTGTTTTGGATCAGTTCCAGGCATGATTATGAGAAATGAAATCTCCTACTAGTATACATCGAGACTTAATGTTTAGTATTACTATTAATTGTGCCTCACTCAAGGTTGTTTAGTGAAGTGTTGGACAACTTATAGTAAACGATTATGGAGACCCGTTTTTTTTAAATTTGAAATTTCAATTTCACATAATTCTGTCTAAGAACTTCCATGTTTACAGTCTTTTATCTCTGAATAGTGATAAGTTTTCTTGATCAAAAATACTATTCCGCCACTGGTCGCAGGAATCCCATCTTTACAAAAAATATTAAACTCCGGATACCGAATCTAATATCAACTCCTTACGCCACGACT
The DNA here is from genome assembly GCF_024137745.1 of Phymastichus coffea. Lineage (NCBI taxonomy): Eukaryota > Metazoa > Arthropoda > Insecta > Hymenoptera > Eulophidae > Phymastichus > Phymastichus coffea. The sequence goes on from NW_026706814.1 coordinate 13,225,832, forward strand.
CGGCGTATACGAGGTCTGTCCGGAAAGTATTTGACCTACTTTTATATTTTCGTGCTAGCGTTATTCTTTATCATCTGGTGGGTGGCATCCTTCAAATTAATCCCTACTTTATTGAATAACATGGTTCCATCGATGTTTCCACTTTTCAAAACAGTCCTGGAACTTACTTTTAGAGATAGCCTTAAGTACACTCGTCGCATTGTTTTCAACCGTTGTTTTGTCATCGAATCGGTGTTGTCCTTTGAGTGGTTTTTTTAATTTTGGAAACAGCCAAAAGTCACAAGGGGCTATGTCGGGACTGTATGAAGGTTGTCGAAACAATGCGATATTGTATTTGCTCAAAAACTGCTGCACAAGATTGGATGAATGCGCTGGCGCATTATCGTGATGGAGAAGCCAGTCACCACTTTCCCAAAAGTGCGGCCATTTTTTCTTACTGCATCATGCAAACGTTTTAACATTTGAATGTAATATTCTTTATTGATTATCTGACCTGTTGGTGCATATTCGTGATGTACAACACCTTCACAATCGAAAAAAACAATCAACATTGACTTAACATTGCTCTGACTTTAACGTGCTTTTTTTGGTCTTGGCGATTCAGAATGCTTCCACTGTGAAGATTGTTCTTTTGTTTCAGGATCATAACCATAAACCCATGATTCATCACCTGTACTAACTTTTCTAAGCACATTATCATCATTATTGACCATTTCCAGATAGTCAAGAGCGATTTCTAAGCGAATGTTCGTCTGCTCTGCTGTGAGCAATTTTGGGATGAATTTCGCACACACGCGTTTCATTCCTAACTTTTCGGTTAAAATTTCTGAAATGATAGTTTTTGGTATCCCAAGGTCTTCTTCTAGTTCTCACACAGTCATACGACGATCTTGTTCGATTGCAATTAGCACCCGCTCAATATTATCTGCGGTTTTTGTCGTCGAAGGTCGGCCGGAATGAGAATTACTATCGACAGAAGTGCTACCATCCTTGAACCGTTTATACCACTCTTTTATTCGTGTTTTGCTCATACACTCGTTTCCGAAGGCCTTTTGCATAATTTCAATAGTTTCCGAACTCGTTTTTCCGAATTGAAAGCAAAATTTGATGCAAATTCGTAGTTCTTGTTTTTTAGTCATTTTTGACAATGTCAAAATCCAACGAACGCGAAAAAGGCACTGTAAACAAAGACACGCTGCGCATGAACTATACGTCCGGCAGGTGTCAGTAAGTAACCAATAGATTCGTGAGGCTTTACTGTTGACGTTTCTGTCTGGTAGAGGTCGCTCGAAGACTATGGCGCGAAGATATAAGCGTAGGCCCGATACTTTCCGGACAGACCTCGTATAGATTACGTACGAGACAACAGACGGGATGGCAAATAGATGAATTCCATAGGTGTTGACTAGAAATCTATCTTGGGACTAGTATTCTGGAACATACTGTACGACACACTTGTGCAACTCCTGAGGATAAAACTGGTCGCCCACGCTGACGATATGGCAGTTGTGATAACAGTATGAACTCCGGAACTGGAATATATGTTACTGAACCGTCTCGGTTGAGACCTTTCTTGTAGTGCAGGCGTAATTCTGATACACCTACTTGTTAGAGAACGGAAGTGTGTATATAACGGGAGCAACTAATTTGATCCGCTAACCCAAAAATCTCTTTCCGCAACACAGATTAGATTCCTAGATACTCTTCGTAAACTTGTCCTAATAATATCTTACTTATTTTCTAAACTCTATGTAACGGAGAATTCCGGCCGTACCCGTCTGGGTTGCTCGCGGCCGTCCGCACAAATTATTTATTCGGGGATTCCGGAAGCAAAAGACGTTCCCACGACTGAATAACGCGTCGAGCATAAACACGTTAAGCGCACAGATTCGAAGTCGGGATGAGGAGTGATACGGCGGCGAATAAACACAACAGCGGATTAACACTAATACTTTAATCGTCAACAATGAGTTACAATACAGCGATCTCGCGCTTATACACTACGAACGGCACAGCAATGAATCCGAACGCGAAAGGTGAATCGGCGGCTGATCAGCCTGCCGATTCCCTTTATAAATTAGACCGTTACAATAATGCCCGACAAAATACTTTTCGGTGATAGGCCATTAACGGGTAGCCAGCAGGTCTGCTGTGCTACCAACCACAGACCGACGCCCGAACATGCAAGAGAGAGAGATAAGAGGAAAATACGGCACCGACCTTGACCTTCAGCCTTTCTGACGGCTAGAGCGCTCCTCAGTGTGACGTTACTGATGTGTTCTCCTCGCTGGCCGTCTCGCTGGTATCTTCGTTGTCGCCGCTATCTGTCCTCTGGCTCGTCCTCTCGCTCGCTCCGCAATATTGCCGCCTCGCCCGCAACTCGCTCCGCAATATTGCCGCCTCGCCCGCAACTCGCTCGTCGATTGTTGTCGCTGTTGTCTTCGCCGTCTCTCTACCGTTCGGAACTGCAGCACGTCCTGACTGCTCGCGCGCGCACCCGCGCACCTCGCCGATAACTCACACGCACCGGTGCCGGGTATACTTCGGGATACGGCTGGGCGCGACCCAGCCTCACTCTCCGATACTCGTCCGCGCACCGGGCGTGTCTCCAAAAGCAAACGAGACGTCGACGAGGTCGCGGGGCCAACTTGGAAAAACCGCGACCTTTTCGGTTAATCCGCGCGCACGACTTTCTCTGCTCCTCGCTTAGCAGAGACTCCCCGATTTTCCGCGGCGATCAGCAATTCGAGCGCTCTCTCTCTCTCTCTCTCTCTCTCTTTCTTCTTCTGCGCCATCTGCGTCGCTCCAGCAGTCAGCTCGGCCCGTGTTCAGCACCTCGTAAACAAAAGGTCCAAGCGTGAGTGTGTGTGCCAAACGTACACACTCTCAGCCTGGCGCGGCGCACGGACATTTGCGAGAGCTAACGGACGAGATCGGCCTAGCCGAGATTCTCCGTCACATCTATCTAAACAGAAAAATAATTTTCGAAGTTCCAAAGGATCTTGTTTTCAAAATAAAAAACACGTTTTTCAACACCTTGACACAATGATAATAAATAGAAGTTATGATTTACTTTATCAGGTTGTCTGATTCATATTTGACTGCCTAGCTGTATCTCACGCCCGATAGAGTAAGAGAAGGAAACTTCAAAAAACATGTTTTATACAAAACGTACGTATCTTTTTTATATAAAAATACGAATCCACAGTAAAAAATATAGGTTTCCATTTAAAAAGTTGAAGCTCATTCCGATTTGACCTTGAAAATCAACCTGTAGGTCAAACTTGAAGTCACCATTTCTTGGTCTTTACTATTTTACTTACAATTTTTTCTCTGAACCTATTATTTTCGAGATTTTTGAGATTTTTCGAGATATAAAGTGCAGATAGTTAAAGCTTATAATTATATTGAATTATTTGTAAAATATGAAGAATGGTCACAAGTATTGTGAATATTACAACGGGAGGGCCACAAAAATATACTAATATTAATTTACTGCATGCGCAGCTTTACTAAAATTCGGTAATCAACATATTAATCAGTAGATTTAAAGAATCATGATAATTATTCTAGGAATTGTTTTTCATAAAGAATATAATATATTCGTTATCTCTGATATCTGATTCGAGACGAATATTGATATGATGAATAAATTTATCAACATATGGTTTTCATTACGATAAAGCACACTCCATGACATATTAAATAAAGACCAGTGATAATACTTTTGCTTAAATAGATTAGGCTTTTCAATTTTAGAGTACTCTCTCGTTGTACGTAGTATTAAAATTTCCTACACGTACTTAATAGATTTAATCAACCGTTGATGAAATGTTAGTTAAGAAATTTTTCGCGTTATCCTGCTGGTTATTTGTGTTATTTTCAACGGGAAAAACAGCATTTACATCTATTATTCAAACACATAGTGGCCCTGTTAGAGGTGCTATTTTAAGTACAATAGACAAATCTATGACATATGCGGCTTTTAAAGGGATTCCATATGCGAAACCTCCTGTCAATCATTTAAGATTCCAGGTAATGATAACTTGACGTTTTGTCATTTCACCTAATACTAATAGATAATACTACTAATAGATTAATAATAAAATAATTTCACTACAACTAAATAAATAATGTTAGATAAATATATTTTCGAACCCTCCGTTCCTAATAACCTTTTAAAAAAGATAAAATTGATATATCAGAGTAAGCTGCAGGTACCGAGAAACTGTTTTGAAATAATTTTTTCACTGCAAACAATAAATTCCTAGTAATCGTAATATGAATAAGCGATAATTTTGTTCTTATAAAGTAATATGATGAAATGCTCCAACCAGTAAAACGATCGACCATTAGTGTTCAAAATTGGCCCTTCAAGTCACAATTGAAATCACAATATCTGTGCACTATTGTTTGCAGCAAAAAATGTTTTCATACATAATTTCTAGACGATCGCAACTTACTCGTATGTCAATTTTCTTATTTTGAAAAAATGCGTTTATGTTCGGGAAAAAGAAGGCGCGGGGGAGTCCCACCGAGTATATGAAGATCTCTAATATTAATGAAAACAAATATTTAATTTTACGGTTATCGCTTTGGCAAACACTATATACTAATCTCCCATAGATGTATACTTTCGATAAGAATAGCTAATAAACTTCCTTTTACAAACAGGTATGTACTCGTATTGTTAAGTTATCTGACATTACCGTTACTTTGTAAATGATAGCAATGACTAGTATTTGATATGTAGAATACGCACGTTCATGATATCCGGCGTATATTACCAATACTTCAGACATAAATATCTAAACTTTTTATGTAAAAATTGTACATTTCTAAGAAAAAAAGAACAAATTTTTAAATAAATGAAATAATTTACAGCCTCCTGAGGAAACAGAGTCATGGGAAGATGTTTTAAATGCTACCACAGAAGGAAGTATGTGTATTCAATACAATAGCACAAGTTCGACGGTTGTTGGTTCGGAAGATTGCTTGTATCTTAATGTTTTCACCCCTCATGTAGTAACGCTGTTCTTTTGTTATTATCTGTAATGGAATGTTTAGTTTATAATGAGTTTTTAATATTTATTTTATAGATCCAATTCCACCATCAACAAGCAAAGCCAGTGATGGTTTGGATTCACGGAGGTGCATACAGAACTGGTAATTCTAACGCTTCCTACTATGGACCAGATTTTCTTCTTGAAGAAGACGTTATTGTCGTGTCCATGAATTATCGTCTAGATGCCTTAGGTAGTATATTTAAGGGCTCCGTCGTAGTTTTAGGTAAGAATATACTCTCAGCTTAAAAATGTTAATATATTTTATAGGATTCTTAAGTTTGAATCATGAAAATGCTACTGGGAACTGTGGACTCAAAGATCAAAATTTAGCTCTCAAATGGGTCCAGAAAAATATCGCTAATTTTGGAGGAGATCCAAAACAAGTAACGATTTTCGGTCAAAATGCCGGATCAGTTGCCGTAGATCTCCATATACTTTCAAATATGTCTTCTGGTACCGTCAAAAATATCTTCGCTGTTATAAATTTCTCGAACAAATTTCAAGTCTGATTTCTTAATTTTCAATTTCTTCACAGGTTTGTTCAAACAATCGATTGGTATGAGTGGTTCAACACTGTGCCTTTACTGGGGTATTGAAAGTGCATCAGAAGCTGAGAAAAATGCTTTCATTCTTGGAACCAAACTTGGCGAAGTTACAAGCAACAAAAACGAACTGCTTCAAGTTCTTTACAAAGCATCGGCTCACGATATCGTTAGAGCATCAAATGTAATCCCATTGGTGAGATAATTTTCGGACTTTGTTAAAATAGTCAAATAAATATTTTAACACGTTGTGGCTATATTACAATAATGCCAATGTATATAATATTTTTCATTAGAAGATACTATATTATTGCATAAACTATTTTACAATTTTCGATTTAGATGCCTTTTAGACCGATAGTTGAAGACAATTCGGTCGCCAAACATCAAGAAAAATTCTTGACACAGTGTTCTATGATTAAATATACACTGGGCAACTATAATAAAGGACCTCATTTGATGGGCTTTACTGCAGTTGAAACTTCAACTTTTGGTGAAGTTACGTTGCAAAAGAAATAATATCATAATATAATTTTAATAATTTGCATTTTTATCAGGTTTTAGAACACTATTAGATATGGTCAATACTGCTTTGAAAATGGTGAAGATTGGTAAACTAGATATTTATTTGCCACTTTTAACCCAGATTGCGAAATTGAAATTTTCTGAAATTTCAAATTTATCGGAAACCGTAATAAATCAGCTGCTTAAGGTCTTTTTCTATTGAAGAAACATTGACAAACAGTATAATTAATGAGTTAAAAAATAACTACTAATTTTATTTAACATTCTTTTAGGACACATCAGACATATTTTTTACCGCTGGTATAGATATGAAGCAACGGATAATGCTAGATCATAATAATTACCCTATTTATTATTACCGCTATACTTTTGATCCTCAATTTTCAGCTCATAAAACCGAAGGTGTACGTATGAAAGGTAATAAAATTCATGAAAAATAATATAATAATATACAATGTGTATGGCACTAACTGTAATGAACCAATAATCGATGAATATTTAAAGGAGCTGGACACGGAGACGAATTGTCTTACATATTTTATAGACCTCACATACAACTTCCTCTTGAAGAACCTACCATAAAAATAACAAGACAAAGAATGACTCGTATGTGGACAAACTTTGCTAAATATAGGTTAATACAATAACGCTTTACCACTTACATTTTATTACATGGTTTTGTAAAAGCTACAGTACATATAAATTGATATTTCATATTGCAGTAATCCGACTCCAAATAGTACGTCTGATTTGTTAGGTATAGTATGGCCAGACTCGAAGGTTTGGGGAAAACATTTGGAAATTAGTGAAGGTCTTTACGTAAAGTTGAAACGCCCCACAGATACATTTTTTAAAATTTACCAATATGCTGGACTTGGAAACTCTCATATTTTGAATTACTGTAAGACAATGACAAGACCTGTTTCTAGTTATGTAATGAATAGTACAGATAGAATACCCGACGATATAAACGAGAAACTAATTAGGAAATTAAGGGAAAAGGTCTTCTCTTTTCATAGGAGGGCATTCATTCCAAGACTAGGCTAAAAATTGTAATGGATTGTCGAGATAAGATGGATCATCATTTCACATTCATTGTTTCGAAAGATAAATATTCATTACTCAGAATCGAATAAATGAAAATAAAATGAAATGTGAAATTATACTGTGATATTGATACAAGTTACATTACAAAGATGATTAGAATTAGGTTATCAAATTTGATTTCGTAATAACTCTGTTGTAAGGTCTCCCTATACCCCTGCAGTCGTTTCAGTACAAAAATATTTTTAAATTGAACAATAAAATTATCGATCATTAATGTAGTCAGAACAAATTGCTATTGCATAAACTTGGAAAACAACTATAATGATTTTTATTGTTATTATTCCTATTCAACATTTACAATAAAAAGATCTAATTGATATCAAAAATATAGTGAATAATATCTTGCAGCAATTATAGTATTTAATTTTTTGCGCTACCAGTTAACAAGATTGTTTTCTTACAGGATCTATAGATAATTGGTTTTCAAAGTATCTAGTCTGCAAACTGATGTGTAATACAGAAATGAAGCAAATGCCATTCTTATTATTATTTCTATTGCAGTGAACACAAGAATAACAGTTTGGAAAATGGCGTATAAAGGATGGATACAATTTGTACGCAGTAATAAGAATGCCTTTTTAAATGCAAGGTCTATTTGCTATGCTCCTCTTCTCAATCATCTATTTTTTCAAGTGTACTTCGATTCATAGGCTTTTCTAATGTGTATTTAGTTAATCGCCAACGCGAAGACTGACACTAAAAGTAGGACCACTAGAATTCCAATCGAACTTGTAGATTTTAAGACTATCTCTCATTTATACTTGTAAGAATTGAAAAGCCCACTTTCATTCAGTGCTTATGTCGAACTGAGTGAAGTTAATTTTTAAAAAACAAAACATTACTTAACAATATCTCTCAACGGAAAGCTGATCTGCAATTAATGTAGTTAATTATTATATGTTGAATATTTATTATATTAAATAAATATGCATACAGATATGATATTAAACAACACATTCGACCAACACACCTGATGAGACTAACTATTAAGAAAAACGTTACGAAGGAAAATGCGATATAAGAAAAAGTCTCCCGTGGCTCAGAAAATTTTGGCGTTGTAAATTTGGCATCGCTTGGACTTGCCTATTACATCAGTGTATAATACCATTCAAAATACAAAATGAATTTTAGTTTAAATTCAACAACATATAAGCTTACTTATACGACTGAGTATACAGAATTATCTTCGATTTCTTGGTATGCCGATAAGGCGTATAATGTCAACGTTTTCATCGACGACGACTACAGTCTATGTACTTGTAGAAGTAGACTTTAACGATATTGCTACGGTCATTCAATCAAAGTTCTCAATTATTCATAGAAAAATTATTCTTGAATGTTGATTGGTAATTAAAAGTTATCACTTCGGCTTTTCCTGGATTGAAAAATCTGGTGTCGCTAATATATCAATAATTGCCTCTATTAACAATTTATTAAATTATGTATCTGGCCAAGAATTGAAGACAAAAATAAAATCTGATTGCTCCTACTCTTCTGAATAATTAAATCTTCCTGCAAGATGTACGATTCCACATATTTTCAGCAAAAGCTAATTATACTCGGAGGTAATTATTATATTTTACGGATCTAAGCTTTATTAGAACTTATTAAAGGTTATTTAGTAATTGTATACATGATAGTGCGAAAAAGTTATAATAAAGTACTAATTTTGAAATGTAGATAGATAAGAATAAATGTGCAATGTGCATAATATACTGTAAAATGTTATTACACTCGGCTATAGAGATATTTTACCTTTCTTGAGGAACTTATAGACTATATGGTGAGGCCATGACTTCACTGTTTGGTTAGCTAGGAAAGCAGTTTGATGGTAGATAATGTTTATTTTATTCAAGTCGGCTTAACTTTCAGTAATTGCGCTATATTGAGAGTTGAAAAAATGAGATCGATGTGGCTTTGGCAATGGTTTTCCGTATTTTTACAAATAACGGTATTCTTGTTACAAAGAAAAAGATAGATTTTCTTAGTTTGTTAATACTTTTTTTTCATTCTCGTCTGTTTTGGATCAGTTCCAGGCATGATTATGAGAAATGAAATCTCCTACTAGTATACATCGAGACTTAATGTTTAGTATTACTATTAATTGTGCCTCACTCAAGGTTGTTTAGTGAAGTGTTGGACAACTTATAGTAAACGATTATGGAGACCCGTTTTTTTTAAATTTGAAATTTCAATTTCACATAATTCTGTCTAAGAACTTCCATGTTTACAGTCTTTTATCTCTGAATAGTGATAAGTTTTCTTGATCAAAAATACTATTCCGCCACTGGTCGCAGGAATCCCATCTTTACAAAAAATATTAAACTCCGGATACCGAATCTAATATCAACTCCTTACGCCACGACTCGGCGTATACGAGGTCTGTCCGGAAAGTATTTGACCTACTTTTATATTTTCGTGCTAGCGTTATTCTTTATCATCTGGTGGGTGGCATCCTTCAAATTAATCCCTACTTTATTGAATAACATGGTTCCATCGATGTTTCCACTTTTCAAAACAGTCCTGGAACTTACTTTTAGAGATAGCCTTAAGTACACTCGTCGCATTGTTTTCAACCGTTGTTTTGTCATCGAATCGGTGTTGTCCTTTGAGTGGTTTTTTTAATTTTGGAAACAGCCAAAAGTCACAAGGGGCTATGTCGGGACTGTATGAAGGTTGTCGAAACAATGCGATATTGTATTTGCTCAAAAACTGCTGCACAAGATTGGATGAATGCGCTGGCGCATTATCGTGATGGAGAAGCCAGTCACCACTTTCCCAAAAGTGCGGCCATTTTTTCTTACTGCATCATGCAAACGTTTTAACATTTGAATGTAATATTCTTTATTGATTATCTGACCTGTTGGTGCATATTCGTGATGTACAACACCTTCACAATCGAAAAAAACAATCAACATTGACTTAACATTGCTCTGACTTTAACGTGCTTTTTTTGGTCTTGGCGATTCAGAATGCTTCCACTGTGAAGATTGTTCTTTTGTTTCAGGATCATAACCATAAACCCATGATTCATCACCTGTACTAACTTTTCTAAGCACATTATCATCATTATTGACCATTTCCAGATAGTCAAGAGCGATTTCTAAGCGAATGTTCGTCTGCTCTGCTGTGAGCAATTTTGGGATGAATTTCGCACACACGCGTTTCATTCCTAACTTTTCGGTTAAAATTTCTGAAATGATAGTTTTTGGTATCCCAAGGTCTTCTTCTAGTTCTCACACAGTCATACGACGATCTTGTTCGATTGCAATTAGCACCCGCTCAATATTATCTGCGGTTTTTGTCGTCGAAGGTCGGCCGGAATGAGAATTACTATCGACAGAAGTGCTACCATCCTTGAACCGTTTATACCACTCTTTTATTCGTGTTTTGCTCATACACTCGTTTCCGAAGGCCTTTTGCATAATTTCAATAGTTTCCGAACTCGTTTTTCCGAATTGAAAGCAAAATTTGATGCAAATTCGTAGTTCTTGTTTTTTAGTCATTTTTGACAATGTCAAAATCCAACGAACGCGAAAAAGGCACTGTAAACAAAGACACGCTGCGCATGAACTATACGTCCGGCAGGTGTCAGTAAGTAACCAATAGATTCGTGAGGCTTTACTGTTGACGTTTCTGTCTGGTAGAGGTCGCTCGAAGACTATGGCGCGAAGATATAAACGTAGGCCCGATACTTTCCGGACAGACCTCGTATAGATTACGTACGAGACAACAGACGGGATGGCAAATAGATGAATTCCATAGGTGTTGACTAGAAATCTATCTTGGGACTAGTATTCTGGAACATACTGTACGACACACTTGTGCAACTCCTGAGGATAAAACTGGTCGCCCACGCTGACGATATGGCAGTTGTGATAACAGTATGAACTCCGGAACTGGAATATATGTTACTGAACCGTCTCGGTTGAGACCTTTCTTGTAGTGCAGGCGTAATTCTGATACACCTACTTGTTAGAGAACGGAAGTGTGTATATAACGGGAGCAACTAATTTGATCCGCTAACCCAAAAATCTCTTTCCGCAACACAGATTAGATTCCTAGATACTCTTCGTAAACTTGTCCTAATAATATCTTACTTATTTTCTAAACTCTATGTAACGGAGAATTCCGGCCGTACCCGTCTGGGTTGCTCGCGGCCGTCCGCACAAATTATTTATTCGGGGATTCCGGAAGCAAAAGACGTTCCCACGACTGAATAACGCGTCGAGCATAAACACGTTAAGCGCACAGATTCGAAGTCGGGATGAGGAGTGATACGGCGGCGAATAAACACAACAGCGGATTAACACTAATACTTTAATCGTCAACAATGAGTTACAATACAGCGATCTCGCGCTTATACACTACGAACGGCACAGCAATGAATCCGAACGCGAAAGGTGAATCGGCGGCTGATCAGCCTGCCGATTCCCTTTATAAATTAGACCGTTACAATAATGCCCGACAAAATACTTTTCGGTGATAGGCCATTAACGGGTAGCCAGCAGGTCTGCTGTGCTACCAACCACAGACCGACGCCCGAACATGCAAGAGAGAGAGATAAGAGGAAAATACGGCACCGACCTTGACCTTCAGCCTTTCTGACGGCTAGAGCGCTCCTCAGTGTGACGTTACTGATGTGTTCTCCTCGCTGGCCGTCTCGCTGGTATCTTCGTTGTCGCCGCTATCTGTCCTCTGGCTCGTCCTCTCGCTCGCTCCGCAATATTGCCGCCTCGCCCGCAACTCGCTCCGCAATATTGCCGCCTCGCCCGCAACTCGCTCGTCGATTGTTGTCGCTGTTGTCTTCGCCGTCTCTCTACCGTTCGGAACTGCAGCACGTCCTGACTGCTCGCGCGCGCACCCGCGCACCTCGCCGATAACTCACACGCACCGGTGCCGGGTATACTTCGGGATACGGCTGGGCGCGACCCAGCCTCACTCTCCGATACTCGTCCGCGCACCGGGCGTGTCTCCAAAAGCAAACGAGACGTCGACGAGGTCGCGGGGCCAACTTGGAAAAACCGCGACCTTTTCGGTTAATCCGCGCGCACGACTTTCTCTGCTCCTCGCTTAGCAGAGACTCCCCGATTTTCCGCGGCGATCAGCAATTCGAGCGCTCTCTCTCTCTCTCTCTCTCTCTCTTTCTTCTTCTGCGCCATCTGCGTCGCTCCAGCAGTCAGCTCGGCCCGTGTTCAGCACCTCGTAAACAAAAGGTCCAAGCGTGAGTGTGTGTGCCAAACGTACACACTCTCAGCCTGGCGCGGCGCACGGACATTTGCGAGAGCTAACGGACGAGATCGGCCTAGCCGAGATTCTCCGTCACATCTATCTAAACAGAAAAATAATTTTCGAAGTTCCAAAGGATCTTGTTTTCAAAATAAAAAACACGTTTTTCAACACCTTGACACAATGATAATAAATAGAAGTTATGATTTACTTTATCAGGTTGTCTGATTCATATTTGACTGCCTAGCTGTATCTCACGCCCGATAGAGTAAGAGAAGGAAACTTCAAAAAACATGTTTTATACAAAACGTACGTATCTTTTTTATATAAAAATACGAATCCACAGTAAAAAATATAGGTTTCCATTTAAAAAGTTGAAGCTCATTCCGATTTGACCTTGAAAATCAACCTGTAGGTCAAACTTGAAGTCACCATTTCTTGGTCTTTACTATTTTACTTACAATTTTTTCTCTGAACCTATTATTTTCGAGATTTTTGAGATTTTTCGAGATATAAAGTGCAGATAGTTAAAGCTTATAATTATATTGAATTATTTGTAAAATATGAAGAATGGTCACAAGTATTGTGAATATTACAACGGGAGGGCCACAAAAATATACTAATATTAATTTACTGCATGCGCAGCTTTACTAAAATTCGGTAATCAACATATTAATCAGTAGATTTAAAGAATCATGATAATTATTCTAGGAATTGTTTTTCATAAAGAATATAATATATTCGTTATCTCTGATATCTGATTCGAGACGAATATTGATATGATGAATAAATTTATCAACATATGGTTTTCATTACGATAAAGCACACTCCATGACATATTAAATAAAGACCAGTGATAATACTTTTGCTTAAATAGATTAGGCTTTTCAATTTTAGAGTACTCTCTCGTTGTACGTAGTATTAAAATTTCCTACACGTACTTAATAGATTTAATCAACCGTTGATGAAATGTTAGTTAAGAAATTTTTCGCGTTATCCTGCTGGTTATTTGTGTTATTTTCAACGGGAAAAACAGCATTTACATCTATTATTCAAACACATAGTGGCCCTGTTAGAGGTGCTATTTTAAGTACAATAGACAAATCTATGACATATGCGGCTTTTAAAGGGATTCCATATGCGAAACCTCCTGTCAATCATTTAAGATTCCAGGTAATGATAACTTGACGTTTTGTCATTTCACCTAATACTAATAGATAATACTACTAATAGATTAATAATAAAATAATTTCACTACAACTAAATAAATAATGTTAGATAAATATATTTTCGAACCCTCCGTTCCTAATAACCTTTTAAAAAAGATAAAATTGATATATCAGAGTAAGCTGCAGGTACCGAGAAACTGTTTTGAAATAATTTTTTCACTGCAAACAATAAATTCCTAGTAATCGTAATATGAATAAGCGATAATTTTGTTCTTATAAAGTAATATGATGAAATGCTCCAACCAGTAAAACGATCGACCATTAGTGTTCAAAATTGGCCCTTCAAGTCACAATTGAAATCACAATATCTGTGCACTATTGTTTGCAGCAAAAAATGTTTTCATACATAATTTCTAGACGATCGCAACTTACTCGTATGTCAATTTTCTTATTTTGAAAAAATGCGTTTATGTTCGGGAAAAAGAAGGCGCGGGGGAGTCCCACCGAGTATATGAAGATCTCTAATATTAATGAAAACAAATATTTAATTTTACGGTTATCGCTTTGGCAAACACTATATACTAATCTCCCATAGATGTATACTTTCGATAAGAATAGCTAATAAACTTCCTTTTACAAACAGGTATGTACTCGTATTGTTAAGTTATCTGACATTACCGTTACTTTGTAAATGATAGCAATGACTAGTATTTGATATGTAGAATACGCACGTTCATGATATCCGGCGTATATTACCAATACTTCAGACATAAATATCTAAACTTTTTATGTAAAAATTGTACATTTCTAAGAAAAAAAGAACAAATTTTTAAATAAATGAAATAATTTACAGCCTCCTGAGGAAACAGAGTCATGGGAAGATGTTTTAAATGCTACCACAGAAGGAAGTATGTGTATTCAATACAATAGCACAAGTTCGACGGTTGTTGGTTCGGAAGATTGCTTGTATCTTAATGTTTTCACCCCTCATGTAGTAACGCTGTTCTTTTGTTATTATCTGTAATGGAATGTTTAGTTTATAATGAGTTTTTAATATTTATTTTATAGATCCAATTCCACCATCAACAAGCAAAGCCAGTGATGGTTTGGATTCACGGAGGTGCATACAGAACTGGTAATTCTAACGCTTCCTACTATGGACCAGATTTTCTTCTTGAAGAAGACGTTATTGTCGTGTCCATGAATTATCGTCTAGATGCCTTAGGTAGTATATTTAAGGGCTCCGTCGTAGTTTTAGGTAAGAATATACTCTCAGCTTAAAAATGTTAATATATTTTATAGGATTCTTAAGTTTGAATCATGAAAATGCTACTGGGAACTGTGGACTCAAAGATCAAAATTTAGCTCTCAAATGGGTCCAGAAAAATATCGCTAATTTTGGAGGAGATCCAAAACAAGTAACGATTTTCGGTCAAAATGCCGGATCAGTTGCCGTAGATCTCCATATACTTTCAAATATGTCTTCTGGTACCGTCAAAAATATCTTCGCTGTTATAAATTTCTCGAACAAATTTCAAGTCTGATTTCTTAATTTTCAATTTCTTCACAGGTTTGTTCAAACAATCGATTGGTATGAGTGGTTCAACACTGTGCCTTTACTGGGGTATTGAAAGTGCATCAGAAGCTGAGAAAAATGCTTTCATTCTTGGAACCAAACTTGGCGAAGTTACAAGCAACAAAAACGAACTGCTTCAAGTTCTTTACAAAGCATCGGCTCACGATATCGTTAGAGCATCAAATGTAATCCCATTGGTGAGATAATTTTCGGACTTTGTTAAAATAGTCAAATAAATATTTTAACACGTTGTGGCTATATTACAATAATGCCAATGTATATAATATTTTTCATTAGAAGATACTATATTATTGCATAAACTATTTTACAATTTTCGATTTAGATGCCTTTTAGACCGATAGTTGAAGACAATTCGGTCGCCAAACATCAAGAAAAATTCTTGACACAGTGTTCTATGATTAAATATACACTGGGCAACTATAATAAAGGACCTCATTTGATGGGCTTTACTGCAGTTGAAACTTCAACTTTTGGTGAAGTTACGTTGCAAAAGAAATAATATCATAATATAATTTTAATAATTTGCATTTTTATCAGGTTTTAGAACACTATTAGATATGGTCAATACTGCTTTGAAAATGGTGAAGATTGGTAAACTAGATATTTATTTGCCACTTTTAACCCAGATTGCGAAATTGAAATTTTCTGAAATTTCAAATTTATCGGAAACCGTAATAAATCAGCTGCTTAAGGTCTTTTTCTATTGAAGAAACATTGACAAACAGTATAATTAATGAGTTAAAAAATAACTACTAATTTTATTTAACATTCTTTTAGGACACATCAGACATATTTTTTACCGCTGGTATAGATATGAAGCAACGGATAATGCTAGATCATAATAATTACCCTATTTATTATTACCGCTATACTTTTGATCCTCAATTTTCAGCTCATAAAACCGAAGGTGTACGTATGAAAGGTAATAAAATTCATGAAAAATAATATAATAATATACAATGTGTATGGCACTAACTGTAATGAACCAATAATCGATGAATATTTAAAGGAGCTGGACACGGAGACGAATTGTCTTACATATTTTATAGACCTCACATACAACTTCCTCTTGAAGAACCTACCATAAAAATAACAAGACAAAGAATGACTCGTATGTGGACAAACTTTGCTAAATATAGGTTAATACAATAACGCTTTACCACTTACATTTTATTACATGGTTTTGTAAAAGCTACAGTACATATAAATTGATATTTCATATTGCAGTAATCCGACTCCAAATAGTACGTCTGATTTGTTAGGTATAGTATGGCCAGACTCGAAGGTTTGGGGAAAACATTTGGAAATTAGTGAAGGTCTTTACGTAAAGTTGAAACGCCCCACAGATACATTTTTTAAAATTTACCAATATGCTGGACTTGGAAACTCTCATATTTTGAATTACTGTAAGACAATGACAAGACCTGTTTCTAGTTATGTAATGAATAGTACAGATAGAATACCCGACGATATAAACGAGAAACTAATTAGGAAATTAAGGGAAAAGGTCTTCTCTTTTCATAGGAGGGCATTCATTCCAAGACTAGGCTAAAAATTGTAATGGATTGTCGAGATAAGATGGATCATCATTTCACATTCATTGTTTCGAAAGATAAATATTCATTACTCAGAATCGAATAAATGAAAATAAAATGAAATGTGAAATTATACTGTGATATTGATACAAGTTACATTACAAAGATGATTAGAATTAGGTTATCAAATTTGATTTCGTAATAACTCTGTTGTAAGGTCTCCCTATACCCCTGCAGTCGTTTCAGTACAAAAATATTTTTAAATTGAACAATAAAATTATCGATCATTAATGTAGTCAGAACAAATTGCTATTGCATAAACTTGGAAAACAACTATAATGATTTTTATTGTTATTATTCCTATTCAACATTTACAATAAAAAGATCTAATTGATATCAAAAATATAGTGAATAATATCTTGCAGCAATTATAGTATTTAATTTTTTGCGCTACCAGTTAACAAGATTGTTTTCTTACAGGATCTATAGATAATTGGTTTTCAAAGTATCTAGTCTGCAAACTGATGTGTAATACAGAAATGAAGCAAATGCCATTCTTATTATTATTTCTATTGCAGTGAACACAAGAATAACAGTTTGGAAAATGGCGTATAAAGGATGGATACAATTTGTACGCAGTAATAAGAATGCCTTTTTAAATGCAAGGTCTATTTGCTATGCTCCTCTTCTCAATCATCTATTTTTTCAAGTGTACTTCGATTCATAGGCTTTTCTAATGTGTATTTAGTTAATCGCCAACGCGAAGACTGACACTAAAAGTAGGACCACTAGAATTCCAATCGAACTTGTAGATTTTAAGACTATCTCTCATTTATACTTGTAAGAATTGAAAAGCCCACTTTCATTCAGTGCTTATGTCGAACTGAGTGAAGTTAATTTTTAAAAAACAAAACATTACTTAACAATATCTCTCAACGGAAAGCTGATCTGCAATTAATGTAGTTAATTATTATATGTTGAATATTTATTATATTAAATAAATATGCATACAGATATGATATTAAACAACACATTCGACCAACACACCTGATGAGACTAACTATTAAGAAAAACGTTACGAAGGAAAATGCGATATAAGAAAAAGTCTCCCGTGGCTCAGAAAATTTTGGCGTTGTAAATTTGGCATCGCTTGGACTTGCCTATTACATCAGTGTATAATACCATTCAAAATACAAAATGAATTTTAGTTTAAATTCAACAACATATAAGCTTACTTATACGACTGAGTATACAGAATTATCTTCGATTTCTTGGTATGCCGATAAGGCGTATAATGTCAACGTTTTCATCGACGACGACTACAGTCTATGTACTTGTAGAAGTAGACTTTAACGATATTGCTACGGTCATTCAATCAAAGTTCTCAATTATTCATAGAAAAATTATTCTTGAATGTTGATTGGTAATTAAAAGTTATCACTTCGGCTTTTCCTGGATTGAAAAATCTGGTGTCGCTAATATATCAATAATTGCCTCTATTAACAATTTATTAAATTATGTATCTGGCCAAGAATTGAAGACAAAAATAAAATCTGATTGCTCCTACTCTTCTGAATAATTAAATCTTCCTGCAAGATGTACGATTCCACATATTTTCAGCAAAAGCTAATTATACTCGGAGGTAATTATTATATTTTACGGATCTAAGCTTTATTAGAACTTATTAAAGGTTATTTAGTAATTGTATACATGATAGTGCGAAAAAGTTATAATAAAGTACTAATTTTGAAATGTAGATAGATAAGAATAAATGTGCAATGTGCATAATATACTGTAAAATGTTATTACACTCGGCTATAGAGATATTTTACCTTTCTTGAGGAACTTATAGACTATATGGTGAGGCCATGACTTCACTGTTTGGTTAGCTAGGAAAGCAGTTTGATGGTAGATACTGTTTATATTTATTCAAGTCGGCTTAACTTTCAGTAATTGCGCTATATTGAGAGTTGAAAAAATGAGATCGATGTGGCTTTGGCAATGGTTTTCCGTATTTTTACAAATAACGGTATTCTTGTTATGAAGAAAAAGATAGATTTTCTTAGTTTGTTAATACTTTTTTTTCATTCTCGTCTGTTTTGGATCAGTTCCAGGCATGATTATGAGAAATGAAATCTCCTACTAGTATACATCGAGACTTAATGTTTAGTATTACTATTAATTGTGCCTCACTCAAGGTTGTTTAGTGAAGTGTTGGACAACTTATAGTAAACCATTATGAAGACCCGTTTTTTTTAAATTTGAAATTTCAATTTCACATGATTCTGTCTAAGAACTTCCATGTTTACAGTCTTTTATCTCTGAATAGTGATAAGTTTTCTTGATCAAAAATACTATTCTGCCACTGGTCGCATGAATCCCATCTTTGCGAAAAATATTCATCTCCGGATTATAAGTATATATATATATATATATATATACTTATAATAATATAATTCATTTGTCGATATAATAATAATAATAATAATAATAATAATAGTCGCTACCTATACGGAAACTATACTGAGACGTAAGAACGCGGACGGCTGCCTGACAGATGACTGAGCAGACGAAGTGTCGCGACGTAACGAGATACGGAGAAACGACACGAACGGACGAACACAGACAGAACCTCCAGACAGAAGTAATATTAACATAGTCCCTGGCTAGGGGAAGGACACCAAGGAGATGGTGGTTTAGTGGGTAGGCCTGATTTTTTCGGGGAGTCCCACATAACCCCTCTGTCAGAAAGACTAAGGGGAATCCGCAAAAAGGATTCCGCAACTCCTTGTAAAAGAAAAAAAAAATAATAATAATAATAATACTTAATAATAATAATAATAAAACAACCCTCAGCGTAGACTGTCTCATCCTGCTCAGATATCTTGGTTTATGCTCTTTGCCAATTCAATCTTAGTTTAAAAGAAGAGAAGGCCCCGTTATGCGGGATACCAAAAAAGTATCTCACACACAAATAACTCAGTCAATTAAGTCTATCTACCTTATTTAAATTTCATAATTATTCTTAGAATCATTATTTGTCAGGTATCGCACACAGCAATGACTGCTTATTTATTTTATATGATGGAAATTAATCTTCTGAAATCCAAAAATGCTACTTTTATCATACAAAGTGCTTAGAAAAAATATAATTTAAATATAGATAAAATAGTCATTATTCTTACGATACTATTGATGCTTTGTTTGCGAATAAAATTGACCATGCCTGAACAGATAAGATATTATTTATCACGCAATCACATAATTATATAAAATTTTTGTGCCAACATCGGGTTAATGCATTCATCAAGTAAAATTATATTTTTAATTGGTATAATCCATGTATATTATAAATAATAATCCAGCACCTGGTGAAAAAAGTGATCAATTACTACAAAACACCACATGACTAGAGTCGGGTTCTAAAATTAATTTGGAAGAAGAATTGTCTGTAGGCCAGTTCAATTTTACCAATTCATCAACAAGTTCTTTATTACAGTCCACTGAATGCAGCTCTTTCAAAACATTCATTGTTACGTTCCTTGCCAAGAGAGTATCTAATGTGGACGTTTCAAAAGTTTTAGTATGTTTGAGCAAACAAAAAATTAATACAAGTCTCTAAGATTAAAAATTCTTTGAGTAAAATATATTCTTGACAAAATTTTTTGGTAATGTCTTAAAGTTCGTTGGCCAAATATGAAAAAAGTATCGATGGCAGTTCGTGTTATTGAATAAACAAAAGCAATTGAACAAAATGAAATGCTTAATTGTTTTTGAATAGTATGAATGTCATTGTAAGAACGTTAAAATGTTTCAATGTTAAAAAGGTGAATGAATATGATTAATCTTGTAATGTCGCCTTTTGAACATAATACGAAATCTTAAAACAATATTGAATATTTCATGAATATAAAATACTTGCCGTGATATGACTAATTATTCACACTAATTTCCATTTCTTCAAAATCAAAAATTTCTTTATGTTGTTATTTAACAGTTTAAAGTCAAATAAAATAAATATGCATTTATATTACTACAATTTTAATATTATAAATAAGAATTCATGTACATGTTTTTTGTTATAATTTATATTTTATATGCAAGATAATTTACTTTTATTTCTTGAAACCAAAATTATTCAAAAAAATCATACAGCTTTCAGAATATACATTATTATTATCAAATTAAGTTAAAGATATATAGCCAATCTGTTAGTGTAAGGCATTTTGTCATTATATCGTTTATAACAATGATAATATTTCTTGTGATTATCTGTATGACGTAATCGTTGTCTCCCCACTACAAGTTTGGAGATGACAAGCGCCCAAGATGCAAAGCTAACGGGCTATAAGTTCGAATATAAGTATACTTCCCTGCAGAATCATTACTTCCTTTTGATTCCTTGATGGTTATCTTACAAGATGAGCTAACACAATAATTGGCAGATTAATAGTGCTTTACAACGTAGCGGAGAAATTCACTACTCTAATTCTGAAGGTAAACATACATTTTGCGATGATTTTTACATTTTTAGAATGCGCAGAAACTAATACTAATTATTCGCATACTACTTTTTCGCTCTCTCTCTCTCTCGCGCACTCTCTCTCTCACTCTCTCTCTCTCTTTCTTTCTCATTCATAAAGACAAACTAATTAAAGGCTAATTTTTGTTCATATCTAGAAAACTAACATGAGGCACTATTCATTTCAAAGATTTTTGGAATGAACTTAAATTTTCATTGCTGTATCTTAATATCATACGCTTCATAAAACTGCAGCATATCTTACTTATCCAGAGATTCTGCACGTCAAAATGAATCAAGGAAAAGAATTTTATAAGGCTTACTATTAGATTATTTATACTTTTTGTTCGTACTTAAATTGAATATGTTTGGATTAAATTTATTTATTAAAATAGAAACTGATTTAAAAAATAATAAATTAAATTAGTTATAAAAACGTTATGTCCAAGTTTGAGAGCACGTTATATAGTACATTACGATACAAATGCGGGAAAGTAGATTCTAGTCTCGTGTAGCGTTTACGCCCGAGCAAAGCGAGGGTGGAATGGTATACGAGGCGATAAACTCTTTCTCGAACATGTGCCGTACCGTATTTTTTTATACGACGTGTGGAAAGTGCGATTTTCAACGTACGTCTTTTGCCGAGCGTGCGGGAAAAACGCACTTCCCGCACGGAGTGTCGAAATGAAATAAAAAGGACCATTCAAGTATTTGTAAATTCATTCTGATATTAAAAATCACCTATGAACTTACTTTCTATTGTTTTCTACAATGTTATGTACATCACATAATTTCACAAGTACATCAAATATTAAAGAACCTTTATGATAATAAAATTCTAGAACTAAGTTGTAAATATTAACGAACATCAATATCTATTCAATATTAAATTGAGCTCGAGTTTTGAATTTCGATTCTCTTCAAAACCATCTTCTGCGCACATTTTCAAGTATAAATACTAAAAAAACAAAACGTTTATTCTGGAATAATTAAAAAAATTATAAATACATTTCATTGCATTTTAATTTAAAAATTGAACTACACGACAGTTTCTTACGAGTTTATTATCAATACTTTTTGAAGATCAGTCAAATTACTAATAGATAACTTATTAAAAATACGCCGATAAAAACGGTTATCGGCGTATTTTTCAACTTATTGTAAGTCAGTATACATCTGTAGAAAGCTAAGTTTATTTGTTAACGTCACAGTTTATACATTAACGTTATTGCTTGCAATATTATTGAAATTTATAATAAATTATGTACAAAATATCACAACCTGTTTTCTAAGACGACGAATAATACTAGCGTTAGTAAATATTGCCCATGAACATGCCATTGGAAGTATGTTTGAAAAATTGAAATACGAATATTAAAATTTTAGTAATGTCAATGATTTAGTGCTAAATACGATAATCTACCTTTACGATAGTTGTAAAACAAACCATTCGTTTGATAAATACAACACGCAATTTGATAAAATCACTTGTGGCTTCAATGTTAAGACATATGATCCTTAGCTGATAAAACTAGCAAGCAAGGACAGCAATCAAAGATATCAATGCATTAAAACCACATTTTGGGAAAAAAGACTACTAACTTATTGAAAAATTGACTGATCAACGATATTGCAAGGTAATTTGTAATAAAATAGGTATAAATACAAATATATCGAAACAAGAATAATAAATATTATCTAAAGTTATTTTCCAATACTCATCGTGTTCAGTTCGGTTTTGCAATATTTCATTTTCTGTAGGAGTTTTGGTTGTTAACTTCGTATAAATAATAGTTCACACATAAGTAATAGTGATATCATTCATCCTTGTGCAATGTTTCCAACAATACTTCATTTTACTACGGAAATGGAATAGAAATATTGTTCTTAATAATTTATCAAAACCAAAACAAAAAATATCATTAGGAAGTTCGTTCGTGACTTATAAACCGAGACTGGATTACGGAATGTTAGGGTGAGAAAGACTGAGAGTGGAAGTTTTAAAATATTAGATATAAGAACGCCGGATTTATTCAACTCACAATAAAATAGCTTAACTATAACAAATAAACCGGAACGCTCGGAACCAAAGTAAGTTTGCAATTAAAACTAACGATACAAATTACATTTATAAAAGTTCGAAATCTCAATCGCTAACTAGGTTAGTTAAAATAAAGAAATGATTAACTTTATGTCGGCACGGAAATCGTATCTCTAAATTTTACAAAGGTATAGTTGACGGAAGTACAATTAATAGAGTATGATAAACGCACGCGTGCTCAACGATAAGCGACTTGCCTTTTTTAAGAGCCGGATCTAGAAAGGTTGAAACGCGTCACCGCGCCAGCTGAGTCCGATGCAACAAATTTTTTTTATCTCAATTCCCTTTCCTCGCACGAAGGTCGAAGGCGTGAACTTCTTGACCTCCTACCAATGGGGTTTCATTATTCACGTATCAACTGCTCCTTACTCTAGTTGATTGGCTCGAGTCGAAGTCTGCGATGATTCCGACCGCGCGCTAAAGATTGTGCCGTGTTTTGATGGCTCGTGTTGCGTTGTTTGATATTGCCGGCTTTCGGCTCAAACAACGGGGTGACGGACGCTCAATGTCCGTTGTCGGCAATCAGCTTTGAAAGGTAACCTTTCAACCAGTCTGATTGCCGTAATGCATTTGCCATCTTTTTTAGCGATGTATGTATTTTAGCGAGTTTGGAGGCAGTGATCGTAGCAATGTTAAATAGTAAAATCTGATTCGGCTTGATGTGGCGCACGCTTATCTGATACGCTTATTTTGAGTAAACAATATTCGTACTGTTGCTTAAGTTTCGAGTTTAGAAGAGGCTGTAAATGAATTTAACAACAAAGGGACCAACCGACAAATATCGGCAGATAAGAGATTCTTTTAGAAATGAGAGTGTCGATGCCGCTACGCATGGTCACTCGATCTTGACTTCGAGTTCGATATCGCACGCGCGCATCGATTAGCAAAATAGTCCGCGGTGTAATAAAATGATCTAAGCGCAATGTCTTTGTTAGAAAATTCTGTGAGAGCATATTTCAAAATACATCCGTAATACGGAATAATCAATTTTTATGAAAATAACATTATGACTGATAAGTTTTATCATAAATGCAGTACTACATGGTTCAAATATTAACAGTTGAGACCATTAACAAAGTTGTATGATAGTAGTATGGAATAATATACTACCCGTTAACCCTTAGTAGCCTGATTTACGAAAGTGATTTTACTTGTTCACTTTGCCGCGCAAGTAATATGTCATAGATATAAAATTGTAAATATTAAATTTAAATATTATGGTATTTATTTAAGTGATTACATACTTAAGAGGTTTAAGAATGCACAAACAAGAAAGTCAATGTCAAAATCTTAACAATGAACATTTCGGTATTTATTCACTGATAGAGCAAATGGAACATAAATAAATAAATTCTTCTATAAGATTAACATTTAATTCTATTCCTCTAAATCCCACAATATCATTAATCCAATCCGATCATTATGTTATTCATATACGGTAATATTACATCCGCCACACACCTTTTCCTCACATACTCATCACATTTCTCATATTCACATTAATTATTTTCGCACTCTCATTCATTCCACACTCACACCACTCACTCCGCTACACTCCACAAACCAAGTCCAACACGCAATTCATTATAAAATTCAATGGTTCGTCATGCAAGTCATATACTATAAAAGAATATCGGTTATTCCGACTCTCGTAGAGTTTATGTTTTACAAACTAAATGAAATACGCGATGCAGCTATAGAACTTCATCACTCGTTACACTATTTATATTACAAGTAATATCGGTTACTTTATGATTTCGATTTATTTTATTTCGCGCGAACGGCCCTTTCGCTTCTAGTTCATTATTTTTAAATTTAAATAGTTCGAAACTTCACTGGTTTGTATTTAAGGCGACTCACGCTAAATCAGGTTACTTTTTGTTGAATTCGTTGAATCCCCACCAACAGCGATCGGGGAGATATTCTTCCATGATGACACATGCTCCGCCATCCGTTTATCTCATTAATCCAAATTAATGCAGCAAGCCTTCTCAGGACCACCCGTCTTCTTCCACTATGGAACCCGTACGGAGCCCTCTTTAGCTGTTGTCGCTTCGGCGGCGGAAAACGGAGTCCCGTACGGTCTACCGTCCGAGCAACTCGCTAGCGAGCCTCGGCATGAAGTTGTTCGCAGACCGCGTCGAGCGAGCCATCGATCGCACTTCGAGCGAGATCATTCAACTGATCTTATCGATTCGTCACAAAATAATGATGAAGATGATATTTGATTTTTTTTAATTTCGTTGGAAAGAATATTATACAACAGTAAAATACGTACAGCCAACCTATAAAAAAAAACTAATAGTAATGTGAACATTCGGTTTAAAAGATTGGTATCAAAATTGATGAAAATTGAAAAACTCTAGGTTATTAAGGGTTAATCTTAAGATCCTTCGTATTTTTAAGAGATTAAACTTATAAGGGTAGTTTTATATCTTTCTTTTCGGAATCTTTTATCGGTTCTTTTCAGAAATATTCAATCCTTTATCAAGAAATTGTGAAAAACACAACGAAAGAAATTGTGAAAAACACAGTCTACTACAGTTTATAGCAAAACAGCATTCAACCAGTTTTTGACTCCGTATTTTTTCGACATAAAGAGGAAAAAATTTTGGGTAACATATACATAACTATTTATTTTATATTTAACATGATAGTGCGTGAACGTTTAAATTCAACAAATTTAATCTATAAATTAAATTGGATTATTTACCTAACTGTAATAATATTTATACATGTTTCTTATGTAATTTGCTTTATAACGTCAGTAAATCAATTTACGTAAAAAGCTGACGTGAATACAATAATTGTCGTATATTGAATATTTATTATCATCAAACTTTTGAAAACTAATTGTAGAGTGACTTTTGAAAGTATGCTACTATATTCATTTTTCTTCATAGAATAAATATTTAAAAAGTTTATTAATATATACTAAGCTTTCAGAGATGAATAAGAAGTACTGTTTCATTATGCGTACTTTGAATTTAAGATTCTACCTTTTACATATACTCATAATTGGAATAGAAGCGAAAGATACTCAAGTTGTGCAAACATCTAAAGGACCAGTGCAAGGGGAAGTTTTAAAAACAGTAGTCGATTCCGTTGAATATTCTTCATTCAAAGGCATTCCATATGCTGAACCACCATTGGGATATTTAAGATTCAAAGTAAGTTTACTCGATTTACATTTTAATTTCGATGATTGAATGAATCAACCATTTTACTTTTCGTAGCCACCGGTTCCAAAAAATCCATGGCAAGATATTATAAGCACGCGAATCGAAGGGCCGAACTGTGTTCAAAAGGATTTTATCTATCAGACAAACTACACAGGATCAGAAGATTGCTTGTATTTGAATGTTTACACCCCAAAGGTTATTCTATTTGTAAAATAACAAACATATTAAAAATCTATTAGGATTGTGGTAATAAAATGCAATGTTGTTTAAGCAGCTTGATTTACAAAATGACGATTCCAATCTATTACCTGTTATGGTTTGGATATACGGAGGATCGTTCAAAGGTGGATATGGAAATAGTTCTTTTTATGGTCCTGATTTCATGATAGAAGATGGTGTTGTTGTTGTAACATTCAATTATCGTGTAGGACCACTGGGTAAAATCTGAAATGATCAAAAATAATTCGAAATAGTAAAATTATAAAATATAAAATTGTTCTGTGTAGGATTTTTGAATTTGAATCATGAGAACGCGACTGGAAATGCTGGGCTCAAAGATCAGAATTTAGTGTTACGTTGGGTTAAAGAGAACATTCACCATTTTGGAGGCAACCCAGATAACGTAACTATTTTTGGTCAAAGTGCTGGTGCTGTTTCAGTAGATTTACATGGATTATCTGAAATGTCTCAAGGTATTTCGCCTTTATTTTTTCAATGAACTTCAGATTGATTTATTGTTTGAGTTAATTTCTATATTTTCTTTTTCAAGGTTTATTTCATCGATCAATTGCAATGAGTGGCTCTCCTTTATGTCCGTGGGCTTTTCATACACCGAAAATTGCCGTGAAACAAGCTTTTAAATTAGTTAAAAAGTTAGGTAAAACGACCCTCAGTGCGACTACAGCTCTACAAAGTTTATATCAAGCTTCAGCTGTTGAAATTATGACAAAAGCTGAAGCGATGGGAATGGTAAGAACAAACATATGAAATGTCTAGTGATTTTATATCTGACTTATTACAATATCAATCCGACTTTTTTATTACTCTTATATGCTTGATACATATATCGAATGATATAAATTAATATTACAAATTATCTATATAAATATATATATATATATATATATATATATATATATATATATATATATATATATATGAATTTATTTACATAGTTTCATATTTCTATTAAAATAATATTTAGGCCGATCCACCGTTCAAACCAACGATTGAAAATGCCAGTATTGCTAAAAATGAAGAAAAGTTTTTAACTAAATGTTCATTTTATAAATATCTAGTAGGCGACTTTAATAAAGTTCCACATATTACTGGTTTTACAGCTCATGAGACTTTGTTTTATGCTGGAAGTAAGTATATAGCACTCAAATGAAAACGTCAAAGATTGAAGAGTAAGATGTAAGAGGATTGTTGCTTATAAAATGTTATCCTTTTTAGGCTTTGCATCAATTTTAGATTTTGTAACTTTTGCCTCAAGCGTTTTAAAAACTTTACCTGAAAAGTCGCCAATTTCATTACCAATTACTCAAAAAGTATTTTCAATGAAAGCTGATAAAATAGTTGATTTTACAAATATGGCAATAATGAAATTAATTGATGTAAGTCAAAGTCACCACTTTATAAATTGTGGTACATGAGAAAATTAGAATATGTCAGAAGATAAAAAGTAATATTTCAACGTATAATAAAAGTAAAATTGTAATTTATATATTGGATGCACCGCGGCTTAGTAAGTAAAAGCTCAGGTTTTTGTACAATACGTCGTGGGTTCGAGTCCCAGGCATGTGAAAATTATCAGAAATGAAATTTTCATATGTTTGTTACCGAGATTCTGGTGGTCAAGAATTCATTTTAAACTATAGATTCAGTATGATGCATGTAAAAACCTCCTTGCGCCCTTCCGAAAATGGGCTAAGACGTACAAATACCAGCGTACCTTTGTAGCGTACCACATGAACGTAGTTCTGAAAGTAGTAATAATAATAACAATAATAATAATAATTATTATTATTTTTATATGAAACTTAACTCGCATTTTGCCTTTCAATTCGGCAAGATATTTTACATTTATCGTTTTATAATTTGATATTTTATAATGGAATATTATTTAGAAGACTATATGTATACCATTTCAGGAAACATCAAATATTCTATTCAAGGCTGGAATTAATTTAAAGAAAACTTTACTAAATCAGCAAAGTGAACATCCAGTTTATTTTTATCGCTTTTCTTATAACACGAGTAATCCGCTTCACAAACAAATTTATAATATAAATTTGAATGGTACGCTCTTTAACTAGGATATACATTACTTTAAAATAAAACTATTTTCTATTTTTCTGGTACTAATAATTAACGAGAATTTTATTATTTCCGATTAATTATAGTGATCATGAATCCATTACAACTTACGAAAATTTTTAAATTATAGTCAATTTTGTAATACATACTACAAAAATAAATCTTAATAGAATATGTTCTGTATTGCAGGTACGGCTCATGCAGATGATTTACCTTATTTATTCCATCTCACTTTAGCAAATATCTCTTTGAGTTCGGATGATCCTACATATATAACTCGTCGAAGAATGGTTCGTTTTTGGACGAATTTCGCTAAATACGGGTGAACTTATAATTTCTGTAATACTATTAGATAATAATATAGGATTCTTATATCACAATTTATATTTATAGTAACCCGACTCCAAACGGCCATAAAGATACATTATTGCAAGGCATCACCTGGCCAGATTCACGTAAATCTGATGAATATTTGGAATTCAATCAGGATCTTGCCATAAAAGAAAATCCAGTTGATACACGAGTTGAACTTATCGAAACTGCTAATCTAGCTATTCTGCCGATTCAAACTGGATGTGTCGGTGATCTAATAAACAAAATTAAGGCCTTGTAAGCAGAAAATATATCACGTAACTAGAAATCAATTAATATAATTACGTTTGAAAAAATAATTATTCACTATGTGTTTTAGGAATCCATTAAAAAGTTCTGGTAAAATAATCAAACAAAAAATCAAAGATATTATACCAAGCAGCTTACCCAAATTTACATAATTGTAAAATGAGAATTTATATATAAATAAAATCCTATCGAATGTCAAGTTTTATAAACGTGTTTAGTGGTGTTATTTTTCTACAATCCTTAGAGATTTAAAATATTGTGATAAAAAGTCCGATCAATATATTTAATTATTCAACAATAAAATATTATGAACTCATTTTCATAATAAAAACTGATCATACTTAGAACGGTAAGAACGTTATTTTTCTATATTTACCTATGAAAGATATTTTGATAGTGAAATAATCGTTTTTTTTTTCAAAATAATAAGCGGTTGATAAATCTGATGGTACAACCGGTTTCAGGATACAAAGTTGGTTGAGATTTCGAATATATCTTTTCAGTTTTAAAAGTGCGTTGACAGATCTGACATCCAATTGTTTAAATAGTTGCTTTTTTTTAATATTTAACGTCTTTCAGGTAGATTTTTTATCAAAAATTAATGCTGCTTGTTTTTTTGAAATCATGACGACCAAAGTTGATATAAAAAGGTAATAATTATATTATTTACAATTTTGAACAAAAAGAAAAGCAGTAACTTGAATTAGTAATGTAAAATAATTAACCATTTTTTATTTGCAATTAAACGTTTATTCAACAAGCAGTATAATTTATTATTGTAATATAAATAAAATGATATATTATTTTCTAACAATAAAATTGTTTATTGTTTGTGTACGTATAGCGAGTACGTATAGCGAGTACGTCTATAACATAGCGTTTCTTTATATTCAGTGTAATACGTAAGAAAGTAATATGATATTCGATATTAACATGAATGTGATGGTTTTAAATGGTGCTTTATTTCATCTTTAATAACGATATTCTTCTGATTCTAAAAATTACATGAGGGAATGAGAGTGTGGATTCCACACCCAAACAAAGTCTGGGAAAGTGCAAGTATTTTGGAAGACTATAACACTCATCAAAACAAACTTCTCATAAAAACAGAGGATTCCAGAGAAACACAAATTTTGAATATCACACTATCCACCTCTGAAACTAGTAAAAGACAGTTCTTTTGATTTTCGAAGCAATTTAAACCCACTGATCGTTATTCACGAGGCAATAATTTTGCAAAAATTGAAATCGCGATTCGCATCATATAGTAGTTACAGCTATTTTGGAATGTTCACTATTGTTTTAAATCCAAATTGTGATTTGCCTGATTACGACTACAAAATTATCAATTATCGAAAATATTCTTCAAGATATTCAGAACCACATATCTTTGGAGTTGCCGAAAATGTTCGTGCGACATTAGAAAGGTTGATACAAATTATTTTTAATTCGATGAATTTCTCAAAAAATGAACGTTATTAATGCTGAACAATTTAATTTTTTTAATTTTAATCACAGAGAAAATTACGATCAAACTTTAATTAATACTGGTAAATCGGGAGCTGGAAAAACTGTCAACGCAGTACTTGCTATCTTGTATCTCACAAATATGGACACAAAAGATTAATTTAAAAAAAAAAATTCTAGCATTTTTAATAGTATTACAAGCTGTATTATATATTATAATTCAGTCATGCTGGTACAAAATGCAATCATGATTCATCAAGATTTGGTAAATTTGTTCAGATACAATATGATACAAATTATCGTGTGATTGAAGCGTTACTTACAACATACTATTTCGATATATTATTTAACAATATTATTTGACATAATTAATATAATTTCAGAGGTACGATTTTTCATTTTGTTTGTAAAAAATGTTCGTGAAGAAATTATTTCCTTAAAAATAATTGTTATTGCAAAATATTTATATTATTTAAAAAATTGTGAACGTTGATAATATAGTTTTTTAGAACATATTCCTGTTGCTTAACGAAAAATACATTTGTAAGATGTGTATTTATTTGTAGGGACTGAATCGCCAAATGTTTAATATATTTATATGTATGCAGAAGACGAGTATTTTTCTGTTTTTAAATTAGATAAATTGCAAAGGGGGGGGGGGGGGGATTTATCCTCGAAACATAGCGAAGTGCGCCACTGCTATGCCCCCTGCGAGTTATTAAGGGTCCTTTTCCGGTGAAGGAAGCCGGCGCTGACTTCCACAGGAGCAAACCTACCGCAATGACGGGAAGGTGAACTGACAGAATCGAAATAAGTACAAAGAGGCGATCCCTTTTATTTACGCCAATAAAAGTTACAGCAACGGTTTCATACAAACGAAATGGTGAGCGCGCTCGCTCAATCCTCAAAACGCGACAACAAACGGCGATTAGGAGCGTAATCGCTCAACTATTATACGCGACAATTATACAATGATTAGGAGCGGATTCGCTCAACTAATATTCGCGACAACTCAATTCGCGGCGTTGTACCGGGCGAGAGCTGGTACGTGAGAGAGAGAGACGCAAAACAATAAGGGAACAAACCCACCGGGTGGCTCCTCCCGCGGCTCGCTGGTGGAAAGCCGACGACGGCGAAATCGCAGTCCGGCTGGCAGCGGGGCTCGCTGGATCACCGGCAGCGGCTGGTTGGCAGCTGGCGGCCGGGATCGGCTTCTCGATCGCCTTATGATGATCGCTGAAGGGCAGCTAGAACAGCAGCCGGAGATCCACCACACAAAGACTTTTCTCGCCCTGGGGTTCCTTTCTCCTGGCGCGTCGTCTCTGACTTCTCTCGCGCCGTGACCTCTTTAGCGTACGGTCACTCTCCAACTGTCCTCAATTTCTCTCCCGCTCTCCTAATTCTCGCGGCGCGAGCCGCGCTTTCCGCGTTCTCGCCTATTCTTCTTCCTCTCTCGCTCTCTCTCACGCTCTTCGCGCTCTCGCTTCTTCTCGCACCGTCTTCTCCGCCAGTCGCGCTCTCCCCTCTCCAGGCCCTGCAACGACACGAGCGCGTGAATGCCATGTCAACCATAGCCACGCTCGGCCGCTACATCCGTGCGAGGAGAGTGCCGCACACAGGGTTAGCGAGTATCGCTATCAACCCTGTCACAGCCCCCCGCTAAGCCACGGAAGCCGGAGGCACCCGAGGGTTACCCCACGCAACTCCCCTCGCCCGGACACAAGGCCGAGGTTTTGACTAAAACACATATATCAGTACGAGAACATAAAATAAAATAAAACCAAAATAAAACAAACAACGGTTCGCCAATGCTAAAAAAAAGAAACCAAATATAGCACAATCACGAAAATAAAATCAAAATGGCTAAAAAAAAATAAAATGAACATAATTATTAGTGTCATCCATGCTGGTACCTTAATCACCCTGCGCGTCTTCCTGAGCTGCGCTGCGGCTTAACGCCCAGGCGGCGAGCTCGCGCGCCTGGCGTTCCGCTCTCGCAACTTCTTCGCGCTGGGATGGTGTGAGTCTCGCCATCTCAGCCAGAATTGCCGCGACAGGATCACGTTCTCGAGTACCATGCTCAACCTGACGCTGCCGATGCGTCGGCTCGCTTGCGCGACGATCGACGCTCTGAGGCCGCGGCTGCGATCTCGCTGACGCTGCCTCAACCCCTCTCGCCTCGCGCATCTCGCGACGACGGCGCACTCTAACTCCTGCTCGCGGAGCAGGCACGCGTGTTCCATCAGGGAACACACGGTACCTGTCCTTGCCCTTTCCCACGTTATATGGCTTAGTCGGCACCACTTCCGAAGGTCCTGGAGTCAGCGATTGCTCCGCTACCTGCGAGTCCGCCGACACCGCATCCTCCACGGTCGTCCCGCGATCTTCGCTCCGCGAACCGGCAACCGGACCCGACACGTTGTGACTGTCAGTCACCTCCGCTATCGGAGACAAATTTTGGGGCTCCCGCGGTAGCGCTGGTAACTCCCACGTCACGTCCCGCTCCGTAGGGGTACTATGAGCACCGGAGCAACGGTTAGAAACCCGGGCTCATAACCCCCAAAATCCGGCGTCTTCTTATTGCGACGTCTCTTTTTGGAAGTACCGTAGCGTTCCGCCGCTTCCTCCTTCCGGAGCTCCTGCAGGTACTCTGGCGGCGGCGCCCCGCTCGAGCCAGCGCGAGCTGCCGTACTCGGCGGCATCCGGGCTCCCGAATCCCGGCGATCCGATGTGGACGAGGTCTCCGCCGCCCCGAATCGCAGCGGACGCTGCGGCAGCAGGTCTCGCGGCGTTATGAGTTCGTCCACTACCGACCCGAATCGTCCGCGCAGCTCGTCTCGCCGTTCCCGAGTTGGGACTCCGCGTCGGACCTCTGCGATAATCAATGGTGAAGTTGTCTCGCGACCCTCCCACACACTCGGCGAACTCGCCCCTGTGGTGAGTGGTCGCGTATCCACCGGCAGGATCCGGCCCCGCGGCTCCGCCATCGCGATTTCATTGCTAAATCCGCGCCTCACCGACGGCTTTACCATATTGACACGGGGATCAAGCGCGCGCTCCGCGTCTCTCGCCCTCGCATCGGCGGCCGCGGCGGCAGCAGCAACAGCGGCGCTACGACCCGGCAGACGGACAGCGCTGTCCGTGCTCAACTGCCCCACCGCGATTCGCGCATCCGCGACGACCTCTCCCTCGGTCCCCGTGTCGGGCAGGAGTTCGGCGACTTCGCCCTCACCCCGCCTCGACGTATCCTCGCTCGCGGTTCTATCCGCGTCTACCAATGCGATCTCTGGCCGAGCCATTTCCGCTGATTCCGGTGCCACACCTTCCAGCGTATGCATCGCTGTGTCCTCTGTAATAAAATTCCATATAAAATTAGCAAATAATTCCGGAAACGCATGACTATTGTTTCGTATCGCCATGATAGTCCCATCGTCAATAGTCCTGTCTCCAGCTAATTACACTCACACACAACAATCACTCCACACAGTAACATCTACTTCCGGCTGTCCCTACCCGCATTACGCGGAGGTATGTACCTCTTAAGTTCGGACACGTGAACCATTGGTACCTGTTTCTTATTGTCCGTGGTTAGAATATACACTCCTGGTGAAACCACACGTAAAATTTTATACGGGCCTATGAACTTCGGATCTAACTTAGCATTTCTCCCCGCGCTTGCACTTGACAACGTATGCGCGCGTCTCAAAACCAAGTCCCCGACCGAAAATTCCGCTTCACGCCGTTTCCTATCATAATGCTTCTTCTGCCGTGTCTGCGCTTCCTCAATATGCTTGATAACCAAGTCGCGCAGCGCGTCAAGCCTCGCCATTCGATCGCACCAATCTTTTATTGACGAGCGGATGATCGGCGCTCGCGCTTCCACTTCGCGTCGCAGACTCTTAGCTTGCTGCGGCTCACGCCCGAAGTTTAGGAACGCCGGCGAGACTTTCGTACTCGCCTGGATTGTTGTGTTCATTGCTTGTCTGAATTCATGCAAATATTTATCCCAATTTCTGTGGTCCTGATCCACGAAAATCGCCACCATCAGCTTCAGCGTCTTAATCGCTCGCTCGGCGAAGTTCGCCTGCTGATGGTATGGCGGACAGAGTACCTGTTCGATTTTGTACTCGTCCAACGTCGCTCGAAATTCGTTTCCACAGAAATTCTTTCCATTATCCGTGACTAAGTAGCTCGGAACCTCCCATCTAAATAAAATCAGTTCCTCCAGAGCTTGCGCAAGAGCTTTTCCTGTAGCCGACACGAGAGGTTTAAACTCCACGTATTTCGTAAATAAGTCCTGAAATACGACTAGATACTTAAACCTATTCTTACTTCTTGGCAGTTCAATCACATCCGCCGCTACCACTAGCCATGGTCGTTCGACTACACGTCTGCTCATCAATCCCATCGGTAGCTTCTGTTCGATCTTGTACTTCTGGCATTCCTCACACGAACGCACGAACTCCGTGATATCGTGATACATCCCATGCCAGGAGTACTCCCTCGCAACCCTATCATACGTTTTATCCCTACCAAAATGCCCTGCCGATGGCTCGCAGTGTGCGTCTCGCATCACTCGAGCCCTATGCTCTAGCGGTACTACTAAGCGCCAACATTGTTCGCGATTTGTGACTGGATCGAGTAGTTTATCGGAAGAGAATCTATACAACATTCCGTCCTCCACTCGCCAATTTCGGAATTTATCCGGTCTCGCAAGAACATCTCTCATGCGCTGTAAGTAGACTGGGTCCGTAATGGTTGCGAATGACGCTACCTCCTCGCCGTCCTCATACGCGCGCGATAACGCGTCCGGCGTATGATGTAGGCGACCCTTCCTATACACGATCTCAAAATCGTATTGCTGAAGCTCTAGAATCCATCTCGCGAGTCTACCTGCGGGCTCTTTCTTATTCCGCAGCCACGTGAGCGCTGTGTGATCAGTAACCACCACAAAATGCGTTCCCTCAACGTACGGGCGGAATTTCTTTATACCCATTATTACTGCCGCGCACTCCAGTTCTGATACTGAGTAATTTCGCTCATGCGTGTTGAGCATCCTGCTCGCGTAGCAGATGGGGTGCTCGAAACCGTCCGCGTCCTTCTGCATCAAACACGCTCCTAGCGCATATGACGACGCATCGCAATGGATATAGAACGTTTTCGCAAAGTCAGGTCTCGCCAGCACTGGCGCTTCCGTTAGCGCCTTCTTCAATTTTTCAAATGCTTCGGCCTGCTCCGATCCCCAATGCCAGCGTTCGCTTTTGCGCGTGAGCTTCGTTAGCGGCACCTTCATTTCGCTCTCGTGCTCAATAAATCGCGCATACCATCCGCACATGCCGAGGAAGCGTCGCAGTTGTTTGACATTTCTGGGCTGAGGAAACTCAACTACCGGCTGAATCCGGTCTGCGTCAGGTCGCAGCCCCTGGCTATCCAGACGGTATCCCAAAAATGTCACCTCCGAGCATCCGAATTCACATTTCCCTACGTTTACCTCGAGTCCCGCGTTAACCAGTCTTTCCAATGCCCGCTCGAGCCACACCAGATGATCGCTAAAAGTCTCGGTCACGACTATCACGTCGTCGAGATACTTAAATACAAACGGCTCAAATTCCGGACCGAATAGCGCATCCATCAGACGCATGAATGTTGCCGGCGCGTTTATCAACCCGAAGATCATATAATTGCATTCAAACAGGCCCATCCCTGGAACCGCAAATGCCGTATACTTCTTGCTTTCCTCGCTCAACGGTACCTGCAGATATGCATTTTTCAAATCGATCTTCGAAATAAATCGCGCCCCTCGCAAACGATCAAGGATCGCATCGATGCTCGGCATCGGGTATGCGTCTGCCCTTGTCGCTTTATTCACCGGTCTAAGATCGATACACATTCGATTTGTGCCGTCCTGCTTCTTCACGATCACCGGCGCGCTGCTCCAATCGCTAGTCGACCTTCGAATCAACCCGGATTCCAACCACCTTTTCGTTTCGCCGCGCATGAAATCCATTACCTGCGGCGAGTATCGCCTCAAAGGGGTCTTCACCGGCCGCGCGCCCTGCACGTCTATTTCGTGCCGAATTAAATGCGTGCATGCCGGCGATTTCTCGGGTACAATCCGCCGCACTAGCTGCTCTATCACCTCGCGCTGCGAAGGTCGCAACTCAGAAAGTCCAGCGACCTCGGCCCTGACGAGAGCACGCGTGAATCCCGAGTCGCTCGGAAATTCCACCCACTCGCGTTTCAACTCCGCAAACGAGTGCCACGGGCCATTCCTTATATGCCAACGCCTTTCCGCATGCTCCGTACCAATACCGAAGCTCTCGATGATGTCCATCCCGACTATCATATCGTACTGCATTGGCGCGTCCACGACTCGCGTTTCTACCTCGCGCACTACTCCGTCAATTTCAATTCTAAGACGAAGTTTCCCTATAATTTTCGCTTTTGCTCCCGCGAAACCAAACAATGCCACATCGCACGGCTCTATGTGGTCCACAAACTCTCTTCGTACGCGCGATCCTACGATGGTCAGCATCGCCCCAGAATCGTAAAGCGCACTATACGGTCTCCCCGCGATGTGCACTACCAAAAGCGCGCGGTTTTCCACGGCGTCCGCCTTCGGTTCACCCATGCACACGCGCACGCACAAGCGCGAGACTTCCTCGCTGGCTCCAGTATCCGCGTTTCCCACCGATTCCTTACGCATCGGTTCACGCCCTGGTCCGCCTAACGCTCCCGGCAAAGATGCTTTCACCGCAACCGTACCGCTCAGCACCATGAATTCGCTCGACGAGGTGACAGATCGCGACGACGTCTCGTCTACACTGCCAGGGTCGTCTACCTCTCGTCTCATGTCGTGCTGGCCCGGTTCCGCGGTTTCCCCCGAGTTTCGAATACCATCGTCCGATACTGGCGCTCCCGCATACTCAGCCACTGCTCATTAAACCCAGTCCAATCGAACGTCTTCCTTACACTCTCCGTTTCGCGTCCTGTGTACTCGCGATATTCTGGAGTACTTGGCCGCGCGCCGCTCGCGTCCTCACCTCCCGGATGCTCTGATCGACGTGTTTCAGTCAGTCTGCGGTACTCGGCGAGTCCGCCCTCTAACAATCTATTAAACGCGATCTCACCCGGATGAAGTGCCCTATCATGCGACTCTACGCGGGGCCCGCTGGGCGCGCGGAGCCCGCGTTGGAGTTTCCCATCGCCCTGATCCATCCTCGGCATTCTGGGCAAATTTCAAGGGTTCCACTATCCGAACCGCAACCCTGGCACCTTCGCGAGGCTCGCGTTCCCAACGTACACTTGTTGGCATAGTGACCAAGCCGCTGGCATTTATAGCAGCGCACTGGGCCCTTATCCTCGCCGCGTCTCGCAGCTTGGTTAAGGCCTGCGCTACCGCTTGCCTCAGCGGTTGCTGGCCCACCCGCGGCCTGTTGCGGAATCCGCGCATCCTGCGGGCTCGCGCACTCAGATTTACGGTGTCCGCGCCCCCCGCATTTATAGCATACGCCCTGGAACGCTGCTCCGCCGGCTGCGTTACTCGCCGCCGGGGCTGCGTTTCCCGATGGCGTCCCGCCGCGCGTCCGCAGCAGCCGCGACAACGCAGCCACTACATCTGTCGGCAACATGTCCGGCGAAGCCGCCGGATCCTGTTGTGACGGGCTTTCCTTGCTTGGACCTCCGTTGTCGCTTCCAGACTTCAACGCCGGCCTCGCCGTCTTGCCACGTTGACCTTTCCCACTCGCAGACTGGACAGACGCGACAGACTCTTTTACCGCAGGGCCCGCGTTTCTGATACCCGGTTTCGCATTCTCGTTCGCCGAATTTCCTCGGTACGCTACTTCCGGCATCAATGATTCTTGCGGCGTAGGAGGCGGCCGATACACATCATCAATGTCGCGCCGACGTTCAAATTTCTCTCCCCACGCACGCAGCTCTGCCAACGTTTTAACCTTCTTCGACCTGATAAACTTCCGCAGCGTCGGATATAGATTAATTTTTATCAGCTCGAGCTGTCGCCGCTCCGAGAGTCCCGGCTCCAGCCTACCCGCGATATACAAAAAAGCTGTAAGATACTGGCCCAGCGGCTCACCCTCGCCTTGAGTACGGCGGCGCAGCGCGTCATATACGTCCTCGCGCGAGCGTCGCGGGCAAAACTGTCGTCGAAACTCATCCTTGAATTCGCGCAGCGTTCGCCAACTCGGACGATTTGTTTCCCACCAGAGCATCATTTCCGAGCTTACGAACGCGGTCATCAAAGCCGACAACATCTCCGCGTCGCGAAATCTATAAAAAGCTTGCACTTCGTGCAGTCGCTGGAGGAATTGTTCCGCCGTCAGCCCGCCCTTTTTAGTGAATACCACCGACCAGTTTTTCAACGCTGACACCGCGTCTGCCGGCCGGCCATCGATATAACGAGCTTTTGGCCTTCCTACGCACCTATCGTCATCGGAGTCATATTTCCACGCCTCATCGTCCTCGAGCGCTGAGTCGTAACTCGCTTCGTCGGACTCTGAGTGCTCTGACTCCTCCTCTTCGTCTTTGTACTGACGCATTTTCATCGCGGCATTTCTCATCGGTGCCGGGCGCTCATTCTCGCGCGCCCGGGCGGTCAGCCGCGCAGACTCGCGCCTCGCCACGGGCCTCGCGTTGAGCGTTCCACGCGCCGGAGTACTGGTGTCTTTTGGGCCGCGCGCCCCCTCATACTCTAGTGCGTTATTCATCTCGCCCTGGCCCACGATGTTTCGCGCTTCGCGCGCCGGCAATGTCTCTCGCACTGGCCAAATTAGGCTAACCGCGCGCCGCCATATCGACGGCTCCTGCCCATGAAAGCTCGTCGGTCGCTGCTGTCCGCGCACCCGCGCCGCCTCGGTTTGTCCGTCGGCGAGACCCTCCGGTCGCGCGTGGCCCACCGGTGCCGACCGATTCAGCGCCGACCTCACATTTGTTTCCAGCGGTTTTTCATTCGCAGTGATACCGTCGGTTACGCGAATGCGCGTTTCCGACGGCTCCGCGTCGCCACGTTGTGCGTGCTCGCCCATCGTCCGCCGCGCGATCACCGCTGCGCGCACCGCCGCCTCCCAAGCTTCTAACAACGCGCCATCCCGCGCCGCTGACGCGAGCGTAGCGTCAACGGTAGTCGGGATTTCACCCGCTACGTAGTCCTCTGCTTTTAATGGGGGCTCCGATTCGTGGCGCGCGCTAAATAAAAATACGCGAAATGCCCTATCCTGCACGGTCGCTGTTGTCCCCTCCGTCGCGAGACTCTGGGCCACCATCCATGCTAGCAAGTCGCTTAAACGTGTCTCGCGCACGCGCTCCCATAGTTCCTTTATCTCCGGCGTTCTCATAACTCGTCGCCTAAAGGTTTCCGGTCGCGCGCGCGACTCGCCTGGCTTCGGCCTTTCGGCGACCTTGCCAGAGGCATCGTTTTACACGCCTAGTCCGGCGTAAACAAACAGACCCGCTAAGAAATGCTCTGCGACTCGCAACAGTTATCCGTGCGCGCGCTAAGTCTCTTAACAGCGATGACTTTGGTGCGAACACGCAACACAAAGTCTTAATCGCTTAATCCCTACAAACTCAAATTTAAACAGCCAGAAGTGATGATACCAGTCACACGAATCAATCACACAACACACATTACAAACCAATCACGCACATTAGCCAAAACACCAGGCTCGCCTCGTCGTACCGAACTCCAGGCTATATTTCAAATTACCAGCGCTAATCGCGCAATGTAAACAAAGCGACTCTCGCTGTTGCCCTTCTTGGAACGTTCGGACTCTGGCGTAACTCGAGCCTAGCGTGTTGACGACATAGCAACAAAGAAATTTTAATTTCAAAATACAATTCTGGCCTCTCTCAGCGTCTCACCGGTACTTACCCGCAACTCAGCGAACTCGCCGAAAACGCACAAGTCGACCAAAATACCGCACTGCCTCTGACACAATGAAAACGCGATTTTCCCAACCGCACTCGCGATCACTTTCACCTCCCGTCAAACAAAGCGATGCGAAAGATTTTCCCGCCGAAAGAACACAAGGGATGCCATGCAAGGGGGGGGGGGGGGGGGGAATTTATCCTCGAAACATAGCGAAGTGCGCCACTGCTATGCCCCCTGCAAGTTATTAAGGGTCCTTTTCCGGTGAAGGAAGCCGGCGCTGACTTCCACAGGAGCAAACCTACCGCATGACGGGAAGGTGAACTGACAGAATCGAAATAAGTACAAAGAGGCGATCCCTTTTATTTACGCCAATAAAAGTTACAGCAACGGTTTCATACAAACGAAATGGTGAGCGCGCTCGCTCAATCCTCAAAACGCGACAACAAACGGCGATTAGGAGCGTAATCGCTCAACTATTATACGCGACAATTATACAATGATTAGGAGCGGATTCGCTCAACTAATATTCGCGACAACTCAATTCGCGGCGTTGTACCGGGCGAGAGCTGGTACGTGAGAGAGAGAGACGCAAAACAATAAGGGAACAAACCCACCGGGTGGCTCCTCCCGCGGCTCGCTGGTGGAAAGCCGACGACGGCGAAATCGCAGTCCGGCTGGCAGCGGGGCTCGCTGGATCACCGGCAGCGGCTGGTTGGCAGCTGGCGGCCGGGATCGGCTTCTCGATCGCCTTATGATGATCGCTGAAGGGCAGCTAGAACAGCAGCCGGAGATCCACCACACAAAGACTTTTCTCGCCCTGGGGTTCCTTTCTCCTGGCGCGTCGTCTCTGACTTCTCTCGCGCCGTGACCTCTTTAGCGTACGGTCACTCTCCAACTGTCCTCAATTTCTCTCCCGCTCTCCTAATTCTCGCGGCGCGAGCCGCGCTTTCCGCGTTCTCGCCTATTCTTCTTCCTCTCTCGCTCTCTCTCACGCTCTTCGCGCTCTCGCTTCTTCTCGCACCGTCTTCTCCGCCAGTCGCGCTCTCCCCTCTCCAGGCCCTGCAACGACACGAGCGCGTGAATGCCATGTCAACCATAGCCACGCTCGGCCGCTACATCCGTGCGAGGAGAGTGCCGCACACAGGGTTAGCGAGTATCGCTATCAACCCTGTCACAAAATGTCAATATGATTATTCAAGTGATTCAGAAGAAGATAGTTACGAGAAACCATATCAATGTTTGCATGATAGAATATATTTTGATAAAACAATTGAAGCTTTGAATATGTTATAATTTTCGGAAATGGAACAGTATGAAATACTGTTTGTCATCCGAGTCTTAAGATTGATGATAACTATCTTTCATCAATGAATCTTAGTATGCTTGATATTGAGAGATGCCGGAATGGCATTGATGAATCCTTGAAGCCGGGATACTCTACCAGCATATAGTATTTTATTACACAAATTAAGATTGTGTAACTTGTTGAAATCTTATATTTTCTATATAATCAGTAACTTGCGCAGAATCCTGCTGCCTGAAAGGAATCATATGCGATTACTGTGTACAAAAATAAGGGTGATAAGAGTGATGTAATGAACTATCGTCCAATTGCCAAGATGTGTGTCTTCTCTAAGTTATTTGATGGTCTGGTGACAACTGGTATTTCATCCTATTTGCTACGTGGCATTAACCTTGCTCAACATGGTTTCTATCCTCTTCAGTCTAAAGTCTCAAATCTGGCTGTATTTGTTGAGAATCTGGATGATGTTCTAGATATGGGTGAACAGATCGATGATGTCTATATGGATCTAACTAGTGCATTTGATCAAATAAGCCACTCGCTTCTAATTAGTAAATTGAAATGCTTTGGCTGTGTCGGGGTCTTACTGCACTGGTGCTCTCATCTTGGTCCACTATTTTTTATTGTCTTCATTATAATAATTGTTTTGCGGCCATCAAATATTCAAGGATACTCTTTTATGTGGATGATGCCAAGATTTTCAGGAGTGTTTCAGTGCATGTTGGAATTTATGAGCTTCAGAATTTACTTATTCTTTACATCATCCTTTTTGCATTTTACTTATTATATTATATGTATAATGTTTGTTTCTATCGTTGTTTATTGTTAAAAATTGTTAGTGATTAATTAAATTAAATTTTTAAATTGTATTTTTAACATGTAATTTTAATATATAATATATGTATCTATTAGTATATTATCGGAGATCTCTCCTGCAAAAATAAATTTTAAAAAATATGCTTATTTTAGCAGAGTGGAAACCATCACCTACTTGAAGGATATTTGAATCCAAACTGCACGATGGTGGTATTCGAAGAATAAATCGATAATCTGAAGGTAGTCGTCCTTAGAGAACTCTCGGGAAATCTCGTCATTAAGGGCGATATGAATCCCAAGGCAATTAAGTAGGGCATGATAACAACGGATAAACGCGGTAGGCTGCTGCTGGAGATGACCGCAAGACTTGATCTGGAAGTGACCAACCAAGCCAAGGAACGACGCTGATATACAGACGACTGGGCTACAGGTACTCAATACCGATTTGACAATGACTTCAAGTAGGATCTCATCGCGAATAAGAGGATGGCGACTGTATGATTAACGTATTGAATAGATCAGAGATATTACCACAAAGTACTGGAATCTACGGAGACAAGACCAAGAACGTCTCTGAGAACTACCACTTGAGGCGACGGGTGCCGTCGCAAGTGTCCCGGCAGGATTTGGGACGCGGAAATGAACGAACTGGATAACAGACAAGAAGATAAAACTGGTAGTACAAGGACAGAGTAAACAAAAAGGCAATGTACTGGTGGACGGACGAGATTGAATTCCGGACGGAGTGCATTACCTGCAGGAGAGTATATCCCGCGAAAAATAGGGGAAGCCCTCACGCAGATACGTAGACTAACGACTGCGTATATGACAGCACGGAAGGTACTGATCACCTTAATTAGAGATAGCAAAAACCAATGTGAAAAACAACTATACGAAAAAGTGGAACCGAACCTCTGAGGACTAGGTTACAAGATTGTGACGAAAAAACTAGGGTTCCTAGGCCCTTCAGAGCTAAAAGACAGAGACACTGTGAATACTGTTGTATTCTGCTATTGCAGACGAACTATTTCCAAGCCAACTAATGATGAACGACATCACGGATAACAAGTAACCGACTTATCTGAGCTGTGTCCACGCTTAAACGCGACAAAGTGTCAGCACTACACTATATACCAGGAGAAACTCTCCGACAGATCGCGAGTGTATGCCCAGAACTTTTCTTGGACATATATAACACGAACTTGTGGGCTGATATCTTCTGTAAGTGAAGGAAGACGGTGAGACTGGTTCTCCTACATAAAGGAATAGAAGCGCCGAATGTACCGCTTTCCTACAAGCCCCTTAGCCTTCTAGATACAGCTTTATGAAGCGCTACTGAAAATGAGACTTACGAACGTGATAACAGCAAATGAATAACCAGCACCTCTTGGCAATAGGGGCGGTACGAGAAGTCACGGATGCCTGCCTGTGTACGAGGCGCATCTACTACAAAACAAGACCAATAGTGTTTCTCGCGACACTAGACATCAGAAACTCCTTCAATACCGTTGAGGACATTCTGCAGGTTTTTAAAACCTTCGGTGCCCCCCCCCCCTTTACTTGATGTAGGTGATGAAGGAGTACCTACGAAAATATAGATTACGTACGAGACAAGAGACGGGACTGCAAATAGATGAATTCCACAGGTGTTGACTAGGAATCTATCTTGGGACTAGAATTCTGAAACATATGGTACTGTACGACACACTTTTGAGACTCCTGAGGGTAAAACTGGTCGCCCCCGCTGACGAT
This sequence comes from Phymastichus coffea, assembly GCF_024137745.1. Taxonomy (NCBI): domain Eukaryota; kingdom Metazoa; phylum Arthropoda; class Insecta; order Hymenoptera; family Eulophidae; genus Phymastichus; species Phymastichus coffea. Next base: position 13,270,574 of record NW_026706814.1, read on the forward strand.
ATGGCAGTTGTGATAACAGTATGAACTCCGGAACTGGAATACATGTTACTGAACCGTCTTGTGGTGCAGGCGTAATTCTGATACACCTACTCGTTAGAGAACGGAAGCGCGTATAGGAACGAAACCGAGACGTAATAAGGATAGAAACTGAGGAAGAAGAAAAAAATAAGACGCTAACAGAATGGAACGATCAATGGAGGCCAAACACAACCAGTACATGGACGAGGCATTCCATCGACAACCTGAAACCGTGGACGGGAAGGAGATTTGGGAAAGTGAACTTTTTCCTGACCTAGTTTCATACCTACTACGGGTACTTCAGAAAATACTTACATGATAGAGGGAAAGAAAATAGTTCAGACTCTAAATACTGCGAACACGAACGAGATGATGCAGAGCACATTTTTTTTTTTTTTTTTTTTTTTTTTTTTTTAGTGTACTGATGGAATACGAAGAGACGACGACTAGAGATGAGAATAAGCAGCATCACGCCAGAAAACATAATGGTGAAGATGCTGCAAGATAAAAACAACTGGACAATAACTGCAACATAGGTCGAGGCTGTCCTGAGAGGGACAAAGACGTATGGATGCCTAGAAGACGAGTAAATGACGAAAGTTTGTGAGTGTGCAAATACATGTATGAAAGAGTGGAAGGATGTAAGTTGACTGACAAGACAATGGACAAAATACATGATCAGAAGACAGACAGAAATCACAACACTGTTTTTTTCACTGAGTAGTAAAGCTAAGACAGGTCCCCGGTGGAGAACAGACGATGATGGATTATTACACTTCTCCGGGCGGTTTACCGTTTGGTGAATGAGAAGTAAATTTTGGGCGATCAACTGGGCTTTGATGACCAGGAGAGTCCTCGTGATCGAGCGACAGATGGCCTGAAACAGTCTGATCTGTGATTAGTAAATATCACCATACAGCGGGATGGGTGGTAGGCAAGTAACCCTGGTGAACTGTTATCACACTCGATCTGTCAAGATCCATGAGGATTTACTTGATTTTTTACCATCGAAAAAAAAGCAGTGGATTCCTTTAAAAGTGTTAAATATCTCATGGAAATTATTTTGCGTTCTTACCGCCAAAATTACTAGTCAAAGTACCATACTAAGAGCAAATGGTTGAGAAATTAATAAATCTTATTATTATTGACTTGACAACTACAACCATAATGAAATTGTAAAAGTTTTTTCGCGGATTTTCAAATTCGAAAAACAGTGACCTTGAATTTGATCTTCAAGTTTCCATTGTTCACTCGTAACGCTCGAGGTGTTCAGATGTGCGAATGATCGCTCTCTAAGTTTAAAGTGACCGTTAGACAGTGACAGTAAACAGACATATCAAAGAAACATAGAGCAAATAAAACAAACAAAACCAAATCATACAGACAAATAATAGTATTAGTTTAGCCGTCATGGCTACAATAAAAGAAAAGGTGCAGATCACACCAATAAAAAATTCGAAAGAAATAAACGATGAAACAACAACCTGGAAAATTGCTCAACAAAAGCGCCCAAGAAATAGCCCAGATGAAAACAAATCAGTTAAAAAAAGACAAACACACATTAAGGACTACTGGCTCGGAAATAGCCCAAAGGAAATAGAAACAAGTAATCAATACGAGGTATTGCAAGAAAAGGAAATCAGTGATAACACAGGTAAATCAAATATTCAAAATCAAACCGTAATTCCAAAAGCTGCGAAATCACCACCAATTTATGTTAATGGTGTCTTAAAAATAACCCCACTACGTGAATTGCTCGACCAGATAGCAAAAAATGAATACACGTTAAAAATTTTAAATAATAACGAAATCAAAATACAAATCAATAAACCGGAACTCTTCACACAAACAGTCAATGAACTTGAAAAAAAAAATACCGACTTCTACACATTTCAGCGTAAAGAAAATAAACCGTACAAAGCTGTACTAAAGAACATGCATCCAACAGTAGACATAGACGAATTAAAAATTGAAATTGAGTCATTTAACCACGAAGTAGTAAGAATTACAAATATAAAGCACAAAATCACAAAACAACCGTTGCCAATATTCTTTATTGAAGTAAAACCGAAAGAAAATAACAAAGAAATATTTGAAATAAAAAAACTAATGCAACAAATAATTAGCTTTGAACCTCCGCATAAAAAAAAAGATATCCCTCAATGCATGCGCTGCCAAGAATTTGGTCACACCAAAAATTATTGCCACCGACCTCCAGTCTGCGTAAAATGCGCAAGCAATCATCTCACCAGCGATTGCCCAATCCGAACAAAAATAAATGAAGTAAAGTGTGCAAACTGTGGAGGGAATCATGTGGCTAGTTATAAGGGCTGCAGTGCAAGGATACTCTTACAGCAAAAACTTTTTCCACCGTTAAGGGCAAAACAAATGCCCGAAAATACCGTTAGACCAGACGTTACTTATGCACAGGCAGCAACCGAAAATATAAACACGACAAATACTGAACCCAAACAAACACCGACACCACAACAAACAGTAAACACCAACGACAGTCAATTCGTAAACATGATGCAAATGATGATGCAAATGATGAATAAAATGGACACTATGTTAAACCTAATCAACACGCTTCTAAACAAGATAAAATGAATACAAAAATAAAAATAGCAATTTGGAACGCTAACGGTTTAGCGCAAAGAAGCATAGAATTAAAACCTTTTCTCATAGAAAACAATATCGATATAATGCTAATTTCTGAAACTCATTTCACACACAAAAGTTTTTTCAAAATCCCACGATATACACTGTACAGTACAAATCATCCCGACGGTAAGGCTCATGGAGGAACGGCAATAGTAATAAAAAACACAATTAAACACCACGAAATAGAACCACACAAGCATGACTACCTACAAGCAACAAATGTTGCGATCACAGACAGCAACGGTCACATCATTCTCTCGGCATTATACTGCCCTCCAAAACATAGTATAAAAAATGAGCAATACAAAAAATATTTTGATAGTCTGGGAAACCGCTTTCTTGCAGGAGGAGACTATAATGCAAAGCATCCATGGTGGGGATCAAGATCAATAACTCCAAATCCAAAAGGAGCAACCTTATATGCAGTAATGAAAAATGAAAACTTAACGCCAATATCAACAGGCGAACCTACCTACTGGCCTTCAGACATAAATAAATTACCGGATTTAATAGATTTCGCTATTATAAAAGGACTATGCCATAAACACATAATAGCTGAATCATGTCTTGACCTAACCTCAGATCATTCTCCAGTCATTATTAACCTAAACTCAACAATAGAAATAAACCAAAAAACCAGTCATATGTATAACAAAAAAACAAATTGGAATCTTTACAGAGAATTAATAAACAAAAAAATTACATGCAACATACCTCTAAAAACAGAACAGGATATAGACGCTGCGATTGAAAATTTAAACAATAACATCTATATAGCCATCAAAAATGCAACCCCTACATATTCAATAAAACAAAATAAAAAAGAAATAAATTCCAAAACAGTAACAGCTAAAATAAAAGAAAAAAGAAAGTTAAGAAAAATCTGGCAACGGACTAGGCTATCTACAGATAAAACAAAATTTAATAGGTCTATTAAAGAACTTAAAAAACTTCTTTATGACGAAAAAAATGATAATATAAACAATTATCTAACAAACCTAACCGCAACTGAGGTTACTGACTATTCGCTCTGGAAAGCCACTAAAAAAATTAAACAACCACAAAAATTCTCTCCTCCTATATTAAAAAATGATATGACTTGGGCTAGAACAAGCATTAAAAAAGCTAACACATTTGCCAAACATCTACAAAATGTATTCAAACCCTCACAACGTAAAATAACAGAAGAAGAAGAACAAGATCTATTAAAAACCGGACAATACAACAACAATAATATTCAACCAACTAACAATACTAAAATAAAAGAAATAAACCACATAATACGTCACTTAAAAAACAAGAAGAGCCCTGGACATGATAATATAAATGCAAAGCTACTGAAAGAACTTCCAATAAAAGCTATAAGATACATAACCATCGTAATAAACTCAATACTTCGTTTACAATACTTCCCTGTTGCATGGAAAATAGCAACAATAATACTAATACCAAAACCGGGAAAACCGCCCCAAAAAGTCACGTCCTACAGACCAATTAGTCTACTGCCCACATTATCAAAAATCTGTGAAAAAATAATAATCAAAAGGTTAAACAAAATTTTAGTCGAGCAAAGCATAATTCCCGAACATCAATTCGGTTTCCGAAACAACCACGCCACAATCGAACAAATAAATAGAGTAACTAACAAAGTAGTAAATAGCTTTGAAAACAACGAATACTGTAATGCAGTATTTCTTGACGTAGCTCAAGCTTTTGATAAAGTTTGGCATGAAGGGCTTCTATGCAAACTTACAAAAATCACACCACCAAATCTCTATCTACTGTTGAAATCATATTTAAGCGCCAGAACTTTTAAGGTTAGAGTAAATGATGAAACAACTAACTTATACCCAATTAAAGCCGGCGTCCCACAAGGAAGCGTTCTCGGTCCATTATTGTACTTAATATACACGCATGATCTGCCAACCAAGCAAAATATTGACATCGCCACGTATGCAGACGATACAGCCATTCTGATATCACATGCTAACAAAAAAACAGCCTCCCACAATATGCAAATATACCTAGACGCAGCCGTAAGCTGGTTCGATAAGTGGAGGATAACAATAAATGAAACGAAGTCAATACAAGTAACTTATACCAAGAAAAAAGGATCTTGTCCACCAGTATGTATTAAAAACCAACAAATCCCACAAGGAGAAAAAGCAAAATATCTTGGAATGCACCTTGATCGACGATTAATATGGCGAGAACACATATGGACCAAACGAAAACAACTCAATCTCCAGATAAGGAAATATTACTGGCTATTAGGGAGAAAATCTAAACTCTCAATTAAAAATAAGCTTCTTATATATAAGTCAATAATTAAACCAGTATGGACATACGGCATACAACTCTGGGGCACAGCTCCAAAAACAAGCATAGAAATAATAGAAAGATTTCAAAACAAAACAATAAGAGCTATTACTGATGCACCATGGTTTGTCACAAATGAATATATAAGAAAAGACATAAACATAAACACAGTAAGAGAAGAAATTGAATCAGCCCGCCGGAAATACACCAGCAGGATAAAGGAACACACAAACAAATTAGCAAAGAAACTAATATACACAACACCGATAGTTTCAAGATACAAGAAATATAAAACAGTGTTTGTGCAAGATTGAACAAGCGCGGTATTAAAGTACTGGTACTGATCAGTGGAGAAGTACCCTCATGTAATTATTTTGTAACCAATTAATGTAATTGAAACATTTAAGTATACAACATTTACTTATTGTCAAAAGACAGATTGTAAATAAATGGTAGTAATAAAAAAAAAAAAAAAAAAAAAAAAGTTTCCATTAATTATTCAAGATTTTATATTCAGTTTTTTTCATTGAAATCTAAATTTTTTATTGCGGATTTGTATTTTTCGTAAGATAACACTCATGTTTTGTTAAGTACATTTTTTAAAGTGCTTCTCTCTCTTGATAATGCGTGTGAAATTACAGCTAAGCAGCTGTATTAATAATAATCATTCAATTTCACGATGTAGTTAGACTAGATAATCTGATAACAACTAAGTTTGACACTATGGATTAGTAGCCTATCGAGTAATGACATAGACTTATACCACAGGTTGGTGCTATATCTAATAATAACCATATTAAGTAATCCGATCCGCCAACCCAAAAGCCTCTTCCCGCAACTCAGATTAGATTCCTAGATACTCTTCGTAGACTTGTCCGCCGTAAACTAAAATTATAATTTATATCAGCCAAATTTAATATTTTATCTATGTGAACAGACAAATAATTTTCGAAGTTTCAAAGGACCTTGTTTTCAAAATAAAAAACACGTTTTTCAACACCTTGACACAATGATAATAAATAGAAGTTATGACTTACTTTATCAGGTTGTCTGATTCAGACTTGGCTGCCTAGCTGTATATCACGCCCGTTAGAGTAATAGAAGGAAACTTAAAAAAAATGTTTTATACAAAACGTACGTATTTTTTTTATATAAAAATACGAATACACAGTAAAAAATATAGGTTTCCATTTAAAAAGTTGAAGCTCATTCCGATTTGATCTTGAAAATCAACCTGTAGGTCAAACTTGAAGTTACCATTGCTTGGTCTTTAATATTTTACTTACAATTTTTTCTTAGAATCCATTATTTTCGAGATTTTTGGATGGTTTATTTAAAATAGCAAACATGTAGATATTTATTTGATTTAGTAATGAGAAAGATTAATATTATTTAATCCACAAGAAACTTGCTCCTATTTTACTACTCCCATATAAAACACAAATATTTACAGGAAAACAATGGTTGACCTATTTATTTCTATGGTCTCTTTTATCAAATTAAGCAATTGCTACATAAGTTACATTATGATATTTCTCTCGATGATAATGACACTAATCTATATTTTAATAACGTAGATAAATCCAGTATATATATTCACAGCAAAATATAATCTCTTTTTATATTAAGGATCAAAAATAAACATTACAAATATAGAGATTTCTCTAGTCAAAAGTGTAAAGTAAACCATAATGCATAATACTAACTTATAGATAGACTAGGATTTTATGAAGATTTTATAGAAAATCGAAACTCTTTTTATCACAGCAAGGCTAAAGTAAATTTGGTTTTTAACTAGTAATGCAGTAAAATTATACTTAAAAAGACTGGAAGAAGGATCGGAGGAAGAGATTTTCAGAGACAGGCATCCATTATCTGGAAAGACCTGCAGACCATCTTTGTCATCCCCTCTGCAACCCGCAGCGCCGACTGTCTCATCCTGCTCAGATATCTTGGTTTATACTCTTTGCCAATTCAATCTTAGTTTAAAATAAGAGAACGCCCTATTATGCGGGATTCCAAAAAAGTATCTCACACATAAATTAATCAGTTTCTGCAATCTTTCTCTTTGTTTTGCAAAGGCCTCGAAATTAGGTCCATTTACCTTATTTAAATTTCATAATTATTCTTAGAATCATTATTTGTTAGGTATCGCACACAGCAATGACTGCTTATCGATGATGAAAATTAATCATATTCTGAAATCCAAAAACCCTACTTTTATCATACAAAGCGCTTAGAGAAAATATAATTTAAATATAGATAAAATAGTCATTATTCTTACGATACTATTGATGCTTTGTTTGCGAATAAAATTGACTATGTCTGAACAGATAAGATATTATTTATCACGCAATCACATAATTATATAAAATTTTTGTGCCAACATCGGGTTAATGCATTCATCAAGTAAAATTATATTTTTAATTGGTATAATCCATGTATATTATAAACAATAATCCAGCACCTGGTGAAAAAAGCGATCAATTACTACAAAACACCACATGGCTAGAGTCGGGTTCTAAAATTAATTTGGAAGAAAAATTGTCTGTAGGCTAGTTCAATTTTACCAATTCATCAACAAGTTCTTTATTACAGTCCACTGAATGCAGCTCTTTCAAAAAATTCATTGTTACGTTCCTTGCCAAGAAAGTATCTAATGTGGACGTTTCAAAAGTTTTAGTATGTTTGAACAAACAAAAAATTAATACAAGCCTCTAAGATTAAAAATTATTTGAGTAAAATATATTCTTGACAAAATTTTTTGGTAATGTCTTAAATTTCGTTGGCCGAATGTGAAAGAAGTATCAATGGCAATTCGTGTTATTGAATAAACAAGAGCAATTGAACAAAATGGAATGCTTAATTGTTTTTGAATAGTATGAATGTTATTGTAAGAACATTAAAATGTTTAAACGTAAAAACGTGAATGAATATGATTAATCTTGTAATGTCGCCTTTTGAACATAATACGAAAACTTAAAACAATATTGAATATTTCATGAATTTAAAGATATATAGCCAATCTGTTAGTGTAAGGCATTTTGTCATTATATCGTTTATAACAATGATAATATTTCTTGTGATTATCTGTATGACGTAATCGTCGTCTCCCCACTACAAGTTTGGAGATGACAAGCGCCCAAGATGCAAAGCTAACGGGCTATAAGTTCGGATATAAGAATACTCCAGTGCAGAATCATAAGTTCCTTTTGATTCCTTGATAGTTATCTTACTAAGATGAACTAGCACAATAATTGCAGATTAACAGTGTTTTACAACGTAGCGGAGAAACTCACTGCACTAATTCTGAAGGTAAACATACGTTTTGCGATGATGATTTTTAAACTTTTAGTATGCGCAGAAACTAATACTAATTATTCGCATACTACTTTCTCGCTCTCTCTCTCTCTCTCTCTCTCTCTCTCTCTCTCTCTCTCTCTCTCTCTCTCTCTCTTTTAGCCCACGGCGTTAAACCCCATGGCTCAATAAAGTATACTCTCTCTCTCTCTCTTTCTCATTTATAAAGACAAACTAATTAAAGGCTAATTTTTGTTCATATCTAGAAAACTAACATGAGGCACTATTCATTTCAAAGATTTTTGGAATGAACTTAAATTTTCATTGCTGTATCTCAATATCATACGCTCCATAAAACTGCAGCTTATCTTACTTATTGAACAAAACAGCGCCGTCAGAGATTCTGCACGTCAAAATGAATCAAGGAAAAGAATTTTATAAGGCTTATTATTAGATTGTTTGTAATTTTTGTTCGTACTAAAATTGAATATGTTTGGATTAAATTTATTTATTAAAATAGAAAAACTGATTTAAAAAACAATAAATTCAATTAGTTATAAAAACGTTATGCCCAAGTTTGAGAGTATGTTATAAGAAATAAAATGGACCACTCAAATATTTTTAGATTTATTCTGATGTTGAAAATCACCTATGAACTTAATTTCTATTGTGTTCTACAATATCATGTACATCACATAATTTCACTAGTACATTAAATATTAAAGAACCTTTATGATAATAAAATCCTAGAACTAAGTTGTAAATATTAACGAACATCAATATCTATTCAATATTAAATTGACATCGAGTTTCGAATTTCAATTCTTTTCAAAACCATCTTCTGCACACATTTTCAAGTGTAAATACTAAAAAAACAAAACGTTGATTCTGAAATAATTAAAAAAATTATTAATACATTTCATTGTATTTTAATTTAAAAACTAATTTTAATTTTAATTGAACTACACGACAGTTTCTTACGAGTTTATTATCAATATTATTTGAAGATCAGTCAAATTACTAATAGATAACTTATTAAAAATACGTCGATAAAAACGTTTATCGTCGTATTTTTCAACTTACAAGTTAGTATACATTTGTAGAAAGCTAAGTTTATTTGTTAACGTCACAGTTTATACATTAACTTTGTTGTTGCTTGCAATATTATTGAAATTTATAATAAATTATGTACAAAATATCACAATCTGTTTTCTAAATCGACGAATAATACTAGTGTTAGTAAATATTGCCTATGAACATTTCATTATAAGTATGTTTGAAAAATTGAAATACGAATATTAAAATTTTAGTAATGTCAATGATTTAGTGCTAAATACGATAATCTACCTTTACGATAGTTGTAAAACAAACCATTCGTTTGATAAATACAACACGCAATTTGATAAAATCACTTGTGGCTTCAATGTTAAGACATATGATCCTTAGCTGATAAAACTAGCAAGCAAGGACAGCAATCAAAGAAATCAATGCATTAAAACTACATTTTGGGAAAAAAGACTACTAACTTATTGAAAAATTGACTGATCAACGATATTGCAAGGTAATTTGTAATAAAATAGGTATAAATACAAATATATCGAAACAAGAATAATAAATATTATCTAAAGTTATTTTCCAATACTCATCGTGTTCAGTTCGGTTTTGCAATATTTCATTTTCTGTAGGAGTTTTGGTTGTTAACTTCGTATAAATAATAGTTCACACATAAGTAATAGTGATATCATTCATCCTTGTGCAATGTTTCCAACAATACTTCATTTTACTACGGAAATGGAATAGAAATATTGTTCTTAATAATTTATCAAAACCAAAACAAAAAATATTATCATTAGGAAGTTCGTTCGTGACTTATAAACCGAGACGTGGATAACGGAATAATCAATTTTTATGAAAATAACATTATGAGAGATAAGTCTTATCATAAATGCAGTACTACATGGTTCAAATATTAACAGTTGTATATCTTTCTTTTCGGAATGTTTTATTGGTTCTTTTAAGAAATATTCAATCCTTTATCAAGTGCACAACGAAAGAAATTGTGAAAAACACAGTCTACTACAGTTTATGGCAGAACAGCATTCAACCAGTTTTTGACTCCGTATTTTTTCGACATAAAGAGGAAACAATTTTGGGGTAACATATACATAACTATTTATTTTATATTTAACGTGATAGCGCGTGAACGTTAAAATTCAACAAATTTAATCTATAAATTAAATTGGATTATTTACCTAACTATAATAATGTTTATATATGTTTCTTATGTAATTTGCTTTATAACGTCAGTAAATTAATTTACGTAAAAAGCTGACGTGAATACAATAATTGTCGTATATTGAATATTTATTATCATCAAAATTTTGAAAACTAATTGTAGAATGACTTTTGAAAGTATGCTACTATATTCATTTTTCTTCACAGAATAAATATTTAAAAAGTTTATTAATATATCCTAAGCTTTCAGAGATGAATAAGAAGTACTGTTTCATTATGCGTACTTTGAATTTAAGATTCTACCTTTTACATATACTCATAATTGGAATAGAAGCGAAAGATACTCAAGTTGTGCAAACATCTAAAGGACTAGTGCAAGGGGAAGTTTTAAAAACAGTAATCGATTCCGTTGAATATTCTTCATTCAAAGGCATTCCATATGCTGAACCACCATTGGGATATTTAAGATTCAAAGTAAGTTTCCTCGATTTACATTTTAATTTCGATGATTGAATGAATCAACCATTTTACTTTTCGTAGCCACCGGTTCCAAAAAATCCATGGCAAGATATTCTAAGCACGCGAATCGAAGGGCCGAACTGTGTTCAAAAGGATTTTATCTATCAGACAAACTACACAGGATCAGAAGATTGCTTGTATTTGAATGTTTACACCCCAAAGGTTATTCTATTTGTAAAATAACAAACATATTAAAAATTTATTAGAATTGTGGTAATAAAATACAATGTTATTTAAGTAGCTTGATTTACAAAATGACAATTCCAATTTATTACCTGTTATGGTTTGGATTTACGGAGGATCATTCAAAGGTGGATATGGAAATAGTTCTTTGTATGGTCCTGACTTCATGATAGAAGATGATGTTGTTGTTGTAACATTCAATTATCGTGTAGGACCACTGGGTAAAATCTGAAATGATCAAAAATAATTCGAAATAGTAAAATTATAAAATATAAAATTGTTCTGTGTAGGATTTTTGAATTTGAATCATGAGAACGCAACTGGAAATGCTGGGCTCAAAGATCAGAATTTAGTGTTACGTTGGGTTAAAGAAAACATTCACCATTTTGGAGGCAACCCAGATAACGTAACTATTTTTGGTCAAAGTGCTGGTGCTGTTTCAGTAGATTTACATGGATTATCTGAAATGTCTCAAGGTATTTCGCCTTTATTTTCCAATGAACTTCAGATTGATTTATTGTTTGAGTTATTTTATATATTTTCTTTTTCAAGGTTTATTTCATCGATCAATTTCAATGAGTGCCTCTCCTTTATGTCCATGGGCTTTTCATACACCGGAAGTTGCCGTGAAACAAGCTTTTAAATTAGTTAAAAAGTTAGGTAAAACGACCCTCAGTGCGACTACAGCTCTACAAAGTTTATATCAAGCTTCAGCTGTTGAAATTATGATAAACGCTGAAGACATGGGAATGGTAAGAACGAACATATGAAATGTCTAGTGATTTCATATCTGACTTATTACAATATCAATTAAACATTTTTATCACTCTTACATGCTTGATACATATATCGAATGATATAAATTAATATTACAAATTATCTATATAAATATATATATATATATAAATATCTATATGAATTTATTTACATAGTTTCATATTTCTATTAAAATAATTTTCAGGTTGATCCACCGTTCAAACCAACGATTGAAAGTACCAGTATTGCTAAAAATGAAGAAAAGTTTTTAACTAAATGTTCATTTTATAAATATGTAGTCGGCGACTTTAATAAAGTTCCCCATATTACTGGTTTTACAGCTTACGAGACTTTGCTTTTTGCTGGAAGTAAGTATATAGTACTCAAATAAAAACGTCAAAGATTGCAGAGTAAGGCGTAAGAGGATTGATTCTTATAAAATGTTATCGTTTTTAGGCGTTGAATCAATTTTAGATTTTGTAACTTTTGCCTCCAGCGTTTTAAAAACTTTACCTGAAAACTCGCCAATTTCATTACCAATTACTCAAAAAGTATTTTCAATGACAGCTAATGAAATAGTTGATCTTACAAACATGGCAATAATGGAATTAATTGATGTAAGTTAAAATCACCACTTTATAAATTGTGGTACATGAGAAAATTAGATCATGTCAGAAGACAAAAAATAATACTTTAACGTATAATAAAAGTAAAATTGCATATATTCGTTGCACCGCGGCTTAGTTAGTAAGAGCTCAGGTTTTTGTACAATACGTCGTGGGTTCGAGCCTCAGGCATGTGAAAATTATCCGAAATGAAATTTTCATATGTTTGTTACCGAGATTCTGGTGGTAAGGAATTCATTTTAAACCATAGATTCAGTATTGATGCATGTAAAAACCTCCTTCCGCATCCTTCCGAAAATGGGGGTAGGTAGGTCATCTACGTTTTGATGATCATATAGGAAATCAAGCTAAGACGTACAAATATCAGCGTACCTTTGTAGCGTACCACATGAACGTAGTTCTGAAAGTAGTAATAATAATAACAATAATAATAATTATTATTATTATTTTTATATGAAACTTAACTCGCATTTTGCTTTTCAATTCGGCAAGATATTTTACATTTTCGTTTCATAATTTGATATTTTATAATTGAATATTATTTAGAAGACTATATGTATACAATTTCAGGAAACATCAGATATTCTATTCAAGGCTGGAATTAATTTAAAGAAAACTTTACTAAATCAGCAAAGTGAACATCCAGTTTATTTTTATCGATTTTCTTATAACACAAGTAATCCGCTTCACAAACAAATTTATAATATAAATTTGAATGGTACGCTTTTTAACTAGGATATACATTATTTTTAAATAAAACTATTTTCTATTTTTCTGGTACTAATAATTAACGAGAATTTTATTATTTCCGATTAATTATAGTGATCATGAATTACAACTTACGAAAATTTTTAAATTATAGTCAATTTTGTTATACATACTACAAAAATAAATCTTAATAGAGTATGTTCTGTATTGTAGGTACGGCTCATGGAGATGATTTAGCTTATCTATTCCATCTTACTGTAGCAAATATCTCTTTGAGTTCGAATGATCCTACATATATAACTCGTCGCAGAATGGTTCGTTTTTGGACGAATTTCGCTAAATACGGGTGAACTTATAATTTCTGTAATACTATTAGATAATAATATAGGATTCTTATATCACAATTTATATTTATAGTAACCCGACTCCAAACGGCCATAAAGATACATTATTGCAAGGCATCACCTGGCCAGATTCACGTAAATCTGATGAATATTTGGAATTCAATCAGGATCTTGCCATAAAAGAAAATCCAGTTGATACACGAGTTGAACTTATCGAAACTGCTAATCTAGCTATTCTGCCGATTCAAACTGGATGTGTCGGTGATCTAATAAACAAAATTAAGGCCTTGTAAGCAGAAAATATATCACGTAACTAGAAATCAATTAATATAATTACGTTTGAAAAAATAATTATTCACTATGTGTTTTAGGAATCCATTAAAAAGTTCTGGTAAAATAATCAAACAAAAAATCAAAGATATTATACCAAGCAGCTTACCCAAATTTACATAATTGTAAAATGAGAAATCATATAAAATAAAATACTATCGAATGTCAAGTTTTATAAACGTGTTTAGTGGTGTTATTTTTCTACAATCCTTAGAGATTTAAAATATTGTGATAAAAAGTCCGATCAATATATTTAATTATTCAATAATAAAATATTATTATGAACTGATTTTCATAATAAAAACTGATCATACTTGGAACGGTAAGAACATTATTTTTCTATATTTACCTATGAAAGATATTTGAATAGTATTTTTCAAAATAATAAGCTGTTGGTAAACCTGATGGTACAACCAGTTCAGGATACAAAGTCGGTTGTGATTTCGAATATATCTTTTCAGTTTTAAAAGTGCGTTGACATATCTGACATCTAATATCAAATTGTTTAAATTGTTGCTAAGTTTTTTTAACATTTAACGTCTTTCATGTAGATTTTTTATCAAAAATTAATGCTGAATATTTTTTTGAAATCATGACGACCGAAAACTTATATAAAAAGGTAATAATTATATTCTTTACAGTCTTGAACAAAAAGAAAGGCAGTAACTTGAATTAGTAATGTAAAATTATTAAACCATTTTCTATTTGCAATTACACGTTTATTCAATAAGCAGTATAATTTATTGCTATAATATAAATAAAACGATATATTATTTTCTAACAACAGAATTGTTTATTGTTTGTGTACGTATAGCGAGTATGTATAGCAAGTACGCCTATAACATAGCGTTTCTTTATATTCAGTGTAATACGTAAGAAAGTAATATGATATTGGATATTTACATGAACATGTTGCTTTTAAATGGTGCTTTATTTTATCTTTACTAACGATATTCTTCTGATTTTAAAAATTACATCAGGGAATGAAAGTGTGGATTCCACACCCAAACAAAGTCTGGGAAAGTGCAATTATTTTGGAAGACTATAACACCCATCAAAACAAACTCCTCATACAAACAGAGGATTCCAGAGAAAAACAAATTTTGAATATCACACTATCCGATAAACTACCACCTCTGCAACTAGTTGAAGACACTTCTCTTGATTTTCGAAGAAATTTGGACTTACTGACTGTTATTCACGAAGCAACAATTTTGCAAAGATTGAAAGTACGATTCGCAGCACATAGTTATTACAGCTATTGTGGAACATTCACTATTTTTTTAAATCCATATAGTAATTATTCTAATTACAACGAGTATAAAGTTATTAATTATCGAAAATATTCTTCAAGATATTCAGAACCACATATCTTTGGAGTTGCCGAAAATGTTCGTGCGACATTAGAAAGGTTGATACAAATTATTTTTAATTCGATGAATTTCTCAAAAAATGAACGTTATTAATGCTGAACAATTTAATTTTTTTAATTTTAATCACAGAGAAAATTATGATCAAACTTTAATTATTACTGGTGAATCGGGATCTGGAAAAACTGTCAACGCAGTACTTGCTATCTTGTATCTCACAAATATGGACACAAAAGAAGATCAATTTAAAAAAAAAATTCTAGCATCTTTAATAATATTACAAGCTTTCGGTCATGCTGGTACAAAAAGCAATCATGATTCATCAAGATTTGGTAAATTTGTTCAGATACAATATGATACAAATTATCGTGTGATTGGAGCATTACTTACAACATACTATTTCGATAGCTCGAATATTATTTCACAGGTGCGATTTTTCATTTTGCTTGGAAAAAATGTTCGTGAATAAATTATTTCCTTAAAGACAATTGTTATTGCAAAATATTTATGTTATTTAATAAATTATGAGCGTTGATAATATAATTTTGTAAATATATTTGTAGGGACTGTATCGCCAAATGTTCAATATATTTTATTATATGTATGCAGCAGAGGAGTATTTTTCTGTTTTGCAATTAGATAAAGCTCAGTATGATTATGCAAGTGATTCAGAAGAAGATAGTTACGAGAAACCATATCAATATATGCATGATAGAATATATTTTGATAAAACAATTGAAGCTTTTAATATGTTAGAATTTTCGGAAATGGAACAGTATGAAATACTTCAAATTTTAGCAGTATTATTACATATACGAAGTTTAGAATTTAAAAAACTTGAAGGAATGGCAACCAGTAGAAGTATGGAGAGTTGTACCATTGTGGTAAGTTGTTAAATATTATAGTTTTAAATCGATTGAAATAAACATTTATGCATTATTGTGGGTATTCAACTGTGTAGGATCAAGATCCACTAAAAAAAATAGGTAAAATATTAGGT
This sequence comes from Phymastichus coffea, assembly GCF_024137745.1. Classification (NCBI taxonomy): domain Eukaryota; kingdom Metazoa; phylum Arthropoda; class Insecta; order Hymenoptera; family Eulophidae; genus Phymastichus; species Phymastichus coffea. The sequence continues at coordinate 13,286,946 of NW_026706814.1, forward strand.
TTGAATGAACAAGCTCAAAATACAATACAAAAATGGATGTGCTGTAAAAGAATATTTTACAAGCCAGATGAGCTAATACAACCAATGACTTTAAATCAAGTATTAAAATCGCGCGATACTTTTGCCAGATTTATTTATACTCAACTGTTTGGTACGATAGTCACACGCATTAATAATGCTTTACGTTCCTCATGCCGTATTCGAAACTTTATTGGTATTCTTGACGGGCATGGTATTGAAAATTTGGAATCAAATTCTCTGGAGCAATTATGCATCAATTATATTGACGAAAAAGTTGAGCAATTATTCATTCAAATAAATTTGAAGTGTAAGCAGGAAGAATATCTAAAAGAAGGCATAGGCTGGACATTTATGGAATTTTCAGACAATATAAATTGTCTCGAGATGTTAGAATGTAAATCTGGTATATTGGATTTGCTTGAAGAAGATACTAAGGTAATTATAAATTATACGTGTGGTACATGTCCACTAAAAGTAATATTTTTAATGCATCTAAACGTTAGGTAAAAAGCGAAAGGAGTTTGCTCTGGTTGGAATGTTCATACATTCTGTACGGACACACTAAAAATTTTATAATATCCACAGAAAATACAGATTTTACAATTCGGCACTTTCTTTATCCTGTACGCTATACTACAAATAACTTTTTATCAAAAAATGATGAGAGCGTCAATGAGGAGCAGCTTGAAGTTTTTATGGGGAGTAAGGTATGTCCTAGGAAAATTTAAAAAGGTGTGTAGCATGAAATGCTAGAGCATTTTTATTTATTTCTTTTTCTTATTTAGAATACATTGATGATCAAGTTGGTTAACGAAGAGCTCTCAAAAATTAATATGCATAAATTTAAAAGAACAATGGGTGTCAGAAAACGAGCCTCGTACATCGAGACGCCCAAGAAAACAGTGCGTATAAAAAAATACGATTAAATACCATGAAAATAAATAGTTACCTAATAACTGTATGGTTCTTTGTTATAATATTACTTTCAATTTATTAGGTAATTTCTGAATTACAAACATCTTTTACTGTGCTTACTGAGACTTGGAGTAAAACGAGATCGCATTTTGTGAGATGTATACAAAGCAATAACATAAGAAAGCCCTATAGATTTGATTCGCAACACGTAGTGGAGCAATTACGTGCTTATAACGTTGTTCAAGCAATAAAAGTATCAGCAGCAATGAAATTGAAACGAATGTGCTATGAAGAATTTACTCAACGTTACAGCTGCCTAAGCCAACTCGGAGATGTGATTTCTAAAGATAAACGGAAATTTTGTAGGATAATTTTGTCTCGATACGGAAAGGTAAAATATTATCGCCGAAATTATTAAAATTATATCTATGTGTAGAATGTTTATTTATTTGTAGATTGATAATGTCAAATTTGGGCATACAAAAGTATTTTTTGATCATGATGTGTTTGATTATTTGCAAAATATATGCGCCAAAAGACGTAGTCATGCCGCCATTGTTATACAGAAATTAGCACGTCGTTTTTTACAACAAACTCGCTACAATGAAATACGTCGTGCGATTTGTGGCATTCAACCATACGCTCATGGACACTTGGTGCGACGTTTGGCTCAGTCTCTGCTTGATAGGACCGATCTAGAACATTTTGCAGCCATAAAGATTCAGGCATGTTTCCGAGGTTTTCTCCAACGACGTTGGTATCAATACATCAAATACTCCTCAATACAAGGAAGTGAAACCAATCAGCAGTCCGAACAATACTATTTGGAAAATTTAGCTGCCACGGAAATTCAAAAACACGTGAAGAGCTTTATAGCCCGTCAGCAATACAAGAGAACTGTAAGAAAAATTATAATTGTGCAGTCATTAGTAAGACGGTTTCTCGTTATACAACGACTGAAGAAACGGCAAGCTCGAAATGATCTACATTTTACTGTACTTCATAGAAGTACTGAAATAGATCTGGATTCTTTGGGAAAAAAAATTGATTACCTAGTTAGTATATATGTTCCAATTTTTTTTTATTTCTTGCAATAGCTTTTATTATTTCATTTATTTTATTTTTGCAGATGTCTACGCGCTTATCATATGACGATATAGTATCTCTGCATTCGATTATGGATAATCAAACAAGCATACCGGTTAAGAATAGAATATTGAACAAATTGTTGTTTAAAAGAGTTAAAACTGCAAAGGACCTTAGCACTATTCCAAGCCCGTGCGAAATACTACAGGTAAATTAATTATCGTTGATCTAATATAATTATTTATTAGAGAATTGTTTTTTCTAAATTAAAAATTTTAGATTAATAATTCACAGCGTGTAACTAAAAAATGCTATGCTAACGGATGTTGTGGTATTAATCGGCGCATGTATGATAAAATCGTTTTGATACACTCTAGTGGTGTATCATAACGAAGGATTGTGCCAAAAGCTTTTTGACTCTTTTTAGGAAGTTGACAGAGATGCTGATATTGTTCAACAAACTGCCAATATTGCTGAAGTTCCCAGTACGTCCGGTGAACAAAAAGAATATAACAAGGATACTGAAGGTACATTTTCCAGTTCATTTTCTATCTCTCATTGATGATGAAAAATACATTGAGAATAATAGTTCGTTGATATGAACGAATTAATATAAATTCATTCTCGTTTATCAGAGCTCAAAGAACCGATTCAAGTGCCTGGTTCATCTCAAACTACAGAACAACAAAAAAAGCTTGAAGATAGAATACGCAAAATAACTCTCACTCATGAAGAAACATCGCAAGATTCGGCTCAGCGGTATTCATCTCCCGAATCCAGCAGCAAAAAAAAATCCATAGTGCCATTTTCGAGGCCTGCGTATCTTGATGAAGAATACAAAAAAAAAATGTTTGAATGTGATAACCCAGAAGACCAGGAAAATGTATGTGAGGAAAGTTTAACTGAAACAATAAAATATGAGGGTATGTTTCAGTTTGATCTAAAAGCTACTCACTCTGTAATAGATAATCTTACAGGTATTGTACATCTTAAAGAAAAGTTTGTTTTTTTCTTTGGACCATATTCAGATCTATTTACTTCTTCTGATTTTCTTACAGATGTAAATCCATCAATGCTCATCGAATGCGATCAATCACTAGATTTACCAGCTCAAATTTTAATGATGTGCATTCGTTATGCGGATTACGAAAATAATCGTGCTGCTGCAGTTTCACTTATACATAACTTTAGAACAAAAGTTAAACATGTCGTTGAAAATCAAGAGCTATTTGATATAGGAGTCTTCTGGTTTCTCAATACATGTCGATTACTAAATTATTTGAAGCAATATTCAAAAAAAACAGCAGGAAATCAACCGTTCGATAGATTTCGCGTGGAAAATACAGTTCGTCAGAAGCAGCAATGTCTTAAAAATATTGATCTTGGAGATAGTTTGTGCATTCTGCAAGAAAATAGTATATTGGAACTGATTTCTTGGATCATTAGGAAGATGAAAACTTCCGATTTAGTGGTACATGGGGTGACATCTTTGTTTTTCACAGAACAAATCTCTGATTTGGATATCGAATCTGAGACAGAAGAAATCACTCGAAACATCGATATGTTCATCAGTGAACTATCAGAGTATCATAAAACATTTATTAAGTTTGAAATTGATTACCAACTGGTTATACATATTTTTAAATCAATTTTTGAACAAATTAACTCTATAACTCTCAATGTTATTTTAAGTCGAAATGAATTCTGCAGTGTATCTAAAGGAGTGCAAATTCGGTAATAATTGGTCTTTCAAATTTGCAGTAATTTTATATACAGTGCCGGTCAGCCACTTTTACCCCCCCACGGGCAAAATCAGTCTAACTTCAAAGTTTTATATCTCTGGTAGAAATTAACGTACAGAGACGCGCGTGGGTGCGTTTGAAAGGTCTTTCGGAGAGCTTTCAAATGATATGACTCACGGTTGCCATCGATTGTTTTTTTAAATTTTGCAACAATTATGCAAAATTGAAAATTCTGAAATTTTTTTATTATTTTTGACAATTAGCCAATTTTGGAAAAAAAATCGTACGAAAATTTGAAGTACACCATTTTTTAGCTATTACCAAGCCCTATCTGAATCACTCATCAAAAATTTATTTTCGTCAAATATGACGCGCGCACGGGCATTTTTTCCTGGAAGTGACAGTTTTTTTCAACATTTTTTATCTCCGTCAAATTGTAACAATTGAAAAAAATTTATAGGAGAAAAAATGTTTGTTTTTTCACGTAGAATACTGCAATAATTTTTTTTTCGGTTTTTCGAAAAATTTTTTTTTTCGGTTTAAATTATTTTTCAAGGTCGAAAAAAAAAAGATTTTTTTTTTTATGTAATTTACGATACTTGTTATGTAGTATTATTGAATGGGTGGAAAAAAATTTTTTTTTGTGGTTTCTCATCTTTTTTGCGTACCGACTGTGAGAAAAAAAAATTGAAAAAAACCGAAAAAAAAATTATTGCAGTATTCTACGTGAAAAAACAAACATTTTTTCTCCTATAAAATTTTTTCCGATTGTTAAAATTTGACGGAGATAAAAAATGTTGAAAAAAACTGTCACTTCCAGGAAAAAATGCCCGTGCGCGCGTCATATTTGACGAAAATAAATTTTTGATGAGTGATTCAGATAGGGCTTGGTAATAGCTAAAAAATGGTGTATTTCAAATTTTCGTACGATTTTTTTTCCAAAATTGGCTAATTGTCAAAAATAATAAAAAAATTTCAGAATTTTCAATTTTGCATAATTGTTGCAAAATTTAAAAAAACAATCGATGGCAACCGTGAGTCATATCATTTGAAAGCTCTCCGAAAGACCTTTCAAACGCACCCACGCGCGTCTCTGTACGTTAATTTCTACCAGAGATATAAAACTTTGAAGTTAGACTGATTTTGCCCGTGGGGGGGGGGGGGGGGGGTAAAAGTGGCTGACCGGCACTGTAAGTGAAACATGTAAACAATAAAACGTAAAATGCTGATAATATAATTTGCAGGTGCAATTTGAGAATTATAGAACGTTGGCTTATAGACAGACAATTATCAATGGTGAATCAAAAGTTGATCCCGGTGATTCAAGCAGCCAGATTAATTCAATTACAACCTATATCGCGAAACACTCTATTAAATATTTTTGAAAACTATGATAAACTCAATTGCGAGCAAATTGTGAATATATTCGAATTATATAATACTCAATGTCTTCGATCAAACCCGTCGAATCAAGAAGTATTGGTTTCACATACCTTGATTGATGAATTAAAAAAAATGTTTGAGCGACGCCAAAAATCAACCGATACAGTAAGTTTTTCTAGTATCATATAAATCCGAACTATTCATATATTTATCATAAAAATGGATTTATACGTCTTTTAGGTAGTTGTGGATATAAAAGCACGTCCCACAGATATAGTACCATTTCGCCATTCAAAGGCTAGGCTAGAACAAGTTGAAATACCATCGCAATATAATCTGCCAATGTTAAAAAAAATATAATGCTACGGACATATGCTGCATTATGATTTTTATTATCACTATTATTGTTTTCAATGTTGTATAAAAATTTTATTTCAATGTAATTTAGTTTTTAAGTATACTTCATAACTATTTTATACTTTCATTGAAAAAAAAATTATATCCATGATTCTAAATGTATTAATTATTATTATAATAGCTAAGAAGAAATGAGAATAAGAGCTTCATTTTTATAACGTATTCCTTCTGGAAATTATTATTTAATATTACTAGCGTAATTCTTAGTGTGAATGTAATACATGAATAATTTATATGAACAGCGATTTATACATAATGTCCAACGATATATCAACAAGATCAATTTTAGATTTTATCCTATATTTACAGTTTTTCTGTGACATTAGAAAGCTTAAGAAATGTTAAGAGTTTAGTAATTTTTTATTTATTACTTAAAGCTAATTTTGAGTTTTTGAGAATTTTTAAATTGATTATTTATCATTAATATGGCAGAATTTGCATTTGATTAAGAGTTTGTTATCTATAAAATACTGTTACATAAGTTTAATATATAATCCAATTCAGAGTTAGGTTATACTTATTTGTTCCTTATGATTGAAAGCTTATATTTGCATTTTGTGAAAAACATCATTTCTGATTAATAGTAAGAAATTCCATAAGTTTAGTATCGATGTAGTCAATTTCTTTTGATCAATAATTATTGGTAGAGAGGATGAAAATTAGAGTGTTTATAGTTTTGATGTTTGAGTGACCAGGGTGCTGTTTGTGATTTGTTTGATCATTACTGTTAAAGTGATTGATTTTTATTGCCATGTTTCTATAACATTTAACTGGAAGTTGTACGATTTTGATTTTATTAAGTTTATAGCTATTAGAAGAAAAGTGACGCTGAGCACTAATCTCTGTGGAAATCCATTTGTGAGTATTATTGAATTGGTAAAAATTCCCTTGTTTCTAACACCAATTACGTATATGTTCTCTTAGAAAGTTTTTAACAAAGTCAAGTATGGGTTCTCCATCTCTTTTTTCTTAGAGTATAGAAATCACTCGGTCTTTCCATAAGTATGAAATGTTTTCTTAATAACTAGACTTATAGCTATAAGTATACGACATGGAGATTTTTCTTAAATGACTCACATATGGTGTTATCTAGGTTAAGAAGGTGATCGTACACAGACTTTTTTTTCTGAAAAGAAGAGAAGCTTGAAAGTCTCTGTAAATTCTTTCAACGGAATTGGTTTGTAAAAAGGTGAATTTTCATTTAGAGTCGTAGTTATGAAGGAGTGAATTGTCCCTACTGTTGAAAGCGTGCTTCGATTTATTTTTTGCTAATACGCACTCAATATTCCACCATAAGATCTTTGTAGATTCAATCTTCAATAGTGGAATGGTTGTAGTTTACTGTCGCTAGGATATAGTTTCGTTAAATTTATTTATTAGTGAGTCTATGTTGTTTTTTTTGTTAGATTTAGGCTTTTCTAGATTTATAATGAATTCGTTCAAAATATGTTGCTATGTAAATAATTGACTTTTTTATAATTAAATATTTTTCTATTGATAGTTGAATTATGTAGGATATTATTAGTTGTAGATAGTAAAAAAGTTGTCATAGGCCGAAGTGGCCGCTGTCGTAGAGTTCGAGTCTACAAGTGATAAAAGAGGATCTTATTGTTAGGTCTATGCTGCTAAAAACTCCGTTTGAAGAGTTAAATCTAGTTAGAGAACTTTTTATTTAAGATCGACATATCTGAATTTTCTAGAAATTTGTTTATTATTACTTCTTTAACTATTGTGCGGATTAATCTCTAAATCATGTTGTAGGCGTCAGTCACCTATTAATATGATTAGATCGGGTAATTGTTGTAGGTCATTAAGCTGTTTTAAATCTAAAGTTTGGCTGTTAGTTAGATATATTGAGCAGATGGTGAATTTTTATAGAACAAAATTTCTATTACTACCATTTCGAGTATAGTTGTGTATGTGATCTTTTTGTAATAAGCCGAATTTTTAATATAGATGTTCTTTTTCAATAATGTTTCTTGAAGTCTTTGATATTAAATTTGGTAGAAGATCAATTTTCTGAGGAAACCATTCTAATTCCATTACATTACTCTTATATGTGTTTTTCACGGAGAAAATTTGTTTTTTCTGGACCATAGCCATTTTTATTGTATTATTTTTCAAGTCTTTTGAAAATCTTTGTCAATTTAGTATTATCTTTGTAAAGCTAATTTTAAAAATGATCTTGAACTAAGATAAATATACAGTGCATGAATCACTTTCGCTATATCGATCTTATTCACAGGTGATTATGGGTTCTATAAGTTTTATTGAGGAAATTTTTTAATTAAAAATAATTGAGGGCGTAGTTGTTAGTTGTGTTTGCAATGTAACTTGAATTAACTTTTTCGGACTTGGGATTTATTAAAATATCAATACTACTTTCTGAATTGCAGTCAAGTTTCATTTCAGTTAGTGATATGCCGATAGATGTATAATCGAACAATGCGAGTTTGAAGGTAGTAACGACGATAGCTCTGTCGTCGGTGTTTTGTAGCATATTCTTGTAGGATTGACTGTAAGGTGCTATTTGTACTGTTCATGTTAACTTGGTTTTGAGTAATGGTTGTTGCATTTGGAATCAGTTGGTGAGATACTTTCGTTGTTTAGGCATTCCCTAGCTAAATGGTCCTCCTGCTTATAAAAAAACATATCAGTATATCACTCTTAGCGTATCTCCAGTATGTAGTATCTTCGAAATCATTTTGGAAGAAGATTGGGAAATTTGTTGTCAGAAATTTTCAAGGATAAATTGGGATACAACCGGATAAACGTTTAATAATATTAGTCTTTTGGAGCGAGAAATGAGAGGTCTGATTTCCAAAATATGATCCCTTATAGAAATTTTCTTTGTGTTTTTAGATAATTTTTCAGCGATCACCTTCGTGAGTATAACTATATATTCTGTTGTTAAAGATTTTTGACGTGAATCTTATCTTTGTTGACTTGGTGTGCTTCGCTCTTTCGACGATATATTGCGTTAGCATAATTAACTTGAGATTGAGCTTAGACAGTGGAAAAGTTTTCGTTGAGTAGGGCTTCTGATGCACCACTGTACTCAGCGGTTGCCATCGTGTCAGTAGCTTTTGTGTAGCTGCACCTTATTCTTTGACGGCCCTCGGTATACTTTTCTCATTTTTTTTTTATCATAACATTTAAAACCTATACAATGATTTATTTCTGCTTCACAGAATTTAGCAATTACATAATTAAGAATTTATATTAACTTGAACAAGGATTCAAATTTTTAAGTTACAATATTTTAAGAACTCGATAATGATTTGACATGCTGCTATATCAGGTTTTACAATTCTAGCGGTACGATCAGACGGTATAATCGGAGCTTATACAGTATTTTATACATTAAATCTCTTCGTCATATAATTTGCACTACCACAGAAAGTGATTCAGATTGTTTACTTCCTTTCTACAGGTGCACATATAATAAGGAACGACATTAATTCTACTTAATGATTAAGTCACATGATAGTAACTCAACCTAGCATGATTTTTCGAAACATTAAGTTTTCTCGAAATGTTTTTGTTATAAAACCACGGCTCGTTTTTACTTTCATAGTATAATTTAAAATCATTTTACTTTTTGTAATGCCTTCTTTTAGAATTATTTCAGATATTTTTTCTATCGCTTTTTTTCTAAATAATTCCAACATATCTGAGAAAAGAATTTGCAGAAAATTTATATACACATTTTCGATAGTAAGTTTGGCTATGATGTCTGCGCTTTCATTACTCTTACTTCCTGCGACGGACGGTCACAAAAAAAAACAAAAATAGACGTGAAAGTTAATATTTGACGCTTAATTTGTACCGCTAATATTTTTCTTTAATTGTTAGTATGAAAGGATTAACCTTAATGCTATCATCTCTCGATTTAAGACTTCAGTGAGCTTTTAATGAGTCAGTAAAAATAAAAACATCTTGTATATCATATTGGAGTGCAATATTCATTGCAAGAATAAGGGCAATGTATTGCCCTGTATATAGCGAGGCGTTGCTATTAATACTTTTGAAAATCTGAATGCTTAAAATAACGTAAGCAGCTTCCATAAAAGATGAACTACATAAGAAAAATGAAAAAAAATAAAATAAAATGTTGAGTTGACGAAAACTTGAATCGAACTATTGTTGAATGCACAAGAACAATGTTACAGACCAAGAGTTTACCAAATTTTCTTCGGGCGGAATAAAGCGATTCTTGTAGGATACAATGGAGATTCATCAAATTATCGAATGTATTTTTCCGATACGAAAAGAATATCAGTGTCTAAACATGTCGTATTTAACGAAAAATGCAATATTTTCAATTCAGTGGCGAATGAAGACGATGAGAAAGAAATAAGTTTTTCTTTTTGTACTATAGAGTACAATGAGCCGGAGAAACAGCAGCTACAGCAACTAAATGATAAAGTCGAGAACGCAGAGCGAGAGTCGAACTGAGACGAAACTGCACAAGCTCCTTAAGCTCCTGAAGCGCGTCGACGACTAAAAGATCGAGCAACCATGAGACCACCTGTACGATACGAAGTGAACGTCTTGTAATATAAAATTCCAGATACTTTTTAGGAAGCAATAAATAGACCAGAAGCTGATAAATGGCGAGCAACCATAAATGATGAGCTGGAATGACTTTCTCGCAATGAAACTTGGAAGATTGTGCCTCGTCAAGCTGGTAATGTATAGGTGAGGTGAAACGAAGGAAGAAACGACACCGACCGTTGATAATTCATTTCCACTATTTTTTTATTTTCACATTTTTTTTTTTAATGCAGGTTACAGCTACACTAACTAAACGCTGGTCACAACCTTGATCGCTCGCTGATATACGTAAACAAGCCTCGCTTATCGAAGCGCTCAGAAAAGTCTGCCGACGCAGCCCTTGCTCGCCGCATTTAAAGATTTTCTCGAATCCTCCCTCCCTCGCTTCCTGTTAGCGGCGGGGGCGTCGCCGTGTTGGGGCCTTTCGTTTCCCTAATCGCCCTACTGCCGGACGGCCTCGGATTAACTCAAGTGGCCTTACCGAGCTCGCAGATGATCCGCAAGAACGAAGTATATACAGTTCTTCATTGTGGGGTCGAGTGCAATTTCGAAGACAAATTTTCGAACTGCCTGGGCGGGAGGTCATCAATGTGCTGCTGCGTCAGCGTACATAATATGGGCGATTAGGGCGCCGCATATGCCAGTATTATGGCCTACGAGTCCGCGCGCGTCTAAGGGCTGCCCCGACATCCTCCTCGCGGTAGTTTCTCTTTCGGTGCGCGCGCTTACAAAAACATGCCCTCGGTATGTGTTTCTTTAAGGCACAGGTATCTTGTCGCGGGTACGTAAGTAGTTAGTCCAGCACGTTATTTTTTTCTTTTTTTTTTTTTAGCCGAGACCCGCGCGGGTCCCATACTTCGTCGGTTTCCTTCTTCGCATCCTGTCCCCAATCTCTCCCTCTTACCAGACCGGCACCGGTGCACCCATGGTTCTATTGTCAACAGAAAACTAAGAAAACTAGTACCTCAACGTGAATCTTCCAAATAGTCAAAAATAAAGACGGCAAGTCGAATCGCTATAAAGCAAGTTTTGCGCTTGTGATTTTCAACAAAGAGAAGACATTGACTACGTCGAGACATTTCCATCAGTTGGTTTTACTGGCTCACATTCCGCAGGACGATTTAGAGATGCCATCGTTTGACGCGCGTACAGCTTGTTTATTCGGTGACCTTGACGAAGAAATTTACATAAAAGTTCCTGAAGGAATTGATATTAGACAGAGAACTAACGGTGTAGTTATACAAATCGCTTTACTGGTTAAAACAAGCACCACGATGTTGGAACCGCAAGTTGTCTGCTTATCAAAATATCTTAGATACTCCGAGTGATAAAGATCGCACTCGTTGGTTCCTTTAATTTGAGCTCGAGCGCGTCTGGGGTAAACCCAAAATGTGTTTGCCACACGCGCGCAAAGGTACCTATAGATAACACAGAGAGGGGGAGAGTTCATGACTGTGATCTGCTATGTACCACCCTCCCAAATTCCTGATTGGACCTTGACCGAGGGCCTGAAGGGCGAGAATAGTTTTTCTGTCTTCGTTCCGTAGAAATAAAATTGAAGAATTAGTTTTTCGCTGACAGGTTGAACTGATTTGGTGCTCAAGATAGATTGTGTGCTAACGTACATTGTTTCATCCTGTAACTTCCAAACTATCAAGTCCGCGTGTCTATTTACATTAAGTGTAATCACGCGGCAGCGATTACATGTGCGACAAGAGTACAACCGTGTGACAGCGATTATTCCCTATGCGAGCCAGAAACGTATAGAAAAAGAACTAAGAACAGGGTCACTTGGTAGGGGACGCAGCGCGTTCTCTGAGGTGTCTCCCACCACACGGCTTTGCCCATTCCTTTTCATCAGCGACGACGTAGCGAGAGTTAACCCGTTTCCGAGAATCCGGAGCTACAGAGCGTCTTAAACTCTGGAAGCATCTTCCTTCCCAACTGTGTGTGTGTGTGTGTGTGTGTGTGGACACTGTACGTACATCAAACTTCGTAAACGTCTCTATTACATTGAATGGCCATTTAATCTTGCGGCTAATGTACAGGCTAATCGATCCTCATTCTTCATTTTTAGCATAATATTTCTTTTTTTTTATTCCTTTTGATTCTTTATTATTTTAATTTTACATTTATTCAATTACTTAATCACCTGTTTTTAATTGTATTAAGTTTATAAGTATTTGTTGGTCAAATGGCTTTCCCTTACATATGATTGGGGTTTTTTATGCTGGTAAACATTTCAAATTTACTTTTATTAAAGGCTTTAAGTATTTTATCTATAGTTCTGTTTTGTCACTTGCAATACACACGCCCACCTAAGTCGATTCAATTATCATTTATATTTAGCGAACTCAATTGCAAAGGTAAGACTTAAAAGTATTTAAAACACATCTACTATATAACTATATAGGCCGGGCAGCCGAGAATGTGCATACTCTTCGTGTTTGGTTTTCTGTTATACTATTTCATATGGTGTTTTGCTAACTACATATTGTGAAGATCGCGTAAGTAATATGTTTTGCTTGACCCCATTACTTTTTAACTCTTTGAACGTCTGAAAACATGCATCTAGTTACATCTGGCAGTAAAACGCCGTATACTGTATGCGAATCCTTCCATTTTACAGATAATTTTGTAAATTTTGATTTTCATATTCACGATCTTGATCCAACTTAATCATCTTCTCGCTCTTTTTAAATTGTGTTTGCATAATTAACTTGATGAATTTTGTTGTATAATTTTGTGCTCAATCGAGATACACGCAGATAGATTTTGTGCTAAAATAAACATGGCGTGCGCAAATACACATACAATACACATAAAATAATCCAACTGTACGGGACATCGACGTAAGCAACTGTAGTTTTGACAGCAACAGTCGTCAAGTATATAGGTGCAGTGTTCCACAAGATTAACCTGAATATAATAAGCGCATGACGTCAATATCAAGAGATACGATTAATGTGCTTATAGAGGGGTACCTTTCCCCTATATAGCTACTAGTTCTTAAGAGGCAAGAAATATGAACTGAGTAAGAGGAACATCGACGGAGAAAAGGATAGTTGACAGAGCATGAGAAGAAGCATATACGAGCGGAAGCAATGGAAACATTTTTCGGAACATGACAAAGGAGTGTAATTTTTTACAGGATGGACGATGAACGTATACCTTCATACCGAGGATTAAGAAGTATGGGTACTATGGAAATATAGCGAAATAGAATAATTTCTGACTCAGAAATTTAGCGACCACGGTTGTTTCAGAACATATCTGTAGTTAAGAGAAGGGATAGATCCAATTATTAGTAATTACCGTTTCTGTGGCGAAGAAATAATAACACGAAGCAAACATTATTTAAGTGTCCTGCACATGAATGCGATGAAAACACGGTTATAACAGTAGAAGGATTGACTTGGTTATCGAAAGATAACCTCGTAGCAACCATGCTGTCGTTAAAAGAAAAATAGGGCATTATAGTTACCTTTATCAAGGAAGCAATTAAGATCAAAGAAGAAAGAGAGAGAGAAATGATAAGAAGAGACCAAAGAAATTGTGAAATTGGCAGACTAAGGAATACAGCATTCAGGGGGGGGTCCTTTGGAATCAGGACAGCCCCCCTCAATTAATATACTAAAAAAGAGTACCGGAGGGTATTAAATGATTTAAAGGGGATATCGTGTTACTGTTGTACTCCCGTATAGCCGTAAATAGAAACGGCTTTTTAGTCAGTAAGCCACGCTGGAGACTCTGGGACACGGCAGCATTGGAGTTGAGATCGTTTCGACGATTTCAAGAATATTTGCTGCGGTTTATAAAAGATGTTTACCCTAGAACTTAAAATTATATAAACATTAAAATTAATCTCGAACATGAACACTGAATAAACTTTAAGAAACCATGAAGTACAACTGTTCGTCACGTTCGATTACCTCCAAACTGATTACTTGCACTAGGATAAAAATACATTTTTTGGCACTCTATAAGCGAAAGTTATAAAATTCGGACCTCGTGGAAAGTCTCATAATCTCAGCTATCTTCCTCGTAGATAAGGATATTTTAATTTTAATTGAATGTCATTTAAAATTTACACGACGAGAACCAGAGGTGATGGACGAATTCTGACGCCGGATTTGAATTCAGCGCATCGAAAGCCTTCGGGTATACCTAGTCAAGTGTCTGAATTTTTTTGGCTGTCGGCTTGTGTAATTGAAAGAGTTATATTTGTGATTTAATAAGATACTGCCATAGAAACTCTAAACAATTCATAAAACTTTAACATAGCAACTCTAAAATACTCAAAAAAAAATTAAAATCTTAAGAACAAAATGCGAATATAAACAATTACCGGAAAAATCGTATTGCAACAAAAAAAAAAGAATAAACAACCCTAAAAACTTTTTTTCGCATTTTAAAAGTCGACATAACATGGGTAAGGGTATATTCATAAAGCCACTACATTTGCTAAATATCTTGAAAGCATATTCTCCCCTCCCCCGCAACTTAGTATAACAATAGAACTTATGATTTTAAATAATATGCAAACTAACAAGAACAATCATGGCACATTTAAAAGTATAAAAATCACAAAAATAAACAACATAATTACCAACCTTAAAATCAAAAAGAGTCCGGAACACGATATATGATATTGATAGAAAATTACTATAAAGTACGTATCTCTAAAAGCAAAAAAATTTATTACTATAATGATAAGTACAATATCTTAATTATCTTATGTTCTTCTTAATAACAAAAATCATATTTATTTCTAAATCGGGCAAACCATCCGAACTTGTTACATCCTACTGACCATATAATCAGCCTAATTCTCACACTCTCACAAGTCTACAATAGAATAAGTAAACAGCTAGAGTAACCACTAAAAATCCGGTATACTTATGGAAAAAATGAATGTTTTAATGAATGTTATAATGTATTTCTCCACGTCGCTCATAGTCATTCGATAAAATTTGGCACAAGGAATTAACGTATAAACTTAATGAAACCCTATCGAAAAATCTATCTATTCTCATAATCATACATAGCCAATTATGTAGATGACACATCTATTTTAACAGTTTACTCAAATACAACAACAGCTTCTTATAATAAGAGAGGCTAAGCTAAATATCTAGAGATATATTTATATCGGCGACTAACATGAAGAGATCGCATTTGGACGAAACGTAAACAAATTAATCTACAGCTAAGAAAATTCTACCTACTACTAAGTAGAAAATTCAAATTATCGATCAATAATAAATTACTATAATATACAAATATATAATCAAACCAGTATATATAGAATTCAACTTTAGAATACAGTCGCAAAATTAAATACTGATGTCATTGAAAGATTCTAGAATAAGGTTTTATAATCCATTACAAATGTATCGCGATACAAATGAAATAGCTAGGAAAGCTGGTCGTAAAAGGTACACCAACCAACTAACGAAACATCTAAACAGATTGGCGAAGAATACGAGGTGTGTTCAAAAAGTACCCGGAATTATCGTTTTTCTAAAAAATTATTTATTTATTCGTTTACATCAATGTGGTCCCCTTCAAAGTAATCCCCCCCAGATATAATATACTTATGCCAGCGTTTTTTCCACTCTTCGAAGCACTCTTGATATTCACTTTGTGGTATGTCCTTGAGCACTCTCAGCGATTCGACCTTTATTTCTTCAATCGAGGAAAAACGCCGTCCTTTCATGGGTCTCTTCAACTTTGGGAACAGGAAAAAGTCACACGGAGCCATATCTGGTGAATATGGAGGTTGGGGCAAGACTACGGTATTGTTTTTGGCCAAAAAATTACGAACAAGTAACGACGTGTGAGTAGATGTGCTATCGTGATGCAAAAGCCATGAATTGTTTTTCCATAAATCAGGCCGTTTTTTTCGGATTGCTTCACGCAAACATAGAATAACTTCAAGATAATACTCCTTATTAACCGTACGACCTTATGATAAGAACTCATGATGCACCACGCCCCTGCAGTCAAAGAAAACTGTAAGCAAAACCTTCACATTTGATCGAACTTGACGTGCTTTTTTCGCTCTTGGTAACGTTGAATGCTTCCAGGTGGACGACTGTGCTTTGGTTTCGACATCATAACCGTACACCCATGTTTCATCACCAGTTATGACCCTTTCAAGCAAACTTGAATCGTCGTTGACGTCGTTTAACAGCTCCTGAGCGATGTTCATGCGATTTTTTTTTTGGTTAAAGTTCAGCAGTTTTGGAATGAATTTTGCTGCCACCCGTTTCATGCCCAAAACATTCGAAAAAATTTGATGGCATGAGCCAACTGATATGCCAACATCATCAGCGACTTCTCTGATTGATTCGGCGATCGTTCATAACCATTTCTTTCACTTTTTTCACGTTTTCATCGGTTGTTGATGTGCTTGGGCGTCCGGGTCGTTCGTCATCTTCAACGTTTTCGTGGCCATCTTGGAAACGCTTATACCACTCATAAATCCTTGCTTTACTCATAGCAGACTCACTATATGCCTTTGTTAACATTTGACAAACTTTACTACACTTTATTTCATTTTTTACGCAAAATTTAATACAAATTCTTTGATCCATTTTTTTTCACAAACGAAAATCGCCGAGCTCGAAAAACACGTCTAACGTTAGCGGCTGCCACTTAAAAAGTAAGCAATGAATATTGCTGAAAATTTTATCGTACTTCAGGGGCATGTGTACCAACATAATAAAAAAAAATTTTATACAAGCGGACTCTCCAAACCCGCGAAATTTAAAAATTCTCGTTACTTTTTGAACACACCTCGTATACCAACACAATAAAAAAAAATTTTGACAATCGGACTCTCCAGACCCGCGAAATTTAAAAATTCCGGGTATTTTTTGAACACACCTCGTATAATGCAAACAAATTCAAAAGTATCAAGTTTCAAGAAATACAAAGCACCATTTAATCTATTTAGTTTTTTCGTACTGATCATCGGAGAAGTATTTACTTATAATATAGATTTAAAATCACAATGTTACCCATGTTGTAAGATCATTTACCTATTGCAGTTGGACAATTTGTAAATATAGATGAAAATTAAAAAAAATATTTGTATTTTATCCTCGTATCTAGGCCTCTAGGTTTTATATGGAATGTGGAGTTTATAACTTGCTACAACATTAGCAAATTATTGTTTTTAACAATTTCGTGATTTACTGTTCGAAAGCTTTATTTCAAATTTATTGTCGAAATTAAATTATGGAAATGCTAACTCGCATTATATTACGTTTGAAATATCTATTTCCTTATGAAAAGAATATCTAAAATAAACACCAAACAAGTTATAAGCAAGTAAAAGTTTACTGATATAACTGTAAGTACATTTAAACTATGGTTAAACCGATTTCATTTCATGTATCCGGAAATTGACAATGGAATCAAAAAACTAACTAATCTTAAAAATGCTTTATGAAAAGGGAAATGTAATTCTTGAAAAAAGTATTGAAAATAAAATTAGTAAAAATGTAGATGTGTCTTTTTCAAAATATGATATCCACGCCTTGTAAGTTGTTTGGGCATAAAATGATTTCAACAAGATAATTGGATTACTCCAATGAGATGTGTGTGTGTGTGTGTGTGTGTGTCTGTTTGTATATATATATGTTACCTCGCTATTGACACAAATTACCGGTTCAGTCGCCTAGAACAGCGGTAATGCGCGTTTTGAAATCGTGAAATACGCAGGTAAAGGAGAAGCACGACTAGCGAAGGACGTACACCAAGGCGCACGAATGACCATAAGCTCTTCTTTGCTTCACTACATATTTCTTTGATTCATTCAGTTTGGTTCTGGACTCTCGCGGTATTAGATGCGCATGTGATCAAGCTGCGACGTTTTCTCATATTTCAGTAGTTTCTACGTTACCACTTATCATACTCTTAAATATCTATGCGGTACTTTTCGCCAACTACTTCATATCGGCAAAGAGAAAGTCAAATTATTGAAATAGAACCGTATTGAAAATATATTATCGTACAGTGCCATTTGTTACATGATGTTAATAAACAGTTAATACTTACACTTTCATGTAACTTTCAAACAACAAGTGCATTTCAAAAACTACTACAAGCTATTTTGTGATAACGAGGTAACTGTTTCAATGATATTGTATTTTTATGACGGCATGAATAATATAAGTTTGCTTTGCTAGAAAGTTCTGTATATGCTCTTTTACACTTTCTAAAAATCTTAACATTGGCATTCACTTGATTTTTCACATCACAATCAATTATGCAAATAACAATCTTGAATGCTTTTAGACGTTTATCAGTGATGTCATAGTATAGTGATGTTTCGGCTATTATTGTACATGCTTATATCATTTAGAACATAGAGTAACTTTTACTCTGTAATTTTTTATAAGTGTCATTATACCGAGAAATTTTTCCATCAAAATTGTAGGAATGATAAGAGAATAAATTATAGTAACACGCCGTGGTTATGGGAAGAGAATGACGAACTAATAGATAGTATGATTGTGTCAGAACAGTTTTCACCTTGATAGTTTTGAAAAAATTTTATGAGTCGTTATTGTAAAATTTTCCATTACTCATTGTAATATGTTTGTGTCCGTGAAGGGTCTACGTGACTCTCAATCAATACAAAAATTATAGTCACAGATCTGTTACGATTCCAATAAATTATATTTATCTTTTTTGTATTATGCAAATCGGTAATAATTAATGTTCGTTCTTAAGATTTTCTGTCATATTTATAACTTTTATTAATTTTCCTACATAAGAATTAATATTATATTGTATATGTATTTACTTTATAGTACCGCAATCATAACTTTTTCAGTAATTAATGCTCCGTGTAAAATTTATCCCAATTAAATATTTAATACATAAAAATGTTTCTGTGGAAATTTAATGTATTTATGATATAAAACAGATCTATTGTAATAAGTGTCTAAAAAGACACTTGATTATAAGTTATCATATAAAAATATATCTACGTAAATGTATACCCGAAATAAAGAAACTTCAGTGAGAATTCCATATATGTACTATTAAAAATATTCAAATTTAAATGAAATTATATACAATATTTGAACTCAATATGTAAAATAACAAATTATTATCATCTTCTGAGTTATATTTCAAGGACAATACAATTATTTTTTATTTTATTTTATTATACGTCGGAGAAATAATTTTTAGTATAAAAATTAATAAAAATAAAATAACAGCAAAGTTGATTAAATAATTATTCAATTGAAAACTAGAAAAATTTTATTTTTAACATCCACGTAGATATGTCTAATCGTTCAAGTATTGCAAAAGAAATGATTTCGAAATTTGAAATAAAAAAAAGCAGAAATCACCGCATAAATAACGGCGTAAAAACAAAAGCATTCCTAATCAACATTTCGTAAGTGTTCTTGAGATCATGCCTTCAAGTACAGAGAAATCTGTATCTATCACAATTATTGTTATATTAAAGACTACTGCCATTTGATCTGATTACTTTTTGCAAAGCTGTAACAATAGCAATATGTTATTGAATATTTTTATGGAAGGATTTATTTATGTTAAACTTTGTTCTGACATATCTGAAAATGGCAAGCTGGTAATTGTGCACATGATTATTATGCACAAAAACAATTGTACACCGTAACAACATACGTGAAAATTGATATATACATATACTGTGCCATTGAGTTTAACTTGTGTCGTGTAACTTCTCGCTCGTATTTTATATTGCGTTTTCTGATTGCTATGTATTATATTATGATTAGTAACTTGACTATATTGTTTATTTTATATTGTTTATATTTGCAATAAAATTTTTGCTTAGCAATCGATAATGTAATCTTGAAAAATTCTTCAGTTCCGTTGGACCTGATGAGGCTGGAAGACAAACTATCAAAACGCTGTCAAAAATAAATTGAGTTGAGATAGTTTTTATTTATAGTATTTGGGTGTGAACAGGGTGTCACTCTCTCATTTCTTTGCTCTATAATTTCGCAATACTGATCCATATTTCCGGTGCTCAATAGTTCATGTGTATAATAATTATGTCCACGATTGCCATCTTGCCTTGAAAATAGCACCAATATCGACGTAACCACTTTATAATAAATATTTATGAACTATTAATTAATATGAATAAAGCTTTTACATATTAAATAAAATAAGTAAGCAAATCCAATGAAACGTAGCCTGATGACAAGATAATATATAAAATTTTGTTATCATGAAATGAATTTGTTACCACGAAATCACGATAAGGTACAGTGAAATATTTACAAAGCAACATGCCGACATAATGTATTCTGAATGACTTATATCATATTAACGAAATTAAGTATGATGTGAGATCCGTAGAATAGCTTTTATTCCTTAAATCATTTCTGATACAACTTCAATAATTTCATAAGTTGGTCATTTACAAACGTTTTAAAAAATCAATTAATAACATGAAACACGTATAACGTATTTCGATATTTTCTTATTTGATTTTCTAGGTCTAATTTTTATTTCTAAAAAATTGAGTTCAATCTACCATTTTTTAAACTATTATGATAGTAATTGGAAAATTGTTTACGTTATATTATTATTGTTAGGGTTTTTTATAAAGTACATATTAGTATTATTTTAATTTATAATACGTTAGTTTGTTCGGCAAAATTTTAACTTGGGCATACATTACAAATATATGTATATATGCTCATTGTGCGCTAATCAACTTTTAAGTAATACTAACTTACGAAAAAATTTATAATTTGTTTGCAGTAATAATATTTAAATTTAACTGAAAATTGAATGTCTCTAGTTTCATTAAAATAACAATTACAGGCTGACTTCATACAACGAATTCTATGTATTAAAAAACGTGCTAAAAATATGAATAAATTTCCTAATATAAACAATAATTAATACTTATGCAATTTTATTACATACGTTTAACATTTCTAAAGAAACTTTTCTATGAAAATTATCAACTGAAGGATTACAACTTTATACAATGTAATTCCACGTTTTCAGTTTTTCAATAGATTTAAATAGACGTACAATAGATAGATAAAGTGTTCCATCTTCGTTCTTACGTAGTAGGTAAAAATAATATATTTATATTTTAGATTATAAAGTTAGACATTGATTAACTTTCAAGATTATTAATTAAAAACTTGCATCTTGATAATAGTTTTCATATTCGATATTAAAATTATTAAAATTGAATAATTATTTAAAACCAAATACGTTTAGATAAATAAATAACATTATGTTATAAACTGAAGTACGCCGTCATGTCTTAGGCGGCATCAATGCCTAAAATTTTATTTTTAATATTTTTGATTTGATCTGCCTGCTAAATTAAAATAAATTAAAGGAATGAAGGATTGGAAAAAAATTAAGGAACATGCAATAATCAAACAAAAATAATCAAACAATAATCAAATGATAAAGAAATGCTACACTACCTCACCAGTACCAGAAAGTAAATTCTTGTCTCGTGTAAGGTTTACGCCCGAGTGAAACGATGGTTGGAAGCATACGAGTAAAGCGCCAATTTCGACAAGCGTGCGGCAAAGTCGTGGTTTCTGCACGACGCATCGAAAAATATTTTGCCCGAAAAATAACTTTAATTATAATAAAAAATCTAAAGGGAGTCGTGCAATACGTTTGTTTTACATCTGTTGCATGCCGGAGGCTCAAGCGGTACTGGTACGGTCACACGAATGACAAGCAACAAGTCGCATCCAGCAAGTGCTGCCAACGCATGTCACCGCTCAACCGTCATACACTCATACATACGCATATGCATACAAAGTGTTACGACGGAACGCATTGTTCTCCTTTACGATTTATCTCATTTAAAATTATCGAATTACATTAATCTTAGAACTTATAAATTAAGTATCTCTCGTGATAACAAACAGCACATAATCATGAGTCTCACTTTTCCCAAAGGATAATTACCATTTATCAACACAAATCACTTAGGAAGCACAAAAGACGATGTTAAATAATAATCATTCAATTGTATAGCAATAATTCGAATAGTAATACTGTATAATCGTAGTATAATAGTAATAATGTCGGCAAAAACAATGCTCAATTATACCGGATCTAGTGCCAGTGCAGAGTACGAAATGTATTTCCTCAATGACAATCATTGTGTGCAGACAATAATTAATGATTTTAGCTTGTTGCGCCACGGTACGGTCACGAGATTTACGCGCTTCGTCTATTTAGAACTAATAATGACATACACACACAAACAGCGTTAAGTGTACCGGCTGAGTATCTCAAAGAGTCACGTGAGAATAAGCGATGCAATCGGCACGAGCAATAAATATAAATAACGAGTAGCTAAGTAAAAGGCCGTCGGCACTCTTGAGTGTGCATTGACGTGTGCATCTTATCGAATTAGTTTTTCGCGACTTAAATAAAACCCCGCTATCGTACACACAATGAGACAAGCTGGTGCTTATATAATTGACACACACACATATATATATATATATATATATATATATATATATATATATATATATATAATATATCAAGGCGTCAAACCACGTATAGCAAAGCAGCAGACATTTCTAATGTCCGATTGAGTATTGTTGACTCAGTCATTACCGATTATCGTGAGTGCGCGCTGCTGCTGCTGCTCTGCGTCGCGCATTTCTTTTTTCGTTACCCCTGATGGGAGAGACGAGCGTCGCTGTCGCAAGCATGGCAACAGGTGCTACTCTAAACTTCAGTATTTTTTTATTTTTCTTTCCTTGCTTTGTGCCTGTGGTAGTTTCGCGTGCTTTTGTAAGTGTTCACGCGGTCGACATTAAAAATAAGTGGTCTTTAAAAGCATTCTAGTGATCGCTACAAGTGCGCAAATAAATTCGGTTCCACCGTCATAATGAAAGCAGAGAAACAAATCTTCAATTCATTAATGTCAATACAGATGTATTGATGAATATTAGTTGAAAGATAGTGATATGATAAACAAATCATTTAAACGCTTTCATTTCTTAGAAATATAAAAATTTGTCAGCTCCATTTCTATGTTGCTATCAGAACGCTGCATGAGTTATGGGTCTCATTTTACAAAACTTTCCATCATTTGCACTAATCATCGTGTGATTCAGAAACATTTCTATAAGCTTTTTCAATGAAATTCATTAATGTAGAGGAAGCGTGTGACGAAACGTCGGCTATCATGCCAGAATTTGTGGTGAGACGACCAGTATACCAGCAAGATGATTTACATCGATTGAGTCAGTATTCGAACCCACAAAAACCACGTGAGTGTTTGTCGTGATAACACGTGCTTGTATTCATATAGAAATTTACGATAAGTCTATCTAAGCCCACAAGTCATGCGATGATCGTCAGCGACTGATGATATTGTCTGGTTTATTCAACCTTTTCTGATTTCAACTTTTAAAAACTGGCAATGATATCGGTCAATTGAATTAAAATTGATTTTCAATAATTTTCGAGATTAAACACTGTTTTCCAACCAATTACGGTTTCACGATCTGTAATAGAATTTGTTACATTAAAAGTAACTTTAAAAAATAAGCAATTACTTTTTCGTCGTTGTTATTGCTATGATGCTTAAAATAGCATATTTGGCAACGAGCTATTATTGACTTTATAAATAACGTACGAACGAGCTGCTAGTAGTTATACACATTTAGTAATTTGCAAAGTGTTTTTTGACCAATAATTAATTTTTTTTTCATAAAAAATTGAAAAAATCCATCAATTCGACTTCCATTGTAAGTTTTAATAAAAGTCAAATTAAAAGCGATCATCCTTGGCTGACTTTTATAAGACTCATAATAACAGCAAATATTTGGTTTTATCGGAACGGTAGTTAGTAAGACTATTTCAAACACAATAAAAAAGATAAAGCCGGAGTCGTGTATGAAAAGTATAATTCCTATACTGAACTGGCTACCGCGATATCGTTGGAAAAATGATATCTTCGGAGATATTGTGGCTGGGATTACAGTTGCAGTTATGCACATACCTCAAGGTGAAAGATGTATATTCATTTCAAAATGTCATAAAAATTATTTGTAGTATACCTTTGTTCTATCTTTAATCAATCATGGTGACATCTTAGAAAAATATTTTATGGATGTTTATGATTTTAGGTATGGCATACGCCATACTAGGAAATGTCAAACCTATTGTTGGAATTTATATGGCTATTTTCCCCGTGCTTATTTATTTAATATTTGGTACATCGAGGCATAATTCTATGGGTTAGTACGTTGTATAATATTTAGCAACCAATAATTGGGAATATAGAATTAAAATCACTGTTCATTTTTTTTAACTCTAATTTCAAAGGAACCTTTGCTGTTATTTGTATGATGACTGGAAAAATTGTCTTAGCACATACTTCACCCACAATAGAAGGAGTAAGTAATTCAACGATTTCTCCTTCCACCCCTAGCGTTCATGTAGATCCTAATATACCACAACCGCACTTTACACCGGAGGAAGTTGCCACAGCGGTCGCTTTTATGGTTGCTATAATGCAAGTATGTATAAGTGTTACGTTAATTTAAATATTATATATTTTTATATCAAGTTCAAATCGATGATATTTTAAAATAAAACATGTATGATTTTAGCTTCTTAAAATTACAATTGAAAAATCCTTTTATAGCAAGTTTTTAGTGAATTATAAGTCTTTATATTTATAAAAGTACCAAATAAACAATTATTTTCTCATGTCGTCAGCTAGCTATGTATTTTCTTCGACTGGGTATCATATCATCACTATTGTCAGAGACTTTAGTCAGTGGATTTACAACTGCAGCAGCAGTTCATGTACTTACTTCTCAAATCAAAGATTTGTTTGGCTTAAAACTAGCTAAGCGGAAAGGAATCTTTAAAGTTTTGTTGGTAAGTTTATATTACTTTTATGCGTTTTGAACTTCATCACCTTCTTGTTTATTACTTTTTCCTTATGTAAAATATTTTATAAAATGTAGATTATTCGATCCTAAACAACGTTTGCCTCACTTATCTTATAAAAAATATATAAAAACGTAAAACAAGATAAATAATTATTTATTAATTATAGCTCTTATCATTGTGAAGTATGGAAATGAACTCCATAATATTTTTTAAGATCTAGAATTGTCTTTATAAATTTCAATAATATCAACATCAACCTCAGAGAAACTGAAATAGAAATAAAAAATGACTTCTATAATATTAAATCCAGATAAAACAGTCAATTTTAGGTATAATTTTTGATAATGAATTGACAATCAAAATGCAGATCAATAAAGTGATAAGCAAATGTAACTGAACTCTCAATATTGTCAAATACTTTCGAAGAATCTGGTCAGGTGTAAACACACTAACTAAATTAAACTTATCATTTTCTACAAAAGTTATGTTTAAGTAATCATAAATTACTGTTGCTATATTTACTTCTCCGTAAGACAAGAACTAGTCACACAACTTGAGCAAATACAAAGTACAGAAATAAGATTAGCATATGAATATAAGAAATTTACTCATATCCGTATACTTTTAGCCGAATTAAAGCTTCCAATTATTAAAATAAAAGCGTCCGTTTTCTGTTGGATGTACATCTAGAAAAAAATTACTAAAAATGAAAGTTTTTTAATACGTCAAAAATTCTATTTCTATTATTGATGAATGCCATATGAATGTAAAAAAATTAAAAAAAACTTTCCGAAACCTGCATAAACATACTTAAAATAATTCTCCTTCTTTCTACGAGTCAAATGCTTATTTTATTTACTCCCACACCTGTAAAAAGTTCACTACAAGTATAACATTTATTAAAAGTGCTAGGCTTGAAATTAAAAGAGCAAGTAATTCAAAAGAAAATTTTTTGAAATTTTTTAATGATAAGAAAGGTAACAATCTTATTCTTTGTATATTCGTATCAAAATACTTTTGTCTTATGCTTACGTTATGCTTTGTAATTAAAGGACTGATTCACTTTACTGACTAGTCGCTACGATTGTCTTATTCTTGACTTGAAAGACAATGATACTTACAGACTTATTAAACAATGAATTACGGTACTTATTAAATAATATACAATAAATATTATTCTGGCACTCTAACATCATAAGAAATCTTAAATCCTTTAATGACGATAAGCAATTTTCTTGTTCGATGTTTTATATTATTTGCAATCATCTAATTGATCTTTATGCCAACGTCATAAAAATCTTTTCAAATATTGTTGATAGCGTAGTAAATAAGAGTTTATTTTTTACCATTAAAGAACACTAATAACCTTTTAGTTAAAAAAACGTATGAAAAAATTGAAAATATAAGAATGTTAAATAAAATTGTTATTATCAATTGCTTTGGCAAACTCAATTTAACGATTTTTCCATGTACATCTTCAGTAAATTTGGTTGTTAAAAATAAGTCGATTGAATGCATGCTGAAGGAGAAATACGTTTAACACATCGTTGATAATTTTTGTAATAATTTGGACATTGACTAAAGATATATTGAATGCATTCAATTGTTCTTCTTTTTAGACTTACTACGACATATTCAAGAATATAGACAGTGTAAATACGACTGCTATGGTAATTTCAGCGATAACAGTAATTCTGATCTTATTCAATAATGAAATCTTAAAGGTATTTATTATTTTAGACAAACTAGTTTTTTTTCAAAGTAATCAAAAAGATAAATAATGAATCTATACGTAACATATTTAATTTCAGCCACGATTGGCTAAGCGCTGCGCGTTTCCTGTTCCGATAGAAATGATTGTAGTCGTTCTAGGTACACTCGTGTCAATGTATGCACATCTAGAGACTGGTTACAATGTCAGCACTGTAGGACACATCGATGTCGGGTATGATTATTTTATTTGATTTTATGTATCTAACAGCGCGTATGTATTGAATGATAGTAACGCAAAACATTTTTTCTCGCAGGTTTCCCGAGCCAAAACTTCCTCCCATGGAGTTAATGCCAAATATTATTCTAGATAGTTTTGTGATAACAATGGTCACGTACACGATTTCTATGTCTATGGCATTTATATTCGCGCAGAAATTAAACTACAAAGTTGATCCCAACCAAGAACTGTTTGCACAGGTAGGTGCGACTTACTCACAAATAATTAACGCTGGATGGAATGACGCGGAAGATATAACCAGCAGTTTTCTCAAAACAGGGCCTCGGAAATCTGACCGGTTCGTTCTTTTCGTGCATGCCATTTTGCGCTTCGCTTTCCAGATCGTTGATCCAGCAAACTGTGGGCGGCCGAACGCAACTGGCCAGTCTCATTTCCAGCGGGCTTTTGCTTCTCGTTCTTTTATACATTGGCCCATTTTTCGAGCCTCTTCCGAGAGTAAGTCAATTTTTCTTCAATTTCATCCGCTTGATAATCTTTGTAAAACATCTAAGGTTTATGTATTTTCCGCGTTGATGCACTTTACATCATTTTTAAAATGGGTTGGTGAACTTTTTTTCAGTGCGTGCTTGCTAGTATTATAATCGTTGCGTTGAAGGGGATGTTGATGCAAGTGAAAGACTTTATTCGATTTCTAAGACTGTCAAACGTCGACGCGATGATTTGGATGACGAGCTTCCTGACTGTCACCATTTTCGACATCGAATACGGACTGTTGATCGGAGCCCTCTTGTGCTTGGCAAATTTGCTGACCCTCTCGATGCGCCCTTACGTATGCAGATTGGCTCTTGTACCCGGCACTGAACTGTATTTAGATACTAAACGATTCAAAGGAGTACGTTTTTACCAAGTCTGTTAGTGTTTCACATTTGATTTGTACTACTTAACAGATTTGACTGTGCGTTCTTGTAGACAGTAGAAATACCAAGTCTCAAAATCATCCACTATTGCGGTGGGTTAAACTTCGCATCGAGGCATAGTTTCAAAAAGGATGTGATTAAACTTGTCAATATTGACTTGAAGAAAGAATTGATGGAACGGAAATGTAATGTCCATATTAAAGATTATTCGGTCCAAGGAATGACGAAGGTAGGTGTTGGGTTTTCTCGTTATTTTGTCACGGTAATTGGTTGGCATACGTGTTGCTTGTTCGATCAATTGGAACGATTCAGAATAGAAAGCAAGAAAAGACGTACAACTGCTTTCGAATCATTACACATACTTGATTTATGACAATATTTCATGCATCAATATTTTATGTTGAGTTTTTCAGGAAAAACAAATGTCAAATGAGCATGTATATTCATCAGCACATCAATAATCACTGTATTTGACATATTCAAAAATTCTTGTTACTCAAACTTTACGTCAAGCGCGAAACTTGATAAATTATATTATCAAGCTTTAGAAACTTCTTAAATGGTTTGACGCTCTACTTTCAGGAAGGATATGAAAATGCAGCTTTCGAAAAAGACAGCATGCAAGTTCCTGCTTCTGATAGTATTAATCAGTCGATAAGAGAACAAAAAGTAAACTATATACAGTTCTTAAATTTTTATAATAAACCGTGAGCCCCAAATCCAAGTACATAAATTTACATTTTTTATATTTCAAGTTTAATTATATTTTGTAATTGAAACTGCATCATTGTAAACGTTTGAAATTACTTGGATTTGCGGTAATCATCTCTTAAAAATTTAAGATTTAAATCATTTATAAACTGAAATTATTTTTGTTGTTTAAGACAAATATTATCTACCAAATAAATAGCTTCGGTAGATAATGTGGTTATCCTTTATGCAAGAGTAGATAAAATGATATAATTTTAATCTGGCTAATATGGTTTTGGGAAGGGTGCTTTAGTGCTTCATTTTTTATTTGAATACATAAATGTATTATGCAGCTGTATTTGACTCAAATTATGTTTGCTTTCGGTTGACTGGCAAATGGATTATTTGTTGTAAACAAACTGGTTTTGGTTCTATAAACCACATTATTTAATAAGTACTTATTATATTCCGTAAATTTTTTTTATGTCATGTTCAAACGGAAGTTAATCATAAAATTAATACGAGCATTTAGTTTAATACTGTATGTTAATTTGATTTGACATACCTATTTTACATTATAAAGCATTAATTATCGTACTTATACAAATTTATAATATTTAAAAAACCTAATATGCAATTATTAATTTAATGTGTTATAACGTCTAACATAATCATATATTGATCTATTGAAAATTATATTATATTACAATAATTCTCATTGTTGAAATATTAATACTAACTATATAATTTTATTTACTTGGTTTTTAGTTGAAAGTAATAATTTTGGACTTTTCTGCTTTGGTGCATATCGATGCAGCTGGAGTGGCCACTGTTCGATGTATCGTCGATGACTTTGCGAAAATCGATGTCACGGTCTACATAACTGGATGTTCTGGTGAGAAGAAATTTATACTTGCGATTAATGGAATTAGTATAAGTAAATTATAAGTGACCTATATTATATATCATAAATAATTCATAATCTTAATTGTTATTTTACAAAAAAAAACGTCAAATATCTTATATAAAAATGCTCCTAGAGTGAAAGTTTGAAGCAAAAAAATATTAGCGGAAACGTAACAATTGCGTTGAACACGGAAAAAATGAAATTACAATATTAGCGGTAAACAGTGTAACAAATAATTGAATTCGATTGCGTAAAGTGTTATGTTTGGAGTCTCTCCAAACATAATTTCTATTAATTGTTAAAGTATTTAAAATATGAAATTAATCCTCAAAGACAATTATTTTATAATAATCAGTAGGAGAAAGCGTGGATGTGTATTTGATTGTCCACTCCCTAACTAACTTCGTCCTATCGACTACCTATTCTTTTACCTCCTAACTTTCCTATATTACCACTCAGGCAACTATGTACACATTTTCGTAACACTAATTAATCGAAAGTAGCGGGAATACGGTTGCTCGCAAAGTCGCGTATAACATCGAGAATAGTGCAACAGTCCGAATACTCTAATACTCCCATGTGCGCGTTTGTTTGTTATGTGGATAAATTTCAGTTAGTCGGACGCGTAACTCGCGATGGAATTTTATTAGATTCGCAGGAATGAGTTTTTACTCCTCTAACTTCGTAGAAGCCTGACGCTTATTTTTTTTTTAGTGCTAGATATCAAACGTCGAGAAGCTTGTATATAGTATAGTAACATTTTACTTATAATCTGGGTGTTCTCGCTCCAAAGCCCGGAAGAGTTTCGTTGCGTTTCAATTTCGAAACCCACGTTGACACGATAATGCTACGAAGTTGAACCGGTTTCTTTTTCATTCAATAAGAAAAATGTGATTGTCCGTTCTTTCCTTTCTCTCTCTCTCTCTCTCTCTCTCTCTCTCTCCCTCTCTCTCTCTCTCTCTCTCTTTCACTCTCTCACTCTTTCTCACTCTCCCTCTCTCAGAAGCTCGAGCTGAATATAAGATTACACAATCGCAACTGTTTCGACGAGGGTTCCATTCAATTAATCTGGCATGCTCGACACTACTTTTCGAAAGTCCCAATTAAACTTTATTTACGGCATAATTGTCGTTGAGTATTTTATTTCATAGCACGAGATCGTAATAAGCACATAATTTTCACGTATATGTAATAGCATTAAGTCAAACAGATCCGTGAAGGAGGTTTCCGTTATATATATTAGGGGCGTAAAAGCGAATGAAATAATTTATTGTTGGAAACGCAATTTTTTTTTCAAACAGAACGCTGATCACAGAATCAAAGATATTCGCTGCAATGTCAATTGCAATAGACGATCAAAATAACCGAATGCGATGTATATAACACGAGCGATTTGACGTTTTAGGCCCGGTGTACGAGACAATGCGAAAGTGTAACGCAGCCGAGAGCAAAGAGGGCTACTTCACCATGTTCCCGACGGTGAATGACGCCGTGAATTTTGCCCGGCATAAGAACCGCATTCCGCCTCTTCCCGTTTGGACGGCCACACAATCTCTACAGCCCAACGAGAATTGCATTAGCCGCTTGTAAATATCTCCGTTAGCCTCGATGAATCAGCTCTATGTCGCCCTACCGCTACAGCTGCTGCTTCGCTTTTAAAGGGCTGTATACTCTGCTTTGCAGTCACTTATATCATTATAATGCCCAAATGACTGTATGTAAATATGATTCTCTATAGGATATATTTCTATATATATATAACACATATACATCGTACTGCACGAAATATGCTTGGCTAGTTATGCTCTAGCGCTCATTCAATTCATTACTTTATATAGACAGAAATTTTATTTAATTATTCTTTTTTAAACTTCGTACGTGCTTTTTTTGAATCCAATGATATTTTAAAGAAAACATGAAATAGAAGAAAAAACGATTGTATTCAGAAGCTCCATCTACACCCGCTCTGTGAGCACTATATTATATTATACTACATATATACTTATATACGCAATATATAGTTATTTATCAATTTGTATATTAATTAGATTTTAGAATAGTTTTCTAAATGACAATGCAAGCTCAATTAGAATATGATATGATAGAGCTTTGTCTATAAATTAAGTTGGTTATCAATAACATTGACGATGACTATTATGAATGACATCTATTAATAAACGATCTGAATAATTTGCATAAAAAATTGATGCATAATATAAGGTACTGTTTTAATTCAAATACTAAGTGATATTTAAAGATTATTAGGATGAAAAATACTGATATACTTTGTTACTTTTATGAATAAGTTTATTATTTAAACTAATGATAATAAAATATTAAATTAAAGTAGCAACGTGAATATTTAATTATACGTAATGATAGTTATTTGTATGATTTCAAAGTGTGTCAGAAGCTTTATTGTCACAATAAACCTTGACTATATCATATTCGATACAATAAACGAAATAAATTTTCTTTATTCACTTTCTCTATGATAATTTTGAATGCGAAAGGCAAACAAACTATCAAAGCACTGCAGAGTCTCGACGGATGAGAATTATTTCTATACAATAAAATATCAAAATTTGAGGATTCCTATTAATGGTTCGAATGATTTTCCATCAGAAATACTAAATTTTAATCTTTGGTACTTTATCTAATTGCCGAATCAACCTACAAACAACGCGAGTACATAAAGCAACCCAAATGCATGTCGCGACGAGCTCGTTGGCACGGAATCTTCCACTTTATAATCATGTAACGTTTCCCATATGCAATCTCATTGAAATTACTCAGTCGCTCCGTCCAGTGGCGTGTCTATGATCTATAAGCCACGACTAGTGATGCAACAAGCTATACAGGAAGTATGTCTGCGATACGAAAATGCGACTTCCCCGATAAAAGTGAACCGCTTGCTCTTTTCACTGTAGGAGCAATTCCGCACATTAAAAAGGAACCGAGAAAAATCACTGTTCTTATATGTACTGATTACGTACCATATATATATATATGCCTGTCTCGTTGAATACACACCGTCGTGAAGATGTGATGCTATCGTTTGTGCAATTTCACTTTTACTACAATTGGATAGCATTCGAATCTGATACTCCTATTTTTTTTTGCGATAGCAAATCATTAATCTGTGTCACCGACATACATATATTGCATGACTTTTCATCGAGTGCTTCAATTTATATCATGAGCTCTAAAGATTTTGAATAATATAAAACACATACAAAAACAGTGTGTCAAAATAAAATATGAATTTTGCATGATAATTCTAGCGCAGGGTTTAGCCTGTAATATTGCGAGCATTTATTTTACTAAATAACTAAAACAATGTAGATGTAAACGAAATGTAAATCATACATGTAATAATGGCTATACTACAAATAAAAATATTACAACGAACAACGAAGAGAAATAACGTGAAGCTGTAAAAAATAAATCTCTGTTTAGCTCTATAGATAACGGTGTCACGAGCTCAAGGCCCAGTCGAACTAAGACAAGGAATAAGGAAAGCGATGCTGAACAGAATTTAAAAAATACACTTAATGCGGAATACGGAACTTTTTCTAAACAACGACATCGCGAATGAATGTGAAAGGATTTCCTTTTGAAAATCGTAAGGCTTTTATTTTACGATTCATTTTTTATGATACAATTTTTATAGTTGAATTTGATCACCATAATTTTTATCTAATTGCCGAATTCATCGTGTTGAATCCCAGATAACATCGACGATCGCAGTTACGTAGTAGCAATTGTATTGTTTTCTAGAACTTTGATACTAAATGGCTTACGACCAGGAATCGTCCTGAATACGTACCGGTATGAGTGATAATGTCCAGTAAAGTAGTAAAAATATCATTGCCGGCACGTTCCGCTGTAATGGCCTAGAAGGTTGCCGGTACGTTGCCGCATTTGAACTTCGAAAATGTGCCAGATACGTAGCTGGAACGATCTAATTACATATTAAAATGTAGTTAATAAATAAACTTTTTTTTCTCAATAAACCCGCGTATACAGACAATTGTTAACGTTTAACTTCTTCGTATTTCTTTCTGTAATACATAGATTAATCATACATCTTATAATACAAGATATTTTTATTATTTGAGTGGATAATGTCGTTTTTTCCGATGCGTACCCGGGGCGATTCCCAACCGTATTCCCTTTGGTACTAAAGTTCCAGAAAACAAGTTGCCGATACCTAGTTGTTACGGTAGATATTATCTGAGGTACGACAATGAAACGTTATTTTTATATAAACAATAAAAAAATAATAATTTTGTATAGTTTTTTAAATTAATTTATACATACACATTTTTTATTTTAACTTGTTTGTTTGACATTTGTATTAGTTTGTTGTAATAGAAAATTCGCTTATCTACTAATCATTAAAATTTATAAATTTCAGAATTTTAATAAAATTTAAAATTTTTTAAATGTAGAGATCGACTTATTTCAATAGATATCCCTTCTGATAATTCTAGACCTTTGTAATCTTACAAATTAAAGTTTATTATCATTTGATACCTACATGGAAACGATTATGATACATTTAAAAGTAGGGTAAAGTATCACTAATAATCGACCATTTATTTTACCTTATATAAATAAGAAGTAAGACCACGAATCATAAAACTAAAATTATTCTATGAATTCTTAGTACCCAAGCTTTCGAGAGACATATGATATAAAAAGAAAATATAAATCGATATGGATTATTGTAATAAAAGCAGTGTAAATCAATTCCAACTTGATTGTGTAGTGCAATAGTTTCAGGAAATAAAAATGTTGAAAATGATTCATTTTTATATTTTTATTTGCCATCATGATCGTAGGGAACGAAGACTAATGCGTACGGGTAGTGTTCCACATAAACAGAGTTATTGAAGTTACAATAACAATAATAATCTTCTAACAACAACATTTCGAAGTTAAGATGGTTATAAGTAATTGAAAACAGAAATTCACTTTTGTTGGAGGATCATTTTTTAATTTTTTTAAAAGCTGCTAGCTGCAACAAATATAAGCCAGGATTGATTCAAAGTTTTATTAAAATAATCTATCGATGCAGAAAAGTCTAGCCATGTTTGCATTAGTTTGTATATCGATGGGAGTGTACAGAGTGCCCTCAATTAATAAAATATCTAATTTTCATTAATATTATAAAAATATCCGATTTAAAACTTTATTATAAATTTTGACTTTCATAAAAAATTATGTTTTAGTTTAAATTATACTTGGTCGATTAGTAGTGTAAACTCCAGTCGACTATAGCAATATATATATATATATATTTTTCAAACATTAATTAATTTTTCCTATGCCGTATAGACGAATTAAAAATAAATAAATGTTATCTATAAGATAAAATATATTATTATGAGTTTCTATATTCCTTTTTTTAAATGAATTATGACATACTTTACATTTGTTTAAATAGGAAATGAATTTTATGAAACCGACTACATAAATCCTTTACCCTATAGCAATAGATATAGTAACAATTATCATTTAATTTTCCATGATCGGTTATCTAAAGAATCTCAAAATCGAATATATCTATATATTTATTTATTTTTAAATAAAAATAGTATCTGTTATCACTATATTTTTAATAATCTTCTATTATCATCAATAATTAAACAAAATAGCCTTGGTAATAATAGTTGCAGAAGCACAAAAATTTAAGCAAGTACGCCGCGTGCTTATAACCCAATCATAGCACGGCCAGCACACACAGTGTTGTTCTATGAATGTATGTACATACATTGTGCATATATACAACATACAATTCATTAATACAAACATTATACACATACATCAATTGGTAGTAATCGTACTATCGCAGTATTCACAGTGCCCAACCGACGCAGTCCACGTCTTAAGATTTTACAATCTAGCAAAGAAATACTAATAATGGGATCAATAATAGAATATTTCGAGAACATTCCTTTACATATGGTTTGTAAAAAGTATACATTTTTTATGCGATTGTGATTAAATATTTTTGAGTTTAAACGTTCACAATTTTTTAAGGTTATGTCTTATCATATGTCAACAAACTTTGATGAAAATTTGTTTTAAATTATATGATACAATGCACAAGTGTTTCAAAATATTCTCTTATAGATGAACTAATTACAATTATTTATTTATAGGATTATAATGGTCAAGCCAGAGCAGAAAGGCTATCAAGAATTATCATCACACTGTTTGGAGTAAGTACAAAACAAACATATTTTTTGTTTGCACGGCACACAGGTAAACTTATTAATTTCTTTAATTTACATAGGTTGTTGGATTTGTTTGGGGCTACATAATTCAACAATTTTCACAAACTATGTACATTCTTGGTGCTGGTTTTGTATTGGCAGCTATCATCACTGTTCCTCCATGGCCCATGTACAGACGTAATCCATTGGACTGGCAGAAACCACAGACAGAAGCGAATCAAAATACTAAAACCAAAAAAAAGAAATAATTTAACATCAATCTTGAACTATTTCAATAAAGAGAATGTGTATTATAAGGGTGGAGTGTTTACGCGAGTGTGGAGTTGTCGTACAGTTTTCCAATTGAATGATATTTCCAGAGAGAAACTTGCATTTATCTTTTATATATTCAATAGAGAGAAAAAATTTGACAAATATTGTTATTAGCAGTATAATTTGTTATTGTCACTATTAAGTACATCTATTGTTAGTAAAGTTTCATTAATGCACAAATTAATTTTGTATTTTTCATCAAAAGATAAAATGCATAAAGAATGATCGATGTTCGATAGCAAATAAACGTACATTTAAATTTTCCAATTCAGTAGATATTTCATACAATAAAACAAAATTTTACATTATTACTAGTAACTTGGTTTTAAATTGATGACATAGTAGTGTTTATGGAAAGGTAAAACGACATTAGATACAATTGTAATGAATGTGAATTATCAGTAATCAGATTGTTTTTATTAACTGTTTAGCAATTATTGGACATAGTACAACAGCATTTACATGCTCGCTTTCTTTCATTGCGCACGTTGTTCATTTTAATTATTTTCTTACAGAAAGTATGTGGATCCGTCTCGCAAACATTGTATATGGCTGTACTTTCACAGCGCCTTTCCCCACGTATGTAATTTTTTTCCTCCTTTCAATCTCGGAAGGTCATTGCGCAATGCGAACGTATGTCTCGTTGAAGACGCTCTTCTTATTTTTTTCCGCATGTAATCGTGAATACATAACAGGTTTATGAGGATTAAATAATGTTTCGGGTACCCAAACATCCGAAATTTGAACTGACTTCGTTCCTTGGAAGAAATTACAATATATTATAATGATTTCTTTTAAAGACACTTTTTACTTTTATGTAACTAAAGAATATTTGGGGTAGAAAATTGTAATTATGGCCAATAAAAATTGTGATTGAACAAATCGATCGAATGCGTATTTTTCAATTTTGTTTTTATTAACAATCTATTGTTATAAATATTCAAAATCTAGCTATAAAAGGGATTAATAGTTCACTGCAACATGTAGCACTGTTTTACCACATTGCCTGCCGTAAATTGTTAATTATATTCACATATTTGGAAAACTGATTTAAATGAATTTTAAATTTACTCTTTTGTATAATTAAGAGCCGAACGAATTGAAAATTAAAGTAAATTAGTTAAAAATAAAAAATACATCGAAGTCTTTATATGGTTTTGACTTAATATTTGAAAATATTTGCACAGGAACATACGTTAGAAAATCGATTATATTAAACAGATTCGACAGTAAAGCTATATATAATTAAAATTTCATAAGCCTCTTCTAACAAAATCATTTAAATGACAGCAATATATGTCATATAATAGACATTCAAGAATGAATTTGTAAAACTAGCAGGTATATTGGAAGCGAGCTTTAGCATTCTTTCTTTAATAGACCATGCTCTTTTTTAATTGAAAGGGGGCGTCGCGTAACCGGTTAACTTTCTGACACAATAATAAAACGGGAATTGTCGGTTACACCTCGCAGTGACAAAGTTGATGAGGTCCATAATTATCTAGGTCAAGTTACCAAATTTTGACGTTGTTCCGTACATGACCCAGCGGTAAATAATTCGAATGTAAAGAAAGTTTTTGTATACGTATATAGGATAGGAAGCGAGGATACGAATGCACGCTCGGTTTCCTCTTTGCAAAACACACGCCCGCGCGTTACGAAACACTTTCTCCCTTTATGATCGATTTACATTTGCGGCGCGGCAAGGATCGGCCGTTAGCCTTATCCTCCGTCTCTGTTTTTGTCTATAAAGGATCGATAACGTGCGGCAAAGCAAGCGCGAGACTATGCAAGTGCAGCGCAATGTAAACGATATTCCGCAGCCAAGTCCATGGCCGCGATTGGCTTACGTAGGAGAGTAGCGCTTTGCGACAACCTGTAACCGACTATTTTAGCGTCGCCGCGGCGCTGTTTTGCCTTTGCCACGTGGAAATTCATTCCCCAACCTGTTATTTTCCGATCGAGCGAAGCGTATCCTACTCCATTTGATATCCTTTCACAGTCAGTTAGTGTGCGGCTAATGTTAAATTCAATTCGATATGAAATTTACTTCCTATAATACTCACAGCTAAAAGCAAATTGATGTAAGACTCGATCTGTCATTTCATTTAATAAGCATATACTTTACATTTGTCGGAATAAATTCCGTTAGAATAGCTGTTTTTATTTACTTATTAATGATGGTTGCTACTCAGAGTCGAAATCAAGCACAATGATTATTCATCAAAAATTATAAACGACTACGACAAACAAATCGAAAATGACATTAAAGACATTTCGCAAAAGTTAATTTTATAATATGATATAATTAGAGCTACGTTGTGAAACTTCGCAATTATAAAATTTTTATAATTTAGGGTAGTTTGCACCACTATCGCAGGTTTTTGGCCACAGATAATGAAAGTTGCCTCATATTATGCAATAATTATATGTGAAACTTATAATGACGCGAAATATAAAAATACAGTACGCGTGCATCCGCTCGAGTGATATTCTGTTGTAATGTAGGATTTTCCACGCAGCTAGTTAAAGTATATCACGTACGCTACTTCGATTTTGACATATGGCATAATTTGGCTATTCAGAGAGAAATCTCTTAACTATAAAACAGTAATTATATACACTGCAAATATTTTAAATAGCAAAGTTAGAGTTAGCTTCTCTTTACGTATACCCATGTCTATCACGGCAAGTACCTTCCGGTATGCTTTTACATTGCAGACTAGAAGGATTTGCTCGAAGCAGCACTTAATTAATCTCTGACTAAACGAAACGACTTTTTGATCTAGCAATTATAAGGATTTTCCGAAAAAGGAAGGCAATTTCACGCTTACGAAATGCCTAATTAATTCCAATGAAAGAAAAAAAACAAATGCATTATTATGCTCTAGTTTTCACCGTGCGGACGCGCGGATCGTTTTGGTATATTTTATATCGTTCAAATAAGTAGTCTTGAGTTCCGGTGAAACGATAATCTCGTGGCGGAAGATATCGCAGCAGCGGCAGTGTCGCGAGCGAGGCAGTGAAATTTTGTAACGTGAGAGAGAGAGAGAGAGAGAAAGAGAGAATTGAAACCGCACGTAACGCAGCTGCAAAAATATAGTCCATGTTGCCGAACTATGTTTTCTAAAAAACGCTCGTTTTGAATATAGATATCTTTGCGAAATAAAATAACATTTCCACTTAATGTAGCTTCTTATCATTTGAGTCTGTTTTCAACTCTACAACTTTGCGATCGCTCTAACACATTTCAGTAGTTCGTTTTTATCACGTCGATCGCGGGAAATTTCACTTCCTTGTGCTAAACTGCCGATCATATTAATTCACTTTGAGTTTCAACATCTGAATTATACGTGTGGCGCTCAGATAATAAAAACCGTTACATTTCTCGTTGCTTATCCTTTCCGAATATAGAGCTATAAGAATAAAAGGATGCTTCGTAAATGTGCACAGTAAATTACAGTTTTTCAATCATTTTTTCATTTTTCTTGTTGTATTATGCAAAGATAACAGTGTAGAAACTTTTACAAAGTAACTAAAACTAATATTACAAATAAAATTCAAATAGGTTTACGAATGAGGATGTTAAAGTTTATGTTCGAATAAATGAATGCTATAAATGCAACATTTTGTATTAATGTATGTAAATTTGTAAACATTTTAAACAAAGCAAGTGCTTGTCAGTATATACAAATAAGTGACAATAAGAAATTTCATTCAATATTATTTCCTTATACAGATTTCATGTGAATATAGATGTTATATAACATTGATTGTAATAGTTGACGAGTTAATAAGCAAAATACGTAAATACACCTATCTGCGAAAAAATACATTTACACGAGAAAAGTTGGAATCGGTAAGAGAGTAAAAGAAAGAAAGAGAGAAAGAGAAAGAGAGAATTGGAAATGTTAATACGAGTTCTCAACGAATATAACAGAATAAAGCTGGCAAAACCTGTACCTGACATTATACATTTTAAAATGCTTATAGAGCATCTATTTAATAAGAACAAATTTATATCAGTCCCACGTATAATTGGGTTAAAGACGACTGTAAAAAACCGCTAATGAGTAGAAGACGACCGCATAAATATGTCTATTACTACTAATTAATTGAGCCATGAAAGCTATTTTGTACGGGGTACACGAGATTAACGAACCGTAAATATGACAAACATCTGGAAGCAAAAGACTGGACAGCGTCTGCATGAAGCTAAGAGCGCTTTTACTTTGAAGCTTCTAGTGAATTCGCTGTCCGGAAATTATGGACACTCTCGAGTCACACCTGACTGTGTTTATTCGAGCAAATTTAAATTCACCGCTACGCTGTCTAACGTCAGTTCCATCGTTGCAATACTATTTCACACAAATTACAATTATTGCAACTACGTTATTTTCAACCAAAAGACTTGTGATAAAAGTGCTTGCGATACTTTCAAATAATTTATAGTACGACTACCGGCCCAGCACTAATAGTTTTACGTAAGTAACAGCCCCTCTCCGCGTAAGAGAGAAGCAGAGACAAAATGCGTTTCCCCACTTTCGTCCGTAAGAGAGACAGGCACACTGGGCCCCATGCTGCAACGAGTCCCTCGGCGTGCGCCGCCGCCCCCTGTACGCGTAATACCCCACACTCTGTTCGCTGCGCCTTTATAAAGCTTAAAGCTCCAGTCAGCGTCAAGTCAGAATCGCCTCGGCATTTGCTAGTAACGTTTGTAACGCAACCAAGCGCTTTTTCGTTAACATGTACTCTTACACCCTAGCTGTGAGTACTACTTTCTATTTCACTTTTTTTTCAATTTTTTATTTTGTGCTTGATAAAGTGAAAGTGCAGTGAACTTTTCTTCAATTTTTGCAATCGAGCATGGCTGATCGTATAACGTGTTTCTATGAAAGTTTAATACGGATTCGTGATGATTGAAATCAATTTTCATTTAAGAAAAAAAAACAGCATTTTTTTATATTTTCGTTTGAAACATCTCGCACAATCTGCACGAATATCTGTCACGCTTAAAGAGAAATTAAACCAAAAAGTTGATAACTACATTTCTATTTCTAGTGCGGCCGACGGTACATTATTTACATGCGTTTTTCTTCAGTAGACATAATACATTTTATTTTGGAGTAAATTCTTCAAGTTCGCGCTTTCCGTATCATAAGAATAACAAGAATAATTTTTTACAATGGCTGCTGAATTAAAAAACCCAATTTTTTTAATGAGTCCTAAAATCATTCATTTCAGATAGTTTTATTATTATGAGGAATAAAAAAAGGTATCAAAAAGTGACTCTCTTAAATAATAATAAATATGCATACCTACTGATCTAGCGTACCTCAACAGCGTTCAAAATGAATGTTGTTCTTGAAACAACAATAATAATAAGCATATAAATAAATTTGACAATAAAAAACTATTATCAGTATACGATGTAAATTAAGTTAATCATACGTTTGGTTGTAGCTTCTTGTATTTGGAATTTTGACAGCAGTGATGGCCGCACCAACACCAGGCGGACATCATCAGTGAGTTATTTGTATTTTTAATACAATAGCAATATGAGTTCGATATTCAAACAAATGGGATGATCAATATTTATATTATAATATTTCAATAATGATTTTTTTTTTATTTTTAAATATTCATTTCAACGTTTATTGAACAATTATGCCAAAACATTCACATTAGAATTATAAATAAGGGATGGCTAAAGTAAACTTCATGAACTAACATTTATGTGAAATCTTAACGTTTTAAAAAAATTAATTTTTTATTTTCGAAGGTTACAAAAAAAAACTCTAAATATATCAATGTACAAATTCAAATAGGTACTATTTTTTATGACTATGCATATTATTTATTTAATGCTTTCTTTTTCATTTAAAAAACCTTGTCTAATTCTAATTAGAAATTCAAGTTTTTTTCTTTCCGTATTTTTTCAAGTAAGCAGAGCATTAACATTTACGTAATATATTACTAAACGAAGCTGACAAACGGGAATCTTTAACTTCTTTGCATGCACTCAGAAACCGTGTAAACTAGTTTCATAAAAGAAAGTAACAATTCACAATTCTGAAATACGTTCTGTATTACTTTATGTAAACGGCGAAAAAATTACATAACTTTCTTGTTAACTTTCATTGAATCCTCGTGAAATCCTCATAAAAATGAGTTAAAATATATCACATACCACCGGCAAATTGTTCTAGATTTTATAACTGGAAATGATTGATCTTTCAGTGAGCATCACGTCTTCCACGTGCCCTACCACGTGCACACGGTGCATCACACTCACGTTAAGAAGGTAGAGGTGCCAGTACACCACATAGAAAAAGTTGAAGTACCAGTGCACCACTACGAGAAGGTTCACGTGCCCGTCCCATACCCAGTCCACGTCCCTGTTCATGTTCCCGTTCATCATGAGAAACATCATCACGAACATCGTCACGAAGAAGAGTGGTTCGCATGGAATTAATAATGAGACTGAGAATACCTTACTTTGTTGGTATGTGTTGTAAAAAGAAAAAAAAACTTAGTTTACAATACTGTTGTCAAATAATTATTTTAATTACAGAGTTTGCTTAATTACTATCGTTTGAACCCTCAGAAAGATGTTTAAATTCATAGATTTCTTTTTTTGATATATTGTCACAGACAAATGCAACGCACAAGCCAAATTTAGTACATAATAAATGACCGTCATATTTTACGAGTATAAAAAAATAAGCTAAAAGAGTGATCAAAATACGTAGATTCTGAAAACATCAGTGAAACTGCGCAATGTATATCATTTTGTACATATGATCTTTTATATACTTTTAGGCGAAGTTTACGTTTTATATTTTAATAAAAACTTTTTTATTTACACTGGCTTTTCAACTTATTTTCATATCCTTTTGATTTCTTAAATAATTCGTTTTATCTGTAATAACTTTTTTTTGCATAATTTTTTTTTCGAATAACATTTATTGAATAGAAAAAAAATTTGTTGCTTTAATGAATATTTCATTTAATTGTTGGAATTATAATTGTAATATGTAAAGTAGATAAACATGACCCTCGAACAAAACAGGCACATCAAGAAACTATCCATACAATATAATACAATTTCATGCCAGTCGGTTATCAAAACATCCAAACATGACTAATAAGCATAACAATTAATTTAAGTTAGGAATAATTCATATATTATTTTGAGCATTCTATTAGACATGACTACTTCCCTAATTTTTTTTAATTTGCGGAAGAGCAATGGTAGCTCTTCTGGCAAGCATATTGAAACGCTTGTGTTGTTCTTCAATCATTACGGTACGCTGCATTCTCTCGGTGGCAATTTGCTCGATTTTCGCGTATAAATCGCTATAAACTGTAATAAACTTGCGAAAGTCTTTCCGGTCGAGACGATAAACTTCACAAACTTCAACAGCAACTATGC
Organism: Phymastichus coffea; assembly: GCF_024137745.1. Classification (NCBI taxonomy): domain Eukaryota; kingdom Metazoa; phylum Arthropoda; class Insecta; order Hymenoptera; family Eulophidae; genus Phymastichus; species Phymastichus coffea. The sequence goes on from NW_026706814.1 coordinate 13,330,458, forward strand.
TGGCTACTCGACGCTGATCCTGCACCAGTAGCGCCACTTCACCAAAGTGTGCACCGTCTTCCAAATGACATACCTATATACATTTAAAAAAAAATCATTGTATGGATCTTATATTGAAATATTCAATTACAAAATATCGAAGAAAATTCGAAGAAAATTCAACATCGATAAGTGAAATCGAATACAAAAAGTGGAATATCTACGAGTTTTGAATTTACTTCTTTTCCAGTAGGTGTGAGAACCACAACTGTTCCACTAGATAGGAAAAACATACAATCTCCTTGAGTTCCCGCTCTTATAATCATGTCTCTTTCTAAATACAACTCTGGCTTCAAATTAGTAACGATTTGGGTTAAAACGTTTTTCGGCAGCTCTTGGAAAATTTCGACGTTCTCGACGAGACGCCGACAAGCGTGTAAAGTAACTTCTTCTTTCAACGCATCTTGGTTTCAATTTTCATGCCTCGTTACAATGAGTGTAGCAAACGAAAGCGTAATATAATAATTTCGTACGAACCTGATAAATTGATCAAAATTTTTTTCTCGCGAAAATAACTATTTCGGAAGCGATAGTGGTAATAAGCCCAAAGTCTTTGCTTCATGTACGCAGGAAGCTGCTTTTGCCGAGCGTAAGCTGATAGCTGATTGACAATTTGCTCGTACTTGGACTCGGAAGATTTCCTGTCGGCTACAATCTGCATCAACATTACTACCAAAAGAAACGCATCACAGTAATGTTGAATTGAATCACAACTCAACACAATTCATCTTACTTGTGATATAACTTTCGAACAATCTTCCAAGAATCATTAAGATTGTGCAAATTGTAATGTGGCCCTCGCTTCGCGGTTCTATTCCGCCATAGCCACTTGCTGTGAAATTTTCAAGCACGATAAAAAGAGCTTGCCGGTATCTTTGAGCAATTCCTTTAATTTCGTCTGTAGCCAACCAACTATCTTCGCTTTGCTAAGTGGGGTGTAGTTGAAAATATCAGTACACAATATTTCGTTAGAGTGTAGCTTTTTTATCGTTCACAAATTTAGGAACATCACCCACATCAACGCTTTCGTGCTGAGCGTACATCATGATTAAAGGAGTAACGTTGCAAAAACATGCAAACCAGTGAACTATGTACACGTATAACAACAACGTTAAGAGCATTTGACAAGAAACATTCTCGTTACCTACATGCTGCAGAAGCAATAGAAATTTATTACGTTCAATAAAGTGACTACCAGTAAAAAATTTGCCAATTACCAAAAATATTTGTCGAAGATAAGATTTAAATGTAAAATAGCGAGTTAGTTTCAGCAGTGGTAAAAGATTGATGAGTGTAGCTATAAGAGAATTTTCAGGTCCTGGAACTTTTCGCCACGATAATGTTAGGCGATCGTAAGGTAGAGACGAAAGTACATCTATTACCATGAAGGTCTTCAAATATCTCCTAAGAAGGTGGTGCTCATTATTGTGGAAATGTTTGTAAATATTTGTATGAAATAATTACTTTAATATTGCTCCTTGATCTAAACTAATACGGTCTTTGCTCTTATTATAAAAACCAGTGACACAGTTGAGTATAATATCAATCCAGCATAAGAAGTATATAAATAAATTCAAATTATCCAAATCGATTGTTTTGTAATCCAATACAACGAAGCAGATTTGAAAAGGTATTGTTAAGAATGCAATGAAATATACAATTGTCATTATCAATTCCCAGTAGAGTCTGTAAATTGAATAAAATTAATATCTAGGCAATGTTTCTAAAACTTGCGCATACCTGATTTTGCTAAATGGGTGAATGGTCCACCAATGTTTTACTGATGCATGCCGTGTCTTTTCCTTATTTACAGCAGCTAGACTGACGAGGTATTGCCGGCATTTCGGATGGGTTTGGTTTATAGTAATCCAGGGTCGAATTAAGTCATACAAACAACAAAAACACTTCGGCTGTGACTCAAACACTTCAAAGGCAGAAGTCTTAGTCAACTCGCAACGGTGAGTAATTGGCATATTTTTCAACAGTTAAATTACTCCATAATATCATAAAAGTCTTTGTAAAAGTTGTATTGGTAAACTATACGTAAATTAACAAGAGCTATATTCACGCTAATTGACAAATCATAAAAAAAAAGAAAAAATGTAGACGTACTATAAATGATGCACATACGTCACCATTATTATAAAATATACGTTATGACATGAAACTGATAAGAGCAAATGCATTTTTTGATAAAAATAGTAGATTGTATTTTACTTTTACATTTTAATTTAGTCATCAAATGGTCAAAAATAAAAATCATAGGAATAGGATGATGGGCGTGTGTGTAATGATCAAGGCACTTCAATGACGTCAATCATAACCTATAACTATGTCTATCTGATTAGCTGTTGTTGTGAACGCGTGGTATGAATGTGTACTTGTCTGTCTTATTATTATCGTATATCATTTATAATACGTATTATGTACTTATAAGTGGATTTAATTCTATCATTAACAATACTCAGCTTCGACCAATACAAATACTACATGTATATTCATGAAAATGCTATGAGAAATCCACGGCCGACATTCAATGTTTCAAATGTAAGCAGGAATCTGTAATTAAAACATTAGCCATTATTATAATATTTAATTGAAGTATTTTAGTTTGAGTTAATTTTTTAGAAGTCGCTGCTTATGTTCACATCAATGTTATAGTTTAAGTGTTTCAATATCAATAGTATCAGATGATGGTGTAATAAGATATCAGGTTACTTTGTACAATTTAAGATGAAATTTTCTTTAAATTAATAATAATGAGCTAATAGAAAAATTACAAAAATTAGTAAGATATATTAAGAATAAAAAACTTATGCTCTACTCGTTGATTTTCAGTATCTTAAATCTTGAATATCAAATCAATTTTCAACAATGTCAACGGATGGTGGTGAGGCAGGTACAAGTACAGGATTGCAACATCAGCGAGTTAGCAAGACAGGACCACAAATAATAACATTCATGCAAGGAATAAATAGTACAATGGAAGACAAAAATAGCGATTATTTGTGCCCTATTTGCTTCGAAACTATTGAAGAAGCACATGTAACAAGGTGTGGACACACATTTTGCTACAGATGTATAACTAGATCATTAGAAACAGTTGGGCGCTGTCCAAAATGCAATATTAATTTAACCCAGCAAGATATTTTTCCCAACTTTTTATTAAATGAACTAATTGCAAAGTACAAAACTCGTGCCAAAAATATAGCCACATTAGATCATAGCTTTGCATCAGATGGTAAAGGCAAAGGATTTCTTTCAACTGATACTTCCATTGACATTTCTGAAAACTTACGAAGTTTTCTGTCATCAGAAAATCCAAATCTCAGCTTATCTGATATTGATTCTCTCTTGGAATTACTTTCTCAGAGAAAACAATTACTTGAGGCAGAAACTTGTGCTGCACAAAATAAACTTCTGTATGAGTTTTTAAGACACCTTTTAACACAAAAAGAAGAACAAAACAATCAATTGCAAAAAGAAGTTGTTGTGATAAAAAGGGATATCCAAGAAGTAGAGAACATTTTAAAAGATTTACAAAAAAAGTGTCCAAAAGTTGAAGATCTTAACAAGTCATCTGATTGTGACTCAGATAATATGCAAGCTATAAGAAAAGAAATGATAAATTTAATCAATGTTATTGGTTCGAGTACAATGAAATCCAGTGAGGAGACAGATCCAGTAAGAATGTCTAATTCTCCTACTAATCAAAACAAGTACAACACAACTAATTTTGCTTTGCCAGTACGACGTCGAAGGATGCATGCACATTTTGAAGATTTTGTTGAGTGTTATTTTAATTCAAGAGCCAAAGAATTACATTTTGGTGGAACTACTTCTGAGTCAGACAGTTCTGGTTTAGACATTTTTCGTGAAGATCTTGTCAAATTTTCACGCTACAATTCGTTAAAACCACTAGCTACATTGAATTATTCTTCTGATATTTTTAATCCCTCTAATATAGTTTCTAGTATTGAATTTGACAAAGATAATGAATTTTTTGCGATTGCAGGTGTTACAAAAAGAATAAAAGTGTTTGACTATAACACTGTCATTCAAGGCATTGTTGATCTTCATTATCCATGTGTTGAAATGACTTCAAGTTCTAAAATATCATGTGTTTCTTGGAATTCTTATCATAAGGGTATTTTGGCTTCATCAGACTATGAAGGTACAGTAACCATTTGGGATGCAATTACAGGACAACGAACAAAAGTATTTCATGAACATGAAAAGAGATGTTGGTCTATTGATTTCAATAATGTTGACACAAGGCTAATAGCTTCTGGTTCTGATGATGCTAGAGTTAAATTATGGTCACTTAACGTGGACCACTCAGTAGCCTCACTTGAAGCTAAAGCTAATGTTTGTTGTGTTAAATTTAATCCTCGCAGCTCGTGTCATTTAGCATTTGGATCAGCTGATCATTGTGTACACTATTATGACTTAAGAAGCATGAAAGAAGCTCTTTGCATATTTAAGGGTCACAAAAAGGCTGTGTCATATGTAAAGTTTGTTAATGAACAAGAAATAGTATCAGCTAGTACTGATTCTCAGCTAAAAATGTGGAATATTAATAATCCTTACTGCTTACGTTCTTTTGTTGGTCATATTAATGAAAAGAATTTTGTAGGCTTAGCTACAGATGGTGATTATGTAGCTTGTGGCTCAGAAAATAATTCATTATATGTTTATTACAAAGGTCTGACAAAGCAATTATTTTCATACAAATTTGATGCTGCTAGAAGTATTTTAGATACACAAGAGAGGCGTGATGAGGAGTTGAATGAATTTGTTTCGGCTGTATGTTGGAGACAGAATTCAAATGTTGTTGTTGCTGCTAATTCGCAGGGTATAATTAAAATACTTGAACTTGCATGAGAGCAAAAAACTATAGAACTAACGAAAATACTTTATGCAATATAAGATATAGAAAAATTATTTTTATAACAATATTAATCGATACAACACTATTACGTTACACAGACTGATTGACTATGTAGTCGTATAAAATCTACTTTAGAATTTTTTGTCTTTGCATTAGATCTTTTAATATTCTCTAAATAATCATATAAACTTGTAAATTTCACAGTTTTTTATTTGATTTTTAGACAAAATAAGTACAAATTACTTTATTGCTTCTTTTCACTTTATGGAGATTAAATAAAAGATCTCTTTTTTAACAGGTGAAATTTATATATTTAAAATTTAGTAATTTCAAGCGCAAAAAGACTTAACAAATGATTTCATTTTTGAAAAAAATTATTTTTAGATAAAATGATACAATTGTAGCATAGGAAAAGTTAAATTTTATCTAAAACTATCAGATAGACTATTCTATATACTCTATTCAAATATGCAGCTTATACAACTTCGGCCTATTAAATATTATGCCACAAAAATGTCATTCTCTTTAGATACAGATAAAAAAATGAAAAGCTGAGACAGCTTTTCCTTTCAGTGATAAACTATAAATACCAAAGTTGTGATGTGCAGGTTCACTATGAAATGGGAAAAGTTCATAACTACATTGTACAAACATGTGAAAAATTATTCTTTTAAATTAATATTAATTAAGTCACTATCACATATATTAATAGTAAATATTACAAATTCACCATAAATCCGTTTAATTAAACTAGGTCAATATACAATTAAAAAGCTATACTATTGAATCAAAAATATTTCAAGTACAATCACATATGTAGGAAAACAAAGAAAAAGAACTTTCTCATTGCGATAATTGTTTTACTATGTGCACTTTTAATTTGTTACAATGATTTTCAAACATTTTTTCTGTAAAATAATGCGTTATCTGTGTTGTAGTGACAATTCTATGCTAAACCTAAATTTTGTATGTTATACTTTTAAAATAATAGGAAGTAAAAATTCCTGTATTACAATATTGTCCTATTAATATAAAAATAACTAATGTAATCATAATATCTTAGCTAGAAGTTAATGATTGTTGAATTTTACTGTCATGTAGATTGTGATTGTCAATCTCAACTTTAAACTGTTAAAATAATATAGAAATCAAATGTAGATGTTGATAAAAATTATATGCACATCTTATAAGATGCGAAAATTACAATAATTAAAACGTTATATTAACGTTTGTCTATAATTTTACAAGGTGAAATAGGCTTCAAATTTTTATTACTTTTTGTAATTCGAGTAAAAAAAAGCTTTCTTCAAATTACAAAATAATAAGAAGCAAACAATGTTTTAAACGTATTTTTATCATATTATTAACGATATATTACTTTCAAGTATTTTTATATTGAGAATCAAGTTTTAATATTGACTTTTAAAAACAACTAAATCGTATTTATAGTATTAAAAAAATGTTCATGTTAGAATGTATGCTGGGAGGACAGATCAATAAAAATCGAAACTAAAATTTGTAGTTATTATTTTCTGTACATGTATTTTAGGCAACTTATCGATTAACTCAGTTATCTCTTCAGTTTTTAAATTTCGATATATTAATTTTAAAATTTAAGAATTTAGGTGAAATTTATACGCATTAATAAAAAAAATATCAATAACAACGTAGTTTTAAACGTTTATGAACAATAAAAATAAAAGATATTTAAAATTTTCATTTGTATGAAAACAACTTCAGGTTTGGTCCTCTATTTACAACACAATATTATTGGAGTAGTAAAATTGACATTTATTTTTTCCTCTAAAAGATCACACAAGTGACAGACCATCATATTAAGAATGTTGATACTTTCTTTTCATAACCCTTATACTTCTCTTAAGAAAGGTAAAATTAATAAATAATGAGGCCTTAAAAAAATATATCATATACCTAAGAATTTTTAACATAAATATAAAAGGCGAGATACTGTATAAAATACGAATTAATGATGAAATTAAATGAATATCAATTAAATTTTTCACAGTAGAATTTAAATTAGTACATAAATTATAATTTTATACAGTTTGTCTAATTATTAAATATTTCATAATAACACTCATAACTTCAACTTAACAAGGCAGCAATATTTATGCATCTAATTGAATAGATAAGAATTAAATAAAAATATTACAAAATAGTAGTTAAATAAATTACTTATAAATCTTGATTTGATTCCTTTTTGTCTTTATATACCCCTATCTGTAATAAAATAAATGAAATTAAAAATAAGAATCACAAACTTAATAAATGAATGAAACAAAATTAAAAAGTATATATAATGTAGAGCTTTCAATATCTCATTAAGGGTTCATTTTTATTTCAATTTTTATTCATGGCATAGTAAATTTTTAATATAAAATTTTTAAATCAAACTGCATTGATTACAGGGATTATAACTCAAATATCTTATTATCTCTTATTGTTAAAGTTAAACTAAAGAGTCAATCAACTATATTACCTTCCGTTTGTTTAGATGAATTTAATTTAATACATAGTCTTTTTAATGACTGCATATTGATTATTAATCAATTTGATACTTAGTTGGTTAATGTGTTCAATTAGTCTTAAATTATAAACAAAGAGACATTTGACATCAAAACTATAGTTGACAGAAATTCATAAAAACATTTTTGTTGATTACATCCCCTAAAACCCATTCCTACACAGCTTCTGATATATTTCGCATTCAAATAAAAGAAAAATTTTTATACTTTATTTTGTTAATAGTCAAAAAATATTGATTGAGTTATGTTTCCTCCTAAGACATAAGTTACAAGATTTCATTAATTTTCATTTCATTAATCTTTATTTTAAAGCCTATAATAAACTGGTGTAATAATAATAAAAACTCAATATCAGTTGTTTTTATTAATTTCTTATTTACAATATTAGCAACGGTGTTACAATAAACAAGAAATATTTTTTATTATTTTAATATAATACATATACAGTAATAATTAATAAATAAAATTTTAAAGAACAAATTGTGTGCAATAATAAAATACTTTTAATACTTTTATATTTTTCAGTATGATTTATATTACAGTTTAGTTTATCTTTTTAATAAAATTTGTGTTATGCGTAATTTAATTCATTCATAAATATTAGTTATTTTACAGCTTTCTGGACATAAACAAATGAAGTATGACATTTTATAGAGAAAATAGTAATATTTAGAAAAAGTAAGCTTTAGATCGAGATTCATAAATTTTTTTAAATTAAGGAAAAACTTTTATTTATAATTGTAAGAAAAATTTGAAACCAACATTACTAAATTGCTTTTTTCATTAGTGCAAAAAGACATAAGATTAGTTTCACTTCTTTGGATTCAGACGCCACTTTCTATAAAAATAAATTTTATCCATTAACTATTTTATTGTAATAGTTACATTAAGAGATAAATTATATGTGTTAAAAGTTGATTAAGGAATCAAAGTATTTTCAATGTTGTTTTGCCCTTTTTTCAACCAGTGCAATAATTAGTATCAAGATTTGTTATAATTTAGGTATCACCAAGCATCTTGGATTAACTTATGATTTCCATGTTTCTCTTTCACTGGAACAGGAACATAAACTTTCTTTACTATGGTACGGGTGTGAATGTGATGGGGTACGTGAATACGGACACGTGTGCTGAAACGATGTGAAAAACATATTAAAACATATTTATCATATCAATTTTCACGTAACGTATGTTACGAATTAAAAATCGCTAATTTAACCTGATATTTCATTACTTACTATTCTTTCTCACCAGGAGTCGGAGCTCCATTTATTATTGATATAATGCAAACAATCACAACCTGTAATTTTTTTAGTTTTATCAATATTTTTCATTGACTCTGAGAGTGAATTTGTTCTTACATTAATTATACTAGCGATGTATAGCGCGCCTTGCGTACTCATCTTTTTTATCTTTTTCATCATTTTTTTATACATTCATTTTTATGCATGACTAGATCAGAAGTTTTATTAGCGAAATTGAAAATTCAATATGCATTGGATATGATATGATGTGAGATATAGCTGACGATATTATTTATTGGTAAATAAATAAACAGTTACGTCGACACTCACGATTTTTAAATGTTATCAATGAAGGTTTAAGTTTTTATCTTACCAAGTTTTGTGTTGACAAATTATCGTTCAAAAGTTTAAAAAACACGAAAAAATTGTATTATAAGTTCTAAAAACAGTAGTTTTCTATAATTATATCCTTCACGATGTAAACATACTTTAGTGTAGAACGTTCAAGGTTGTATAATTAGTTCTTTTCAAAAAAATTTTCTAATATTTTATGTAACTTAATAAAGCTAAAATTAATTTACAATATTTTATCGTAATAATCGTTTTATCGTAATAATAGATTCATAGCTTTTATTACCTACTTTGTTTATTTAAAATTAAATTTTTGCATAGATTAAAGTTCAATCAATATATATATATATATATATGCCTCTGTCAAGGTATTAGTAGGTCATTATTTTGAAGTTAGTTGATTAAATCAATAATTCATATTAAATTTATGCCAACTATACTGATACACTTTTCGAACACGTAATCATCTACGAAAATTTGCAGTAATCTTTCATAAGCTTATACAACGTATATACTATCACAACGGATCACGTGACTATCTTTCAGCTATTCAGATCACGAATAAACTGGTTTTACTTTGTCAGATTCTCTTCTTTATAAGAAGAAGACACAGATATGCACTAAAGATAAAATATAGTTGTGTATGTAAAGATATATCATTGCAGATCCAGTAATGTGATTTTAAAAGCTGAGGTAAATCCAAATATTACAATATTCAAAAACATTATTAGACTTTTTCATCAATATTGTAAAACTTTGACTTTTTTCGTGAAAGACAGAAACTTGACAAACAGCAAAATGTGACTATAAAAAGAAGATAAATAATAATACATTTTATTGTTTATTGCTTATGCTTTTTTATAAAAGACATGGTTTTTTAAGACATCGCAGCAGTGTTATCTCTTTGCACAAGTACAGAATAAAATCTAATAGTTTTCACAAGTATACTAGAAATGACTGATGGTGGTATATTTCGAATTTATAAGTTGAACTTGAAATATTAAAAAAATAATAAATCTTTTATAAAATACTCACTAAGGCAATACTCAAGCGCATGGTGAATGGTATGTCGAGCAGTAAGCCACTGAAGTAAACCAAGTTTTGAAGTTGCTACTGTCAATGCAGTAGCCGCCGTAGCGAACAAGATACTAAAAACACAGCAGCTTCGGCGCGGGTTTATAAACGTAAATATAATCAGCGAGCGGTCTAGCGTATCGCTAATTCTAGAGTGCTTATGGCATTTTCTCCGGAGAACCCCCCGTTAATGCTTCACTCTTGCTGTCCTTCTCGCTCTTTCTTCGCTACAATTAGAATCCGCATATCCGCGTACACGCCGATGCTTCTGTGGGCATCTAGCGGTTTCGAGAGACTGCACGCGATATCGATAATTTCTATTAAAGTGTCATAAAGTCTGAGGTACCGCAATCGTAAAGTTCTAAGAAAACCATCATTTCGACAAACTGTCTTGCTAACTCACTGAAGATGTAGTCACTAAATCACGCAACAGAGCGTAAACTTTCATTCAGAAACGTATATCCACGTATTTCCTACATGCTAAAATACCAAATGTCCGGAAATATCTGTTTGTGTTGTTTGTTAATTATATGTTTTGATCAGGTTTTATTGTGCAGGATTCGCATATCTGCAAAATACTATTTCATCTTATTATTCATGATTTTATACTAACATATTTTTTTAAGCTAGCGTTTTTATTTGATCTAGAGATGTTTTATTTGAAATAACAACAAAAATTAAGCGTGAGTTGCGCTTCATTACAATATTCAGTAGTATGTCTCCAGCTAACTGGCTATTGACTTAGTTAACTGTTATAGTGGTTGTATACAATGCCATTCAAAATTATAAATTAATTAAGATTCAAAATTAGAAGATTATGTCAATACCAACGCTTTTTTTAATTAAATGGAAACAGTTTTTCTGCTTTTTGGAAGATTTAAGTAAAAAAACTTAATGGTTGTTTTAATCAGTAAGTAAAAAATGTTGTTTTTGTTTTTTTTTTACAATTTTAATCACATTTTTGTAGATGATGGAAGCAAGATATTTTAAGCTTTAAAAAGTTATTGCGGAAGTCGAATTGAGAAGTTTATCGATCCTGATTCTTAATTCATTCCGCATGAAAAAGAGAGATCAGTTATAGGCTACTGTTCATAAATGATAAACTATGCAACAAAAGTAAATTAATGTGTGCATAAGTAAACCATTCATAAAAGTAGAAAAATAAAGTCGTCGTACATAATCACGCGGCAATCGGCAATAAACCGTCTGAAGGTAATAAAGTGTTCAAATCGTAAAGGTCGTACGCACCTTTTGGTATTATATGGCAATCAGCAGTATGAAGTGAAATCTACAGTTTTATTTGCTGTGCACGAATCATCCCTTTCACTTTCGACGCCATCATACTTTCCATTTCGCGAGGGGCTCATTACAAAGCAAGTTCGCGTACTTGCTTTTTTCTATTTCTCTCACTCTAAAAAACTCGTCTTCTTCATCCATCACTTCTAAGGTCATTTATCCTAGCAATTTTCTTTTCACGCGCGCGAAATGACTATATATGTACTTGAAAGAGCCACTTCAAAAGCATTTCCTCGTTGCATCCAACGAGGGATACATTACACTGAGATTTCTCTTCTCGAATTCCCTGCGAGATTTTCGGACTTTCTCGTTACGGCATTGAAATTATTGCTCTGAGCGCTAGTATGTGTAATAAAGTCTTTTTTTTTTGCCTTAATGGAGAGCACGAAAGACTTACATAAGACACACATCTTGTCGGGCAATTATCAAGAGCAACGGGTAGGAAACAAGAGTTTGCGAGGAAATAAGGATCGACATCGCTGAGTACAAAAAGATAAAGACGTGATTACAAAAACACGTAAAAAATTACTTTATTGACGCAAAACGCCTGATAACATGACATATTTACACAATAACAATGTAATCGCTATAATACAAGATTGCACATTCGGCAAAATATAAAAAAAAAACATGTACAAAGACGTAGAATAAAACGGACGGTAACAAAGATAATGAGCATTGGATGAGTGAACATTTGGCATCTATAAATAACAGGAATCATCTTCAGCGTGCGTAACTATGATGGGCGAAAGTTCAATTATAGAACTCTCTCACTGTCTCTCTTTCTTTTTCTTTCGTGTAAGTCGAGCGCTCGCCGTAAACATACGTAGCTTGGTTAGAGGAAATTATTTCTTATAGTGATAGCCGTCGAATCCACCTGCTGAGCTGCTGCCACTGCCGCTGCCACTGCCGAATGACGATGAGGAACTGTAGCCACTCGAATGTGAGTCATGACCTCCGCCTATTGAACCGCCGAAACTTGGTGTACCATAGCTGCTCGAGATAGCACTGTGAGCACCTCCGCTTCCGGAACTTGGGACTCCGTAGCTGCTTGAAGGAGCACTGTGGCCACCGCCAAAGCTTGGAGCACCGTAACTACTTGACGGAGAACTGTGACCACCGCTGCTGCCGAAACTTGGGACTCCGTAGCTGCTTGAAGGAGCACTGTGGCCACCGCCAAAGCTTGGCGCACCATAGCTATTCGAAGGGGGGCCGTAACTACTGGATATACTGCCGCCGTGGCTTCCACCGAAGCTACTTCCGTGGCTACTACCACCAAAACTGCCACCGTGACTATTACCACCAAAACTGCCACCGTGGCTTCCACCAAAACTTGGGGTGCCGTAACTGCTGGACAATCCTCCTGAGAAGCTACTACTCGAGGCAGAGCTGGAGCTGTAACTGCCAAGGCCCCCACCATGACCACCCGTCCATCCACCATGCCCGCTGAAAAAATCATGTCGTCAATTTATGCTGATTTCATTTTGATAGATTTGATTGTCTCATTGTCTTTTTTTGTTTGAAAACAATAGTTGATTCTATATTCGACTTGATTTCATTAGATTTATATGTTCGCGTAAATCTTCAGATCAACTGAACTGATTTGATTAGAATCTCCTTTATTCAAAAGGACATTTTTTTAAATTGATTTTATCTCATTTGAAAATTTGTTCGATTTATTGTGCAACAAATATAACAAAAACTATTAAGATAACGCCCATCTAAGTAAAATTCAAGTATATAGATCTCAGTTTATGTTGAATAATCAGTACTTTTCAACATTCATGCCAGTATTGGCTTAATTATTAGTTAGTTAAAAAAATCTAAATTCTTCAACGTACCCGCTACCAAACGAAGACGAGCTACTAGATCCGCTACTAAAACTTGGAGTGCCATAGCTACTCGAAGGAGCACTGTGGCCGCCGCCAAAGCTTGGAGCGCCATAGCTACTCGAAGGAGCACTGTGGCCGCCGCCAAAACTTGGAGCACCGTAGCTACTTGAAGGAGCACTATGGCCACCGCCAAAGCTTGGGGCACCGTAGCTACTTGAAGGAGCACTATGGCCACCGCCAAAGCTTGGGGCACCGTAGCTACTTGAAGGAGCACTATGGCCACCGCCAAAGCTTGGGGCACCGTAGCTACTTGAAGATGGACCATAACTACTAGATATTCCACCTCCGTGGCTTCCACCAAAACTACTTCCGTGGCTGCTTCCTCCGAAATTACTTCCGTGGCTGCTTCCGCCAAAACTGCCTCCGTGGCTTCCACCAAAACTTGGGGTACCGTAACTACTGGATATTCCTCCTCCATGACTTCCGCCAAAACTACTTCCGCTGGAGCCATGGTGGTCGTCATAACTACCACTAAAACTCGAGGAGCTAGCGAAACCAACGGCGCTACTTCCACCGCTGCTGTATACTCCAATGTCGTCATGACCTTCTGAAATGGTCATTAGATTAGTTTTGAATGTAAAATTATGTTTTTATAATATTTTTAATTCAGAATTTTTTACTGTTTTTTAGGTAATTATTAATTAATTTTAAAAAAGGATTTTACAATCCATTTTCTTTTTTTCAAATATCTCAAAACTTAAAAGAATGTTATTAAATCCTTTTTGACATAACAAGTATGTTAAACTCTATTTTGGTTAATTTCTTTTACATGGGTTTCTCATTAATATATAATTTCCGCAACTACATAGATAATTCAATAATTTTACATTTGTGATGCTTTCTATGAAAGTAATTGTGCAAGTTAATTAATAATCAACTTCTTTAGCAATATTTTTAATCGTCATTCAACAATTGGCTAATATATATGTCAATGTGAAATACTTAATGGCTAGTCATAAGTGTTATTAAAGAATTTTCTCCCATCCGATCAGATAATGTTGATAGATCTGATTGTCTGAATTTAAATTGTCTCTGAGTGCAATAGAGACAGTACATTCATACTATTCTGACTAATGTGACCGTGCGTTATAAATCTCTGAAGTTATCGTAAAACTCTTTTTTATACTAACCGTCATAACCTCCGCCGAAATCCTGTCCGCCTCCATGACTACCTGTGAAACTGTCTCCGCTAGAATAGCCTCCACCGCTAGAGTATCCGCCACCTCCACCGTGGTGGTCATCATGGTGATGTTCTTCAGGAAGGTGAATTTTTATGTGTACACTGTGTATTAACAATAATTGTTATGTTTTGATCATATTACCAAATATTAAGCGTACTACAATAGAAGTTGTGAAAGTTCTTTTTATATTTAGTTTTATTTTTAATAGAAGCTATGAAAGTTCTTTTCCAGATAGTCGAAATGATACTGGTCGGAATCACCTTAAAACTCTTCTAGAATTGTCAAATAAATTAAATCATTATTGCATTTAACTTCCTAATACAAAAGATTCGAGAAAGTTAATCCATGCTATTTTCTACTTTTACTGGTGCTCGTCACATTCTCACACCAAGTCTATTTCAGTGCAGAATTTGCTCTGAGACAATGAGCTAGATTCAGCGAGACCTTTAAACTCGGACTGTAGTTGCACAGCTATACGATTTCTCTTGTTTTAAATTAATAAAGCCCAAACAATAATTCTAATTGCATTTATTTCATACACACAACCTTATCTTTAAAGATCAGACAATGACAAGAAACAACCCGTCAGACATGAACAATTAAGAATTAGTAGGTTTTGCTTTATCTACAAATCACTAAATTAATTTCATATAAATTAATTTTCATTAATATTTTAAATTCAACTTAAAGGTAGCTTTCTGTTTTTCTGTTATTTTTATTATATTATATAGAGAATAGAATTTACATCTTTTTTCTCATAAGAACCAAGAAAATTTTACTTATTTCAAAATTGTATTGGAAAAATTATCTAGAAGATTAATTGAACCTACAATTGATAAAATATACTAAGTTATTATACTATTATATAATGCTAAACCTTGCATACTCAGGAATAATGGTTACGGTCCCAGTCTTATATTAGTATGAGTAATAAATTTAACATCGTGTTTTTTTTCTTGCCTTGTTGAAAACACCCGTGAACATTCATCACACAACGGGTTTAATATTCTGATAGTTCGTTTCCGTTTCCCGCATACTTCTTAATAATAATGTACAAAAGATAAAAATATATGTACTCCTATTGATAATAATAATAATAATTATTATTACTATATTAATGATCCACTCGATCCTATTACACGGTGCGGAAATTTGGGCCGACTCTCTTGAAACCAAGAAATACTGGAAATGGTTACTGAATGTTCAGAGACAGGAGGTACTGCGGATTGCGTGCGCGTATCCAATGATCTCGTAAGAGACTGTCTTGGTTATCGCGCGTGTAATCCCCGTAGACCTTCTAGCCAAAGAGCGTAAAAGGATCTATAAGAAACGCATGGACATGGGACGATCAGACGCTGCAGAAATTGAAAGGGAAGAAACTGACGGAATAGGAAGAACGCTGGACAAAAGACTCCACTGGAAAATGATAGGCTCGACGACTTATAGACGCCCTAAGGCCTTGGCTGAAGAGGGCGTTTGGAGAGGCGAATTAATACCTCACTTAGTTTCTTTTCGGTCATGGATACTTCAGGAGCTATTTGATGAAAACGAACAAATTAATTGAAGAAGGTATAACAATGACGACTAAACATGTTCTTCGGGTGCCCACGCTGAACTATGGACAGACTATAGGTAGAAGCATGACCGGATGCATGCAGTATTGCGCCTGATTCTATTGAGACAATGATGCAAAGCAAGACTAACTAGGACACAGTGGCAGGCTTTGTCAAGGCTGTTTTCAGGGGTAAGAAAGAAGAAGGATGTTTGAATGATTGAGTAAACGTGTGAATGAATACAGAAGAGCGGATGGTAGGACGGATGATCAGACAACACGTACAACATGGATGTACCCTTCAACGGAGAAGTAATGCTAATGCGGTGCCACGTTGATGAAGAGGACAAAAGTGGAAGTTATAAATCCGAGATTCTGTAGTCGAAATTTCGATTTTGGAATTACGGCGTCGAGGGTTTAGTCGGCAAGTCTGAATCACGATGTTTCAGTGGCAGACCGCAATTTAAGCTGACGCTGAAAGAAGTCCAATACAACGTCCAATGAGGATTTGCCATTTGTTACCACCATAAAAAAATAATAATATTTTATTCTATTCACTTTCTCTTCCGACCAAAATTTATGACAACAATATTAATTTCAGTATCACAGGTGATTATAAAATTATTGATATATGTACTGATAATTTCAAAACATAATCTTTTACTCGTTTATTCTCAAACGATTTATTAACTGGATATTTCCATGCTAATTATTATCCATATCAACTATCCGTAAATTGAGTTTACAACTAAAATATAAGTATCACATTCCTAGATATATAATGTAAATTTTTCAGTATACAAACATTCAAAATTTCGCGCTCTTTTTTAGTCAACCAATTACAACGCTTGATGTCGGCGATTTATAATTTTTTTAAGATTTTTAATAAAATGTTTTTTCAACTCCAAGGGAACTTGACCATATTAATTATGCTCCAAACCATATTAATTATGATAACAATCCATTCAAGACGTAAATTACAAATAGTGATAATTAATTATGTTGTAAAACTTATAATTTTTAATTTTGTCACCTATAAAATGATTCTTGCGTACCTCAAATTCAAACACGGCTGTAAAATTTTAAGTATATATTCTATAGACGATACACAAAAATACTGCTTTTTCTGGTTTTTGTATTCTAATTCTGTATGAAAATATAAAAAACAGATTTTAAGTGAGAAATATAACAAACAAAATGATTTACGATAAATTGGAAAAAAGAGTTTCTAGTATACTTCTTCGAGAATATTTACAACAAATTTCTACACTGCATCTTCACAAGAGTTGCAGGAGAAAGAATATTATCTTCCGTTTTCACATATTATAATTTTATGGACGGCTCCAGCGAAAAAATATAGTAATAGAATCGTAAAATATTAAATGAAAATCATGTATGATTGAGTGCATCGGAAATACAATTTACTAAATAATATAGCTGCTCAATCAATCCTACGCGCACTATTAAAAATCCGTATTATCGTGCCTATTACTTTCTGAGTCTCCCGTAATTCAATCATAGAACTTGATTAGGGATACAAAACTTTCGTTTTTCTCTAGAAAAGTTCGACGGTGAAATGGTTATGAGTGGTGTTCTGAAAAGTACCGTCAATTTTATGGTTACTCATACTTAATTCTCTTTTTTCAAATAAGCTTCCAAATCATTAGTATGTTTCTAAGGAATTATGCATTACCGATGAAAGTTTGACGGAAAGCTTGAATAATAGTAATACTAGATTGTCGGATATCGTGTCCTTCATGTGGAAAAAATATTGTACCGAAAATGAAATAACATGCTAGCCGAATATTTATTCTACGTAGATCCAATAGTATAATCAATGAAATTTTTAATTTGAATTGCTAAAATGAAATTGATAATTAAAAAATTTATATACTCACTGTTCTTTGCCAAAAGTAGCAAACGCTGTCGTGAAGAGCGCGAAGCAGATTGCGAAAGTAATCTGTAAGAAAGAGAAAATATTAATAAGCTATAGTGATCGAAAATACCGTGATCACTTGATTTTTGTTTAATGGTAATATTTCATCGTTTTTCGGATACTGTTATTTTGAAGAAAATTCTATGGTTGGATTTCGAGCTTTTTATAAAAAGCGATCTTACACTTTCATTTTATTCCATTTCAAAACTGACTTGAAATTTTATTTATAAACGTTTAGAACAAACAAATCACTCGTAAGCTAGTATATCGCGGCGTACAATTGGAAAAAAATAATGAGAAAAATCACAATCGAGCCAAACAATCGAAGAAAAAAGCAAATTAGTGTCTCCTTACAGCGAGTCGAGCTGCCATGGCTTCTCGCTCGTTACTGCCGGTCTAACAAAAAATGAACTTGAAAGTCGTATCGTTGGGATGTTCTGAGTTCGAAGCTTTAGCGCACACTGTCATATAGATGCTTGGGACCAGTCGGCTTTATAAGCGACGGCAGCGGTAGAGTTGAACGAGAGCGAGAGTACTGTTGACGCGGTGTATACCGAGGTAAGCGCATAAGTGGAGGGGAGTTGAATCCCGACCATGACCCAGAGATTTCGCAGTTGAGTCGCGCGGGAGAAACAACCACCCACCACTATCTCGCCAGACAGACAGAGAGACAGACAGACGGACGGACGACGACGCACACTCACGACTTCTTACACTCTTTTGATATTCTCGTCTGACTTGATTTCGGCTTGATATCACGTGCTGACAGTTTAATCATGAAACGGCTCAATTGACAATTGTGCGGACATTTACGCGTCTGTTAATGCTTTAGCAAATGAAATTTTATGTGGAAACAATTTGTCGGAGTTTATAGACTGTTTTTATTGATAAATTTTGTAACATTCAATGCATTTATAAAACTTAATTTGATCTTTACTAAAAATAATCTTAACAGTTACGGACACTAAAATAACAAGCATTTGGTACAAATCTGTAATTTTAATATTTGCTATTTTTCTATTACTTAATCGTCAGGGTAGGATAAAAATAATTTTCCCACATATTCTATTTTTTGACTATGATCTGTTATTCATGATCTGTTTCAAACTTATAATGCTTATAATAATAACTATATTCTTCTTGATATGAAAGTTTTTTTTTATTCTTGACGAACTGACATAGTTTCAGCGAAATCCATAGTAATTTTTGTTGTAAAGAGTTACATTTGCAATCATTTTTACTAGCTGTGGGTAATGTGATGCTAATAATTCGCAAATACATAACTAACTTTTCCACACACATCTAAATTTACTAGTGTTGATGCACAAATGTCAGCAAACTGACTAAACTTATAATGAATTTTTTTAATAACGGCAAGAAATGAAATTATCGCTTATTGAAACGGATTATCCCGACATAAAGTCATAAAGTACGGAAGTAATCAAGCCTCGTGAACGTCATCGTTGGGCAGTACAACAAAGACGTATTTTCATATTAACGTGCAATTTATAACAATTAGCAAGCTAAATTTGACTATAATTAGAAGGCTTACGAATTTGATGTCTATCCAAGCGTAAACTCGGTTGCTGATAGTGTCAATCAGCCAGTTGAAAGTCGCCTAATACACCAATTTCTCCAGCAATCAAAATTAAACAAATCGGAAAAGCGCATATTAATTTCCTATAGCCTGGGTATTTGCGCGCATCCGGCCTTTCGTCTCACTCTATAGCCTTCACCTTTGATAGGAGACAGGCGCATAGTGAAATTGACGAGATATGGGCGGAGGGAATATCCTCGAGGTGACAGGCATTCGTGTTGGCTGTTGTTGCCATCACGGGTCTCTCCCGAGCCTCTTATAGACACTCTTATTTTTTTACCAGAAATAAAACGTCTTTTTAAATTGATCCTCTCATTTTTTTGCACGCGTTTGTAGTTTAACGTGACTAAAAGGGAAACGGATTGGATAATATCGCTAACGACTAGATGAAATCTTGACTCTGCCTACGAGAAAGTTTTTCGCACGTACGGCTGTAAGTATGCAATTTATATTTACATATCTAGATTATTCGTCCAAGCTGACGAAATTGTTAATTCGAAACTTAGGAAAAAAGTTCATTCGCTTTATTCTTTCTAATTTAGGTTGAAAAGTCAATCTCGTTACTGTAATATAAAAAATGATTGACGAGTCGTTTGTTAAAAAAATGGCATTCGTTATTTTTAAAAGCATAGTTCTGAAAGAATATTTTAAAATTACCGATAAGATTTTATCTAATTAATGATTGTAAAAATAATGACTTTCAGATCTTGTGGAATAAAAGTATTAATGCGGATGGATGTGAATTTTTCGGTGTGATACTTAGCATTACAAATAAATACTTGTTCCGGTATCATCGCATCCGCAGGCAGGGAAGTTTCCCATTCGCACTAGACGTTCTTGTTATACTCGTATGGTGCTTTAATGATACATTTAAAAAGCGCACATAATAAGCAACTGTTCATCATCCTCCACAGAAGGAACACATCCATGTGAAAATTATGCTTTACTCTAGGAAGAACAAAGTTAACGGATAAGCAAAGCATTTTTAGTGGCATTCATCTCAACATTGTTCGAACTAAGCTTAAAACACGTTCAAATATAACAATCAATTTCGCTAATAGTCGTATTTTATTTGTAAGCTCGGTCACCGGTTTTCTCAAATACCTAAGGTAACCATTATTTTCATTAAGAAAAAAATGTTAATAACAATGGCTCATCAATTCGAAAAGCTTGTAATTTCGAAATTAGGAAGAACAAAAACAATAACAGTTTAACCAGAAAAAACGGAAAAAGAAGGCTCGCCGTCCGCCAAGATAAGGAAAATGTAAGGAAAATGTTGTTGAGAAGAGCTGTAAGGCAAACGTTTGTTCCCAAGCGAGCAGGCGCGACAATCGAGCTTTGTTCTTGGGCGCGAGAAAGCGAAAGTATATATGTAATAACATGCGCAAAGAGAAAAAAAGCGTGCGAGCGTAATAAATCAGCGACTAATTTTCACTAGTCAATTAAGCTATTCGTCTCCCGCGTTTATGTATTTCGCTACAGTCATTCCTTCCATTTCGCGCTTATTGTTTAGTTGGAATTTCTATATATATGTATCAAGGCAATTATAAATCTTAAGTCGGTGCACTTTGCGAGATCGCGCACGTTTCCCAATAGTGTGTAGCTTTACTCGTCAAATGCCTTTTCATGATTGCAAATTAACGACTGCGTGCTTCTGACTTGCGTATTTTTTAACTTTCGGTTTCGATTTCTATTCTCACGTTTGGAGATACATATTTCTATTGTGGATTTAGTGTGTTTTCTGGAAGCATTTTGAACTTTAATTTTTTTAAATGTTAGAAAATGAAAAATAAATTGGACGGTGCGTTGTACAAGTCTTGATAAAGTAATATTTTTTTCGATTAATTTACTGAGCGGCATTCGACTTAAACAAACTTAAACTTAACTAAACGTATTTGTATATACTTGATCATATACTTATTTTCAATAGAAATTGAAAAAAGTTACATTAACAAAGAGCTGAAGCAGAACAAATAAATTATAAGATTTTTACATAACCGTTATTATTATGTTGTCTGTGTACGTAATAGTATTATACTGATTTCAATACAATAATCGAATCGTTGTGTTAATGAATCGATATTATCGTATGAATAGTCGCATCTAGAATACGTAAGAGAAAAGATAAAGTAGAAAGTAAGGTCACATATATAAAAAAAACTAAACAATTTTTGAGAATTCGTGCTTTTGCCCTTTCACTCTCATATGCTTCTTTCAGCTCTCGAATTCAGCAGTTAACATCAACGTCGATGTTATTATAAGCATATGTATATATATATATATTTCGTATTTATACATGTGGTTAAGACAGTCTGCAGTTTCATACATTCGATTACAGGCTATATTGGATGGAATATTTTTTAGCTCGCGCTTTCTTCTCTGTACTTCATCGGTGAAAACATCAAAAGTCGGACGAGTTTCTTTCGAATTAATGATTTTCATCGTGTATGTTGTCTATACAGTATCTCACTTTTTACAGCACAGCCAATGACAGACTTATGAAACTCGAGTAAATTTTTCCATTAAAGCGTATCTTCGACGATTCTACAGAGAAAAGCCAAAGATTTGAATTTTTATAAGTCGAAATTTTTAATAGTGACATTTGAAAGATCTCCGTTTAAAGATATAAAGCGTACGGACACTCGACCGCATAATCGTACCTGCTTCATATTGTAAAATTTGATTAAACGAAAATTCGTATAGAGAACTAATCGACTCCGTAACTAAGCGAACGAATTACAAATTCTAGTATACATGTTTGTACGTGACCGAAATTCGAACTTAGTTTCTATTTCCTGATTACGTCAACTGCTACGATTACTCACTGTGTAACTATGATTAAAAGTATCTAAGTACATAAAATGTATAATTAAAAAAATTAAAATAAAAAAAAAAACAATTTAATTAGGATTCTAAAGTTGCATTACAATTTTAAAGTGCCATGAACAAATATTATCAAAATGAAAAGGCATAGAACTTTTTCTCAATCGCACGTTATTTTGAAATCTTTTGCAGTAGCAAGTAATAATAATAATAATGATAATAATAATAATAATAATAATAATAATAATGATGATGATGATGATGATAATGCACGAAAAAACATTATGGGAAAAAAGGACTGATTTCGCGAGAAAGTAGGTATTTGCGCTCTCTGATTAAAGAATACCGTTTTTTAAGATCCACTTAAAACTGCCAAATTAAATACTTTTACTTTCTTTCGTGAAAGGAACACCATTCAAAGTAAAAGAAACGTACGAGCACAAGTATCGGCTGTTCACTTCTGCAGTTCATCAATAAAAGTTTGTTGAGTTACGAAATATTCAAGCTCAACACTGATCTGTACTTTTACTTTCCATATATAGCAGCAAGAACTCGGGTTCGAATTTCTTTTTCTTTGCTCTTGTTTACTCTATTATGATGCTATTATCTCGCGTTCACGTGAAAATGTAGGGCACGACAGGGAGTATAATTTGTTGTCATTACGCGATTATCTCTGGCACATCAATGAAAGCAGCTTTTTCAGTTCAACTAGCCAAGAAATAACATAGCGAGGGTACAATGTGGTTTATTTTGATGCGGCAATGTTTTTTTATTACACAATAAACCCAAATTCTTACATACCCGATTTAGAGAATAAACATATTTCTTCCGTTGAAAGTATACATTCATCCATCGATTGATAAAATCTAACCATAGTGAAAATTTGTTTTGCGGCAGCAAAAATAGAAAATCTTGACATCTCTCGCTCATCTATCTACAAATATTGTAAGTACACGCGAACGTTCTTTGTAGATGCTGTCCACGATAATACGTGAGTCCATTACAGATTTAACACAAGATATCTCGATCGATCAATGCCCACACTACATATATTGCAATATATAGCCGCTGAAATTGGGATTTCCATACAATTAGGCGAATTATAAAAGAGTAAAAAGAGAAATCCGCAATGCAAATTTGCTGGCTCGGCGTATCAGCGTGTATTTATGCGATGCACGCTTTAACAACGACACAAAAAGAGACAAAAGAACCGACTTTAATTAGTAATTTAGAAGCAAATGTCTTTTTATGCGTCGCTCAATTCTAGGAAATTACAGAAGTCGAAAAGTCAGAAGTGACGTAATGCTAAACAATTGAATTTGCAGTTATTGCGTGCGCTGACGGCAGCCAACTCGATCGCGCAATTTTCGGGAGAAACCTTAGGAACTCGCCGATCAGTCTCTACGAAGTTGTCTCGCGCGCTGCTTCTCCTTCAACATCAGCATTCCAGAGAGCCAACGATCGCCGTACATCAAAGCGCGCTGCTTACGCGCCAGCGTAAGCTAAGCGCGTGCGCGAGTCAGGCGAGTTGCTTGTGAAACTTGCCGATTTGACTCTGCCTCGAGGCTGCGAATTTCTCCGCGCTGGCGATGCGAGCAAACAGATTAACGCGGACACACGCGCATCACGATAGCAGCGCCGGCTGCCAAGACAAGCGAGCACAGCGGGCGCATCGTACTTCAAGGAGCTTTCTTTCCACTTGCGACATCCTTTCCCTTTCACGACCATCGCTGGCCATCGACCTCGCACGCGCACACCAGACTATATCGATCTTATCTGCGCGCATCGATCGCTATCGGATGCAGTTCGACTAATTGGCATAATATACACCTCCGCTTCCAGGGCCAGTAATTCTCTTGCGTCAAAGATTGCAAAATCGGAAATACTTTCGTTCGTTGAGATGTAAGACTGAGGACTCTATTAAATGACTTTTTAAGCGGTACTTTTTTTCCTTCGTCTTTTACGTCTCGTATATTCAGTGCTTCCCAAATCAATTTGATCACTTATGTAATGTGCTCAATTACACGCTGAAGCTTTCACTGAAGCTTTATGTTGCCGCTGGTAATCATATATTATTGTCTTCTCACGGTAGAAAAAGTGGTCAAAGTGCACAAGAGACTAACATTTTTTTTAACCTATCGCGTTTCGTGATTAACAAAAAATACGCTTATCTGAAATTGATCGCTCAAAAATTTTTATCGGTCTTGTGATCGTAGAAACCGATCTCGATAAAGTTGCAAAAATTAAGAAAGATATACGAAGGTTCTTTGCATGTCTTTTGTATAGGACGTGTTACCAAACACTTTCGCGTGTGGTAACAACGTTCAGAATGTGTACAAAAAAATTTTTAAAATGACTTACATTCACATCCATGACAATAATAATATTTTTAAGTCTGTTTAAAAAACAAAAAACTTGCCTATTTTATACGGGAACTGGTTTCCCGCGTGAATTTTGTTTCAAGAACAAGTTCAACTATCAAGTTTTCACCTTGAAATTACTCCTATAGCTCAGTAGCAATTGCAGCGTGTACGCCGAGCAGCTGCGACTATACATAGCTCTAATCATCGGAGTGACATCGTTATACTGCATAGCGTGTTAATTTCCGGACTATGACGAAGGCGTTTAACGCGAAAAATGCGATGAGGACGAGGTATTAGAAATCGCCTTTCGTTTGAAAAGCAACGCCGCGATGGCCATTGTGATCTGTACGCCGATGTACGTTAAAAGGCTTTCAACGTCGACATCCATTCGACGTATGTGAGTACGTTACGGCACTTCCTTGTTGATTACCGACTTAAGATCAATGTTAAACACTTGAAACGTCAGTTTGCTAAAGAAGAGAAAAAAATTGACAGTGTTATTAACGTGTGTATTTTTACTTTGATTATATTATATTGGATGGTTATATAAAGCTTGTTCATGTTACAACTATTTTCTTATAAGATATTGATTTTCTTCTTGTATTACAGAACCTTATAGGTGTTCTTGAAAAGTGAGAGTTAGTGTATTTCAAAGTTGATCGTCAAAATTCGGAAAAATCACGTAAAAAAGTGGAATCAACCAGAGTTCATTCCGGTCAACTTTCCCATTTTCTGTTTCTCGTGAAACTCATAATGTTTTCTTTAAAATATAATTTATGAGACTACTACATGCTTCTCATGGCGCATTGATACCTAGTGTATCCCTGCAGCGTTTAAAACCTGACGATTATGATTTCACAAAATTTTATTTAATTTGCACAAGTTATTATATTTTTACGTAAAAATAAATCCGAGAAAAGATTTTGTGAGAACTTTCTTAACGTCTGCGATTAAAATTATTGGAATCACATAAAAGTCACGCATGCAAATAAATAAGTGAAAGTGAACTCGATGGATTTTATAAATTCTATTTAGATATTGAAAAAATGCGTGTATTTTTATGATAATGGAAATCTTTGAATTATAAAAAATAAATTTGTTTTGCATCAACTAATTGGTCTTGATATTGTATTCTTCGAAAATGTTCATATATATATATATATATATATATACGTATATAAAAATTTTCTTCAACAGTACAAGAAGAAATATCAACAATAAACCGCACATGAATTCATATAATTAATCCTCAAAACAAAAACAAAAAAGGATAGCGCACACCAATATTTCTCCCATATACTGAATGCAAATTGGTCAGTGTGAAAGCACATCTATGGTTACGTCAGGTACACGAGGTTTATAGCTCTCATTTGATGGATGATGCCTTCGGGAAATGTCTTGATTGCGTGTGTATGTATACGAATTGCCGCTTAAGCACACTATTCTCAGAGTAATAGCATTTATTCGATACAAATGATTAGTAATTGCACACGGAACTCCTAGTGAGTACACATCCACAAATCGACGTGGGAGACTAAAACAGATTACCAAACGGACTTTCGATTCTACGCGAATTTTTCGCCGTACGATAAATCAACTCTCTCTTTCCAGAAACCATGCTATCCATACAAGTACCTTTTTTCGATTTTACCAGATAATTCTTTTTGTCAGCATTCATTGCCGTGAAAAATACATTACCGTCATTTGGGATTTTCGAAAAAAATAGTTTACAAGGGTTGCCTGACCGTCTCGTAATTATAAGAAAATAAAATCAACTTAAGCTTGGAAAGTGCCTGGATAAAGATTCTACGCGTCGCCCACGCTAAAATAATAAAATCAACATAGATCAACTACATATCGCAAAATTCAAGTAAATACTTTTTATCGTAGCTCGAAGTCTTTGTTTCCGGGCGGTCCTCCGTGTAATACTCCTCTGGGCGAAAGTATCCGCAGTACGGCGAGTGAAAGTAAAAGCGTACGCACGCAAGAGAACAACCGGGTGACCGTAACATTCGCAATTTTGCAATGCGTGCCCGCGGGAACTCGCCTTCCTTGCAAAAATGTACTACACACTAGGGGCTATTGATCTCTCTCGGTCTTTTTTTCTCCCAATGGCTAGCGACTAATTGCTTGCAATGGAATAACTCGACGATTGTTTACGTTATTGTCATACTTACCTGTTTTCTTTTCTTGTATAAGGGAGAACGGATGTGCGTTTGTCACCTGCTCGTCAATCACGCATTTCCACAATGTGGGTGCTCAACGGTCATTGTAGAAAACCACACTGCACCGCTACACCGCATGTACCTTCACTCTTCGGTTCGTCATTGCGTACCGGAAAATGTCTTTTCAAAATCATGATTACGTTCACCATCGTCGAAAGGAATGACTCAGCTATTTTTTTGCAACCGTAATTTTACTTTTTTACTTTATTCAAGTTACATACGCATGATTCCAATTGACGGGATTCATTGTTCTACGTTGTTCTAATCCATATACCTTAGTTTTATTTCATCACACAACAAGATATAATATTATATTATTGCCAAAAAATGTATTTGATATTCTCTTAATAATATCTGATGGTTCTTACGTCTTAAGACTTAAAACTTTGATGAGTCTGACATATCTTGTTACTGTGGGATGATGAAGCGTTCATTTTCTAAATTTGCAAGTAATATCCCATTAGTTTAATGTCATCCATTCAGTTACTAAAAAATAACAATTAAGTATCTGAACGAATTACTAAACGTAACTTTATCGAAATAACCCAAGAGCAAAGATACGTTTCATTAACATTAATATGTTAAACGATGAACGAGAACCATTTAATCAATTAATTAATTCTTGAATTATGTATCAAGTACCATTACGAAAATTTTATTTATTAATGAAAATTGTATAATATTCATTCTTTTACTACTTACAAAGCATCATAATTCATAAATGCTTTTTTCCTCAGATTTTATAAATATCAAAATTGTTCGACAGAGATTCCGCATCGCGACCTATCTTATTCGATCTATTTTACAATTTTTACAAAATATCCGTTGTGCAGCGGAACTTGATTATTTTCGGAATTGTAACATCTTGCCAGACGTGAAAGTGAATGCGTTCATAAGCACTTTCATCCTTGAGGCTGCGTCACCGCCAACGATACTCCGGACACAACTTTCGATCATCGCACTTTTATTAGCTTGTTTTATGAAAATCAATGATCTGTGATACACGCAAGCACGAGAAATACACTAGACAGAAGGCATGGCAAGAGGTTTATACTACACCTAATAGCTACTATACCTGTGAAAATGTATGAAAGTGTAAATTTTGTTTTAGTATCGAAAGAAATTTGCCATTGAGTTATAAATTGATCTATGAAACAAAAGTTATCAGATGTATAGTAACATGGTAATTGTGGAGTATTTTCGGTTGCGAAAACAAATGATTAGATATTTCTAGACGTATCAAACGTTTTATGACTAAAATTTTCTCTAACATATATTTTTCTATATAGATTTTATATATATCCAACATTAAGTACGTACATTCAATACGTTTATTTATCTAAATGTATGTCCTCTGTAGAATTTCTCTTTACCTGACGGACATGGGAATAAATTATCATTAATCAAATGAAATTTTAAATTTTGCAAAATTTCCAATCTAAGTTTTTGCGTTATGATTATTTTACGTAATACGTATACCTAAGGTAAAAAAGAAATATTTTTAGTGAAACTTGAATGTTTCACCACTAATTTAAATAAATTATAAATAAAACTTGTTTACATAGTATGTATTACTAAACCAATTAGTAACTTGAACAATAATTATAAACTAATCGCACTTTAAAAATACACCATCCCTCACTTTAAAACCCTATAATATTTTTTGGTTGACTTTTGTTTGTTTTTACTGCACATATATATTCGCTCAAACTTAAGAACTTACTGTTATATACAGTAATATTTTGTGCGAGCAGCATCAAGTTGTCTGAGATGTCACACGTAACTTTCACTCTGGACGACATTGTAAAAATTATTTTAAAAATAAATAAGAATCAGTCAAACGTGATTATGCGTCATTCAAATGTTGACTCGAGAGTGATTAAATAAATATACGTTCATAATATTCGAAATCAATTGGAAACATAGAGATTTTTTGTGAGAGCAGTAGTTGCTATCGATGGATACTGCTGCAGCGGTGATGCGGCGATAGATCTATAATCGAAAGGTGGTTCGTCAATATCTTCTTTCACCTCATACCCCTTTCTACTGGTTGTGTTTATTGTACCCAAAATATCTGAACTTCTTGACACTTCCGCAACTCCCGATGATGACATAGGTTCGAATGATGATGCTGAAATCGAAAATATTCCAAATTATTACAATAAATATACGCGTCGAAACAGAATTTCATCATACATAATTGTTAACGTTCATAATTTGAAAACATACTTGCAGGAACATTATATATTAAGAAAATTACTCTTTTTACACTGACAACTCTGTAATTTTTACGGGTGAATTTTCTCCGTGTATCATCTTAAGAAATTTTAATAAAACTGTTTCTCACTTCTAAAAATATTTTAGTAAACAAAAAATATTTTGGTATATTTTGATCAATTTTTTATTTTTTATTCATTTATTAACGCCGTAAACTTCAAACCATAATAATCTGTGATTAAATAGTAAACTTTAAATTATGAACAGAAACAGTGATGTTTTATTCTCTGTTTTGTATTTTTTATTAAATTCGAAATTAATTTACTCATAAGTATTTAAGATTGATTTTGAATCATTTGTTGAAGTAAAATTAAATTCTTACCAGGGTAAAGAGAACTGGAACTGCTATAGGCACCAGGAAAAGCTGAAAGTTTTGGCCAGCTCTTAGTAAATTCAGAGATTTTCTTCTCATAATCATCCAACATAATGGTATCACGAATGACAAATTGGCCGGTGGTAGCACCGATGGTCGATGCAGATGGAACCTTCCCTATCGCGTTGCTGCCATCCTTCACTAAGTCGCCAGTGTGTGTCGCTTCTTGTTGATTGTTTGGTGGCGCTTTCACCACGATAGGACTCACTTTCGAAAGAAAAGGTGAGACATCAGACTGTGCATTTTTCACCGGGTCCAGTGGGTTGCCAATAAACGGGCGTTGCTGATGTTCGGTGAAGATTGATTGAGGACGTTCGATTGGTTGCAGTTTTGCAGGCAAATTTTTGTTGACGATGTAGGGATCGTTTGATATTGGTCGTAACGGATAAAAATTTGGTGGACCTGTTCCAGCGTAGATAGGTACCGCTTGGGGTCGCGGTCTATTCGCTTCTGCCGGGTAACGTTCAGGGTATCTGATAACAATCAATTTTTTTAGAATAATCAATAAGATTTTACCACATATATGTGCCATATATCAGTTATTTGGAGAAATTATTGTCATAACTAAATTCCAAGATATTATTTTTTTTTTTTATATTAATATTTTTCAATAGTAATGATTTCATTTTCGTATGAATTATTGATTTATAATATTTGCAATTTACCAGCATAATTGGATATATCTTGAGAAGTCTAAATATATTAATTATAAAATAATTATTGCAGAGAACCAATAACAAGTGCACGGTTGCTGATTTGTTTGCAACTTTGGGGAATCCATTTACACATAGAAATACATAAGAGTAAAAACAATTTTTCCATATTTATAGACTATTTTGTTAAATCTTGCAAGATTTTCAACAATCGTGTAATAGAAATAGCGGATAATCTAAGTAATGTTGAGTTTTAGTAATATTACACATAAAAGTTCTAATTCCATTTGATAAATTACGAATGCATTGAAAATTATTTGCAAATCTTTCATATTCGTATAAACTTTTAAAACTAAATATCACGATAAAACGATGTTGTTCTATTCAGCCAGTTATAATGGCTAACGCATTTTTGAAATTAAATTACTAATTGAATCACTATGACATACTTTATTTGTTATTAATCAAAGATACAATAAATTTCGAATATGTTAATGACTAATCTAATTTAAATAAATATAGTTTGTTTGAAATGAGGTTGGTTGACTCTCTAATGTTGTTAAGATAAAGAATATTTTATAAATAAACTTTCCAAATTAAATGCTTTAATTTGCAAATATTTTGGAGAAAATATAATATAATTTAGAAATGATATACAGTTATTTTTCTGTTAAAAATATAAAAAATCATAAAATATGAATGGGATTTTCATCCCTGATAATCAAAGCTTGAAATGTATTAATTATTATAAATAATTAGATCTCAAAAAAATGCACTGAAAATTCTTAGGATAAGTTATGTTTGGGATAAGCTATTATTTGAAGTCTTTTTAAGGGACTTTCTAAGTAAAATTATTGTTCTTTATATCTCACCTGTTTTGATTATTCAGTGGTACAAACCCTCCTTTATATTTCGAGTACGGTGGATAAAGCTTTGCAGAATATGGGTATGGATAGATAACTGGGCTTTTTCCATATGTAAGAGAGGCGTAGTTAGCGCCATTGTGGCTTGGCGCAATATCATTGAAACCGTGAGACTTTTGGTTACTCGTTGGTAAAGTTGCCCCAGCTTTGATTGGACCATAATGATTTAAAGGTGGTATGCTACGTTGCGGATAAGACGCTGACGCTGCCAGTTGGATAGTCCGTGATGGAACAGCTGGACTTCTTCTAATTTGCTTACTCGGTACAACCACTATGTATTTTTCCCTATAATTTACAATATTTTATACTCGAATGATAGCTATATTGATAGTTTTATTGCTTTTATAAAAACTTTATTTTATGCCATAGAAATAAATTGCTCGATCGATCTATTAACATCAGTATAACATACTTTGCTATGCTATTTCAGAGAAATTGCGTTTACTATCCTAATTTGACTCACCATTCTCATAAAACGAAAGCTAGAAAAAAATTTAGAAATAATTTAAGGTTTATTAGTCACACTGCTAATTTCAAATTAAACTTTCAATATAATTCGATACAATTTGTTCAAAAAATACTGCATAAAGTCGCGTGTTCTATTCATATTTGAGTTTTTCTCCTTTCAAGTTGGTTAAATATATTTAATAGCCTAATAAAGTGGCAACCGTATAACATACTATTGAAGTCGAGAAAACTCGCTTGGTACGTCCATTAAGTACTGATCGATCTATTAACATCAGTATAACATACTTTTCCTATGCTATTTTCCAGAAATTGAGTTCACTATCCTATTTATAGTAAATAATAATAAATTTATAGTAAATCATAATAAATTGCTCGATCGATCTATTAACATCAGTGTAACATACTTTGCTATGCTATTTCAGAGAAATTGCGTTTACTATCCTAATTTGACTCACCATTTTCATAAAACGAAAGCTCGAAAAACATTTAGAAATAATTTAAGGTTTATGCTAATTTCAAATTAAACTTTCAATATAATTCGATACAATTTGTTCAAAAAATACTGCATAAAGTCGCGTGTTCTATTCATATTTGAGTTTTTCTCCTTTCAAGTTGTTTAAATATATTTGCACGAGAAGTTTTTATTTATTATTTCATTAAAATTTGACAATAAATTACAACATACATTGATGAGCATCGCGATAGCCTAATAAAGTGGCAAGCGTATAACATACTACTGAAGTTGAGAAAACTCGCTTGGTACGTCCATTAAATTCTGATCGATCTATTAATATCGGTGTAACATGCTTTTCCTATGCTATTTCCCAGAAATTGAGTTCACTATCCTAATTTGACTCACCATTTTCATAAAACGAAAGCTAGAAAAACATTTAGAAATAATTTAAGGTTTATGCTAATTTCAAATTAAACTTTCAATATAATTCGATTCAATTTGTTCAAAAATTACTGCATAAAGTCGCATGTTCTATTCATATTTCAGTTTTTCTCCTTTCAAGTTGATTAAATATATTTGTACGAAAAGTTTTTACTTTTTATTATATTAAAATTTAAAAAAAATTAGAACATACATTGACAAGCATCGCGATAGCCTAATAAAGCAGCAAACGTATAAAATACTATTAAAGTCGAGAAAAGTCGCTTGGTATGTTCATTAAATACTGATTAGTGAATCCTCTAAACTCCTTGAAAACAATATTTTCTATATAATACTTTCATCAACTTTCATCAATTTTGATGATGATAGTTCTATTGCTTTCATTAATTTGTATTGCCACTCAGAACTATATATATACTCTTGAAATCACACCTCAATTTCTTGAAAACAGAAAGTGGTAAACGGTTTCTAAAATTGCTATACAGAACTCATTGTGAATTCAAGCGCCACATATGTAGTGAAAAGATCAGTTAAAATGTACAATTTTGTATGCTCTGATCGTAAAATAAAAACTTTTTTTTTAGGAATGAGGAGGTCACCGCTCTAATAAAGCACATTATAATTTTTATTGTTTTTCACCTTTCACTACTTTTATTCTAGAATTCATTATAAAAATCATATGTACCGTGTCAGTAAAAGTAATTCCAATGGAAATATGAACAAAGAAATTGTTAAAAACTTTCGAAACTTTGGCTTTTGTGATTTTTTCCTAATTAACTTAGTACGGTCGGCTTGGGCCATTCTAAATTATTTGTATTAGCACTATTCTTCGTGCAATTAAAACATAGTAATAATCCTATTGTTTATTAACAAATTAATTTATAGCTCTGTCCTTATTTGTATGTATACTTACGCATTCACTAAAAGTAGATTGTACGAGACAAAGAGAGTTGTAATAGTAATCTGCAAACAAGAAAATGACGAAATGCACTGTTTTGCTTTTGAAAGTATAGATATTAAAAAAATATTAACGATATATTTTATCAATCGTTGTTTTAAAATAATTGCACGTAAATGAATCATAATGACATGATAATAAATATAATTTATACACAAAAATAACAGTAGTATAATATTATATTATTTTTCAGATAATTTTTTAATTTAGATAAAGATTAATTTTTCATAGAAAGTAAATTTATTATCAACTTAAAAAAGTTATTTCAGTATTTTTAAATAGAAAATTTGGTTATGAATTACGAGAAATCGATAGACATTAATTATGTGACATTTATTACATATTTCCAATAATATTGTGGCTTTATCCAATATGCGTAACTTATAAATAATATAAAATTATTCATATTACGTAAAATATTTCAAATAATTCGGTGTAATATAAATTTTAGTAAAACTGAAAAAAAAAGTTATTTTTGAATATCAGTTGATAGTTATATTGATGCTCGAGTAATTAATTTTCATTGTTTCAAATTAAATATTTCAAATTATTTGATTAGTCATTATTGTCCTGGAGGATGTCTAATAAAATAAATAAAAAAGTGAAAGGAAATTCAATTTTCACGTGAATGTACTATTTAAAGTGAATTATAATTCAGGTATTGTAAGAGAAATTAATTTTTATGTATGTTCCATTTTTAGAATATGCACTTTTAAAAGAGCTTTAACAATTAAATTGGAATAAATTTATATAAATACGTGTAAATTTTATATAAACAATTTAAGTGTAATAAATTTATATGAATACGTCTTTTACTCACGTATAAAATAATCAATAACATTGAAGTTTCAATGGAAAAGGGCACATTTAGGAAGATGTAAAGTAGTAATAATAAATTGAATTAATGAAGATCGTCCATGAGTTCGAAAGAAAAACTGAACGAGACGTTTATTGAACATCAGTTGAAATATTGATTAATAAGCGGCGCTAGAGCACAAATCGAAGTGATCAATGATTAGGGAGAAATATGAGCAATCATCGCCGCAAGCACTAGATAGTCGTGAATTAGCGAGAGCGCAAGTACACTATAGAATTTGAAAACGGATGTAGATGTTTTCACTCACGAGCAGATTCATCCTGTTACGCCAGTAAATGGCCGGGTTTTCTCGATACAAACAGGCAGAGCACGCCGTTCGAAGCGCGTCCGACTAGGGAATATCACCTATCGAAACTGTCACACGTGCGCGCGTATATGTACGCGCCGCTTGCAGAGAGCTGTAGACTATTCAGCGCAAGAAATGCCAACACATTGCGCGAGTCGCCGACGGAGTGTTAGCTCTTTTATACAAAGGTGGGGTAAGTATAGCAAGCCTAGGTGAAGCGGACCCATAGAAAACGTAAATGCGAGCTGACGGAAAAGAAAATTGCTCAGAGTGAGAGAATCTCTAGACCCCACTCCGCACGCACACACCTGTTTGGTCTCTGCGCGCCCGACTAATCCTGACAATAGAGATTTTTTTCTATCCTTGGAGAAGAGGCTACCACAGTCCGTTCAAATGGCATGCGTGACCCAGTAGCGCCAGGCTGGAAGCCAGCTTTGCCAATTAATTGCCACTTTCTTTTCCTCGTCCTCTCCTCCAGCATGCACGCTGCCTACAAATTGCGATATCGAGAGCCTCTCTGCTCCTGCGAAGATTGAACATTCGCGGCTTGTTCCACATTAGTGAGAGCGTCTTGCCGTTGCTGTGGCTGCTGCTGCTGCAGGTTCTTCTCTTTCTCTTTCCGTCTCGCGTATAGATGGATATGCGATTTGTGTTTTTCATTAGGTCGCTTCTACTACTGCTGCAGCTGTTGCTATCTAGGTGTGCCAACTTTTTTGCCGACAGGTGAAACCATACGACATCGCGCCTTAATGCTTCTACTAATGAAAATATCTACGCGAATTTCAAGTTCATTATGTGAGATTGACCTATGCACGTGTCTTATTTCGGATTGTGTGCATTGAAATTAAACAAAAATTGCGAATATTGCAAAAATTGCTTAAATATGGATTATGAATTATTGAAAGTGGATCTTTACATTTTTCAGATAAATAACTACAAAAATGATATTTATTTAATCCAAATTTCAATACTAACAAGCATCTTTAATGACTGAAATAATTTCATAAATATTAATATAATATTTTTTATTTGCACTCTATAATACTCAAATGTAGATCTTTGCTCTCAAAATTGTCGTTTTACAAAGAGTCAGTGGGAGTACGTAACACTTTTAGAAATAAGATTGTTTTCTTTTATGAATACTCAAACTGGTTGGTGTGAAATCATATGGGTCAACAAATTTCTTCCCACGCGGCTTCATAAAGTATGTTATTAATTTTTACAAGAGAATAGATAAAGTTTAAAGGTAATTTAAATTTTTGTTTAATTTAATTTATTTATATTAAAATGTAAAGTATTAATAATTGTACATTATTTTACAGATATACTTACAGCGCTTTGTTCATCCATTAAACATTTCAAAGATTTAGTTTTATTGGGTGTAATTTTCATGTATTTTTAAAATTGACTATATGAAAATAATGTCAATGAAATGATTAAAAAATGTACTTCACTTCAACTTCTTTTGATCAAATGAAATCATATAAACGAATCATCAATCATAATAATCATTAATATATTGTTATTACATAATCATAACAAATTATTAGGTTTAAATTCATATCAGAATTGGTTTATACTCTAAAATATAGCATCTGGTATTGGTTTGTTTCTCTCCAGAGTGAAGATTTCACTTATTCTAGAAACACTTACCTGGAAATATATAGGCGTTTAACGTGTTTGAGATCGTTAACTCGCTACGATTTAAGCTTAGCGTTATGCTCCACAAAATGCACTCTTATTGCTGATTTCTCGATCTGGAATATAGTCATGGCGTGACTGCCAATACTCGATTGAGAAATATTTAGATTTTAAAAATTCGAACTTATAAATACTTAACCTTCGTAGTTGTACGGAAACAAGGTTGATGCCCTTTAACAAACATCTTTCAAATTATTGATGTTAAAATAATACTGTGAAATTAGCTATGAGTTTTTTCATAAAATTAATACAAAAGTGTAGCATTCAGTTCGATGAAAGTCACATTAACGTGATTAGAAAATATATATACTATAGTAACACTTATTTTCATGAAGAATTATTTTTTACCATCAACTAAAGCAATTGTTTGTTATTCCAAGTTTATTTCTTATTAATGTAATATCATTTAAATATTTTTATACTTTATACTCTACTGTAATATAAAAATTATACACAATGCGATAATTGTGTATCCTATAATACATTAATTTAGTTTATTTTTATTTGTTAGGCAAATAAATAATATAAATAGTATATAAATAGTAGTATGCAGTTTAATAAATTGAAAGTACATGAGTTTTTCATGTATAAAAAGTTATTTCGTTCAAATTCTAAATTGCTAAATTTCCAAGCATTATTGTACCTTGTAATGAATATATTATCATTGAATAATAATCGAAGTATGAAAAATGCTGTAGAGTAATCAAATAATAAATATGTAGTAATTTGCCTTAATTTGATTTATTTTGGTGTCTTAGCGTCGACCGAAGTATTAAATAATTCAGGGAAGTTTTTCTCGTTAAAACTGTTTCTGATATACTTACCATTTTAATTTGTTCGTTTTTAGCAATTCTATTTTTCATGTTAAAAAATATTATATTACTAAAATATATAATGTCATATTAATTTTAGTATTAAACAATGTGTGATTGGTTTACATTTCTTATATTAATTTCTGAATATTCTTATATATATTATTAAATGTAAATAATAGTAACAAAAGAACAGTTACTAATGTTTGAAACAAAATAAACGAGTATTCACGAAATATTCACAAATCTTTGGCGAATTTCTCACTAATTTCGTAAGTGCTTTTTTAATAATAATTGGAAACATCTACTTAGTACATTACCTGACTAGGACGGCAAAGTAGAATCTTCTCTCGTGCGGCATTTACGTCCGAGTAAACCGAGGGTAGAAAGTTACGAAACGAGAATTTCTAAATTTGAAATTTTGAAAATATAAAAAATTCTGAACGATATTCATTTACTTATAATTCTTAAAGTAAATATTATTCATAATGTTCAACAAATTAAGAGTGCGATAAAAAAATATTGAATATTTGCTCTAAAATTCTTTAGAAATTCTTGTACATGCTGTAAACTTGTGTAAATATAGCATATATGGAGTTAAAATACCGAGTTCTCAAGGAATATTCTTGCGCGCGTAATAACATCAAATAATTATGTGTATGTGCATGCGTATGACGTTTTGTCGTAATGCGCAACAGCATAATTTTAATGACACACACAAAATCGAAATCATGGCTATGGAAAGAGAGAGTATTTAAAAGAAGCAATGAACGTCGGGGCAAACGCTCGACGAGGAAAGCCTCGTGGTAATATTGAGATAAGCGAGTAGGAGTTTTACTCCCTGCAAACCTATTCATATTAAGATGCACACATCCACAGATGTATACTATTTCGCGGCTTATAAAGTTTTATTGGTAACAACGTCGGATTTTGTAGTTTTGAAAAATACTAGCAGCTACTGTGTTACGGTAAATTGTCAGTACAGTAGAGCACTATCTTCTATAAAACGATATGAGTAGATCTTTGTTTTCGTATTTTGTTTGTAAAGTATAAAACTTAATTTATGAATACTTGTCTTAAATCACATTCGAAAAAAAAAAAAAAAATTTTCATTAGTATATTCTAAACGCCTGACATATGAATTCTTATATATTTTTATTTGCTAAATCCGAATAATCTGTTCCCCAGTTGTTTGATGGCCTTATTATAATTTAGATTTTTATGTTTATGATAGTGGGAACTGATTTGTACATCATTTCACCGATAGAAAATGATCTTCCTTTCTCCAAGTTGGCGCACACACATACATTTCTTGCACGCAATCTCAACTGTAACTGGCGCACACCCTAAGCGCATACAAGACGAAAAAATGACTTTCTTTGGTGTTCTTGCGATGAAAATGGCGTACTTAAAAGTTCTGCAGTACTTGAAATCGTTCATTCGTAGTTTATGAACTGTAAATGTACAGAGATAAAAAAACGGTAGAAAAAAATATGGTTAGAAAAATATTAGAGTTCTCATAATGTTTATCAGGATGTTACAGTGAAAATGTTCATAGTATCATTATTTCTGCCTAACATGCCATAGCGTCTCACGTTGACGGCAGCTGTCATCGTAATTTTTTTGGGATTTTTCTATCTACCGCGTATCTGTACATTAATGATGTACCGATAAGATGAAATTCGTGACTTATATATTACAATATTTTTAGAATTAAGTATGATTTATTTGTTGGTGAAAATGTATTATATCATAAACTAAAATTACTTTGTTTACCAAGAGGCTTGCCACTCACTCAATGAAAAATTATATACATGCCTTAAAATTATATACATAAAAATTATATACATGGCTGCGTAAAAACTTGTCGTTTTTACGCAGCCGCTCCAAGGCAAAAGAAATGTTTCAATTGAGATTCTACGAGTGTTTTATGACCCGCAAACCCATACAAATTATTTCGGACCAGCCTATTACTGGAATGAGTATGCAGTCTAGTTCTCAATTGACAAGTGCAATTTCGAAGAAAAAAAGTCTGCACGAGCGCCTTTCTCCAACTCACAAAAGAATTATAATTTTTACGAATGCCAAAATATTGCTGACGTGCTTTCCTTTGTGCAGCTGCAATCGAGTCACTCAATTAAGTTTACTTTCCATTGCCGCTAATTGAGTAACGAGGTTCCTTTGGCTTTCCTATGCCGCTGCACTACGCGCGGTTAATCATCTGTGAAGCCAAACAATGCTAACCCAACCCACGTTCACGCTGTTCGTGATCTTGATCTTGAACGGCAGACTTGCCTTATCCTTCTCCGCTATTGATAAGTCTCAATGCACAATTGAATGAAAAGGTTCCTTGTTCAGTTGCTTTTCCAAACGAATGTTTCTTTTTTTTTGTAAATTGTTAGTCTTTTTATACTTTTACTTATGGAAGCAAATGGTTTTTTTAATCTCTATGGCGTATCATTAATCTACTATGAATTAGCATTAAAATTTTTCGCGAACTAAAATATTATTATTTACGATTGATAATAGCATATTTTAAATTGAAAAATCAAATATCTATTCAAATACATTTTTTAATTTAATTTCTTATTTGAAGGTGGTGGATGATCTATCAAACTGTTAATCAATTATTTACTTCTCACTTTATTTGGAAACCAATTACTTGACCGACTTGTAATAAATAGTCCATTATTCACACTTCCTGATTCATAATATTGACGTAGAACGTTATCGAAGAAAGTTTTAGAAAGCTCTAGTACATTAACATAGTTTAAAATAGTAGTATAAAGTTTAATAATATGCAATAATGTTTTAAAA
Source organism: Phymastichus coffea (assembly GCF_024137745.1). Lineage (NCBI taxonomy): Eukaryota > Metazoa > Arthropoda > Insecta > Hymenoptera > Eulophidae > Phymastichus > Phymastichus coffea. The sequence continues at coordinate 13,370,507 of NW_026706814.1, forward strand.
TGAGAAAAATACGAAAAGAGAACTTTAGGTTAGATAAACTACACTTTTTCAACATCAAACTAGTATCTTCATTTTTAAAAAAGCTAGTTTAAAAAATGGTTATGAATGGTTCCATTATCTGCGAGTTCAATAAACACAGCATTGTCCAGGTAAGTTTAATGCAAGAATAGAAAGGAAAAGTTCATGATCGAGTGATGTATGTGACAATATATCTGCAAGTAAAATGATATCTGAAAAAATTATAATACATAAAACTAAGAGTGGAACCTGAGTCAAAAAAAGGAAAAATTTACGGACGCGTCGTGAATGGTTAGCTTTTTCCCGTCACGCTTCCTTTCACAATCCAGTAATCAACCATACAACTGTGGAGTACACAGTGTTCACATACACACTCACTCATACTGGACACACTGCACGCCTACTACTTGTTATAACCCAAGCGTCCGCATATTAGGTATATAAGTGTAGCATTGGTCGCGCACTACGAACAGATCGTGACCGAGACTCAAGCAGTGTACACAGTGTAGTCAATTGTTCTATTCAAATACGTCTTCATTCGTTGCGTGTGAGATGATGTCGGAATTCTCGGTAAGAGCTTCTTTTGTATTTTATTATGCGCTTTTATATTTCTTACTGCATTTCATATTTACGATAATTTTACAAATTTAGTTTTTATCGCAATTAATAAAAATGTATACCTAATTAAGCATCAATTATGCGATTGTAATTGATCTTTTAATCTTAAGCTCATCATCCTCGTAGCCATATCAGTTTTATACAGCGTTTTTGCAGATGATGATGGACAGTAAGTATTACAAAGTAAACAAATTAGCATACGAAGAAAAAAATTTTCATAACTTATATGTCTTTAGTCATCACCATGTGATAATCCATGTGCCGTACAAAATTCATACCGTCCACCACATTAAGCATATTCACCATCAAAAAAAAGGTGCCGACGAAAAGTACGAAGTGCTCGGTTATACGATTGGAAAACCTATCGACTTAAGTCATCAATTGGGTGAGCAGCACTATGAATCACATTTGCCGCCTCCACCCCTACCACCACCAATACCGATACATCACCATCACCACGAATCCACGTCATATCACCACCATCCGGAAGAAACACATCATCACGAGTTCAGTGGTGGGAACGAACTTGGATATGGCCACGAATGGTCACCAAGCTTTGGACGTGAATTTAATGGGGGAGGTCCACTTTACGATAATCATGCAAATTTTGGTGGAGGCAACGAGTTCGCTGGTTTTAATGGATACGACTAGTTTATGTACGGAAAAAACATTCAATTATTCTTTGTTGATTTTTCGGATGTTTGTTGCTTGTTTCATTTATGTGAAAATTTGTTTATCATGTGCTGAATGTTACAATAAATTATTTTATCTATCAATAAAATTTTAACTAGCTTAATTTAATTCTAAAAACAAAGAATAAAGGTATACTCTATCAGAAACTTTGCCTTCGACAAACGCGATGTTTCACGTTACATTTATATATTGCGAAGCTATAATTTTCTAAAATACTGAAAGGATAATTTACGTAGTTCAAATCTTTTCGACGAAATGCCAGTGTAGAATGACTAGTGCGGAAAGGATCATCAAACAAGTTTCTCTATCGTTTTAAACTATTTCATTTTGGAAAAATCGACCAATTTTTCGTCACAAGTGAAATTCTTTGTGAAAGTTGATATCTACATCTACAGATTAGATGATATTTTGCTTTGTTTTATCGCTATTTCAAACACTTTCGCGAACGCTCAATTCGTTGACTCTCGCCGCCGCTTCATGGCTACATCAATTTTTGTATACTAGTCGTGTGCTGCAATTATTATTCATCATTGTACATCGTAATAACTACTTGAAGAATAAGACAATAATGCTATCAATAATGCTATATTTTTTGTTTAGTAGTAGTTTATTTCTTGAACTACACCTGTAACGTACATTATTCTTAACAAAAAATGAATCAAGTATAAAAATTATAAAGTCTCATTATTGAGAACTTATCATATGTTTGATTATGATATATATACAATTACACATAATATTCGTACTTCTAAAAACATTAACACTTTAAAGTTTAAAAACATTCAGTCGGTTACTAACAAAATTTGTTATACTTTTCTATTTCAAATTATTAATAGAAGATCTTTCTCGAATTCATATATTTATCTAAGTATCATCTTAGCAATAAAAAATCTTTTATCTATTCTCTTTTTTTTCGCTGATCTTTGCTCGGCATTCAACTCTTTATCATATTTTCCAAGATAGCTGTGTTTTTTATACTTATTATAACTGTCATCCTCACGACCGTTTTTGTTAAATTCTGAATGTTTTTTTTCCTTGTCGTAAAAGTCCGCAAGATCTTTATGGATTACGTGTCCGGTTTCACTATTCATTCCACGGCGATAACCATGCTCATAATATACGTTTTCCACATCATTTGGTTTGTCTTCCTCGATGTCTTCATGGATGGCATATTCTGAAACAGGAGGGACTCGTGGGTCCATGAGTTCTTCTGGGTCAATGGGCGGTGCAAAGTATCCAACAGGATTTCCTTGTGTTGGAGGTTCGTCAGTTAAAAGATTTTCTGGGAGTTCGTCAGAGTACGGAGGACCATAGGACTGATATCTGTCCTCTCTAATAGGCATGTAATCGTCGTAGGGCGCTGTCACGGTCTTTTGTTTGTCGTGGTGATATCCACCTGCTTGACTTTCTTCTACGCCGTTATTGTAGTTGTATGATTTGTACGACGTCCAGTCTTCAACGTGGTGCTCCTCTTTCTCGTGCTCAATGGGTTTCATTTCGTGTACATGAATATATACCGTTTTTGTATGAAAGTGATGCTTTACTATTTCTGGTACGTAAACTTTGAAGTGTACGCTAAAATGTTTTAAACGACATTAAATGAAAGTACGAAGCTTTACATCAGTCTCCGTGTTATACTTTTGATTTTCATATTTTCTATGAAGAATCAAGTTTTATTCATGAAAAATTTACCTTTTTTCATCTCCATCTCCACCAAACGATTCAACAATTAATGTTACGAAAGCTATCACAGTTATTTTCTGAAAATTATATTACAATTCAATAACGAACTTTTGATGACACAATTATAATCACTCAATGTATCAAACCGAACTAAAATTCTTTTTTGTTTTCAGTTCAATATATAAATTATAACAAATAAAATAAAGCATAGAAGACACTTTTCTTTTGCAAAATTATTATTCTTATTAAAAATTAATATTATTTGATTCATGACTTCCGCTTGTATTCAAATTATATTGCGAAATACATGAACAAAATTGGTATTACCATTGCGTATTATAATTACTCCAATATCATAGACAGCATATACTATTGTTAGTACACGCGACGACTTTTGCAGTAGATCTGTGGTGATAGTTAATGCCGTCGCGTCTTTTATCGACGATCGCACGAATGATTTTCGCCACTGTCACGGTTAATTGCTTTGCTCAACTTCGTCGAGCCTACGATGATAGGTACATAAGAAATGTAGCAAAAAGTTTGCAGAACGGTTGGTCACGGAAATTATATTCGACGTTCGAGAAAATCATTGACAAGCATTAAAGAAACAAATTGTCGGTCAATTTCACAGACAATTTGTTCTAGTAGTACATTTTATTATTTGAGAAAATAAAAAAAATTATCAGTCGGTCAAGGCCTGAAGAAAGTGAAATCAATGCTAGTGAAAGACAGAATTTTCCTAGAAAGCGAAATTGATATGAAACCATAGTTAGTACTAAAAGAATTAATTTTTCATCGCAAAAGTAGAATGGTCAATAAGAATCTACTTTCCCAAATCTGTTAGTACGTTATTTTTTTATACGATGTGTGGAAAATTCAGCTTTTAATCTCACATTCTAGGCTGAACGGTGTATGAAAGATGCATTTTCCATACGAAGTGTCCAAAAGTAACAGCGACTCCTCAGCAAATGTAAGAAACCACGTAATTAAAACAATAAGATGTTAAAGTTCTCAAAAGTGATGAAATTATCAAGAAAATCGAGATTATATTATTAAAGTAATATTTATTAATTAAAATATGAAAAACCTAGATGCATTAGTAAGGATATTCAGCTTAAATTTTGTCAAGAAGCAGTATACAAGGAAATAATTAGCAAAGTAATTAAACTATAATTATTTTCTGTGCTATACCTACTAAGCTACTAACAATTAATTTAACAGTGGTATAATGATGAAGATAATTGCTTATATTGTACATCTTTGACTGATTCTAATCATTATTAAGTATGCCTAAAGTTTTGTGTATAACTAAGTATGTAGTTATGAAGTACGTAATGATCACATAATTAGATTTGTACTAAATTTCATGTTTATATGATTCGCATCATATTTCACATGTAGATCATTGGCTCGTTATTCTTTGCATAATAGTATCGATTTATTTCATCCTAAAATGACACTCTGAACAAATTTGCCCAAGGTACATGTAATGGGTAACGTAGTTGTAGGTATGATATCGAAATAATTTATTAAACATTTTGAAATTCAGTATATTGAAGTTATAAAATCAGATACAAATCGAAAAGCATGCATGTGCACTATGCAGAAGTTTTCAATGAATTTTAAATGCTTTTGTTACCAAGTATCTCAATCTGGAGTCAAATTTCACTCAAACACCTTTCCGTTTTAATGACTTCCAGTCATGTCACAAACTTGCTAATAAACAAGCGTTGACAAATAGAACATTTCGATCCTAGCATGAGCAAATGATTTCAATCTTGTAATGATGTTTGCACCAAAGCAAAGCGAGGAAGAAACATCCACACAAGGGTTTTCCCTTCCCAATTGCAGTTATGACTGCTCTAATTTTTATTCAACGCGTCGTGGGGAAATTATGACTTCTCCGCGCTTGGCGAAAATTGTACACTCAGTTTTATACGTAGTTAACGTTCAGCAGAGGTTTTCATTATGTGCCTTTCCACCCGCGCTTCACTTGGGCATAAACCTCACACAAGACAAGAATCTACTTTCTCGCACTAGTTAGTTAATGTACTATTTCAATTGTACAAAGACCATTTGTCGAGGAAAAATAAAAAGACATGTACTTGTAAATAAATTTAGAAGGGGTGGTGCAAGAGTTACTGCTCATATCTTTAGCGTATAGCCATGTTAGCACACTTAGAAATTATTTAACAACTGAGACAATTAGCCTTTTAAATTTAAAATTTTTTTCAGGATATTTCGTAGTGAATACGTTCTTTAATTAAAATAGATGTTGATTGTAAACAATTTTTTGTTCATACTGAAAAATATTATTATAATTATAGAACTTGTTTCAAGCGTATTATTCGCATTTAAGAGATACTTTTACGTATTAGAATATGTTATAAACACTTATTATAGTATAATAAAATTATACAATGACATTTTTATAAAATTACTGTGATTTTGGTTGTTCTGATTCCACCTTAAACTTCAAGTCCAGTCATGATGTATGTGAACATTTTCTTACCATATTTGAAGCTGTGTTCGATCGTTAAAAGCAATACGGAAAAAATCAACTTTTAATGTTTCATTAACAGATTCGTTAACCTCTCAAGAAAACCTTATCATAAGTTGCTTTCTTTCCGTATTGTCTCCACTGATAGAACAGTTTCAACTAACAATAAGATACAACTATGGCCGTTAATAACAGCAATCACGAAATTTTCCGACCACATTCAATTAATAATTAATTTACTTCTATAGTTGAAATTTTAGTAATTTAATTAAATTTTAATAATTAAAATTTGTCAACACAAGTTTCATATTCGTGGAAGCCATTTTATTATTTCATTTTTATGTCGATAATTAGTTATTATGTTCTCAGATATTACATTGAATGTATATATAATAAATGAAGCCCAAAAATCATTCATTTAGATAATAACACATGAAATTTATTCATATTACAAAGTTGATTGTAATTTGTACACAAACAAACATTTACAAGTGTATGTATCAGTATATAAATAATTAATAATACATAATTTGTACATTTCAGGATCACGGATCATTGAAACTCTACGTCCACGAAATGGCAGTTCTATATTTTGCTGCTGTTTTTTTTTACCTATTCTCTATTGATGATTCTTCTTAGTAATAGCCACCATAACCATAATATTCATCGTCGTCTAATAGCGGTTCATGATTAAAATGTGCATGATCTTTTTTATGGTCGCCATGATGTTGATGTTTGATAATTTTGTAGATAGTGTGAGTGTGCTTATGACTTTTTATGTGATAAGGTACAAGAATAATCACTTTTTTTGATCTGAAATAATCAAGATTTTTGTGCAAGAAATTAGCGAGTAGAATAGTTTACAAACAATTATTAATAATTTGTTAGTATTATTACAAGCAATTATTTTAAGGATCATAAAATGTAACAATAATGATGCGATTGATTTTTTAATGTAATGAAACAGTCTAAAAAGAACGGCTGATTAATTTCTGAAAAATGGTATTTCATCAAAAATGTTGATTTCTGTAGTTAACATAAGTATTTACCCTGCATACACTTGGTTTTCGATGAGAGTTATGATCATAAACAAAGTAAACGCGCACTAGAATAAAAATATCATGTTTAAATATTTTATCAAAATCACAATATGTCTGGAAACAAAATCTTATTTATAGCTTACCAGAACTTTATAGTTCATCTCGGCGAAACGAAGTGGATCGACTTTCTACTGAGCGCAGCAACAATAAGAGTGATAAAACTGAGCCTTGTGGATCGGCTGTAGCTGGCTTTTATAGCTAGAGTTTGCGGAGCAGGAGAAGAAAATCAAACTCCTCACCTTTCTTATAGCTCTGAACATTATACTTTTATATTTCTATCGATCACTTCGAAAAGAAATTTTACCCCAAAACTTCTTAAAAAATATTGTTAAAAATACAAATATGTGAAAATCATCGTGTTATACGGTGACCTAAATAATTATTCATTTATAACTGATGTGGCACTCGATAAATTCGCTAACAAAATGAATTAGTCATATAATCATTTATATTCTCTGCATGGTTATACATTTTATTTATAAATTTGTGTTTGACTTATACAGGTCAAATTAAATCAATAATATGACCAACCAATATCATTATTATTTATTTAACCGAGATGTTTGTTCTATAATTTAATCAAATTGTACAAAAATTTCAATATTGTGAAAAGTGTTGGTATTTACTGAAAAAAAGGTATGAATAATAACAAAAATATTTTGAAACTCAAAATAATGAAAGCAAATTTGTTTTCTTTAAATAATATTGAAAAATAAAACATAAATATAAATACTTATACAGACGAGTTATAAAAATGGAACGACTGGAAAAAATATATTTTAATTTAATTCATATAGAAATAAAGTACCAACAACAAGTCTACCAACAATCCTCCAATAGAACAATTAAAAGTGAAAATCCGTAATGTGAGTGAAATGGAAAGCCATTGAATAAGATGCACTAGAATATACATCTTTCAGTACTGTACTTTCTATATTTTTGTTGTATATTTACTTTATATAAAAAAATCCAACAACTAGTTAAACCGATTATCCAAGCTATTAACTGGAAATAGATTATTTTAAATTCACCTTTTAAACAGTGACTTGCAAACTTTTCCTGAAAAATTACTGTACCAAATCTTTTCAACTAGAATACTTGTTTGAAATCAACTTTGATTGATAGATTACCTACTATTCTCGAGTTGTAAACTGTACCTATAACTTTGTATTAGCGGTGATTTATGCAAATGCAAGTAATTTAACATATAACGTAGTATAAATTTCAGTCTATATAGTATGGTTTAGTTTAAATATTATCTTATGCTTTAAAAGAAAAGGTCTCAATTTTTCTCAGTATTTATAGTTACATTCCGCTGTTATCTCTTTATCCAATCGAAATTTGTTGTTAATTGATGACTGTTAAGTCACGAAGTCAAATGTCGCAAAATCATTTTTAATCAGATTAAAATTTGCCTTTTGTGCCGTGAAATCATATGATTAAGCACTTACCTGTAGTTGAAGTACTATAATAATCATCGAATTTTCCGAAATGATCAAATATGTAGTTCTCTCGATAGGTTGATTACCTATCCTGAAAATAAATGAAGGGTCTCTTGGACTTCAACAAAATGTCCTTTTCTGTCTGTGATATAAGCTAGCGGGAGTATGCGTCTCATTTGTTGAAAGCAGCGACGTAAAGAAGTCAGTGAAAGAGGTCAGATTTCAATGAATTCTGAAGAAGCACATATATAATTACGTATAATACATTTTATAATAGCAGAAGATTAATTATCTTATATCACAGGTTTAGCTGGGTAATAAGTTTAACGATTTGAATATTATTAGTAGAAAAAACTAATGGCTGATTGATGATAAATTTGTTGATAAATAATCAAAACCATTAGCATTTTGGACTATTGGAAGGCCCCCGCGTAAAAATATAAACTATTTTATATTTTTATAAAATATATCGCGGAAATTCGGCAAAAAGTATTCGGATGTATTTAGAATATATTGGCAATTGCTATTGGAATACAATTGCCAACATTTGTCTTGAATACGATTAGCAATATTTTGTCAATAGTTGTAAAACGAACTAGGTTAGTAACGACTATTGGCAATATATTAGCAATAGCTACAATGAAAATTATTCGTGAAAATAATAAAAAGAACAGGACTCAACAATACCGAAAACATGATAAGTGAGACTCTCAGCCAAGAATAAACGGAGCCTCTCAACACGTGCTCTCAAAAAGTTAATGTTGAGAAACCCAGCCCTGAGGAACCTACAGTGATGCGCAATACCTGTGCTACTAACCTGTCTGAATCATGTCGATCCAGGACCTCTCTCAGCAACTTTCTCAGTAGGCCTCACCCCCGCCTCTACCAACTTTTCCCCTTTTCGTTTCTCACCACCCCTCGCTGCCCGTCCTCGTGGCCCATCTGTCGATTTTAACGCCAACCTAATAGCCTGGAGGTCCGTCGCCGATTCAAATGTATGCACCCTCTCACCGATTTTTCAACGGACCAATAAACGACCACCACTGAACCATACGTACCTGAAGCCCAGCTCCTTAGCAATAGGCACAGGTTTTAAAACGTTTTGAATTTAGCTAGGGGTAGCAGTTGATTCAAGAAGATTTTTCTCTGTGGCACAATAGCAGATAGCTTCAGGCCAAGAAGGTCTCTGTTCAAATCTCCAGTTGTCAAATGAGTACCCGGTATATTGCGTTTTGCGTTCATCACCTTGCGGAGTAGGTCTCCGCTCCCAATCCTCACAATACATGAAAGCAAGGCCGGTCCCGTTCCTCGCGCCCCCACTCGAGGTCGACGGCGCGGCCATGAGATCCTCACCTCTCCCACATCTCCCTCATCTAAGAAAAGGATTACCTTAAGAGCTGCGTAAGCTAATCGAGGACTGATCTTGGATCACGTCTTCCAGCGACGAAATCGATCGTCACTGACCCCATCCCTCCTAGTCTCAGGCAATAGGGAAACCGCGGAGGGGTCCGTTGGATCAGGATTCCGCCGCATCAGAGTCTTCGCATCCTCGTCTGCCTCTCGATGGTATCACACTTCTGGAACAACAATTCCAATGTGTTTAACGCTAGGCAGCTCCGGCTTTTCCAAGAAAGTGCTAGTTGACACTTTTGTGTTGATTGATATCAATACATACTTCTGTTGTCGTAGCATTTTGCTGTGTCAATAGAGAGTGTCGACTCGACTCGTGCTCAAGCGCCTGAGCAACGACAATCCTCTCAACAGAGCATCGTATTTCAGGTTGCGCCTACACACCGGCAGACCGAGTAGCAGAGAAGCATTGAGAGCACTCAAGCACCTATTTGTTGCCGCACAGGAGACGTTATTGTGCAGCTTGCTCACCTGGCTTTTTCTTGTAATTGTAATTTACATAGCACTCGCAGCATTTTCCACAGACTTTCTTGTTGTTTTGCTCTGGGTGATGCCGGCCAACGATGATGGTCTCTGAGTATCAGTCGGGTAGTTGTTGCATCTTTTCTATTCCCAGATCATTTCAAGTGCCGTGATTTCTAGCACACCGTGCAAAGTTTCAGGATTCTAGTTGAGCCCTTGCAGAAAATGCACCTTAAGTCGCCTATGTTGCATTGGACAATCCAAATTTGCCGTACTTTTGGTCCTGCAGCGCCACAATAACAATGAATCTGGGCAGTTACAAGGCTATTAACCTCTGCCATCAAAAGCAGTACTTTACCGTACTTTTCTCTCCCAACCTTTTAGCTAGCACTATATAAAACGGACTCCTTGGCTCTTTAAAAAAGAAGCCTGGCAAGTGATACTTCTAACACTTGAAGCCTGCAGGAGATCGGATCATTTGCAAGAATAAAATCTTATGCAAAAATGTTGAGTGCGTAGTTCTTGCCGTTGGATGCGGAGCAGATTCAGACACGTCCATTTGTAACTTACCAAAGTGAAAGAGAGGAGGAGAGAAGGGAGGAGAGATCTGAAAGGAAAATAGAATTCCTGTAAAGAAAAAAAGCTCTCTATCGGTATCGGCATATTCAATGGCTGGACTCGCTGGGTTGGACTTGACTAGTTGGCGCTAGAATTTGACACGAAATTTATACAGTTTATTATCTACCTACTTATCTATGCGGCTATTCTCGAATTACTGTCTTGCCATTTGCGTCAGCTGCTGGATAAGCCTTTCTTATCTAATCCAGGACTGATTCCCGGACTGGCGCTATGGAAATGTGAAATAGCCATCGACTTATTCTAGCCCTACTTATGTAAGGCCTTTGTCCTCTCCGTCTTCTGCAGGCCGTGTTGTCGAATACCTGGGGTAGTCGAAAAGAAAAGAATTTTACGCCCGTTTCCTCTGTTTACGCGATGCCACCCTCCCATTTCACTCATCCGCCTTACTTACCGGTATTTGACCTGATCATTATTTCTATTAAGCCGTCCATTCCTCAGATTCTGTCTTCCCTTAGGAAAACCATGTAGACTGGGTAGTCTACGCGATGGTTTACCTACGCGGTTATTCATCATCTCAATCGATTCCGCTCATTGCCCCGAAATGCCTCTCCAACGCTTAAATGATGACTGTGTAATTTGGGTAGTCTGCGCCATAGCCATCGTACGAACTAAACAAAACTCTACCTTACAAAAAATAGGAGGGATTTACAAATTGGGAAGTCTGCAAATCGATTGGTTAGCAATATTATTGTGGGACTTGTGTTTGTGGCCTCCTTGGGGGTTATAAGCAGCGATTCCGTCCGGATTTCCGGATAAATACTCTAACGGTCCTTGTCCCCCAGTATCAGCCACATAAATAGCGCTTATTCCACTAGATGTTCTCTCACTATCCAAGTTCTTCAGCGGTTGTCGCGTCCTTCTGGAGTGGTTTGTTAACGAAGTCACAGCTTCTCCGGATTTTTAACGTTGTTTTCCTTCCTTTTTTAACGGGGTTTCCTTCCTGCGCTCACACGTGCGTGCGCGCGTGTGTGTTTGTGTTTGTGCATGTATGTCTTCGTCTCTCCCCTACCAGACCAGATATAGACTGGGTAGCCTTCTTCGCGGTTCACCTTTCCACCTACCCTATGTTTCACCCTCGATTATTAAACGAGTTCCATGTTTCCCGCAGTTTATTACGGATTTCTGTATCTGATTTTTAAAGTTTCCCTTCTCCAGGTTTTTAAGCAGGATTCCTTCCTGCGTAGATTTCTGGCTCAGGAGCGTGAAAACTTTTCTTGCTCCATTCAAGAAAGAGGCAATATTTTCATTTAACGGATATAGCGGTACCCCTCCAGTAATGCTAGCATAAAATTAGAAGAGATAACGATAGAAAATAAATAAATCTGATAACGAAGTGACGAGTAGACCGTTGGTAAATTCTTTGTAACCTAATGGACCTAAACCACCGTCAAGTCAGTCTGTGAGCTTGAAAAAATTAGTTAGAGCGAAGTTCCATCAGTTAACAACGTCGGGAAAGCAAGATTTAATTATCGCAAATGCGATATACAGGGAAAACCTTATGGACATACTCGCCCCGGCAGTAGATAAGCTCTAATGGTTTCGCCATCGTGGCTAACTCAACACAAGGCCCTAGTCAGCGACTATTTTATTCAACGTCTCAAAATTTTGACCAGCAAAACTTTTGAGCATTTTATCGTTTGCGACTTTTATAATATTGCAAAATTCTGATTGAATTTATTAACAAACGGTCCAAATGAAATATTTGAGACAAACAAATACATTCCTAATAAAATAATTTATATGCTCCCAGTTTTTTGTAAGGATTAGTTTTCTAGGAGCTTAGTTTTCTGAGATTTTAAAATATGATACATCAATCACTTACAATTAGCCTCTTTCTACATAAAAGCCATCGGACATTAGACAGGATGTTGAACGAATAATAAATTAAAAAATCAAATTGATTGTTTCTTATTAACAATTGAAAGATTTGTGCGTCGTCTGAAAAGACCATTTGTAACATTTATTTTTATTTTACGAATTAATGTTAAATAATTAATTAATTTTTACATCTTCGTGCACGTCTGACTTTCGGTGTTCGATGTCCGATAGCTTTTATGTAGAAAGTCTCTTATTCATTGCAAATTTTAAGAAGATTGTAAATAAATGAATATTAGCATAAAATATCTAAAAATCCCGCGAGTAATAAAGTCACAACGATTAACAATACACAGACAGTCGACATAAAAAATAACTTTGATGTCTTCCCAAAATTGGTAATAAAAAGTACGTATATGAAGCTTTTCACTCATTATCACGCTAGTGCATTTGCAGGGTGTGTACAGTAACTTATTGTATATATTACAATGACAATATATTAGATAATTTCATACGGTATATATAGAATATATTGTAGGACCAAATATTATAATTATAAGAAGACACAACTATAAATGTCATAAGATTACTTCAGTACGAATTTGTGAAGGTATTTATTTAAATTAAAGCATTATTATATTAAATCTACATTCATAATAGGTATTTACCAAATTATAATGACGCAACAACACCTGTAAAGTAATAAGTAATATCCAGATCGAAAAATGCAAAAAACACTATATTAAGGAATAGGAAAAAATGTTGACAATTGTTAAGCGCATCTTGATAGATCACATGATAAATTCAGATTCAAAGGTTGAAAAAAAAGCTTTGTCCGTTATTTCATTTTTGGAAAATTTTTTTTTCATATATTATGTGTATAGCTGAAATCTAAATTTTCTACTTTTTTATGAACGATATTTCTAGTTGTAATAATCGATTTCAAAAAAATTAACTAGTGCTTTTTGAAGTAAAAGATTCAAGCTTTTCGATGCCGTTTCCAAGTTTGCAATAGAATAATAATTCGCGTTGAGAGAACAGTTCAAAAACTACGAAAAATAGTGTTTTTTTTGCATTTGAAGTTAGGGTTTTTCAAAAAAAAACTAAGATGAGCCATTTCGAACACGGACTCGAATTTAACATACCAAACTTCTTTAGTTACACTATGTCTGATCTCTGGTTACAGACTTGAAATTTTGTAGGCCTGTGTAATTTTCGTTGTATGTAATCATACAACGAAAAATGATTTTTCACATTCTTCATTGAAAATTTACTTTAATGTTAAAGGTAAATTAATAGATAATCCGCATATTTTATGTAATGTGTATTTTAGTATTAGAAAATAATAAATTTAATTTTATAGTAAACCTTGAAAGTAAAAAAAAAAAGAAATACGAAATTCGGAAGATCATATATATTAACCTTATCGTCTTTAAATAAAATACAAGAATCTTATACAAACTGTATTATGTTGCATAAAGGATCCAGTCCTTAAACTAATTAAAAAAATAGTTTACAGATTTCAAAAGTCAATATGAAAATGTTTCGTTTGTACAATAAAAGCATTAAACTAAACTAATTAAAAGTTATTATACGTTTAAGATCTCATACAAGTAAAATAAAATATGAATTCTTCAGACACATGTTACTTATAATTTAGTTATATTAATTAATAACAATGAACGTGTACTTCAGTTTTTACTCTCTCGCATTCTCATCAGTTTCACCAACGGTAAATTAATTATTATTAATTTGACGAATTATCTGTCTTGGTTGCTCCTGTTTTCTTCCTTGCTGTCAAGTTCCTTCAAGAAATTTGTGCTAACTACTTTGTATCGCCACTGACTGAAAGAGCTCATCATTTTCTCGACTGCTTCTTCCATATTAGCCTTGATTTTGCCTGTTTTACATGTTGTCGAGGCAGACGGCGCGACAGTAGTGGTAGTAGTGGTAGTTGTTGTTGTAATTGTTGACTCTTTGGTTTGTTTTTCGTCGTCGGTCATAATATCTATTCTTCGTTCGGCTTCCACAGACTTAATAAGTGACTTCTCACTTTCAACAAGGTTCGCAGTAATATTCTTCCACTGTTGACTTGCTGTCATTGTCATGATATTATGCATGACGTTATCACTTGTTTTGCCTGTCAAACCATCAGTTGTATTATTTACTATAGATGCATTAATAACCTCTAAAGCTTCTTTAATTTTCAAGATTGAAGGCTTGTGTATGTAAACAGGTGATCTTGGCGTTTCGTTAACCTTGTTAAAATGAGGCAAATAGTTTCTAGGCTGCCTAGGCGAAACCTCACGGGTTACGAAATTTAAATCAAGATTCTTAACTTCGGGAAGGGCAGGTTCTCGTATATAAACTGATGACCTTTGCGTTTCATTAACCATGTCAGAGTGCGAGAATTGGTTTATCGGAAGCCTAGACGAGGTATCACTGGTTCTAGAAACACGAGATGGAGCATTGTTGATCCGATTCACCTGTCGACGATTGGCAATTGGAATTTGAGTCAGTTTAGCGTGTAGGTTATCTGTCGCCATGCGAACGTTATCGCTAGGGACTTTCGTATTGTTCTGGTAGCCATATTTGCGTTGCCACGCGTATTTTTGCTCTTGTTTGATAGCTGTCGACGTTCTATTTGGTGTAGGAAACATCACGGGACTTTGTGACTCTATGTTTCGACCGTAGTGTTGGCCTCTGTCCTCGATGATAAAAGTCTGGCTGTCCAACCTTTGATTCTATATTCATCAGAAATAAAACAATTTATTACACAGAAAAAATTATTTATAAGGTATGGTTTCACGATTAAATTGAGATGATATTGATCGTAAACAATTTGATAACCTTCATAAAAAAGAAGAGTTATTTATGTAACTGAATTCGACTGTAATAAAAATAAAATAAAATTTCTAGGGATAATCGATCGTTTAATACTTTATTGATTTATCAATCTTTTCCTACGAGATATAAAAATGAAAGCTAAACTAAGTAGACTAAAATTATTTTTCTCAAGGTAATGAAAAGAGAATCATTGAAGCGTTAAATTGATAAAAGGATTAATAAAACTTTGTAATTAAATAGGAATATTTTTCATTTTATTTAGATTTCATTTGTTAATTCAGGCTGACTCTACTCGTGATTATCAAATCATACTTTCATTTCATACTTTTATCTGTAAATTCTCCCTTACCCAAGCAATACTAGGTCGAGGACTTACAGCTGGTTTTGCAGTTGTTGAAAATTGTCTAAAATGAAATTTGTCATTAGTTACTTCTGTTGGGATACCAATGAGCGAATACTGTGAATTTTTCTCTTTGATTTCTTTGTCGTCTGAAGTGTGAGTCTGAAGCTTCCAAGGATGTCCTTCGACCAACTTGTACGGGAATGGCGCAGTTTGGAATTCAATTTCCGGTGACTTGATTGGATTTGTATAGAAACTTTAAATATAAAAAAGCAATTGCTATAAAAATAATAATCATGGATACGTTTTTCAATAATTCTGTTAGACTATATACCTAAATTAAAAATCAGTAGTTAATCTTTATAATTGCCAACTAAATAATTACTCCCGTCCAAGTCAGTAATTAAAATTAATAAATGATGCAATTATTGTAACGTACATATGGACATAAACATATAATATATAGTAACTGCCCTAATATTTCTTAAGATAAGTAATATTGATGTTCGAAATGGTACTTTGCCTGCGTAATGAATATCACCCAAACTAAGAAACTTCATATTTAAAATGAGTGATTTAAAAATTGTTCAAAATAAGAAATATGTTACTCAAATCACGTAAGTTTCTCGATTAAGTTAACTCAAAAAAAAGTATTGAGTAAAAAATAATGAATTAAAAAAAAATTATTTTTACAGTGTATTTAATATGATTAAAGGAATGCAAATGATTCAACGACCATGTTTACATTTGCCATTACAGTGGTTACATATTATATTATTCATTATAACTAGCACATTAATCCTGAATTTCTCAATCATTCGCAACAATGTAATGTATCAAAAGTACTGCAAATGACGGAAAAGTGAGAATAAATATTTGCAGATATGATGTTCGGTTAATCAATCAAAGCGCGGTGTAGTTATGGCAAAAGTATTTATTTTGTGACACTGCCCCTCTATCATTACGGTACACGAATAACTAGTATATAATTTCTACGTTTAATGAAGAACAAAACTGAAACACAGCTATATAAAATGCTTATAATTGTTGATTGACCAAAGGATGTTTAATTTTTGATGATTGGATATCTTAAAAAATCTTATCCAACATATTTTACTGATGGATAAACTGGATTTATGTGTAAACATTGAATTAAAATTTAAAAAAGTACTATTATAAATTTATACATAGAGAAGTATCTCACTTGAACAATTAGCAAATAAAATAATTAAAGGTACAAGACAAAATGAATATGTCTTACTAATCTTACTAATATCGTACAATTTATTCTCATCATTAAACTCGTTTATAATTACCTTCCAGCATGTTGACTCGGATTTTGATTATTTTCATGAGTTACCAACGCAGAAGATGCAGGAAAGTAAGATGGCGTTTTTCGATTGATTACGTGGATCACAACGTGATTCGTATCATCGTCTAATGGCTCATTTTGTCTAATATATAAATTACGACTTAGACCCGGAAAATCGATCGGTCCAATTAAAGGACCTGGTTCTGGAGGTGGATCATCATCAAAAAAATCTGGCATCCAATCCATCCAACTAGAACGTGAAGAATGTTTATGCATCGGCTCCAAAATCATAGAATCCTCCACTGGCATCGTAGTTTTTTGCTCTCGATGAATGTATTGTGACACAGATATTGCGGGAGATGCTATATTATCCGATATGATCATATTGTTTGATGGAGTGAAGACTGGACTATTCTCACTGACTCGACGTAAAGACCACGGGACGTTTCTCAATTGTGACGGGCTGCGGTAGGCGGCCGTCGAAGCATGTGGTTTACCATTCACTCTGTCAGCAATGTGTGGAAAAATCTTATTACTTTCACATTTATGATTAATAAAATTTTAAATAAGAAATTAGAATGCTGAAAAGAAAGATCATTTCAGTTTTTTAAAAAGTTCATAATAGTGAACAATACGAGACAAGATGAATTAGGATTAAATAAATAAATCCACCAAAAAATAACATTCAATACTTTCGATAAGTCGAGAGAAAGTCCAATTAGACTAATTGTAACATAAATCACGTATAGATTTATCTACAAAAAATAATAATGATCACGAAGTAAACACTTCATAAATAAAGCACTTGACTCATAAGATGAATATAGGGTAATTTTACCACGTAAATGATTTACAGAATTCTTCTAATAAAACAGCAATATTTGAAGGTCTCTACAAAAATTTGTCATTAATTTTAGAATAATTCTATATGAGAATAATAAAAACTATTCACGAAAACTATTATGACGTGTACTTATTTAAATAACTAAGCTACTGGATGAACGTATGTTTACATTTATTTTAGTATTTTGTAGTGTTTACAAATAAATGCCAATAATCGATTAGCATTTAATAGAAATAATAACAATAATTGCTTATTGTTCAGTTGTATCATGGTATTTAATTTTGAAATATTTCGTTCTTTCAGAGTGAAGACAATAATTCAAAATCTGCTAAGTGTTGATAATGAAACAAAAAACAGTGCTAAGGATAGTACAGTACCTTTGAGAATCACTATTTTCCGCAATGGCAATGGAAAGGAGAAACGCTCCAACCTGCGAGAAAAGATCCGAATAAATATATTCTATTTGCAATAAAACTATATATATTCATGTCCCAGTTTTGCTGCCAAGTTGCGTCTTGAAACCCGGATCTGATATTAATACCAAGTGAAAGATTGATATTCCAGTTTGGCGTCAACGTTAATCATCTCTTTTGCAAGCCTATTTTTTACGATAAATGATTAAACGAACTTTCCAATTTTACCGGTTACGGTTTTTTTAAAAAAGGGATTATAATTATTCATAACAGATCAAGTTGATTAGACAAAATACTGAATAATTCGTCCCTAATGCCAATCTAGTTACCGTAACAGTCCTTTATAATCAGGCAAATCATAATAACTTCATGTATAATATCACTCAATCGAACAAGCATGGTTATGAATGAAGAATGTCTGTATCGACAATGAACCGTAAATCATTCACCTCACATAACACTCACCATAATGAGGCACAAGATCCTCATTTTCGCCGCGGAAAAAGAATCCACTAAACGCACACCAGAAAAAATAAATAAAATGAATGATAGAAGCAAATCAAGTAAAAAATAAAAAAGTTCACTCCTAAAACGATGGTTTACAGGTGAGATAAGAACACGAATCAACTGGCTCATGAGCCTGTGATACAGTGTCTTTTAAAGTGCGGCCCCCGTCGATTTAATTTTACTCCCATCGGCATGCTGAATAAAACAGTAAACTGGAACATGATACTTGCACACTCCTGCGTATACAGCCGTCAGTAATCCGACCACTTGCACTCTTGAAAATCCCACTACCTGTATTTACTACCTCCTCCACGAGAGACGGCAGACTAAAGCATAGTGCGCTTCGATTCAACTAGTCAAGTACTCTGGTCCCTCGACAAAAATGCCAAGCCAATGAACTAGCTTTTACACTCTCGCAATTAGAGCTGCTAAGATCTCTCATTTTTATTTTACCTTCTATTTCCGCTCTTATCGCACATGTAGTTTTAGTTTTATTCTCTTTCACTTTTCCTCTTTTTCGGCTTATATTCGTAGAATTAAAAAGTTACTTTCTATGTCATTCGCCAAGACACAAGCGAGGACATAGAGGAAATTCGGCAGGCAAACGCCCAATTCGTGTTAGATCATGAAAAACACTGTAAAGTTTTTTTATATGAAATTTATAATAATTTCTTTTATATGAAACTTAAGTAAAAGCGAAACTGGTGCATATATGCAGCTATTCGGATAAAAAAATTATAGTTTATTTTAGTCTTTTTTATTTTAACCTTTCTTTTGATATAGGTTGTCAACTGAACTCTCGTCAAAAAGAAAAACCGATTAAATTAATAATTCAACTAAAGTTAGTTATAAACAAAAGCTAAAAGAATAGATTTCAATTGATATGTAACATACACCAACTTATTTATTTAATATTTCTATCAATGTTTATTGAAAAAAGGACGTGGCATTGAAACACTCTTCTATAATTTGTTTCATCTTTCTGTTTAAAATAGTTTTTGATTTCTCACCCTTCGACTCAATTTTAGTAAATTTTGTTTCATGAGAAAGGGACATTGTAATTAACCAATAGAAATGCAAAAATTTCAAATTTACATTTTTGCGTAACCTTTGATATCTCGACTATAACTCTGTAGATCAAAGATAAACAGCTAAAAGAAGGCGATAAAAAAGAAACGTGGCAATGAAGATAAAATAAGATTAAAATTCTTTGATACTTACATTATTTCTGCAATTGTTTAACCGGAAAAGAAAATTGAACGCAAATTCAATTCAAGCGCGGTCATGTGCTATTGAATGATATCTTATTTAAATATTTCATGAGAAAGTACGGCCTCGTTAATTAATGCGTGCAAGTAACGAGTATTATTTGTTATGGGACTGGAAAACGCTACACGTCAAATAGCATGGCCAATTTCGATTTACTAATAATGAGAGGAAAATGATGCAGAATGAAAATAAACATATGGATCATTTTTCTACTTTAAATTGCTACTCGTACTTTGAAGCTTTCCAAAGTAAACTTGACACTTCTTCGCGTAGCTTTGTATTTCGAGTCCTGACTTTCTAAATGAATGTCAAATTAAAAAGTCGGAAGGACTGAGTAATCGAGGTATCATTAATCATAATTAGCAGCTGCTAAAATTGTAAACAAATATATCCAACAATTTTTGCTCTATAAACCTTTATAAAATCAGTGCATATAATATAACGTATATTGTGAAAATTACTGAACAGATAATGATGTCAATGTTAGCATATATGTGAATAAATCGTGTAAATTGTGTTATTGAAATGCAAGGTCAATGTCTCCGTGATAAAAACTACTATAACTATATATAACTGCAAGTTGCGGATCAATTAAGCTAAATGATAATGTATACGAGCAACATGAGAGTAATTGAAACGGTTCGATTCGTCGAAAAAAAAACAAGTTCGACGTGTGCGAAACGATAGGTCACTAAAGAGAGAATCAAGTATTAGCTCGCATGCACGCTATACAGGTTTTAGTATATCTCATCATCGTCGCTACTGCTTTCCAATTTCAGCTTCTCACTCGATTATTTTTTTTTTTCATCTCCAAAATGATTTCACCTTAGTATTCCAGTGCAGTGAGCAATATCAACATATTATAAATATTATTGATGAAATTTCAACGCTCTTAAATCTCGAATAGCTACAGATATTTCTATCGTTCGATATCACATTACAAGTACTCGAAAAGGAGAGCAAAAATCAGCGTTTTATCGCATTTACATGGCCTTTAAACGTTTAAAGCCGACTTACTTAGATAATTTACTGTTATAGTTTCGCCTCGGCATTAATAATTCTTGTAATTCAGTGAGATTATTTACTTTCACGGATCGCTTGTAATTTTCTTTCAATGCTTCTGAGCACTGCAATAAATGCTGCTTAATCCTCCATCATACTGGAAATATCAGCTTTATGCGACTTATACTGTAGAAAAGAAAATAATTTGTTTCTTATACTATGTATGTTTAACAAATACTTGTCTAATGTCACTAATAATCATTGGAGAAAAGTAATTACGCAGAGAATTGCGACGGTCATAAAAATACGGAAACAATTGTAGCGTGCTTTCTACCCAAAACTAGAAAACTACGTTATAGTACTTATCGTCAAAACCGGTACGATTGGCGGAAGAAAATGCTCTGAAAAATAGAAAGAAAACCAGACCAACCAAAAATAATATCATGTGAAACTAGTAGTAGTAGTATGTGTTTATGTGACAATCCTAAAAAAACTCGTGGCCATTCCAAATGAGAGCAAAAGCAAGGCACGTGAACTATGTGTCACTGCACGTGCGAAAGCTGCGACTTCCGAGGCGCGTAGAGATCAATGCACGTAGGCTCATTATTCCACCAAGTCGCAAGGCCGTTCTACGTAGACATCTTTTGCACGACTGTAAAAGCGCATTTCTTAATTGGTTGGTAAACACGCTAACAGAGAAAACGCTGCTTTTGCCTGACCACTTTATAATTCTGTTATCGGCTGATTTACGAGCTGCTCTATATGATTAAAAGAGATATATTATATAGTCGATTCATCCGTTGTAGCTTTGTAACTAATAATGTATGTGATGTAGTTGTGATGTTTGGTGCTTAATGCTTCTTTTTTTAATTGACTACCCGAATTCGTTACGTAGTTTCTTTTTCAGTGAGTCATATGCTATGTCGAAACCTTTTGTGCAATAAAGAGCTCTTGATTGATATAAGACATTGTTTGTTCTATTGATTAGTACGGTTATATGTATCTATCTTCGAGCATACACATGGCGATAATCATACAATTTTTCAGCGGAAATGTGCGGAAATCATTTGAGATATATCCTCTTATTTGTCACAATAGCTATTTAATGCTTAAGCCTTACTACGATAAAAAATATGAACGTAATTGCAAATTGAATGACATTATTTGTTCGCTTGATTTCCTGCGATGAAGCTGTGGCATTGTAAAATCTATGCATTTTGTATTCATTAATAAACTGAAGAGAATTTCAGATGAAAGTTTTCTATACTCAACTTTGTAACAATAGTATTATTTTTTAATCTTCTTTTATTTGTACGTGAAGTAATAATAAAATACAATTTTAATAGTTTATCTAAGATTATATAGAATTATTTTACGTGCGCAAAATACTTATTCAAATTTATATAATCATATATTGTTGAAAATGAAATCCACAAATTTGCGTTTGCTTACGAACAACAATATCACCCCATTTTTCTATCCGCTTTATTAAAATTTCCTCTTCTTTTGAAAAATGGTGCATAAGTACACCAAATCCTGTGGCAGTGGAACAAGCTTTTACGCAACATCTTTTTTTATCCATCTTTTGACATTTTCTTGTTAATCTTTTTTATAAATAAAAATAATGTAGGTATTTCGGAGCTGACTAAGATGATATCGGTTATGTTTTCCTATGAATTTTATATATTTATATCTTTTGTTTTCGTGTTACTTACAGAGATTCTGAATTCATCCACCACACATGCCACTTTTGCATTTACTTGCGAATAATTATCAATTAAAAAAAAATTACGTTGCAGAGATTTCAACCCGCAAAATCTATAGGCTGAGACCTTATCACCTGGACCAACATCATACATTTGTATCTATAATGTTCGAAGTAGCTGAAAAAATTATAGGCTCAGAGGCTTGCCATATTAATTTCGGAGTAAGCTATTGGCCTAAAAGTCATGGATTTTCCAATTTACAGAGTACAGAGTACTTGGATTGTGTAATTTTTTATTATTTTATTATAGGTTCAATGTTCGCAGGGTCTTCTAAAATGACCGAATTGAAATCGATTTCAGAAATCATTTGAAATATTTATTTATCATTTTTGAATCGAACTCTTGACCTGACAGAAATTTATTCTGATTAGTGAGTACTCGAATCAAGGCATGAAATTTTTCGAAATCAGTTTGAAATCAGAAATCATTGGTACCCTCTAGTATAGAGTGAATAACCCGTTGTAGCAAAGATTCTTTGTTAGATATAGGTGCGAATAATATGTCTTCTGAAGAAAGCATTCATTCGGAATAGGTTTACTAGAAAACAGTATCGGAACGAAGGTGACAATCTTTATTGGACAATGATTTTGGTATTTCACAGAAAAAAAAAAGACTCAACAAGGTATTCTCTCAAGGACTAATATTCTCGTAATTATGTAATATCTATTACCAAAATTAATTTTGATGTAATGAAATCGAAGAAAAATAATTAAAAGTTGTAAATATTTATCATTTATGTTGTTAATAATCTTTTTAGCACACAGTAGCAGATATTCGACTGAGAGACAACGATGTAATAATTCAGAAAAAAATTCAGAAAAGAAAAAAAAACAAATAAAAACTCTAAAACTCGTTCTAAACATATAAGAAGCGATCAAGAAATTTTTTACAATGTCATCAGAAGGTTCAAGTACAGGTTCGAATGCTGATTAAGCAATGTTTGAAAGATCTGAGGAGAGGGATGAAAATGCTGACGATTAATTGAATTTATCGTAGAAAAGATTTCAGACAAAAATATTCAACGATAGTGATATCCGCGACGAAAGTTGCTTGAATACTACTAATGACAATTTTGATGAAGTTACCTCAAAATTATTTGGCAACGGTCTGATGACTCGAAAAGTAATGCTGAGGAAAATAAGGTTGATATTCCCGAACTGACGAAGAAAAAAAAATGAAAAATTTCAAAAACGAAAGTATGTATTAAATATTTAAAACATGAATAATAATATTTATTAGTTAAAAAACTAACGATAGACGCTACTACAAAGCAATTCTCCTGATATGTTGCAAAGCAATAGAGCATTGATGCAGCGTCATGAAGGAGCAAGTGATTTACGAGGAGGAAACGATTATTATCCTGATGGAAATAAGATGACGAATCTATCGCAGGTCAGTCAGATTATGAAAAGTATAAAAATATACATGATTTTTTCCATATCATGAAAGAAAATATAAATTTATAATATTATAATTTCACAGGAAATTAAAAAGATGAAGTTGATATGGAATAAATCGATTCCTTATTTCTTCAGATATAAAAAATAAAACCGACGTATCAAAGTTTGTCAAGGAATAAAAGCAGAACATTTTATTCACACGGAACAATATTTAAGAAATACTTGAGGAAAATGAATTCTATGCAACAAAATTAACAGATCAAGAATTGAAAGTATTCAAAAGTTTGTATTCGTAATATTTCATATAAATTTAATTGTCATTAATTTATGGAATTACTACAACAAACTCACTGTTTATAGGTTGTTTGAAATTTTAGGTAATCATCCACCGTAGAAATTTACTACAAAACACAATTGTGAGAGAAATATTGAGCTAAATCTCTAATTTTTTATCAGACACATCGCTGATAAAATAAAGAAATGAAAAAGTCCGTATGACAAACGTGAAACATAAACTACTGACTAAAAATATTGTATAATTTTATCAAATTGTATGATTTCTAGCTTCAAAATTCCAATCTGTTATTCATTAATTACAAATAAGTATCAGCAAATTAATGTTTACAAAATTATATGTTGTTCATCGTTTTCAATTATAAAATCTAGTACCTTTCATTTTTTTCACATTCATGATAATAAAATCGATTTTTAAAAGGTTAACCCTTGGTAAATAATTAACCAATAAAATAACCAAGTTCATTAAATATCAACAAATCGTCACTAATGTTTGTGGCCTCCTGAGAATCTGTTTATTATGAAAAACAAAGATTATAATACACGACAATACAATTATTAATGTTATGAAAACAACCTCGCAAATAATTATAATAAACTTTTACGTTAAACTTACTTCATCAACTCGTTAGTTCAGAAAATTCATTGCATAAAAAATTCACGTGTAAGAAACAGCAACATATTGTGTTCCCTTTCGTCCATCATGCTTATACGCTTGAATATTATAATGTATAAGACTGACTTCAAGCGAAAAGTTATATTTAAGTTAAATATGATATGAAACTAGAGCGAGTTACTGAAAACAAATAGGATAATCTGAATTATATCAACCGAAAGCATATCTTCTATTGTATTGATTAATAGCAGCTAAAATCCCATTATATGCAAACTGAGAAGTTTAGTGTCTTCTTGTTTATTAATAGTATGTTTAAATGACTTTATAAATAATATTTAAAAAATACATCTTTTATTAAAATTATGTTTTTTATCAATAATTTTTACATTATCGAAATCAAAACTGTGATTAGGATTTAAAAAAAATAGGAATAGGCATCAATGACACTTCATCCGATCGGTTAATATTTTAAATTTTTTCTATTAATTGAATAATACTATATTCAAGCAAGAGACGAGCGGGCGAAGCACGCTTGACGACACTAGTTTTAATTTAACACGATAAAATAAAAATTTAAGAAGAACGCGTATCGGCAACATTTTTAATCGGTTTATTGAAAATCGACTAAATAGAAAGTAGTAGTCAACTTTTATAAGTAACTACCAGCTCTATCGATTGAACGAAGGATACGAATAAAATTAATAAAACATTTGCAAATGAAAGTCTCTAGGTCATGATCGAAAAATAGAAGCAAAAATGAGAGATCAGATCGAAGATAGATAGTTGCATGATTACAACGTACAGTAAAATTTTAGTTAAATATACATTTATTCAATTTACACCAATAACGATTGTAAAAAATAGATTTAGGAGTATATTTATAGATTTAAAAATTACTTTTTGATAAATATGTCAGAGTAAGAATTGAAATTAAATAACTGTTCTACTAAATGTTGAAATCGCGTGCATGCACTAATAAATGACCATATCAATCATAATTAAATCGGCGCTTTCCATCGAACCGATAGCCATAAGCGGCGCTATTTGGAGCATTTATCAATGCAGGATTTTTATATTTATGAAATGAACCATGAAGATGTGGAGGGCGTGCTGCGCTATCCTCTTCTCCTTTCAAATAAAACGCTTCAAAGTGGCCCTCTGGTAAAAGAATATCTTTCAGCGTCTTGTCATTTGGATCATAAGTCAATATTTGACCCACCAAACATATTACGATGACTATCTGCAATCGGCAAATTTATTTTTTATATAATTTCTCAATAGGAACGACGCAACTAGTATCGGGAATCATTGTTAAAAGTTGATGGTTCATTCGGTTATTGAAAGATTAGGCATGACTACTCCATGAATAACGCTGTCAAAACAAGAATAAAAAAATGAAGATTACAAGTTGGAAATTGACTTTACCTTCAGCGACATATTTTTTCGACAAGCTATCAAGTAGCGAGAAAGCTGGTCAATGAAACGCCTCGCAAGATTAAATCCACACGACACCTGGATAATTCTGCAAAGAAGACGGGAAGTTGAAACGACTCTCGTACAACAGTTGAGGTACCGAGTGATTCATCTGTCAGTAATCTCTCAAAATGTACGAATAGATTTCTTACCGGAATCTGCAGTCGGAAGAAATGGAAAAAGTAGCCCCTTTTCGCGCGCGAAAAAGAAAAAAAGTCAACTTCAAGCGCACTGTTCGTTTATAAGTGAAGCAAATCAAAGAAAAGAGGATATGTATAACGTGTGCCTTGTGTGCCAACGAATGCGAGCGTGAGCAAAGCTAAACGCTCGGCAGGTGAAAGCGCGCATGTCTGCTTTTTTATAATTGAGCATAGAGCGCTGGCGGCCTTGCGAAAGCGACGACGTATGGCTTACGAGAGAACGGAAGGGATCGCGCAGCAGCCACACCGCCAAATCGTCACGGCTGTCACTTTTTCGTCGTCTTGTTCTCGCGATTGATATGCGCACAAGGAAAAGTGGCACTGCATTCACGAGATAATTGTTTGCGAGAAAATTTCACGATAGTTATTGCCCATACCTGGACTTGAATTATTCTTACATGAGCGAGTAAAAGTTAAGTTAGCTACGCATTGAATTGGAAACTTATCGAAAGCCAATAAACATTTCTGAGTTCTTAATCGATGCATTTCATAGTTATTTTTTTCATTACTGAGTCTAACTGAGAGCCAAAGTTTAGAGACAGTTGTAAATGACTTATCACTTGCTAAGATCTTATAAAAGAATTACGCTTGCTTTCATTCAAAATTCAGTCTGATCGCACAATGTTTACTTTAAAATATAATCTTTCGCATCGTATGCCTATTCTTCCTAATTTTGTAATCTGACATTTGACTAACTACCAATTTCATAGCTCGACTTTAAATTTTGATAATTCAAATTACATTTGTCTTTTTATTTTTATATTTTCGTAACGAAATCAATTTATAAAAAAATTCTATTATGAGAAATATTCTTCGATCAGTGCAAATTTCAAAATTTCCGGTTAAAATATAATTTTGTAGGAAAATTTTACATCAAAGAAAACCGATTCCTTCTTTACCAGTCTTTAACTCTTGTAGAAATATATATATTTGCATAATATCTAGTTGCCTGTACGTTCAAATACTTTCTAAATTACCGACTGAAGTTAGTTTTTTTACAGCAGAATCAGACATTATCAAGAATAATTAATGCTGTTGAATAATATAAAATAATTAATTTCAAATTTAGTTGTGGAAAAGGTAACTACTGTACCTGATAGATAATTATTAAAATAAAAGTATTGAACAATGATCTAGAAAGAGGAATGTGAACAATTTTTTGTTATTTTTATATACAATTTAAAACTAATCATTATGAAAATTTATAAATGCAAAATTGCAATAGAACTATTTGGTAATGACAAAAGCATTAGTAGAAAAATATTAGGAAAGGTATACAATATAATATTTAAATGAGTAGGCATTCGCGGCTATAGTTTCTACTTTTGATATGATATATAGCTTGAAAATAAGGTTCAATAATACAAGTATTGACCGAAGTTTATTTATCATGGCAAACAAATGAATATAACCGAAAATAAACTAGTTAAATTGTTTTATTAGATATAAGGATCACGTAATTCTTAATGAAGCTCACTTTATGAGGAATTATAATGGTGAAATAACACTATCTGCTAGTTGACAGTCAACAACATAGTATAATAAAATGGATGAATCTTCCTTTATTTATATAGATATAATTTACATATTTTGTCGAAGTCGTTAGAGAGATGGATGGTCATTTTACTGGCTCATTGTTCAGAAGGAAAATTCATTGCCATGATACACTACGATATCTATAAGATGACAGTCATATAATCACCGGACATTGATTCTTACTACCCATTTGAATTTTTACACGAGCTGGCAATGTAAGAAATTCAAATGAGTGGACAGAATCAATATCCAGTGACATACAATATCCTTGAAGCTCACCTTCAAGGTCACTTCAAGACCAGCTTAATTTTTTAAAATAGGAATCCCTATTTTTAACATCATATTCGAAAGAGCAGAGAATTATACGTTTGAAAATAAAATTTATGGTTAAAATGTTTTCTATTGAGTCAAATGAAAGTCAAAAGGATGTTGGCAGGAAAACCTGTAGAATCCTTGCATGATTGGTAATAAAAAAAGTTATCAATGTCTTTAGTTATTTTTAACGAGGAATTGAATGGTGGCCTTCACATTGTCTATAAAGGTGATTTTTAAGCTTATTTTAAGATCACATTTATGACATTGATTAGGTTTAAATTTGCAATATTGATGTTAAAATGAAAATAAAAATCATTCCACGTCGAAAATCTTAACACGATAATACTTTTTTGCGCAATGTAAAGGTTACATACAAAATTTGCAAAAATGAATTTGTTAAAATAAAATGAATAATTGGTAAAAATTTGCAACATGTCGGCTTTCACAAACAAAAAAACTTCTTCCACTAAACTGACGAAATGTTTCTTTAATAAATTGTTTGTTTCATTCAAATTATACAATGTCATGTTATGTATGACTTTTATAAGTATCATTTAAGTACTAGTTAAGTACCATATACTCAACTAAAAACTATTGTTGAACAAAAAAAATTTTTTTTTAATTCTAAAATAAATGTGTCAATTAATATATTCTTAATGTCAATTAATGAAATTTTGGCTAGACGAATACATTGTATGCTTTTATCAACTAAACATTGCTTATCTTACTTTTGGTTTAGCTCAAATCCTCTTCCTGTAGCCTAAAAAATGGTACAAGCTTTGCGATTGAAATTTAAAGCAATTTTCCGATTAAATAAAAATCTAATATTTGTTTATTTTTTAGTACATGAAATAAAAGTATATTTTTAAAAGTTTTTTTATGTATTTTATTTGTGATAAGCCAGTATAAATAACACTTTCACATAGCAAATGATAAAGTTTAACAAAATCATCATATATTTTGATTTTTATTTGTTCTTTGTAAGATAGTTATTGTATTCTTCAATTTTTAATAAATTTTCATAACAAAATTATACCTTTACTCGTAAATTTCATTAATATTAAATTCATTTATCAAAATGGATTGTTTGTCAGAAAGAGACGCATATCACTAACAATGATGAGGAATTAGGGTGATCGAACGAGGTCGGTTTTGGAGAATCCACATGAAACACTACGTTCTGCAGCTTTACTACACGAGATTGATCATAAATCTGTACATAAAATTTTAAAAGTTATCAATTTCATCTCAACAAAATTAAACTCGTGCAAGAGTTAAATTATGATGATCCTGATCGTCGTCATGAGTTTCGTGAGACGACAATAGAAATAATATCACAAAATCCAAGATTTCTAGTAAACACTGTATTTTCGGACGAAGCATCATTAAATAGTAATGTAATCAAACGCAACTGCAGATATTGGTGTGATAT
Organism: Phymastichus coffea; assembly: GCF_024137745.1. Classification (NCBI taxonomy): domain Eukaryota; kingdom Metazoa; phylum Arthropoda; class Insecta; order Hymenoptera; family Eulophidae; genus Phymastichus; species Phymastichus coffea. The sequence continues at coordinate 13,400,453 of NW_026706814.1, forward strand.
CAATCCCCACTAGATGAGAGAAAGCCTAATTATACTATCCTCAAAAGTTAAACATTTGGTCAGGAATTGTAGGTAACACAATTAATGGTACTTTTTTTATTGAAGGTAATTTAAATATACAAAATTATGAACAACTGTTGCAAAACCAAATTGTCCCAGCAATACAAGCTGTAAAAAGAAATAATTTTGGAAACACGTGGTCTCCACGTGGTCTCAGCAAGATGGCGCCCCACCACATGGAATTAACGTTAGATGCCTAGACGAGACGTTTCACAAAAGATGGAAAGATAGAAGAAGCACGATAAAATGGCCACAAAAATCTTCTGGTACCTTCCTATTATTTTCTATGGGGTTACTTAAAAGATCGTATTTATAAAACGGCGAATCCTCAAAATCTAGGTAAATTAGCCCATTAAGGATCAAATACCCTACATTTTCACTAACATTTCATTCAGTTTTTTTCTTATAATATTTGTATTTAAAAGAGTTGAAAAACACATATTCGACGTAAAATTTCACGGTCTTTCAAAATATAATATCAAAATTATTGTACAGTTAATGCTTGAAAAATTCGCCGGTCAGAATCATCAGAATTGTCACTAATTGGAAGAACGGTTATACGAGAATTGTTATCTTCTTCAACGTATAAATTTTGTCTCACTTAAGATAATTTTCTTTTTTTTTCTGCATTTGATATGTTTTTTATGAAATAATGCTCAAAAATTATATTAAGCAAAAAAATGAATTCCCTTCTGAGAGAAACTGTTGTATGAGGCGAAAAATCAGACCATTCCAAGTGAATTATTTTACTGTCGGAAAAATTAAAATAAAAAACTTAAACTATAATAAAGCTTACTTACAATTTCAAGCTTCAATAGATAGATTTCTATACGCTCTTAGTGAGGAGTACACAATGGCAACTATACTTCAAATAATTTTCAAATAATCCTATCAACGTCCTTTTGACTTTTATTTGACTCACTATAGGTTATTTTAATCTTATATTTTTATTTTAAACGTATAATTTTCGGCTCTTTCGAATGTGATGTCAAAAATAGGTACTTCCATTTTTTTAAATTAAGATGATCTTGAAATGACCTTAAAGGTGAGGTTCAACGTCAAAACTAAAGTCACCATTGATTTCCTCGATGATAATTAGTATAGTCCTAATTTTCATAATTTTTTATTAACACTTGTCCTCAATTTCCAGGGGTTTTCACAGTAGTATACATTTTATCTTCATTTCATCTACAAAGTTTACCTAGACCTTCAATTATAATACATATCTAAATGTAAAATTTCCGGCTCTTTTGAATGTCGATATCAACAATTTTTTTAAATTAAATTGATCTTGAAGGTAACTTACAAAAACTTTAAGGAAACCAAGGTTTGTTGTCATTAGGGTAAAAATGCTTCAAGATAAAGATGTTCAAACAAAATCATTTACTTTATTTTTACTGATTAACTGAGAAATAATAAAAGCATTGGATATCTTTTAATAAGTTGTGTTTTATTAAAAACTATAACACAGATGCGTACAAAGGTTTGAATCAGACTAGACTTATAGATTTAGTTAAAACAAAATTAAAGCTTGTTTAGCAACGTAAACATAAGATACGTTCTTGAATAAGTGAACCGCGTTCTAGAATAAATGGAATGTAAAACAAATGTACTATTTTATCCTTATAACAAAAGAAACCTTTACTCGCGCTTATATTTGAAATAATGCTTTTGTGATTTAGATTTTTAAACAAAATCGGACATTGGCATTGGTTCACTGATGAACTGACCACTCTTTGCAGCTGTTCTAGCTCTAAGGTTAACTTTGTCATTACCAATTATTTCCACATGGGCAGGGATTTATACAATCTTAATTTTAACATTTTTGCCTTTAATCTTCGCTAATTTACACCTAAAATTAACTATCAATACAGAATTATATTTATATGGGCTTAAGGGTTTAAACGCATTTTCAGAGTCACAAAAAAATCATATATTTACTAATACCTATGGATATGATTTTATCAACAATAAATAATAAAGCATTACATTTTGTTGTGAAGCTAAAAGGTGAATCTAAGATCTTACATTCAAAACAGAAATCAAAAGACAAACTCCAGGAGACGAATCCTACATACGTTTTATCGCATTCTGTAATTTTTAAACCGTTAGTAAAAATATGGATTGTGTCTCAAGTTTCTAAAAATAAAGTTATGAATTTATTAGATCCTTTCTGTTAGCAATTTTTTCCAGCATCTAGAATAATATCAGGAATATATAACAGGCTTCTAAAATTATTGAGATGTTTAACATTTTTATCTAATTTTAATAATATTCTTATCTATATGTTTAGCAAAGTTATTACAAACATTACAGGGTCACATTTTTCTGGAGTAATTTCGAGGCCTCTACTCATAAGAAAATCGGAGAGTACACTCTGATTCTAATGACTTTAATTGATCTATAACTAATTCTCTCGTTATTAAATATGATAATATAATCTGTGAATTCTCATGAAAAAACAAAGTTACTTAAGAGCTTATGAATTTTCCTTGAGTAAATTTTATGTAACAAAGGATGCGTGCGCTACTATTGCAAAAGCTTTCCACGCAGTGGCAAAGTATCAACTATTTTATGGATACCTACAGTGAAAGAAGAAATTGCATACAACAGTATCTGATGTTATCAATCTAGTTTTAATCTCCGCGAGTGTTAAGAAAATTGTGACTACCACACAAACTTGCAATTCTGGTTTCTTGGATAAGAATGTAATATGTAAGAATGTAATATTTTAATTTACTATTAAAGTTTTCAAAAGAAGATGTTGACGTGACGTAAAGCGCTCCAAATTTTCGTACTTAATTAGGAAAATGCTCAAAAAGGTATACATTACAGCTCATGTATTGCACATTATACAAAAATTGAAATCGAAATACCCATTCGTTTCCAACTTCTTGTGCTTCGTTGAGCATGTCATCGCTGATATGTTTGATGAATTCATCAGAGTTAGAGAGTGGACAAACAAAACATGATGTTCAAAATAATCTTTATCCATTATATCTTCGAAGATGTTGGCGTCGAACGCTGTTGGCCCTTTAACGCGTTGCACATGAACACCAGTTTCAAGGGCTTCTCTTACGTACTCTTCAGTTTGTTGTGTCGTTCTCTCTAATTCTTCTAAATTTCGAGCAAATGGATATAATTGCACATTATGAATTCTCACTGACTGTATTTCATAATTTTGTCATCCGTATTGCACTGTTGCGCTGCATATTTAAAAAAATGGCTTTCGCTTGTAAATCACAAGTACCGCCTAGGATTAACCCGCGAATGAAAACTTAATCTGGCTTATTATAGACTTGGAAATATTTACCTCTATAAAGCTCAACCAGTTCAGCTTCAAACGCAGGCATGAATAAATTAGGTAATGGCTTTTTATTTCCAAACCATAATCCCTGCATGAGAGTGGAGTTTTCCTTTTTTGCTCGTGCATCAGAAGGAAGTTCGTATACTTGAATATAAAATGGCCATAGGCTAAATTTTGAAGAATTGAAAATTCTTATACCGTCCGCGTTCCACATGAATGTTAAGTTATTTATCTTATTTGCGTATTCTAAAGGTAGTTCTTTATATAACGAACCGTCATAAATGTCTTCGTAATTTTCGTCATGTTCTTTAACGGACGTGAATCGATAATTTAAATTTTCTGCAAAATCTGGACGCTTTAAAATGAGGCTAGTTGTGATTCTATAGGAATTCTCATAAATTTTTGCGTTTTCACCACAGTTTCCGAATAAGTTATCTTCTGTTCGCAATCAACACGTTAAACAATAAAAATGTTTGATCGATGGACACGAAATGTGTGTAAAAACTATTTTAACTTTTGTAATAAGTATGGTCCAATTACCATTCAATACCGTTACGCGTTTCGAATTCACTTAAATTTTAAGCTTGAAAATTGATTAATTTGCATCATACATTCTATAAAAGAGTACACAAGTTATGATGAGTAAAATTCCTCATTATCCTTGAAATGTACTTGTTTGAAAAAAATACCGAGTAGTATTAGAAAATTTGCAAATTGAATGTAGTTATATGTTAAATATCAAGTATCTTTATTTTATTTTATAAATTGTATCGACCTTTGTTCAGGATAAGTTTCCCACGACGGTTCGTGTATATCTAAACAATAATGTCAAAAAAACTACGTACTACGAATAGCTATGAATATGGGATACATATGATATCTGTCTACTACAAGTGTGCCATACAAATCACTATATAACCGGTAAAGGTGATAAGATCACTAGATTGGCGAAATAATTGGTTAACACGATTCATAATTTTTTGTATGGTTCGCTTAGTATCGGGAAATCATTTTTCGTGAAGTTTACAGAAAAACGAACACCCGGATAAAGACTACATTGAATCATTTTGATTGAAATCATTTTCTGCCTTTGAATTAATTTTAAAACAAACATTTTATCTCGATTAATGTATAAGATTTTCATCCAATTCCACAATTGTTACACCCAACTCTACGTGTAAATTATCTGATATATCCATTGAATTTTTCGAAAGCACCCCTTAAATAGTACGCTAACACAAAATAATGGTCCGAAACTATATGTAAAATAATGATTTCCATTTTTGTATCACAATTTAGATACAATATTATTTCAAAATAATCATTGAAAAATAATATTATAAAATTTGTGGTTAAACGAAAATTTTCGATAGGTAACTTAAATATAAGGAGAATTTAATTGCAATTTTATACCGACAAATTTTATCGTTTACTGAAAAAATATGCTGATTATTACATTATAATTTGATAATCAAACGAACTTACCTGTATGTGAAGTTCGATTCTAATTATATTACATCTAGTTCTTGATATTACTATGTAGTTCGGCTCTCAGCCGCGAGATGTCACAACTCTTCAGCACAACGTAAAAAATTGCTTTGGGCATGTATGTGCGCCCGTCAGACTTGTGAATCTGACGCCCAAAAAAATTTTTTAATCATATTTTTGAATTTTCATGAGCTGAAACGTTTTCTCCCTTTTTCCGGATTATCTCTCCGCTTAAAATTTTATTTCCGGATTTTCCGTTTTTAAGAAAATTGCGAAACAAAATCGGGTGTTCGTACAGCGCGAAAAATGCATTAAACATTCTTCTCCTGTTTAAAAAGAAATAATATCGATAGCGGATGATAGCTCCTTATTCCCGGATTACGAAACAATTTTCCTTTTGTCGATATTCTATCCAAAATTGAGGAAAATGTAAAAATTAGTAATATGCGGCAGTTAGTCGATAAAACAGGTCAAACGTTTGCTAATCACCAGATATCCCTATATGAGTTCTACATTGCGTAATTATAATAATAAGTAATTCAAATTCTACTCAATTAACCATTCACATTTTATGTACATATACATAAATAATTTTTTCTAAGGTTTTCTATAAGTTTGTCAACATGCCAATTTTATAATTAATATTTTAACTATATAAAATAACATAATTGTGAACAAAGTAATAAAAAAATTGAATTGACTAGTTAAAATTGAAAAAAACAATCATTGATCAAAAACTTATAGCTTAGTTTTATATTTGTTGAATTATTTAATAACGAACTTAATTTTACTTCCATTCTTCTTAACAATATAAAGTAATAATCCATTGTAGCATATTATAAAAATACTTCAATATATTGAAGTACTTATTGAAGTATAGAAAATACTTCAGGTTAAGAATGAATCTATCCGTACCATCTTTTTTAGGTATTAAAAAGAAGGGAGAGAGAAATTGATCATGGCTTGCCTCGCATGCCTCAATAGCCCCTTTGGACAGGAGTACGTCAATAGCTGCAGTGTATCTAGTGGGGTCTTTTTCGTGTATATTAACCCATTAACGTCCAAAATGTCAAAATTTCTTGCACGTTTTCAAAGTGATTTTTTCCTATGTAATTGGCGTTGAAAAAATTCTTGAACCACATATTCTGATGTAAAATTGCATGCTCTTTCAGAATCCGTTGCCAGAATCATGATAAAACTCACAGGAAAAGATATATGCTCGATTGAAACATAAAAAACACATAAATTTTCGAAAAAAAAAATTTTTAGGATTTTTTTTCGAAGTGTTACGGTGAAGATATCACCTTGCGACCGTGATCAAAGGTGATCATGGGATTTGAAGTTTAACAGGAAATTTTTTTGTTTACCTTGAACCATCGCTACTTTACAAAATGGCGGAAAAAACGAATTTTTTTTTTTTCAATCTTCATCAACTTTTTTCTCAAAATCTATGGTCTTTAGAAAAAAATTCATAAAAACAAAAATGCCTTAGAATCGCTCGAGGAACTCTCAAATTTTTTCAGAATTTTTTGAGACAATTTTTGATTTTCCGGGAAACTTGGGAAATGGAATTTTCAAAAATGTCTCAAAAAATTCTGAAAAAATTTGAGAATGTTCCTCGAGCGATTCTAAGGCATTTTTGTTTTTATGAATTTTTTTCTAAAGACCATAGATTTTGAGAAAAAAGTTGATGAAGATTGAAAAAAAAAAAATTCGTTTTTTCCGCCATTTTGTAAAGAAGCGATGGTTCAAGGTAAACAAAAAAATTCCCTGTTAAACTTCAAATCCCATGATCACCTTTGATCACGGTCGCAAGGTGATATCTTCACCGTAACACTTCGAAAAAAAATCCTAAAAATTTTTTTTTTCGAAAATTTAGGTGTTTTTTATATTTCAATCGAGCATATCTCTTTTCCTGTGAGTTTTATCATGATTCTGGCAACGGATTCTGAAAGAGCATGCAATTTTACATTAGAATATGTGGTTCAAGAATTTTTTCAACGCCAATTACATAGGAAAAAATCATTTTGAAAACGTGCAAGAAATTTTGACATTTTGGACGTTAATGGGTTAATAGAAGGAGGTGTAAATTGTACCAGTTTACTTTTAAATGGGATTTCATAGCCTTTGATAATCCTTAAAATATGTTCATCAGCAGTAAATTCTTTCCATCTTCGTAGATGATTGCTTGAGATTTACGGTAATGTCTTCGGAAAACTTGGACAAGGCCTTGGTTTCCTTAACCCTTTCTGATAGGTTACTGTTGTAAAGAAATACACCAATATCTGATTTCTTCATTATCTCTGCCATAGGTGTGCTTAAATCAGGAATGTAAACATCACCTCTTCTCATCATCGATATTGAATGATGTGTCAATAACGTTAGTTTTGCAGCATCGTTAAGCAATTAGACAATATCAAGCTTGTCACAATCCTCGTGCATCATAGACGTCAAAGCTGAACCAATGGCCATAAGCGAAGAACCAACAGTCTTTTGTAATTCAAAAAGTCTTTCATCCATCTTAACAAGCCTTGTAGGGACTGAGGATTTAATTTCTGGTTTCAACTTCTTGACGTCCAGGTCAGGAATGATCTCATACGCTTGGAAAAGTTCATCCTTGGTAACTTTCTTAAGACCATTGTTAATGATCTTCTTCCAGGCAGCAATCAGCTGCTCATCGATGGATTTATGTTTAACAGCATCGGTAATAGCTTCGATGCCCAAAATCTCCAGTACATCTTGGTCCTTCTCTACTGTAACGGTCCTGTCTGATTTGTCTCCGATTTTCCTCTGCAAAACGGCAACCCGTCATACTCGAGACAATTAGAGAAAATCGGTAATTGAGCGTAGGCGCTTTTCACACGTATATGCAAATGTGTTAGGGTAACTCTGCGAAAACATTACCATATAAGGAGCGTGACGTCACGACCGTGGGAAAATTTATTGTTTACAACAGAAAATCGTTAATTATAAGCTTTTTTAAACGAACAAAAGTATTTCTTAGTTAAATTTGAGGTGCTGATCCTGAATTTCATGTTAATTTAACTCTCAAATCGATATTTGTTAGTCAAATCTAATTTACAAGTTAACATTGTTAGTTATTTTGCAATAAACAACGATATTGTTATTTCAAGTACGCGATTACAATCTCGACATATTAAAACAGAAAAGCAAGAATTTGACACTTTGATAACCCATTATTAACTGAGTCATCAATAAATAAACAATTTATAATTTTTTTAAACAATTAAAATGACACGGTTAGATAGAAAATCGATCATAAGTATCTGTAAAATTGATGATTGTGATTGTTACTAATTTGCTGATTTTTAAACCGCTAAAAAAGAAAATTGCAAATCTGTTTTTTAATTATCATTCAAAATTGGAGAGCAACATTAATCATCTTTTATATGGATAATAATCTTCTAACCACAAGCGATTTTTCCTTGTAAAAATTTTCCATAATTTTATTGTAAAAATGGCGTAAATTGATTATTAAATTGTATAGCTTATAACTTTAAGACGCAATTTTTCCTAGAGATGCAATTTATACTAAAAAATTCATCTTTTCCAGATTAATTTTTTAAATCGTATAATTGTAGATTCGTTCGAGCCATTTTGCGATAAAACGAGTATAAAATTTGCGTCAAGAACAAAAATAGCGTTGTAGGGGCTACCAAGCGTAGAAAGGAACCCATTTCGCATGTATAAATTCGCTCGTCGCTGCGGCAAAAGGACTCACTTTCCTACCTTGCTTAGCAGCGCGAGCACTGTCATTGAAATAAAGCCTCAGCTATTTCCTGAGACGAATTTCTTTTCAGTGGTTAGTCTGTTAAACTCCTTCCTTAACGATCTCTAAGAGCTCAACTCATGTGACTATTTCTCTCATGAGAAAAAAGCAGCCTTAGAGATCTTCCCTTCCGAAATACACTTGCTGTTAAGAGATCGGATTGAGCAGTAATTGCGGCGCTGTCGGGCCTTTCCCCGATAGATGCAATTGCTCTCAATCGCATCTCGAAAACAACTCATCGAGTTGGAAAGCCTCGTGGTTTTCCACTCGAAAGATTTTTTTTTTTTTGATCATTTAGATTGCGCGCGTGTCAAATTCTTGCTTTTTTCGGAAACGTCATTGCGAATTCACTGTAAAGAGTCCGAACTTTTATTAACGTGAGAAATACTCAAACGTTACATTTGGCGCCCGAACAGGGACTCTTAAGAGTTTGTAAATAGTTTTCGAGCGAAAGATCTTTTATTTATCGCGTGCGTATTCGAATCTTTATTATGACGAATAGCCGAAAATTGAAGTCAGCGAAACGCAAAAATGCTGCGTTGCGAAAAGAAGTTCAGGAATTGCGAGAACGAATTAATATATTGGAATCGCGATTCGAGACGGTGTGCCATGTAACGGCGACGAATATTCGTACCTTACACGAGGACCTGTTGTTTGTACACAATATGTGTACATTCATGGTCGATTCGCTGCCCGTTCCAGCAGCCTAATGACTAGTGCTTGATATAAACATGCTTTACTTCTTACTCTATTATTCGAATGTATTCATGTAGTTAGAAAATACAGCATAGTCTTTCATCGGTTTGTTGTTTATTAAATTTGAGTAATTAAAGCACGATCTCTTATGTTTTGACTCCCTCATTATTTCTTTGATCAAGGCGACGTTTTAAGCTAATTTCCCAAAATGTCGGGAAATAAACGACGCTCTATTTTCACGTCAACTGAAATCACTTCAGAAGCGATCCTAAACGAGTTAAATAATGACGTTCTGGATGATGATTTGAACGATCATGATAAGAAAACTCGAGAATGGGAAAAAGCGGTTGTTGGGGAGTTAAAACAACTAGATTGTGAACAAACGAAACTATTTCATGATTTTGCTACTATGTCTGAAACTATCAGCAAACTTTGCAACAAAGTCGAAAGACTAACAAGCAAAGTAAATGAACAAGAGACATTGATCTCTACCTTAAAATCAAATTTAAATGACTCAAATGAAATTATCGAACAATTGAGAGAACGTTGCGATGAAAACTTAAATGATATTATCCGCGCTAAGGATAATATTATTGACGAAATGAAAGAGAATATTTCAGAGCTTAGAGTAGAAGTAGAGAAATCAATAGTAAATGAAAACAGTAAACATACGGTTAACGAGACGATAGTAGAGACTTTCAAACAGCCCACGTTGACGTGCCCAAAGTTTGATGACAGCTACAAATATCGTCCCATTAAATATCTAAATGATTTCAAAAGATATTTACAAGCAAGCAATTGTAACACGGCTCAGTTGCTCTGTTTAATTTCCCAATCAATAGCCGGTGTGAATTCTGCTTGGTATGATCTAGTACAACGGGAAATCAATAGTTTTAATGATTTTGAACGTTTGTTTAGAGAAAAATTTTGGAATGCAGAAATCCGTAGAAACATTATGCGGGAAATTGAATTTGGAAAGTATTACCCTAGTGGTAAGATATCTAGGTATAATTATGCAATTCGCAAAATAAATTTAGCTTATGATATTAATGAGAGCTTAGAGGAGGAGGAACTCATCGATAAATTCTCACGTCATTTTGATAAGGACGTGCGCTTACTAATGCAAGCTAAAAGCGTACGCAAAGTTTCTGAATTTATTAGAATCCTCTCTTCATTTGATAACGACGATTATATGAGCAATCGTAACTCATCCAAAGAGAATGCTAACGAACACCAAGTCAATAGCATTTCAATCAATTCCTCGGTTCAAAAATCTCAAAGTAAACGGCGAGAGCGCAAGCCCAAAGCTTCCCTTGAGGAGATCAGTGAAGACTCAGTAAAGATAGAAAACACTGCATCCTCGGGAAACAAGTAAGCGTTGCTTCTCGCAACTCGGATAAGAAAAACAAATCTCAGCGAGTAGCAACGATAAAAATTTACGATTCGAGTAAAGATTCGAAAGATAGATCCATATGCACTATATTTGATGATCCACGGGATGAGATTAAGGATGAGCTAGAAAACAATGATAATAACAATTATATCAGGAAAAGGCCTGAAATTAAAGTTATTATAGAAGGCATTTCGGTTAACGCGTTGATTGATTCGGGTAGCGAGATTTCAGCTATCTCCGATGAATTTTATAATCGAAATGCATCCATTTTCAATCTAAAACCGACCTTGCCTATTAGTGGACATGTAATTAAAGTGGCCACTGGACAAAAAACAGTTAAGCTGAAAAAGCAAAGTTATTTAAATGTTAAATTAGGTGACCTTTACGTGGATCTAACCGTTCTCATTATTCCACATTTAGTAAAGGATTGCATCATAGGCTATGATACTATGAGAAGTATAAGGATGAAAATGGATACTGAGCAGGAGAGTGTAACTTTTGAAATAAATAATGTAGTGGGTTGTTTGAGATATAGTGAGACGTCTTTAGATGAAAAAACATATCAGAGTCTGTCGATTTGGCATGAGTATGACCAGAATTTTAGCGAAGAAGCATCCTTATTCGGAAATCTGACCCAAAACCACATAGACGTAGGAGCCGCAAAAGACGACGATACGAATCTGACGTGGACGGAGATTAACGAAAAAATTAGCGTATGCTCAAGCTTAACTGATAGTCAGAAAAACGAATTAGCAGCATTAGTATATGAATTCAAAGACGTATTCCGCAAAAAACCCGGACTATTGAAAATTTACACTCATAGGTTAGTACTCCAGGATGAAAAACCCTACTTTTCGAAACAGTATCCGGTGCCTTTGAAACATCGCGAAAACGTGAGAATTGCGATCAAAGAAATGTTGAGAGATGGTATCATACGTAGGTCAAAAAGTAATTTTATTAATCCAGTTGTCATCAGCGTGAAGAAAGATGGATCCGTTCGATTCTGTCTCGACGCTAGACAACTGAACAAAAAACTGATTAAAGATTATGAAACTCCATTACGAATTGAAGACATTTTTCAGCAATGTTTTGTAATTAATTATATGTCTAGCTTTGATTTAACGAGTAGCTTTTGGCAAATCCCATTGGACGAAAAGAGTAAGAAGTATACGGCCTTTATAATCGAAGGAAATACATACGAATTTAACGTCGTACCTTTTGGAACGTGTACTAGCACTGCCGCTCTGGTAAGGGCTTTGAATCTATCCATTGGCGGTTTAAAACAATTTGTAATACCGTTTGTAGACGACATTCTTTGTATCTCAAAAACATTCACAGAACATATGTATCACCTTGTTACACCCGTTATTCACTTGTTGCCGTAGGGACAATTATACTTTGAAATTTTCGAAATCGAAGCTAGTACAAAACGAGATGGAATTTTTAGGTCATGTTATTACACCCTCGGGCATCAAGCCCCAAAGGGAGAAATTACAGCTTTTAAAAGATTTTAAAGCTCCTAAAAATCTTAAAAGCTTGCAAAGCTCTCTCGGTTTTGTCAATTTTTATACTAAATTCGCTAAAAATTATGCGGCCGTCTGTAGACCTCTAATGGACTTGTTACGGAAGAGCAGTGGTTACCAATGGTTACCTGAGCACCAAGTGGCTTTTGAGAAAATTAAAGAATTATTCATTGAAAATATCACTTTGATATATCCAGATCCTGAAAAACCATATATCCTAACCACTGATGCCAGTTACCATACTGTAGCTGCAGCCCTTTCGCAACTGAATCAGGAAGGCGAAGAAGAAGTCATAACTTTCATTTCGCGAACATTAAAGGGAGCTGAGCTGAATTATTTTACTACCGAAAAGGAGCTCTTAGCTATCGCATGGTCTTGTTCAAAATTAGATACATATTTAAGAGGCGCAAAGAAAATTGTCGTTCGTACTGATCACGAAGCTCTTAAATTCTTGTCTACTTGTAAGTTCACTAACTCGCGATTGATGCGTTGGTGCCTATTCCTACAAGACTACAACTTGACGTGCGAGTATTTGCCGGGAAGTCAGAATAAAGCAGCAGATTTTTTATCCAGATATATACTGAACGATAGCGACGATGAAGAAGGCGTGGACGCTTTCATAAATAGGATCAAGAAACGAGGAAGTTTTCACAACCGATTCGTGGTCCAGCAGAATTTAGTGTTCAAAAGGGACAAAAGTAAAACCAAACTTGTGCTCCCAGAACACATGATTAATGATTTAATAACTGAACTTCACGAGATGTACGGGCATGTAGGGTGTCGGAAAATCTTCAAGATGCTAGAAGAAGACTTCTACATCCCAAAAGTACGGAAAAAAGTTAGCAGCATAATTAAACGCTGTGACCTGTGCCAACGTACCAAGTACTACAATCAGAAAATAGATACAGTGATGCAACCAATTCTAGTGAACGAACCTAGAGAACTATTGTCGATTGATTTTTATGGTCCCCTGCCTACTTCAATTGGAGGAGTCAAGTATATTTTGACTACCATTGATGTTTTTAGTAAATACGTCGTAATGTATCCTATGAGACATGCTACTACCCATAAAACCATCAAAAAGATTTTTGAAGACTATGTGCCAAAATATGGGAAACCAAAATCAATCATTAGCGACCATGGTACTCAATTCACATCAAAAAATTGGAAAGAAAAACTGGTATCTACAAACATAAATCTGATTTTCTCCAGTATACGCCATCCGCAACATAACTCAGTAGAGCGTATACATAGAGAGTTGGGACGCTTCTTAAGAGCATATGCCCATGAAAATCCAAAAGGCTGGGCCTCGTTAGTCCCAAAAATACAGGATATAATGAATTCTGTTTACCATGATACAACCGAATATACACCTATGGAAATCCACCTAGGAAGGAAACCAGATCGCTTTTGGCATCGCTGGTTTTCCCCAAATAATTCAACAGTACGAGGTGTGTTCAAAAAATAACGAGAATTTTCGTTTTATAAAAAAAATATTTATTTATTCATCTACATTAATGTTGTCGCCTTCAAAGTAGTCCCCTTCGGATACAATACACTTATGCCAACGCTTTTTCCAATCCTCGAAACACTTTTGAAACTCGATCTTTGTAATAGCTTTTAGCTCTTTCAGCGATTCGCTTTTAATGTCATCTATGCTTGTAAAACGACGGCCTTTTAATGTTCTCTTTATTTTTGGAAATAGAAAAAAGTCACATGGAGCCATATCTGGCGAATATGGAGGCTGAGGCATCGTTACAGTTTCGTTTTTGGCCAAAAATTCACGAACAAGCAATGAAGTGTGAGCAGGCGCATTATCGTGGTGCAAAAGCCATGAATTGTTTTGCCACAAATCCGGGCGTTTTTTTCGGATTGCTTCACGCAAACGACGTTGGATTGTAGGTAGTACTGCTTATTGATTGTTTGACCTTGTGGCAAGAATTCATAATGCACTATGCCATTAAAATCGAAGAACACAGTGAGCATAACCTTCACATTCGACCGCACTTGTCGAGCCTTTTTCGGTCTTGGCGATCCAGAATGCCTCCACTGGGACGATTGAGCCTTAGTTTCGACATCATATCCGTAAACCCATGTTTCGTCACCTGTTATAACACGTTTTAGTAGTTCTGCATCGTTATTGACTTCATTTAGCGACTCCTGAGCAACTTCCATTCGCCGCTGTTTTTGTTCGAAATTCAACAATTTTGGAACGAATTTTGCTGCCACACGTTTCATACCCAAAACATTCGAAAAAATTTGATGGCATGAGCCAACTGATATGCCAACATCATCAGCGACTTCTCTGATTGTGATTCGGCGATCGTTCATAACCATTTCTTTCACTTTTTTCACGTTTTCATCGGTTGTTGATGTGCTTGGGCGTCCGGGTTGTTCGTCATCTTCAACGTTTTCGTGGCCATCTTGGAAACGCTTATACCACTCATAAATCCTTGCTTTACTCATAGCAGACTCACTATATGCCTTTGTTAACATTTGACAAACTTTACTACACTTTATTTCATTTTTTACGCAAAATTTAATACAAATTCTTTGATCCATTTTTTTTCACAAACGAAAATCGCCGAGCTCGAAAAACACGTCTAACGTTAGCGGCTGACACTTAAAAAGTAAGCAATGAATATTGCTGAAAATTTTATCGTACTTCAGGGGCATGTGTACCAACATAATAAAAAAAAATTTTATACAAGCGGACTCTCCAAACCCGCGAAATTTAAAAATTCTCGTTACTTTTTGAACACACCTCGTATCTAACAGAATCATTAATATCCGCGAAAAAGTTCATGAAAAGCTAAGCAAAAGAGCTCTAGAACACAACATGAATTCCGAACACAAACCATACAAAATAAACGACATTGTGTTACTAAAAAGTCACAATGCTACAGATAAATCCGAAGAACGCTTCAAAAAATTTATAAGACTGTACGAGGGACCATACATCGTACAATCAATCATAGGTATGGATACATACGTACTCCGTCACAAGAATGGAAAAATTCGGGGAAAATTTCACACCTCGCTATTAAAGCCGTATCACTATTAGTCGCTAGAGGTCGATTAAATATATGCAAATAGATTCTCCGAACTCATGCCTATATACCAGCCTTCGCCGAGAAGATTTCTGAATAATTTTTGGCTATGGCCCTCTGCAATAAAAATCAGAGCACCCAGACCGACCTCTCGGATTTGAGGGACTTTATCCCTCATCCGCAGGGTTGGCCCTTTATACCTTCTTCCAACCTAGTACCTTGGCTGGAGTGCAAGAGAACGCAAACTCCAGCCAGGTTCCCCCAGGTGGATTCGCCTATGGTGAGACCACCAAAGCAAAGGGTGAAGGATGCCCCCATCCCTTTTCTGCCCTCCAGCGTCCTCCGACCTGCCAACACCGAGCCTGATGTGGAAGAGAAGAAACCTTCCAAACAACAGCTCCGCAGAATAAGGAAGCGAATCGTTAAACTAGGGGCAAGGATAGCGGAAAAGGAGGAGGAAATCAAGCGGCTACGGGAGGAAACAACTACCAGCGCAAAAAATAAAAATAAATTGTAAATAAAAAAAAAAAAAAAAAAAAAAAAAAAACACACCATTAATTACATTAGAATGGTTCGTTCGATTCGCCATTCTAATGGGGGGGCTATGTAACGGTCCTGTCTGATTTGTCTCCGATTTTCCTCTGCAAAACGGCAACCCGTCATACTCGAGACAATTAGAGAAAATCGGTAATTGAGCGTAGGCGCTTTTCACACGTATATGCAAATGTGTTAGGGTAACTCTGCGAAAACATTACCATATAAGGAGCGTGACGTCACGACCGTGGGAAAATTTATTGTTTACAACAGAAAATCGTTAATTATAAGCTTTTTTAAACGAACAAAAGTATTTCTTAGTTAAATTTGAGGTGCTGATCCTGAATTTCATGTTAATTTAACTCTCAAATCGATATTTGTTAGTCAAATCTAATTTACAAGTTAACATTGTTAGTTATTTTGCAATAAACAACGATATTGTTATTTCAAGTACGCGATTACAATCTCGACATATTAAAACAGAAAAGCAAGAATTTGACACTTTGATAACCCATTATTAACTGAGTCATCAATAAATAAACAATTTATAATTTTTTTAAACAATTAAAATGACACGGTTAGATAGAAAATCGATCATAAGTATCTGTAAAATTGATGATTGTGATTGTTACTAATTTGCTGATTTTTAAACCGCTAAAAAAGAAAATTGCAAATCTGTTTTTTAATTATCATTCAAAATTGGAGAGCAACATTAATCATCTTTTATATGGATAATAATCTTCTAACCACAAGCGATTTTTCCTTGTAAAAATTTTCCATAATTTTATTGTAAAAATGGCGTAAATTGATTATTAAATTGTATAGCTTATAACTTTAAGACGCAATTTTTCCTAGAGATGCAATTTATACTAAAAAATTCATCTTTTCCAGATTAATTTTTTAAATCGTATAATTGTAGATTCGTTCGAGCCATTTTGCGATAAAACGAGTATAAAATTTGCGTCAAGAACAAAAATAGCGTTGTAGGGGCTACCAAGCGTAGAAAGGAACCCATTTCGCATGTATAAATTCGCTCGTCGCTGCGGCAAAAGGACTCACTTTCCTACCTTGCTTAGCAGCGCGAGCACTGTTATTGAAATAAAGCCTCAGCTATTTCCTGAGACGAATTTCTTTTCAGTGGTTAGTCTGTTAAACTCCTTCCTTAACGATCTCTAAGAGCTCAACTCATGTGACTATTTCTCTCATGAGAAAAAAGCAGCCTTAGAGATCTTCCCTTCCGAAATACACTTGCTGTTAAGAGATCGGATTGAGCAGTAATTGCGGCGCTGTCGGGCCTTTCCCCGATAGATGCAATTGCTCTCAATCGCATCTCGAAAACAACTCATCGAGTTGGAAAGCCTCGTGGTTTTCCACTCGAAAGATTTTTTTTTTTTTTGATCATTTAGATTGCGCGCGTGTCAAATTCTTGCTTTTTTCGGAAACGTCATTGCGAATTCACTGTAAAGAGTCCGAACTTTTATTAACGCGAGAAATACTCAAACGTTACAATCAACTCCTTATCAACCCCGTCTTCAGCTTATGGATCCTTGCCGTCTTGAAGAAAAACAAAGAAATTATTATAGATGGCGGCACCCATAATTATATATAATGTTTATTGTTTAATGTATTAAACATAAACGTCAATTAAAATGCGTAGTCGCAAAATAGCGATGCACCTCACACAATGTGAGGTTATGTTAGCGATATACGTCGCTTCAGACATTTGTATATACGTCGTTTTAGACGTTGTTGTATATACGTCGTTTTAGACGTTGTTGTATATACGTCGCTTAAGACGTGTGTATATATACGTCGGTTTAGACGTGTGTGTATATATATCAGATGTAGGACTTGCTCAGGTAACGAAAAATGTATAAAACGGGCGTCGCTTAAGACGCGTAAATCGCCACACAGACGTAGGTTAGCAAAAAAAGACTGATCAGGTTGCAATACTAGGGGAGGCGTCGCTTAAGACGCGCATATCGCCAAACAGGTGTAGATTAGCAACATTTTTCCATAAATAAAATGTTAAAACGTAATGTATGGACATGACATCGACCAAGGTGCGCAACCCTGCACCACAGCAAACAACATCAATGCCTAATGTCGTCTCCAATATGGCGTCCTTTGACCTGTAACACAGAAAACAATATTGCGGGGGAAGATGGGGGAGGGGTAAAAAGGAGGAGAGAAACAAAGGCGCGAGATTTTTCTATTTGTGAAGTTTACGCATACACACAAATCTTGTATCCTCATTCTTATCTGCAATAATCCCATCCTTCGGTAGCGAGCCGACAGATAAGGCAGGTCGGATTTCCGACGAGGACGATTCACCATCCGAGGTATGTGGACTGCGATCGAACAATGGCGGAAGTGTTTCCAATTGGGATTTCAATCTCTTGAATTCCTCTTGAAATTCAAACCATTTCTCATAATCGCCCGGTCCAATCTTCCTCTTGGGCATTTTCTTTTTTTATTTATAGGCGAAAATTTGAGTAAAAAACGAAAAAAATTTTGTGCCGATCACGGAGAGAAGTTGACATCTGCGCACAAAGAAACGATATGAAGCTTAGATGGTAGTCCGGCTGTGCAGGAGGGGGAACGGACGGGCGCACTGTACATGCCCAAAGCAATTTTTTACGTTGTGCTGAAGAGTTGTGACATCTCGCGGCTGAGAGCTGAACTACATAGTAATATCGTGAACTAGATGTAATATAATCAGTGTTATGATCCACTGAAATAAACAGACATAATCTTCATATTAAGCAAACTGTCACTTTTTCCAAGACACGTTAACAAGATCTTCAGCTTCTCTGATTGCCTCTTGATTCAAATTAATGTCCGTATGCGTATATTACTTCGCTCCATTGATCTACGCTCGGAGAGATGAATGAGTAATATTGTGTTTAATCAACAAACACTGTTTTGTATGGTTACTTCAATCAAAACAACCATTGCTGAGAATGAAAAATGTGAGGTGAAGTTAGAATATTAGATTATAATTACAAAAAAAAAAGATGAGATATTGTTGTCTTTTTCCTTTCATTTCCTAAGGCTATGTTGCCGTTACCGATTGAGTAAAAGAAGTTTTTCCAGCTTTATTCTTAAAAACAAATAAATAAATCAACTTGAAACTTTTTCAGAATATCTATTGAACGCAAACAAAGGGTCGAAAACAAAGGGCCACACAAATTACAAGCAGAGTTTTAATTTTTTTTTCTCGATGTTCAGGACAATTTTATGAAAAAGCGGCTCTTTACGACCCTTTGTTTACGTATAATGGATATTCTAAAGAAATTTTAAGTTGATTTATTTATTTGTTTATAAAAATCAAGATGGAAAAACTTCTTTTACTCAATCGGTAACGGCAACAGAGCGTTAAAAAAGAGAATCTTGGAAAGTAAAATCTGTAATCATTTTGATTGGTTAGTTGAAAATGAAGATTTAGATATTTGATTGACCTTATATACAATTTGACATAATTTGAGAAATTTTCGAAATAACATCGAAGTAACGTATATTATTAGACTAGATTAGATCGTAATTTTGATATGAATTTATTCAATTGATTATTTTCTTTTTATGATTAATATAAAAATTATTTCCTGTTTTTTGTAAAAAAAAAGAATCTTGAAAAGTGAAGTCTGCAAACGTTTTGATTGGTCAATAAATATATCCACATAGATTTCAATTTTATAGAAAAAAATGTGGCTGCAACCATATGATTGTCCTGGCTAATGCAACAGCTAAAAATAAATTTACAAAGTGAATATGTGATATAATAAATAAATAAAATATATGAAGCATGTATTTGATAAAAATAATATTTCACTTAGTTAGGCTAGAATGTATACTGCAGTAACAGATTTTCGTAGCGTCTATCTTTTATTCTATACTCCAAATTTGACATTCAGATTTATAGAAATTTTTTGTTTGTCTCACTGAAAAATGTACAGCATGAACATTTCACTTTTTATTTTATGATAAATTTAAAAATTACATTTTCACATATCAAACGTAATATAATATTTTATTACTTGCAATTTGAACACATATTTGCTTAATAATATGTTAATATACTAATTCAATTTACACAACTTTTTATATGAAATAACTGCGGTATTAAGGTTATTTTCAAATGTAAAATATATTTCTTTTTAATTTACAAAATTTAATTATAATTTTGTAAAACAGCAAAAATATTCGGTTGGGATAGTAACCTACTTAATTTTATTTGGTTTCAATGAATACCTATGTGGTGATTGTATGTCAATTTCTGGTTGTATAAGTGAAATCTGAAAACCTTTTATTAATCTATTTAAATATGATATGTGTGTGAATGAAATAATAACTAAAAACTGTATATTATAATGAAAATCTTAACATATAAATAACATCTTGCTATTTACTTTCCTGGAGATTGTTTTTGTTACTTGGTATATAGTCATCTAATTTGTCATCTCAAAATAATTTGCAACAAATTTGCCATTTCTAGATGTCACTACTTTCAATAAAGTTTTATAAACATTTCAGGAAAAACCATATATGGAATTAAGAAATGCATAAATATATCTTGCTGATGGATTTTCATATTAATCTGTATCGATTCTTGTAATCGTAGCATGTTTAATAAGTTACTAGATTAATATTATCAAAACTAAACTCTGAAACAAATAATTTATGACAAAGTAAACTTGACTTGATTTCTTAAGCATGAGATAAAAACATCAATAAAAATATACGTATCTGACAGCTGGAACTGAAAAATACTATTCGATACTGCTAATTTTTTTTCTTGGTTTTTACTATTAATTATTTAAAATAACAATAATTTTTTTCATATTTATACACAAATTACACCAGATGAATTGGTATCTGATGGCCTTAAGCCTATTTATTTATACAATTAATTAATATTTTAGAATATTTTTTTATAATAAAAATGTTTTCAGTCATATTAAATCTTGTCAAAACCAAAATCACTCCAGATATTTAAAAATAAAAAATCACACACTAGAAATTCGTATGATTTTTCATCTTCTGATTTTATTTTTTTATTTTTTACATATAAACAACGTGACAGTGTAATACTTATAGCCATAAAACAAAGCAGACGAATTTGAGATAAGTTCATCTTTTTATCTAACTATCTGAAATCTAGATAACGGATAAAAAAGGAAAAGAAAAAAGTATATCTGACCATATTCAGAGTTTATAAAAAAAACATAAAAAAATATTGTAAAATAAAGATTAAGCAATCTAGGTCATGTAAACTTACTTAAGTATGATAAAAAATAACGTTAGAAAAATAATTTTTTTATGAATTTAATTTATATAATGATGTAACTGATATTGTAATAAATTTTTTAACTCGAAGCTGTTGTGTATAGTCGTAAATTGCGTTTTTGTCATTCATGCCCTAGGTCGCTGCCACGACCCTTGATGTCGTAAAACCGCGCCTTAGGAATTCATGCCCAGGTCGCTGCTGCGATCCTTGATAACACTATTCTGTCATAAAAGTTAAATGTAAATGCAATCGATCGATCAAGCAAAATGGAATATGATATATTTTAATAATTGCACGGGAAAATAACGTACATGTATTTAGGAAAGCATATAATTAACACTCGCGACCGCCCTGACAGATTGGCGCGAATTACAGGGCGGCATACTCGTCACGAATCAACCGGTCGAACACTATAAACTCACAATTAATTTAGTTGATTGACGATATTGTTTGTAAAATTTAACCAATAAATCATTTCTGAGAGCCTTCTTATATTCGAAAAATGAGTAAAGTAAACGAAAAATTAGTTAAAAAATAAGGTTAGCTTAAATTGGAGTTAATAACGCTCGAAAATTCAAGTTGGTCGGACGGTCAATGACCGGTTTTGAAGAAGCACTGCACGTCTAACCGTCTCTAGTCACACGTATGAGTAGCAGCGGATTGGATTTTCAACCGAATAACACGGCACTCTCTGCGGAGAGCGCCTCCCGCGCATCAAAGCTGTGAGAGTGAGAGAGCAAACGAGACTCGGTTGCGGTGCGTGCATTGGGGGCTAGTTGCTGCGCAGCCAGTGCGAGCTGAACTGCCAGCTCACTTGGTAGTGTGGTAATGTACGTGCGATTGTCGCTTGTCTGATTCGCCGTAGTTAACCATATCCGCGCCCTTACACACACTAAATTAGCCGCCTCTTGCAGTGACCGCGCAACTTGAGGAAGAGAGAGCGGCTGGGTGGGTGTCCCCTTGGAGCAGCCGGCCGTTCGGTGAAACAACGCTATTCTGGAGCTCGAGCGAAACTGGATCGATCGTGGGGGGGGGCCCTGTGCGTCGCTCTCAGGAGCAGCGCCCGATCTGACTCCGTTGTTGGCAGCCGATGTTTTGAGAGAACCAGAGAGCGTCGGGCCATGTACAGGACGAGTCATCCGCGACCGCCGACTCGCGGTTATTTCACCTCCCCGGCAGAATAGCGAGACAGAGAGAGAGAGAGAAGAAGAAAGAAAGAAAGAGAGCGAACGAACAGAGTTGAAAAGCAAAAAGTATTAACGCCGACGCTGCAGGAGGCGCCGAGCTATGAGTTCACGCGCCACTACACGCAACTCGTCTTCGACGAGGCATAGTCGCCGTTACTGCTCCCAAACTGCTCCTTAGTTGTTTTTTCGACAATTGCGGCCTCTTTCTATATTCGTCGCCAGTTACACCGAGTGAGATAAACTCAGCAAGTGTTGATTGTCCGTACGGGACGGGTTATGTTTCCCACTTTCATTGGGATTCTAGGTGAGTGCCCTTACTCGACCGTCAGTGCCTGTTTACGTGTGAGTGCGTACAAGCGTGCGTATTTCCACGCGTTTCACGCGTTAGAGTCGTTCGTTTTTTTGTTTTTCTTTTTCTTCACCCAAGAAAATGTCGCGTGTTTCACCAAAGCACCCATATACTTGAATATCTTCACTTTACAATTCTAGTTATTACTGTGCAGCACTCCAAATCAAACTATTGTTCAAGTGCTTTATATTTTCAAAAAAATTACACATTATTAGTTAAACATTAAAATTAAAGAAAATTATTATTATTATTACATTACTATGATTCAAAGCAGTTGTTTCCTTTCTCAAGAAATACTATTTTTTGAATATGTCTGATTCAATATACCTTCGTCACACTAGAAATAATTATAAATAAAGATAAATAGCCTCCCTTATTTTCTAGACATACAATCGTGGTGGGAGGTGCCTAGTATAGCACACTTTTGCTCCTTGTTCAGAGACGCCTTCAATCTTCTGGATTTTGATATTGAGGTATCTAATCAAGATGCAAAATAGCTTTTGCTCGATTAGAAAATACCTACATGCTTGTTGCATGACTAATGCATAAAAATATTTATAGAACTATAGGCTGCTTTTAATCCTGCTGTCTCGCCTTTGCTATCTAATTATACAGTTATTTTTATAATAAATAATTATCATTTTATAATACTGTAGGATTTGGAAGAAGCGCTTTTGACTGATAGTGGCACAGAAGGTCATTTATTACAAGAACTCATTGTCAGATTATTAGAAGGCTGCTTACCTGAAGACACTCGCAATGACATCTCCACTTTTAATTATCAGATGTTCCTTAGAAGGCTCTTCCGTAAAAAATGTCAAGTATGTATTGTAATTCTAGTTTGAATATGTTGTATGATATAAATCATTATCTGCAAGTTTATTATTTCATGAAAAAAAATTATCTTTTAGGAATGTAACCGTGAAAACCCATTCAATACTGACACAGACTTTGAGTTATTGCCACTTCGTCAGAAAGTTGAAATACTAAGAGCCCTCTGTGACTTTAGACTTGATGCCAACGACGTTGTATGTTTAAATTTTAATAATAAATATCTGTACTGCTTGTCAAAATGTTATATAAGTAAATTTCCTATATAGGAAGAGTCACTTGGCAACTTAGACTCTGATAGTCTACGAGTTGAACCATTAGGTCATGACCACAAGAATTCTGCCTATTGGTACTTTTACGGAACTCGACTATACAGGGAGGACTTTGTTGACACTTCGGATACTGTATCCCAAAAGCAAAAAAGTCGATCAAGAGACAAACGACATAAGAGGCGTCGGGGTAGATTGGCAAAGGAGGAAGAGGAGGAAGAAGAAAAGGAGGAAAATTGTCCAGTTTATACAAACAGAAATAAAGGAAGAGAGAGTATTTGGCAAGTAGTGTGCTTTACTCTTCAGGACTGGAGCCGTTTAGTAGAAAAATTCAAAGATTCGGTAAGTTACTATAATCTATTTTACTCAAAATCAAAATAATTGATCGTATACCAAGATTTTAATTAATACATTGACTAGGAATTCGCAACCGAGCGCAAACTTTACAAAACACTTTCAAAGGACTTTATGCCTGAAATTCCTAAGCTGTTTGACTTAAAGGAAAAGCAGCAAAGACGCAAGATTTTACAGCGCAGCGGCCCTCGAACCGTCCAAAATATTGACAGCGAAGGTACCGACAAACCAACCATGGTTAAAAGCAAAGTTAAAACAAAATCTAACAAGATTATCAAAAAGAGCTCGAGCCAAACGCTAAAAAACATCAAAGCGAAAGATGAAATCATACCTCTACCAGTGACAAAGAAAGGTCGGCAGACCAACAATTCATTAGCTTCTGTCGACGGACAAATTCTTATAGATACCTGTGACGATTTGACGGATTTAGAAAATAAGAAAGGCTCTGTGAAACATGGAGGCAGCGTATCGTCTGGCTATGGCTACGGTTACGAGATTGGCATCGAGGAAGAAGAACAACAAGTGGGCATGCACAAAATTCTCAAAATACTGAAAGATCATGAAGATTCATGGCCCTTCACTGACCCTGTGGACGAGCAATATGCGCCTAGGTAATTCTTTTATATCTTCAAATATAATGAAACTGTGAAGTCATAATTTAAACTTATTGTTTATTTTATAGATATTATAGCGTTGTTCGAAAACCAATGGACTTGACAAAAATGGAAGAAAAACTTGATGAAGGAGCTTATAAAACAATTAATCAATTTAAACGAGATTTTCGCCTTATCATAGATAATTGCAGGCAATACAATGGCTCTGACAACGGTAAATTATTTTTGCAAATTCAGTCCATTTTCATTATTTAAAATTCATTTACTAAAAAAATTTTACTATTTCATTTTTAGAATACACGGAAATGGCTATGAACCTTAAAGACATTTTTGATAAAGCAGTAGAAAGGTATTTAGAATTTGAACATTCAAGTGACGATTCTTTATCTACTTGTTCTGGTGCTAGTGTTGGTTCTCCAAATTACAAAAATAAATCTTCCTCGCCTTCTGTTGTTCGACATAGTCAACGACATAAACATTCGCGAAAGTTAAGTAAAAAAGACAAATTAAATAATAAAATACACAAAAAACATGAAAAGGAAGAAAGTGAGCCAGAGGTAAAAGTAACGAAAGAAAAGAAGAAGGATAAGAAAAAATCGAAAAAGTGTAAGAGTGAAATGAAAGTTGAAGAAAAAAACAAAGAAGAAGAAAACGATGGTGCAATAAGTGATGAAAATGTGATAAAATCAAAAAAGAAAAAATCGTCTGATACTGATAAAACTGTTTCCAAAAGTAAAAAAGTATCTGTTAAAGAAGAAATTGACGAACAACAAATTAAATCTAGTAAAAAGCAAAAGAAAGAATCTAAGCACGAGAAAGGAATACATGTTGCAAAAGAAAAAGAGAGCAGGAAGAGAAAGGAAGATTTTGAGGAAGACTACGAAATAAGTAGTATTTCAAAAAGTAAAAGTAGGAAAATCGAGAAAAATGAAAGTAAGGAAGTAGATGTTTTAATAAACAGGGTAAAGAAAAATAAAAAAGAAGTTAAAAAAGAATCTCCCGATACATCTTTGGAAGAAGAAGAAAAACTGTCTTCTATAAATGCAAAAAATAAGAAGAACAGCCGCAAATTAAACAAAGAAAAGTCAGAGCCTGCTAGTAAACATGATAAAAAGGATAAGAACAAAAAGTCCAAAAGGAACAGTGATGAGTTAATTAAAAATGGTGAACTTAAAAAAGATAGCGATATGGAAAATATTGAAAACAAGGCGAACGTTAGCAAATCCGCCGCGAAAATTATTGAGTCGATAGTTACAAATAAAGATATTGAGTCTCTTGATAGTTTAAAAGATAGAATAAGTGAAAGGAGACGCGAGGAAAAATTGAAAATTGAGCAAGAAAAGAAAAAGAAACAATCTTCAAAAGGTGATGCTTTTCACGGAACTTCTAAAAAAGTGCCTTCTAATGGTAGTACCTATCATGATATTGATAAATTAGGTGGTAAAAAAATAAAATCTAAAAAAGTTAGTAAAGAAGATAAAAGTATCGAAAATAAGAGTCAAAATCAAGATGAGAGTGAGCCAAAGAAAATCAAAACATTTCCGAGCAAACATCCCAAAGGATCTAGTAAAGCAGAATCAGCTATTCAAGCACTTCATCAAGCTACTGAGAGAACACTCAATGTAAGTTATAAACAAATTATTCACTGCATGTAGAGAATATAAATGATTAATGCATTTTAACTTTGATTTTACCAGTACCACCAAAAACTTTAAAAATAAAAATGTATAACACTTTAACGAATTTGTATCCTATGCGCAGGACATCAATAAATGGTTGGATGATGCTCCAAGACTATCTGAATTCTCGTCGGGTAGCGATTCTCCGGTACTTCAAGCGTCAACTAGCGACTCATCTCGAGCTACAACCTTAAACAAACAGTTATCCATTAGTGGTGGTGATACTTCATCACGCAAGAGACCGAGCTCAATCAAATTAATCGGGCCTATCGCTCCGGTCAGACCAAAGAAAGTCCAACGGACGATCGACCGACTGCAGCCAGGCAAGAGTAAGGGAAATCTACTCTCAAAGAAGCCACCATCGAACGAGAGTGCTCCTAGTGCTGATCCTGCCGTCAACAACAAAGACAAAGATAACGAGAAGGACAAAAATAACAAAGAAATAAATGACGAACCGAAGCTTAGCCTGGGTACGGTCTTGAAGAACGCCGACTCAATTCAGTTGATCTGCAAAAGTATCGTATCATCACCTAATCCTAACGGTTCAAATGACGAAGACGACGAGTGCGGTAGCAAACCTGCGACTCCCGCGGGCATCGTCACCGAAGAGGAAAAGACTGCAGTCACTAAGAAACCGTTGACTATCGCTGGGAAGGACGAAAAAGAGAAGCGAATTGAGAGTGAAGAAGTGACCAAACCGAAATCCGCTACTCCAAACTTGAGTGCTTGGTAAAAATACATTTGTGCATAATTTAGTGAAAAAAATATTGTTTACTATTATTTATTTTTGTATGTGATTTGCAGGTTCAAAGCATTCGGCGCTCCAAAATCTAAAAAGAAAGAAGAAGAAGAGGAAGCTGTACCGAAGAAAGAAGAGACACTAGACACTAGTATCATCGGCATCAGTACCCGTCAAAGACGTATAAGCACAGGTGGCAGCAGTGTAAGCGAATCGCTCTCGTCTTACTCACAAGAATCGCCACCAAGTCGAACGGGCCGTTCTCCTCAACAACAGCAGCAACAACTGCAGTCGTCATCGAGTATTTTGTCATCGCCAGCTGCAATGGAGCCTCAACTTCGTGGTGCAGGCTTTTATCAAGATGCGTTGTCTACGGGTAGCAGTCCTTATAACAGTCCATACTATACGACGCCGCCCCGGTATAGCGCCCAGCTACCACCGACACCCTCGCCTCAGCACCATCCACTCTCGCCGGCTTATCCTTCTACTCAGCCCACACCACCAAGGCTCTATTCGCAAATTAGTCCTTCCCATCAGTCTTTCCAGAAGCCATCACCTCAAGCTCAATCGCCTGGTAGTTTCTCACAACAGTCACCTCAGAACGAGTCTTACAACTCACCTTCCATTCCACCTACACAGAACCAGTCACCGATCTATCCGCAACAGGTATGTTTAACGCTATATTTTCATCTCTTGCAATAGTATTCATCTAAAATTGTAAACTAATAAAAATATACGGCACTTGGTGCGCGAAAATTCGATTTACGTATATTTAGGAAAACAAGCGTGCATGAAATCTCGTCTCGTACCAAAAAATTAAGTTAAATACACGATACACCATCTTCTGATCTCTTGAACTTCGCTTCGTTCGATTTTAAACGTTCTCATACGGGTATAATTACTTTCTCGCACTAATATCGAAATGTACTACTAACTTCTATCTACAGTCACCTTCATCAATGCAGTCATCGCCATATCCTCAACCATCACCTCAACCAGCAAATTATTCGCAGCCATCTCCTCAGCAGCCGCCGACTCCGAACTATTCGCAGCCGTCGCCACAGACTCCAGCAAATTATTCGCAAGCATCTCCCCAGCAGCAGCATTCACCGTACTCGCAGTCGTCGCCTCAGCCACCTCCAAGTTATTCACAGCCGTCACCGCAATCGCAACATTCACCTTACTCACAGTCGTCACCACAGCAATCTAACTTCTCTCAGGTCTCGCCGAGACCACCTTCGTCGACCTACTCGCAGCCTTCACCACAACCACCTGGCTATACAGCTCAGACACCGAGTCCGTATTCTCAGCCGGATTTGGGTAAGTTCATTAAAAATTCAAATGCATACTTTTTTGTACTTTTTTACTAATAAATGTAACGATGCTTTAAAAATGAAATTTTTTTTGACAGTGATAGCACAACCGTCGCCGAGAGGGTATTCACAGACGTCGCCACAAACACCATCCCCGTACTCGGCTCAAGCGTCACCACAGCAACAACCACCTTCATACTCTCAAGCATCGCCGCAAACGCCACCGAGTTACTCGCAACCTTCACCTCAGCAACCTAGGACATATTCGCAGCCATCTCCTCAACAATCGACTACACAACAGCAGCAGTCGCAACAACAGGCACCAGTTGCTACTCCACAAATCGCCAACTACTCGCAGCCAACGGCTCAAATTCAAGTACAAGCTGCTCAGATTCAAACACAAACTACTCAAATTCAAGCACAGGCTCCGGCAGCTGATTTTGTAAAAGCTCCCGAGAATTATTCCCAAAATAT
The DNA here is from genome assembly GCF_024137745.1 of Phymastichus coffea. Taxonomy (NCBI): domain Eukaryota; kingdom Metazoa; phylum Arthropoda; class Insecta; order Hymenoptera; family Eulophidae; genus Phymastichus; species Phymastichus coffea. Next base: position 13,429,390 of record NW_026706814.1, read on the forward strand.
CTCAACGTCGCCTTTCAGTCATCCCGTCAAGTCTCCGTATAGCGGATCAACGGCAATCGCGAAGCCCACTGCCACTAAGGATAAGCATGTGCAACAGCAGAGCACCGACCCTCTAACTGCTCTCAATCAACAGGTATATCAGTCAGCTTCGACTACGCAATACGCAGCTAATTATCCGAGTGGTGTATACCCCGGAGCTGACCGCGTTCCGGGTCAATTAGGTAGCGATCCTACGGCGAGATCTTCGACATCCAGGTTGACTAACCATGAGGCACAGCAACAATTGGCTCAACAAAGACAGGTTCTTAATTAATGAGATAAATTAATGTTAATTTTATTTGATTAAATTAAACAATAGATATTCATGCATTTATATTTTCAGGTTCAGCAAACTCAAGAGCAGCAATCGCAGTTATTGAGCTTCCAGCAGAACTTAGCCAGTCACGAATCCCTTTACTCGAGCAGCTTCCAAACGACTCCGTATCCCATGCCAAATCCTGCTTGTCGGCCTGTTTATCCGGGCTACTTTGATGCAAGTGCCAAGAGCACGTCTGGTATTCCTAGTCCCAGTAACAGCTTAGCACCCGTCAAGAAACGAACTTATAACGAACCTTCAACGGTCAGCGAAGCCCAAGCGACGCAACGTGCAAGCCAGGACCAATTTGGATTCGATCAATTAATGGCTCTCGCGCACTCGCAGTCCGATGTTTCCAACCAGTTCGACAATGCGTTTTCCAGTAGCCTCGCTGATTCCAATCCTGCGTACACGAGACTACAGTTGGGGTTGGTCAGTCGTACTGCTAAGGAAACACAACAGCTATTATCGATACCTCGGCCTCCGAGTAAAAATGATCCGCTAACAGCGTACGCAAGAACGGCGACGCCCAGTCAATCCGAGCTTGATCTTAACTTACTGCAGAGTTTCGCTGTCAAGAACTCCAGTATGTTGTCTATGCAAAGACGTGGACCAGAACAATCTCCAGTAGCCCAGTCTACTCTCTCAACGACTAAATCGAAGAAGAGTAAGAAAAGTAAGCAACAGCAGCAACAGCAGCAAGCTCAGCTGAGTGTTGCTACCGATCAGCAAACCACAAGCATACCGGGTTTCCCGCAGTATGGTGCTACGGGTACTGATCCCATGAGCCTTAAACAGCCAAGCAGCGCATTTAATTTTGCCGGCTCGGCAAGTGCGACCAACAGTTCGCCGTTCTACGATGCTAAAGATGCCGCCGCTTACGCCTTCCTCGACGAGTTCCGCAACCATAATTCATCGATCTATTATAGCATGGCTCTGCAGCAGCAGCAACAGCAAGCTCAGCAACAGGCTCAGCAGCAGGTTCAACAGCAGTCAACGCCGGTTTCGGATGCAGCTGTGCAAGCCGCAAATAAACAGACTGCAGCAGCCGTAGCTGCCGCCAGGAACTACTCATTCCTGCACTCGGCGACTCAGCGTGCCAGTCCGTATGCACCAGCAGTGCCGTCCTATGTCTCGCCGCACGGACCCAATCTAGGCGTAGATCCTGCGGCCTACCAGCGCTACATGCAGTACTATATGCATCCACCGCCACATCCCAGGCCGGCTTGGCTCTAGCCCTTCTCTAAACTTGCCTAGTAGTCTGGGGTAGACAAATTGACCCCGTGCAATAGTTCTTTATTCCTTAACAAGACTTCTTTTGTAAATTTTATCTTTTTCTCTTTGGATTTTTCTTAATTTTAGTGACGACTATGAGACACTCGACCATTAGTTTTATTAGGTATCGCCTTTTTTGCATCATTTTGCACAAGTTCCAAGATGATACGGAGGAAGCTTAAACTCCTACTTCACTATCTTGGACAAAACACAAGTAGTGTTTCCTGCACGCGGAAACTTCTCATTCTTAAAATACAGTATTGCATTTTAGTTTTTATAATCTTTTCTTTTTTTGTTTGTCAGTTACTTACCTATTCTTTTGTTTTAACGATAAAACGAAGTTCATCGTACATATGACCAGAGATGCAACAAATTTAGCTCTCTACAAAATTTATATTATTCTATGGCAATTAAAAAAACCATTCATCCTTTGCATATAAATGACGCTCATTATTTGACACATGACACGTTAATGAAGCAACCATTTAGAAACTCGCTTTTTCTAAAAATGGATGATACATAATGGATATCGAAGTTTTATACATTTTGTCAAACAATACTAGTTTTTAACTTAAGTGATGTAGTGATATGTAAATAAAATATCAAATAGCGTTATTTGAAAACCGACCCTTCGAATTACACGTAATTGGTGTAACTTGAAAAGCTGTATTGATTAAGTAATACAGTTATGAGTGGCAGTGCAAAAGTGTAATTTTACGTTATCGAAGAATTCTGAGCTCTCCCGAGTCGCTCTGAAAGATATAGAAAAAAGAGGTCCAGAAATATATAGATAAACACGTTTAGAAAACTGAAACAGATTTTTGTATGAAATCGCACTATTAACTTCGTACAACAGCATACAGATAAAAACGTACCTTTTATTGTAAAATCCCTTTTTGTACATAAGAGACATATCTGGACAATTGTAATTTGGTGTAAAAAATATAAGTTCGCAAAGTTGAAATTGATAAGATATTAAAGAGAAATGTTATAAAAAGAGCAAATTATGTTAAATGCAAAATTAAATTTATGAATTGCCCTACGTATATAAACTTAATGCGAGAAAAATATAACGAGAAATATATATTAAGATCTATAAATATATGAATATATGTATATTGTAAATGTGTAACGAAGACAGAAATTAAAAACACGGTTTGTTACAAAAAAGATGTACTTTTTTCCACTTTTGTCCTTAAAATCCATAAAAATCCCCCGCTTGATATTAGGTAGGTGCCGCTAGTGATAAACTCCAAACTCGCGCTTCGCGCGTTTTCACTTTACGTTTACATATATTGTTTTCTTAGTTCGCATTCGCGTGAACAACGTGAATTAAATATCAAATATCGAAAAGTAACGTATGTAAAATCGTTTTTATAATATATTTGTTTTATTTTTCTTTCGGAAAAAATGGCCTTGAGTGATTATGAAGATGCATTAAAATCTTTTATCCATGACGATGACAAACTGGTATGTAAAATTTTATTTTCGGTTTATTTAACCTCCATTTCTTATAGTTAAGAATGTAAGATGTACAGATATATAGTTAAGATGTATAGTTAAGAATGTAAGAGTGCCACATTACAGGAATGTAATGTGACTCATCTCCAAATATTAAATTAGTCTTTTACAGTTATGGATTTTTTGTTAACATTTCAGTCATCCACCATTCTGATTAACTTAAGGAATGATGGATAATTGAGCTATTTATAATAAGTCCAAAACTGAATGAAAATAATGTAATATTTAAAACATGTCGATAACCCTATATAAATATAAAATAGTTATAAGTAGTCTTTTAATTAATGTATCATTTCGATGCAATGAATACTTGAGAATCCTAATTTTTAGGTTACCTACAAGTGGCTAAGCAAAGAATTTGAAATCCATATTAATCTAGCCAAAGATATTTTAAAACAGTATTGGAATAAATACAAAAGCAAAGAAAAAATACTTGCTACTCTTCTGTTAGTTGGCCGATTGGAAGATGGTTCTTTTCGCGTAGTAGTTGTAAAAGAATCTGAATTAGATTTCGTGAAGTCAAAGTTTGTTAAAATTGACTGTGAACATTTATACAGCATTCAGAAATCATTGCCAGATATTGAGCTTTTAGCTTTAGTTGGTAAAAGTGATTTGCGTTACAGTGCAATTAAATGTAATGAGGAATATGTAAGGAATGATGATGAAATTGAAAGTTTACGTTACATTGGAAATGTTAGAAAAGAAGAAAGTAAGTCTGTTAAATCTTCAACTGCTACCAATAAAGTTGCTGAAAAACCTGTAGATAAAAAGATTGAGCTTTTTCCAACTGACACATCCATAAAGCAATGTAATAAAAAAGTTGAAGCAAAAGAAAAAGAAAAATTAGAAGCAAAAGAAAAATTAGAAGAAAAAGAAAAATTAGAAGAAAAAGAAAAGGCACATTCAGAAACAACAATGGTACAAGGAAAGAAAAAGTCTCCTCTGAATAAATCAAATAACAAAACATCCAAGAAACCAATTCAATCCAAACAATGTGGATTCAATAATCTTTTTGGAAAAGTTCCAAATAAGCCCCAAACAGCACCAAACAAATCTATTGATTCTCCAAAAAATAGGGAAATTAATTATTTAGATACAACTGAAAAAGATAAAAAAGTGTCATCTAACAAAACTGATAAGAACTTACCCAAAGAAACTGATGAAAAGTTGTCTAAAGAAAAAGGAAAGTCAAACAAAAGTCAAGATCAAGAAAAAGAAAAAAAGAAAATGCAAGAAAAGGAAAATAGACTGTTTCAAGTTGAAGAAAAATCTAAAAAGATTACAAAAACAGAAGAAAAAATTGAAAAATCTAAGAAGATTACAAAAACAGAAGAAAAAATTGAAAAATCAAAACCAAAATCTAAATCTGAATCAAGAGGTAAAAAGAGACACCGCAGTCAAGAAAAAGAATCAAAACGTAAACGAATTTTAGTGTTAGATTCTAGTGAAAATGAATCTGGAGAGAGTGCTGATGAAAAAGAAGAAATGGAAGTTGAAGAAATACATCCTAAAGTTATGGTCAAAAGATCACCATCTCCTCCAGCTGAAAAAAGAGAAAATGGTAAAAGAATGGTTAGAAAAATTATTGATAAAACTTTCAAAGATGAAGAAGGTTTCTTTGTTACAAAAAGAATTCACATTTATGAAGCAGTCAGTGATAATGAAGAAGTTGAAATTAAAACAAAAGAACCTCAGAAGCCGAAACCAATAGAGGCTCAAGCAAAAAAGAAGCAAACAACATTGATGAACTTTCTTAAAAAATCTTAAAATTTCATCCCTTAAATCTGTTTAACATATTGAAATTAAAAAAGAAAACTATTGATATTTATGTTTTAAGATTTATGAATAAATAATAAATCAATATTTATTTACAATCGGCATAACTATGATGCATATCACAAATTCACAGTAAAATCATTCATTTCACACCATACTGGACTGATAACGTTTGTAGAGTCAAATTGATAAGGAAACAATGAAAGTCAGTTGAAATTACCTGGATGACATCATTATCTTATCAAGAGTGAGTGAGCTTCTAAAAGTACTGTTCACATCTATTGAAGCAACTGTGCTGTAAAAGTGTCAAATATGGAAATCTTCTGTAAATCAAATTTCTTGTTACTTTACTTTGTAATTACATTTGTAGTTCAAAATTCATATGCTGATGTTTGTCAAATTTGCTTGTGTTCTTCAACAGGTATAACATGTTTAAAATGGTTTTATAATATTCTTAAGACATATTTTTGTAAAGTAAATTATAATTTTTAGTCATTAAAATACTATTCGTATGTGATATTAAGTTATTGATAATATTGTTTATATTAATACATTATAAAAAAATGTAACAATCGATTCTTTTTCTTTTTACTCTTAATATCAATAAAATTAGTGTCAAATATTTGTTACTTTTATATTTGACAAAAATGTCATTAAACAAGAAATAAATTAACATTATTACATAAGATGTTTAATATCTCCAAAAGATTATTGTCAAATTTAAACAATGTAAAACTTATTTTTTTTTTGTTTAGGTGATACAACTATTTCTATAAACTGTAACAAAATTAATTTCACCAGTATCAATATTATACGATTTGGCCTTGTATCTGCTGAATACAATGGGACTCTTGGAGCTCTTGATTTATCAGAAACTAGTATTACTTACATAGTTGCAGATATGTTTGAGACTTCTAAATACTTAAAAATTTTAAACTTGTCACATAATCATCTTCAAGAAATCAAGAGTAGCGTTTTTAAAAACTTAAATAATTTAAAAGTGTTGGATTTATCAAATAATAAAATCAAAACGATTCAATCATTTTATTTACCATCATTAGAAGTACTAGATTTGAGCAATAATGCTATTGACGATTTAGATTTTGAATTTCAAAAATCATACCCACAGTTACATGATTTGAGAATGTCTCACAATAATTTGAGTGACTCAATAAATGGAACTTTAACTTTACTGACTCAACTACGACACTTGGATCTTTCTTGCAATTATTTTAATTTGTACGATGAAAACTTTAAATTTTTGACACAATTAATAACACTGAATTTGAGCCACAACGCGATTGAGGTTTTAGAAAAAAAAAAATTTCCTGATAACTTAACATGTTTAGATGTTGGATTTAATTCTCTTACTACTTTCCCTAACAATTTGGGAAAAATTCAAACCTTAAATCTTGAATATAATAAGATTCGTAATTTTGACAATTTTACTAGTGAACTGACGGAATTGAAATATTTAAATATAAGCGGAAATTTATTAAAAAATTTACCCGACACACCATTTTTTTATTTGAAAACTGTAGATTTGTCTTTCAACAACTTTGAAATTATACCCCCAGCTTTGAATAATAAAAACTATCCAGCTTTAGAAAATTTGATTTTGAGTGAGAATCCTCTACAAAAAATAGAGTTTTATTCGAATTTAGACATAAAATCTTTGATAATCCGGAACATCAACCATTTAACGCAGATTCACGAGAAAGCTTTTCGAAAATTAAACAAAAATTCCAATCATTGCGTAAATTTAACCTTGGCTAACAACAACCTTTCTGATATACATGAAAATACTTTAAAAGGATTAAATCTATGCTTCGTAAGTAGTAAATGTTCATAAATAAAATACATTTTACTACAAACAAAATTAGCATTAAATTTTAATAAATATTTTATTTCAGTTGGATTTAAAAAATAATCAGTTTTCCTACCTACCTAAAAAAATGTTTGATTCTAAGTTGAAATCCACTGAATTTGGAGTTGACTTGGAAGGGAATCCATTCAATTGCAATTGTTCATTACAATGGATGTTGGATGACTTCGTACCATGGCTATATTTTAAACGACCAGCATTACTTCTAGATTTAAGGTAATGCATCGTATCTTAAAGTAATATTTCTTTTAATCCACTTAATGCAATTCAAAATTATATAGATGCATGGCTCCAGAAGATTTTCGAGGAATGAGAATGGTGCATTGGCACAAGTGGAAAAACCAAGTTTTCTGCGAAAAATCGTCGCTACAATCTTCTAGAATGATTGTTGAACCTTCAGCAATATTGGGTAGCGGTTATAATTCAATAACATTGCATACCAGTGATGGTATGGTTGTAGTTCTTATCGTGGCTGTAATAGTTCTTCTCCTTTTGGTAGTCACGGGAATAATCACGGCAAAGAGGCTTGCTTTACGTCGAACAAGAATCAATCGACGATTTTAATAATCACATTTACATTTATAATGGATCTTCATATTTGGAATTAATTAGAACAAAATTTTGTGTTTTTATAAACGATCTTTTTTATTCTTATATAAAATTCATTTTCTTAATCTAATGTGGATTGCGTATAACGACATAATTGTAGACTTTACTTCAAATTATACAACCAAATTCACTCGATTTTCGTTTATGGAAACAAAGAGTATTTTGCTAATGATACTTATTATAAAATGTAAACTTGCGAGGTAATAGAATACGAGAGTATAACTGAATGATTTAAAATAATAGTTACTTGAAAAATGATACGTTATACATGAACTTTTATTATGCCAAAATAACCCGTATGTAAATATTCAGCAATATATTAGACTTTAAATTCATAAGTATTTCAATTTTTCCTATAATCTTAATAAAATTGTTCTGCTACAGAAAGACGTTGAAGAAACTGCCGTAGGAATTCAAAGTTATTACAACTAGAATACTTGAAACTAAAAATACCATACAATATCTATTATTCAAACAAAACACAAAAACATTGTAAGCTTCTGTGGTCTGTAAAACGCTTGTTACGTTATAAATTCGTCTTTCTTAAATTTATTATTTGTATACATTATGAGAACCAGTCGCTATTGAAGCAATGTAAACTTTGTGTATTTCTTTGTTTAAGTTCATTTTTCAATTGACATTTACTATTTATATTGAAGTATAAACGAAATTGAGATTCTTGGAAGATATATGTCCACATAAGTCTTTTTATTTGTGCTAACTAAATCACAGTAGTTCTATACATGCATACATGCATAAGTATTCTTTTTAAACTACTTATATGCTTGCCTTTGTTACAGCCTTAAATAGAATATTTATTACTTAAAGTATTTAACATATAACTTTGGAGAAAAATTAGACATTTAATTAAATTATAGTTCAAGATTTTCTAGTTACTTAAAGCAGATTTTGAAATTTGTATAATGCTTTTACTTACATTTATAAACGAATATGAAATTACTACTTAATTTGTCGTTTAGTATCACAAATTAGAAATAAACTATTTGAATGTTCTTATAAAAAAGTCAGTATTGAATAAAATTATTTTGCATAAAATATTTGTGTATGTGTGTGTGCGCGCGCGTGTGTGTGTATGTGTATCTATATGTAGTAAGCTTAATGTATAAGTAACGAATTGGGAACAAACAAAATTACATAAAAATGCTTATATTTAATATAAAATCGTTTTAGCAAAATTTATGGTTACTGACTTGATTTCTTGATAATCATTTGTACAATTCTTAAAAATAATTATCATTAAAGTAACTGCATAAGTCCATCAAAAAATGGAATCATTTAATTTTATAGACAATCAAACCTCGTCGATATGCCATGGTTTCGATGCCGTTCGCGGTGGAGGACTTTTTCTTATTTCGTCAAGGAATGTAGCTATTTGGTGATAATAGCCTGATTTGTTCCATGTTTCATTGTGAGTGCCATCAAGTATCTGAACTTTTCTTTTGAATGAACTCCCACATGCCTCAAAAAGTTTATCCATCATTTTAGGTGGAACTAGTTTGTCTTGTCTCCCAGAAATAAAAAGCGCAGGCACTGTCAAAGATTGAATTTTGTTCAATGACAGAAACTAAAAAAAATTTATTAAATGTTAATTATTCATCATTTTAATTCTTGTTAAGATGAAATAGTTAAATTTATACCTTATTTTTGTAACAAAATAATGGAAGATACTGCAATATTTTAAACTTAATTAATATTGTGGCCATGTCTGGTATACTTGTAAAAGTATTTTCTACAATAAGGCACCAAATTCGTTGGGAAATATCATCTTTCATAGCTATATCAATAGCAACAGCTCCACCTAGTAATAACAGGATTTTGTTAGTTATTTCTTTGATAAACTGTTAAAACATCAGAATTTTTACATACCTAATGATCGTCCAAAAACAATAATTTCATTTATGTTTATATCATTTCTAGAATATAAATATTCAATCCCAGCTCGCGCATCCATGTATAAACCTTCTTCTGATGGAGCTCCATCAGAAAGTCCATACCCTCTATACTCTATCATAAGGATATTACATTGAATATTGTTGTATAAGCCCTTGACGTTTTCTAGTCTGAAAATAACAATTTTATTAGTAATCTTTTTTTCAAAGTTTACTTTCTGATCTATTACAATATTTTAAATATTTGCTGTTACCTGTGACCCATATTTCCAGCATTACCATGGAGAAATAATAATGTTGGAGCTTTTTTCATTATTGGTTCTGGTTGAGGAATAAAAAACATATGAAGTGTAATTCCATCAATAGATTTTGTGTATATACTGACATAAGGCAAATTATGCAAAGATGGAGCTGGTACATAAATTCGAGAATTACAAGGTAACTTTGGATAGTATAAAAGACGATCTTCAGTATTATACAAAACTCCTAAACATATTAAGGTTCATTTTTATATATAAATACATTTTGTTGTTAAAATTTATATATTTATAAAATACACTAACCTAAAGTAGCAAAACAAAGTAGAAAAAATGCTAGAATGCTTCCATACATCCAATAACAAAGGAAGCATAATAATAAATATGCTCCAGATAAAGCCCAAAATTTCAGTGCTATACTTTGAAGAAACCGTATTGCTGGTCTTGTACGAGCCAATCGAAGTCGAAAAGGCATTGTAGAAATATTTGTTTTTCTACAAATAATAAAGACTTTCTGATGTCAGAAACTGATATCCTTTTATATTTAACATGATATCTACATATAGTTCAGCAATACATCATATCAGAAAGTTGAAACACTTTTTATCTTCGTTAAAATTTTTATCATGTTTCCAATGACCTGCAAATAAAAATTAAAAATGATCACAGTTTATAATAATACAAAATTTCTAAAAGAAAAAAGGTATTTTATGAAAAACTAACATTGTTACTAATAATATTACAATAAGAGATACATGGAGACATTAATTTTCATAGCTATTTATATAACAGATTGCAAAATAAGATTGCAAATTGGCAAAGATAATTTATTTATCAAATTAACCTACAAGACTCTGTATCATATGATAGCGATTTAGAAAACGTTTGTTTATAGATTTAATACATTTTTTACTGCTATTACTTACTGCTTCACGAACTTCAATCAAATTGTCACATAATATTAAAAATAATAATCTACTCAGAAGTTATTTCAATATTTCAATATCTAGAGTTTATCTAAATTAAAATCACATCGATTTTTCTCTTTTTCTCTGTCAAGTTTCCGTCTGCTTGTATAAAGTTGCATTCTGCACGGACGTGCGTAGCGTGTAATAACTACTAACACTCAACTGTGTTATACACATGTGTAAAAAAATTAGTAAAAATTTAATTTAAATTAATAACAAAGAAAGATGGATTATTCACTAACAATTCATTAAAAAATCCTCAATGGGAAAGTAAACACTTTTGATAGTCGAATTAAACGCCTAAGTATAGAACGATGACCTGAACAGCTGATTTCTTGTTACCTCTTATAGGACCTTTAGATTTTTTGTTGACTATCTAAAAATGCTTCTTTTTATATGCTAAAAATAATGGAACATCTAAAACTACAACAAACTTTAACATTGTTTTTAAGCAGTAAGAATGAATAGAATGTTGATAAGTAAGTTTAAATATAGACTAGGTTAGAAATTAGTGCTGTTTTAATTAATTAAAGCAGAAAAAAATTAAATTACTCCTTATCAGATTACAATTAATAAAGTAAAAAGCTTGTTCGAAAATTACGTGATTTTAATAACAATTATTAACTATTCTTAATTTATTTATAGCGTCTGATTTTAAAATAGTTATAACTATGTCAAACTTTTCATCTGTACTACTGTTAAACTTTTGTTAAAAAACTTTCATCAGACCCAGATAAATTTTTTAACAATATGGATTATGAATATACTCCATTTCATAAAGAAAGGGATATATATAACCGATGTTGTGGTGGAACATTATGGTGTATTAAGGTAAACAAATATTTATAAACTGTCCTTATTTTAATAGATCACATAGATATATTTCTTATTAAAATTATTAAAAATGTACAGGATATATGTGGAATAATTTGTGCCATTTTGACATGGTTGTTGATTATCTATGCTGAATTTGTTGTGATGGCAGTAATTCTCATACCTACTATCAATACCTTATATTCAAGTTTCAACATGGCATTATTTCAGACATTGACTTTTTTGGCATTTACTTCACATTTAAAAACAATGTTTACAGATCCAGTAAGTAAAAACTTTGTATCAAATAATAATAAATTCTTATTTTTCTCATTTTTGTATAATTTAAAAGGGTGCAGTGCCTAAAGGAAATGCAACAAAAGAAATGATACAGCAAATGGGATTTAGAGAAGGTCAAGTTATTTTTAAATGTCCAAAGTGTTGTTCTATCAAACCTGAAAGAGCACATCACTGTTCAGTTTGTCAAAGATGCATAAGGAAAATGGATCACCACTGCCCTTGGGTTAATAACTGTGTAGGAGAGAATAACCAGAAGTACTTTGTCCTATTTACGGTAAAACTTTAAAAATCATCATTAAATAACTAAACATTTGAATTTTTTTTTCATTTTTAATTACTGTTTATTTCAGTTTTACATAGCTGGAATTTCATTACAATCACTATTTTTATGCATACAACAATTTACAACTTGCGTGAGGCAAGAATGGCGTGATTGTACAACCTTTAGTCCTCCAGCTACAGTAGTTCTACTATTATTTTTAACTTTTGAAGCTCTTCTTTTCGCTATATTTACTGCAGTGATGTTGGGAACACAATTACAAGCTATATGGAATGATGAAACTGTAAGTACCATGATTTTAATGTAAAGTATAATTTTAATATAACAGTCATATTTAAAATTATTAAAATGATTTTAGGGTATAGAACAGCTGAAAAAAGAAGAAGCTCGTTGGGAACGAAATAGCAAATGGAAATCTATTCAAGCAGTTTTTGGACGGTTTTCAATTGCTTGGTTTTCACCTTTTACATCACCACCAAATGCCAAAACAAAATTAGATGCATATTTATATTCCGTTTGAATTAACAAAGCAAAATGTAAGTTCAAAATTCAGGTACTTTACTGAGAAAAATGTATAGGAAATTGAAATCTATAACTATTATAAATATAAAACTGATACAATGATAATTTGTACATTTCAAAAATTTTTATATGAATTAAAATAATAATACATTTTTTTCACTGATAAAGATATATAAGTAAGTTTAAATGTATACACATAAATATATTCTTGCAATTCTTAAATTAGCAACGTTTGAGAAATGTTGCAAATAGCATCTCAATCTATGCTATATTGACAAAACTGTTTGATGAACAATTCTTTCAGAACATTTGCAATAGTATCCATTTTGAATATATAAATTGCCCATAATTATTAATCATGCTGACTGATTCTTTGTTTATTCATTCAATTATTGAATTGAAACAATGACTTTTAAAATTAAAATTTTTCAAATGAAATATAAGGTAGAACATTTATTGTAAACGCTGTATGAATGTGAAGATGTGATATATTTATTTAGTTACCAATATTATTTTGTATATGGCTGTTACTTTTGGTGTACAGATTGTAACGATTATGATAAATGTATATTTTGCATCGAATTTTATCTATATTTCATAAAGTTAGTTAGGTATTTTGAAAATTTTTAATTTTTTGTACAAGAAATGGAACAGGTTCGATATGAATACATCTTACAACTTAAGCATTTTGTTATTTTTAATTTCTTTACCTGCCCAAACTGCTTATGAACTAACATGATATTAAAAATAAGAAGTTGAAGTTACCTATTATCAGTTATTTACAATTTTCAAATGTGATTGAATTACTAAAGTATTGAAACTAAAAGATTTTTAAGTATTAAAACTAAAAATTACTAAGTATTAAATTTATTTTTATTCTTCTGCATTGATCTCCAACCTGACTGGTTTATTTTTAAAATTGATTCTAGCAAAATAGTTACTGAATACTGTGTTAAGTTGCAAAGTAGTTGCTGGTTTTTTATGCTTATGTGTTAGAACATCTGGAATAGTTATTAAATAAAAAAAGACTTTAATTTACAACAAAAGCTGGTACTTAATAAATAATATTCTTTCTTACCTTCCATACACAGATAGAGATTGGTTGAACTGAAATTTTTTTTCTGATGTCCTTTAAATCTTTTTCCGGTACATGTATAATGAATTATTACAGATTCTGCTAAGACAAACTTCATGAGCATATAAACATCCTTTGATATTGAAGACATACCATCAATATGTTGTAAAAATAACTCCCTCTAATATAAAAAAAATTTGTCATTGATTGTATTATATAAATAATTCATATAACTAAATTACCAGTGCATCCATTTTGTTGGAATCGCTTTCAAGATCATTATCAAAAGCCTCAAATGACTTGACATCTTTAAATGGAAATGATACTCCTAGTTCATTTAAAAGTTCTTTTATATTAGTACTTTTAAAAACTGTTTGTGGTTTTGAATTGAATTTCATTTCAATTTTGGATACAAGATCTTTTTGGAAAATATCAATACGTTCTATAATATTTTCTTCAATTTCTTTCAAAATTGTGAGAAATGTTGCATTCACATTTTCTAAAAATTAGGTATTCTTAATTTAATACATCTATTATTTTACATTAAAATTGTTAATTCAGATTTTAATTAGAGTAAAAAACGCATTAGCTAAATAAGAAATTAATTGATGTGAAGTAGCTAATCGAATCTGATTTCTGTGTAAAAAAGGTGATTGTGGCAAATAATTCAATCAGCTATATTATTATTAAAACTTACCACTTTCATTTAGCATACCAATCCAACGATTTACATTATTGGAATCATCAATAACTAATTTTGATTTATCTTCATCTATCCAACTACTACCTGAATCATTGCTGTCTGAATTGTAATTCCTCTTTTGACTCAATTTACTTTTTACTTTTGGCATGATGATTTCTTCAATGAAATGAATTATAAAGAGAATATTTTTTGTGCTAAAACAGTAAACCTTCACAATTTCTATCTTCAAGCTCTATGTAACAAGTTTTAACAAGTACGTAGAAATGATAATGAAAACGTACACTTAAATGCCGTAAAATTTTGCCGAATATACAGCACTCTGTGAAGAAAAGTCTCAAGACTCTTACTCTAGAGTCAAATTTCGTGGTAATTTTCCACGAATTGATAAAACCGTTACATTTTGAAATGCATTAAAAATGAGCAATCTGAAATTTCTGTTTATTATACAAACTTAAAATATACTATTTATAAGACATTATTGAAATATGTGTATATTTTGCATAATAACATTATAAAGACTTTTAAATTTGTTGACAGTTGGTCATAAAATTTAAAAAAATATTCTAATTAAACGAATATTAAATTTAAATATTAATATTAATAAATATTTATAATACTCATACAAATCAAATTTATACAAAGTTAAAGTTATTCGTATATATATTTTTCAAATTTCGTATTGTTTTATAATTCAGCTGTTTTCATGCTTCTTTCTGTTGTTCACAGCATACTTCACTTCGGTACTTGACATATCCATCGTATATATGTATGTATGTAATACTTGAGTATATATATATACATATTATACATACAATTCACATAACTTTTGATCAAGATAAGAGCAGTCTACGAAAATGTCTTAGAAAACTTATACTTTTGTGGTTTATTGAATTTTATCGAGTCGTATGGTATTAAAAGTTCATTGTTATTATCTACTATATTCAAAAAACTTCGTGTTAGGGTCATAGTGCGCATCCATTAAGGCTACAACTTGGGCGTCCCATTAATTTTTTTACACTCTATCCTATATATATATGCAACAAAGGAAATTAAAATTTTCTGTCTCATCTCTTTTTACGTCAAAAGCTGAACCAATGGTGAAAATGAATCACGTCGATGAATCAAAAATAAAACAATTTCTATCTAAAGTAAAAATTAGTAAAAATAAATCTCACATATCTATATTAGTTGACAAATTTATTAAATTAACCATGTTATTTTAGTATAATAATCCAGAAGCTACACGAAAAGATCTGTTTCAAGCACTAGAACATTATCGGAGCTTACATTGGAAAGTGGAACCATTTAGTAAGAAATGAACAAATTAAATGTGTTATGGTCTACAATATTTCATGTCTAATTCTTTCAGTATTCAATGATGGATCTCGAAAAGAATTGATTAATTTGCAAGGCACTATACCTGTAGTTTATAAAGGTAAAAATATGCTTTTTTAAAATCTGCAAATAAAATACTTATTGCGGTTATATTTGACAGGTAGCACTTACCATATACCAATTTGTATATGGTTGATGGATACTCATCCCAATAATGCTCCAATGTGTTATGTCACACCAACATCGGAAATGAGTATTAAAGTTAGTAATTTTGTTGATCACAATGGTAAAATTTACTTGCCATATTTACATGAGTGGACTCCTGTAAGTACAAGAATGAATCATAATTCATTCATGATAAGTTTTTATTTCTATCTGAATAGTAAATAATACTTGATCTATAGTTCAAGTCAGACTTGGGTGGTTTAATTCAAGTGATGATAATAACTTTTGGAGAGCATCCACCTGTCTATGCAAAACCAAAAACTGAACCAATAATATCACATAACTTAATGAACTCACCGCCTTATCCAAAACAACGTAAATACTATTTGAGCATTTTAATTATACCAATGAATATGCAATCTTAAATAATAATTTATTTTTAACTGTAGCTATGATGCCATCTATACCAGTTTTACCTCAGGGAGGATTTTCAGCTCAGTCCCAACATGGGTATTCTTCAAGTGATTTGCCATACCCAAACTATCCATTTCCAGGTTCAACTCCAAATTATCTTATGTCCGGATATTGTGCTGGTGGATATAATAACCCTCCATATCCTGCAGTAAGTATATAAAATAACATACTTCTACTAATATAAAAAATACTTTCAGTCTGATATAATAGATGCTTGATATTGCATTACTTTTGCCATTACAAAACTAAGATTTTTGTTTACTTCTACTAACTTAATATGTTCTGTCTAAATATTAATAATGCAGAAAATTGTTTTGAGAAATTCAATAAAACTTCCAGTCTACACCAGTACCTACAAGTTCAAGTGGAGGTACTGGAACAATTACTGAAGAACATATAAGAGCTTCACTTTTGTCAGCTATAGGAGATAAATTGAGACGGCGACTTCGAGAACAATTTTCACAATTACAAGCTGAACTGGAAACTTTACGACGAACCCAACAAGAATTATCCAATGGTTCTGCTCGTTTGACAGAGTTATTTACCAAGTTTCAAAAAGAAAAATCAGAATTGGAAAAGAATGTCAAAATCCTACAAGATAAAGAAACTGAATTAGAAATAGAAGTAAATAAGCTCTCTGATAATCAATCGATTGACGTTGATGAAGCTGTTACTACAGTTGCACCTCTATACAAACAGTTAGTATCAATTAAATTAAATATACAACTTCTAAAAAACTGAAACCAAAAAATAACACTATAAAAAACTTTTTATTTACAGAATGTTGAATGCTTTTGTGGAGGAGGCAGCAATTGAAGATGCAATTTATTATCTAGCTGAAGGATTAAGAAGTAGTATCATTGATTTGGATGCTTTCTTGAAACAAGTTCGACAATTGTCTAGACGACAATTTATGCTTAGAGCACTTATGGCACTTTGCCGACAAAAGGCTGGATTAGCCAGTTAAAGAAGATGAACATTATTTTCACAATATTAATCTTTATTTTTTAAATGTAATTAAAACAGAAATGGCTAATGTAACTATAAGTTATAAATAAAAATAATGAATGTTTTGACACTTGCAATATACATTTTTTATTATCTGTGAAATATTTATATGACTAAACAATATTGAAGTGAAACAAGAAAATTGAAATCTGTTTAATTCTTATTTCTTAATTACAAACTATCTTGAAAAGATAAAAAAACTTATCTACTCGAAAGTATTGAAGACAATATTTTAGCATTTTTAATTTAATTTGTATAAAAAATAATTAAGAACTAAATCAAAGTCCACCGCCTGTTTGCTGTTGATACACTTCTATTGTATCACCTTCTTCCATTTCTAATGTTGCTGGGGTGTCAAGTTCATGAATGGGTTGGCCATCAAATCTAAATCGCACTGCTGCGATTGCCAGCCCCTGTAATATTGGTTATTCAATCAAAATGTGCAATCGACGTGAAATTTAGTAGTTAATAATTTGTGAAATAAAAGTACGTAAACATACCGCTCGATCGCAATAGGCGTTCATCAACTTCCTTAAAGGAGTGTGTTTCTTAATTTTAAACTGCACAACGCCGTTGTCCTGACCCAACACCTTCAAGTTTATGTGTTCAGATTCTTTAGAGTCCTGTAAAATACGATGAATAATGCTCACTTGTAAAAACGCACAACAAAATGCCGATTTTGAGGTTAGAAAATGCTACCTTTTTATCGTCCGACATTTTTCACCTTTGTCCTGCAAAATGTCGATTGAATAATCAAAATTACGCACTTTTTAAAAATTCAACGCACTGGTATCAACTGTCTGATATAATACTATCAATTAAATTGAACAGCAACAGTATGGGACGCCTCAGTACCTATATTATTGTAATAGCGCCTTGCCACTTGTCTGCAACCGCAAAAGTCCACAACCCTCAAAAAGTTGTAACGATGTCGCACAATCCGAGTGCGCGGCGTGGGCTGCTTGTGCGCGCCAGAATGAAGCAATGTTGCCAATTTTATTTACTGCTTCTGTTTACTTTATTTGTTTCTGTTTTAAATCTATTCTATATTGTTTTCTAGATGATAAGTTGTTAAATATCAATGTTATTTTAATTGATCGAATTAAATTTATCTATAAAGATTTCATACAACGCGATTTCAACCTTTCGCAAATATCTGACATTTCTATTAATTAGCCATGTGCTCGCTTGGTATTGGTACAATTGTACCCGCGTTGCTCAAATTGTTCTTCAAATTCTAAAATGTCATAATTTTATTCATTTTATTTATTATTGTTATAAAAATTGTTTTTCTTTTTTTATGATGATGACAATTAGTAAAAAAATTCAAACAAAAAAAACAAAGTATTGAAGTACTACAGCTATTCATTGTATTTTCAATTCATTTTAAAATTTTTTTATTGGAATGCAAACAGGGGCACATAATATCACTTACTAACTTTATAACTTTTAACCCAAATTTACAACGTAACAAAATACTTATAATTTTCTTGTACACCAGACCGTGATACATAGGAATAAATTTTTTTAAGCATTTTGTAGGCACTGTACCTAAGTACTTCTGTTTAATCTCTCGAAAAAGCAAAAGCACTATTTATTGTTAAATATATATTTATAATTATATATCGGACTATAGTCATATATTTTCAAATAGCCTGGCATATCATACGGTTAACTAATATTTTTCGTAGTACACAATGCTGCTTAATACTTGATTATTCAAATCGAATAAAATATTCTGAATCAGTTTGAATATGGTGACTGAAAAGATTTTTGCGCTCGTTGTCACGTAACGCTTTCTCTCATAAATCTTGCATTCTTGTACTTTAACTATTTTTATTAACACGCATAAAACATGTTAAATAATATAATACATACATCTTTTTTTCTACAAAAAGACATCGTTTCCTTAAACATCTTTTACAAATTTTTCAGAGCGTTCCACTGTTTATTTTTCTGATAATATTCACGCATTGTAAATACTAATGTTTTGCTATTATTAAGCATAACAAAATAGATTTTCTCATATGGTATGTAGTAAAAAAATTTTATAATGTTTGAAGGGTGAAAATACTAGAGTTTTATAAACATACGTTTTCTTACTGATGACAACATTTTAACAATTGCTCTTGAACTAAAAGTATGTATTTAATCAATTATTTAGGTATGACGCGTCTTTCAACCAAGTTCACATTTCAAAATACAAAATTCACAATATTTAAATAAACTGCTTATTGAAAGTTTTAATGTATAAACTTCTGCTTAATCGATTTCAATAAAATTCAAATTAAAATTTCAAGCTTTCTATTAAAAATAAAAATATTTACTTTCATGGAAAACAAATAATGTTATAAAAACCGGTTCAGACATCTTTTTGTTTACAAAGAGTATCCGCATAGAGTAATATTACGATAAAGTTAAAATTTAAGAACTTTTAACAATTATTCATTGAAAAAAAAATTTGTACTAGAGAACATTGCCAAAAGGTAAAAGTGAGTCATGAAATACATCAGTTTCCATTGAGTACACGCCAACTCAATGTAATTGTATCAAGTTTAAAAATATCAATAATCCTCTCACTTTAGAGGTGTAAGGCCAATGTAATGAATGTACAAATGTAAAGTATTCTTGGAAAATAGTAAGGTCATTCTGATATGATGTATCTCTATTGCTATTTGACACTTGATGTTTTACATTTTATTTTGACGGCTCAGGAATAGACGTCGCTATTGGAGATACATTTGTATTATCTGTGGCACTGGTAACAGTTTGAACATTTGTTAAGTTCTCTGAAGAAGCTTCTGATATATTTGAGGAGATATCCTCTAAATTCTTACTAATATCTTTGGATTCAGATGATCTGTTAAAAGTAACATTTATAATAATGAACGACTTGTGGAAATAATCATTGATGTTTGAATCATTCAAACTTACTTTTTCTCTATAACAGTTAAATTTGCATTACTGTCAGGTATATTTACAGAGCTTTCTATACATTCCGAATGAGATATACTAGATACGTTTATTTCTTCAGTCTTTGATTCAGAATCATTGATCATATTGACATTTTCTTTTTCACTATTAAACTGTACATTTTCGCTATTACTGATATCACCGCCAGGTTCACTTTCTGGCAATGATGTATTTTCATTATTGATTGGCACTTTCGGCAGTTCAGCTTTTGCATCGCTGCGAGGTTCTTCTTGAAATGGATTATCTGTGCTAAATGCACTTTCAAAATTAGCCCAACCTGTTTGTTCTACAGGTTTTGGCGCTTCTGTGTTCCATAAATTAATTGTTGTTGCACCTTGAGCAGCAAAATTAGACAAAGGATGCATAGAATTCCAAGCTAAAAATTATCAGACAGTTGTAAAAAAATAATTTAATTGTATTTCAGACGTTTCAGACCAATTAAATTGAAACTTACGATCTGTTACATCTGCCTCTATTTGATCTCCAATATCATCTTCGTCGTCTTCATCTGAAGAACTAGAACTATTATGCTTCTTTTTACTCAACCAGTCAGATTTTTGCATAGGAAAATCGTCACTATGTTCCCATGACTCGTCTCCTTTAGCATAATCGAATTTCTTTTCATCACATAATTTATTAAAGATTTCTTGTCTTTTTTCATAGTCGTCATCCATTGAATCAAACGTTTGACTTAAATTATCAACAGAATTGCTGTATTATATAAAGCATTATTAAAACAATAAACTAAAACAAAACTATAATATTAAAATAAGCATATTCATTAAAATACTGACTGAAAAGTATCATCGCCATCATTAAACTTTTTCATTCTAAATTTGTATTCTTCGTCTGCATAGATTGATGGTCCTGATGACTGTTCCTGATAGTTGCTAAATAACTGAAACGACATTAATTTATATAATTTTTATTCATATCACTTTCAAATGTATTGATTTTGAATTGGTTAGCTTACTTCTTGCCCATAAGCATCTTGTGAGAATGAAGCATATTCATTAGAATTGCCACTAGAAGACATTGTGTAACCTTCAGGAGGCTCTCCCTTAAATTATAAATGACGCATTTTAATTAATTTAATATATAATAAGTTATGAATTAAAAATAAAACTGACCAAAATAAGCTGTTGTTTTCTATTGATTTCATCTAATTTAGTTGATATGAAGCTTTTCCATTTTTCTGATGTTTCTTCAGGTAAATTTGTTTTCAAAAAATCTGATAATTCATTAATTTCTGTACAACGTGTAACAATTTCATTTGCGATTATAATTACGTGACCCATGTATCCTTGTCTTATACTATTCTGTTGATTACTGTAATTCAATATAATATAAAATTTCAATTATTAATTCAATATAATATAATATAAAATATAGAATACTTTAGTAAAAAAAACTTGACTAAACTCACAGTGAATTATTATCATTATATTCCCAAGCTTCTAAAATCCTTTCAATTAATTTACTGCCAACAAATATCTAAAGACATATAACAATCGATTAATAAATTTTTCAATATTATGATTGCATATTAATCCTATATGTGCAATGATTACAAAAGTACATACTTACATGAGAAAAGACAATTTTACTTTTTTCTGGACAATCACAGTTTATGGCTAATGATAAACATTGTTGTACTTGCGTATGCAAGAAATTATTCCATGCAAACTGGAAGAATAAGTCCTAAAAAGGTTATTCTTGATTAATGATATAGTTCAAATACTTATGAAAATATCAATATACACACATACGCATCTATGTATGTACGTATATATGTATGTATGTATGTATGTATATATATATGTATGTATGTACCAATAAAATGTTAAAAGTATTAAGCTCAGCAAACTTTTCAAAAACACTAATATTATTTGTCGAAATAAGGCTCACTAATAGCTTTAACATATATAAACGTGTGCGACCAAATGGTTTTTCTAAAAATCCAGCAGTGGTTTTAACTGATGGTTTCTGAAAAAATTCGATACATATTATGATCTTTTCTAAATTGCTCAAATATTAATAAAACTTACTTCTGGTGGGTTAATCAATAATTGATTAAGCTTATCTAAGTAAGGTATAATTATCAATGCAAATTTATCACGCAGCTCATTTTCTACTACATTACTAAATGGAGCTCCGCAAATTTCGCTGCTTTCTGTTGTTTTATTTTCTTTTTGGCCTAATAGGTTTATTAATACTCTTATACCACCAACAATGCTACTTTCCACTTTTTCGCCTGTTAGTATTGTATCTAATATCAATTTAATTGTTTCTTCCCTAATATTACAAAATACATTGGAAATTAATATTGAAAAATGTAAAAATTACGTTTTTCCAAGAATTTAAAAAAAATAATAAAATACATACGATTGCAAAGTCTGTAAAATAGGGTCAGGCCGTTTATCGGGCTCCATGCGTGGTGATTTAATAATATCACAAAGTAATTGTGAGGCATTAGTGTGCTTCTCAGAATCTAGAGATGGTGATAATAATTGTACTACTCTTTGAACCAACTGTTGATCATCTAACCACTAAAAAAAATATTGGTTATTTAAATAATTATTATTCAAAATGTTATGTCAATTATAGAAGCATAAATTATTTTCAGTTGCTAGTAGATGTTGGACTACTTTAAACTCACAGTTTGTATGTTTTGACGCATTTCATCTCCTTCGATTTTAGTCAGTAATATTAATATAAGATCCATTATTGCTGATGTTTCAATATGTTGCAGTAATAAATCAATGCAATTCTTGCGACTTTTAAGTGATTCTATTACTTGCAAGCATACAAACTGATGCGAAAACCAGTTCTGAAAAAAAATTTACAAAATTAAGTAATTAGAATAAAGTGTAGACTTTGAAAAATGTACAATTTGACAAAATTACCTGATCAGAGGCTCGTCTTAATAGGGCATGAAGAGTTTTATTAAAAAATGATGCCAATAATGGATTCAATGGCTCTTTTTTATCAATAAAAGAATACAGTTTGGATAACAACATTTCATTAGCTTAAAAACAAAATAAATATAATTATGAATATACCATTACAAGTGTATAGATAAGATAATATATACCAGCTAGCTTTTCAGTGAGTATTGGTACATCACATGTAAGTAATTCACAAGCAATATTTGAGTACTTATAACGATATAGTTCATCTAAATCTTTGGATGGTTCTTCCGTGATTAAATTCACTAACTCTTCCAAAATATCTGGTCTTGTTAAACTAAAAGATGGAAACATTCATAAAGAATTAAAAATTTATTTGACCTTTTTATTAAAGTATGGTAGCAATGCCTACTTACAAATCAATTAACTTTTTGTTTTGACTTTTACACTCCTGTAAAATGTCTTCAGCATCCATTATTTTACTCAATGTTACATCCTGTAACAAAGCATTGTTAATGTTCTATAACGGGTAGTATGTGAAAGATGTTAAAAAAATGTTACTTGAATAATTCAACTAATTTATTAAAATATATAGTTTTTTTCAAGTCGTTTGTTAATATATAAATTATAATTGCAGGAGAATATAGTATAGTAATATCTATTAAGTTATGATGATGAGTAGATTATTTCATAAAAATTAAGGTTACAAATGTTGAATTCGTGATAATGATTTTTAACATAAAGCAATATTATAATATAATGTAAAAATGATATTCTTACTTCTTCATTGAGTAGTGAGTCGATTTGGACTGACGGTACGTAATTATTGTGCCAAAACATCCCTAATATAATAGATATACGTGAAACACGTTCTAAAGGAAATCACAGTAAAGACATTCGAGGCACACTGAAAAAGACAATCGTTGTGAAATGTACGTAACTTTAATCATTAATTTTTAAAGACATGATTATTATCTTCGTAAAATCAATGTATCTTCTTAAAAAATTACTTTATTAAGTACTGTACACTACAAACTCCGCAAGCAAGACGTCACTTTTTTCACAAGCAGAAAGACAACATGTAAAGTCTGACGTCAGCTGCGAAAGAAGGATGTAGTATTAATGAGGAATGACAGTGATTTTGCCTGTACGTTCTTCAAGCTCAACTACTACCAACAATTTATAAGAGGTTGCACGTATGTATTTTTACACGTTGTATTTAGTACATATATGATATATGAACAATGAACATGCATACGTATGATTGATGAATTTACATACATTATACGGACTATATACTAGATTACACAAACCTACTAATCCGATCTCGATTCTAATTTTTTTCAGGAACTCTCGAAATCTCGCGGTGTCAGCGGGAACATAACAGATTTTTGAAAGTAAAATAAGAACATATGTAGTATTATATACATTATTTATAGTTTGGTGCATAGAAGAACAAAATATTTTATTCTGTATTTACTCTGCAATGCTTACTAAAAGCAATTAATTTATAATAAATAATAACTAATTTTATTTAAATTAATTTTAATTATAGATTTGAATGCAATTTATTCCGAAACTATAAATACATATATAAAGTTAATAAAATTTATTTCATATTATGCTTGCGAAACAGTATTACATTAATACATTGTATTTTATTGACAAATAAGAAAACATTTTTAAATTTATTTTATATCAAACACACTGTATGCAGCAAATAATATAAAATGCACGTATACCTATATATGCAAGTATGTGCAATCTAAACTTATCATGTGACTTACTATACCTATATAATATAATACCTACATAAATTCGGCAAGCAACTCGTACAGTGTAAACTTTGAGGTTAATGGATCATTAGTATATTTTTTGGGTTGAATTAATCAATTTTAAGCACAAGTTTTATACAACAAACACCTGAAATGGCAGGAAATTCTAGGAGGGTTCTTAAGTCTTTGACTGATCAAATAAATAAATCGCCCCTATTATACAACGCAAGCACAGCAATTGGTAATGCAACTGAAAGAGCTCAGGAAAAAATTTCAAATTTGCAAAATGTAGCATCAGAAAAATATACAAGTATCGTTAAGGTACATTAATAAATAATTTAGTTTATAACTCATACTTATTGACACTGTAACAATTTATATGAAAATTTATTTTAATTTATTTTAATATCTAAAGATAATTTTTTTAATAATA
This sequence comes from Phymastichus coffea, assembly GCF_024137745.1. NCBI lineage: Eukaryota > Metazoa > Arthropoda > Insecta > Hymenoptera > Eulophidae > Phymastichus > Phymastichus coffea. The sequence goes on from NW_026706814.1 coordinate 13,454,711, forward strand.
ATGATTTGAAAATACTGATTTAATTATTCTATTAAACCTGATTTTAGCAAGTAAATAACTCAACAATAATTCAAGATTTAAATGCAGCTGCAATGCAACCTTCAACACCTTTGCCAAAACGTCTTATTAATTACTATCAATGGTTCCAGCAATTGACAGGAATGGATAAAGTTGAAATTGCCAAACATCATGTTATAGTAATCCAGGACGAATTATTTAAATGTCAAGATCATAGAAGAAATCTCACACGACAAGCAGCATCAGTAAATGAAAAATTAAAAGAAATTTATAGTGAGCTTATTCAAACAAAAAGAGATGATCCAAAATATGTACAATTGACAATCTTGGAAAATAAGGGATTACAAGAACAAGGTAGAATTAATAGACAACTGGATCTTTTAGAAGATGAAGAAAGGGATCATTTTACACATTTAGCCACAGCAATTAAAGAGTATCATGATAGTCAGGCTATGAATGCTCAAAAATATAAATATATTTCCATATTAGCATCAGCACTTTTAGCTATTGTATCGCTGACTGGTTCAATGATTTACAATAATAAAAGGATTTTAGATGTAAGAAACGTTATTACTGATACACAAAATTCAATGGAAAGAAATTTAAATGAAAAGTTTTCTGCAATAATAAAAAGAATAGAAAAACAAGAAACAAGTATAACATCAGCTCTTGCTATATCTGGATTAACTACAGTAAGTGCTGCAGCTGCAGAAAATATTCTAGATCACAATGTAGATGAAGATCTTCCTATGCCAGATATGGAAAAAATTAAACAAACTGGCTATTATTTAGGGATTGCATTTTTTACTTTGTATATTTTGCAACAAATACTTAGGAGCTGAAATTTTTAAGTTATAATCAAGTTGAATTCTGTTTATAGATTAATAGTTGTGCATTATATTGCCTTAAAAAGCATTTATTTGTTTTGTAATATTTGATGAAATGATATTTATACTGTATAATTAAATTACAATACCTATCAGACAAAATATATAACAAACGAGCTATTGATTATTGATTTCATTTTTCTTGAAAAATTTTTTATTTTTTTAAGGCATTTCAACATATTTCTTACTTATGAATTTAACATAATTTGAATCATGTGAATGATCCATATGCTTTCTCAAAAAAAATGGCCGACTTCAATTTCATTTTCTACAATTATTTGCAAAGTTTCGCTTTAATCAAACCAAAAATAAAACGAAACAACTCATTTACATAAATTACAAATTAATCTAGTTACATGAAATATTTCTTTTTTTTTCATGAATCATTAAAACGTGAAAAATTTATATTAGATCATTTTTTTTCAGTACCACTATATTAGACTTGTGAATCTGACGCCCAAAAAAATTTTTTAATCATATTTTTGAGTTTCCATGAGCTAAAACGTTTTCTCCCTTTTTCCGGATTATGTCTCCGCTTGAAATTTTATTTCCGGATTTTCCGTTTTTAAAAAAATTGCGAAAAAAAATCGGGCGTTCGTACAGCGCGCAAAATGCATTAAACATCTTTCTCCTGCTTAAAAAGAAATAATATCGATAGCGGATGATAGCTCCTTATTCCCGAATTACGAAACCATTTTCCTTTTGTCGATTTTCTATCCAAAATTGAGGAAAATGTAAAAATTAGTAATATGCGGCAGTTAGTCGATAAAACAGATAAAACGTTTGCTAATCACCAGATATCCCTATATAAGTTCTACATTGCGTAATTATAATAATAAGTAATTCAAATTCTACTAAATTAACCATTCTTATTTTATGTACATATACATAAATAATTTTTTCTAAGGTTTTCTATAAGTTTGTAAACATGTCAATTTTATTATTAATATTTTAACTATATAAAATAACATAATTCTGAACAAAGTAATAAAAAAATTGAATTGACTAGTTAAAATTGAAAAAAACAATCATTGATCAAAAACTTATAGCTTAGTTTTATATTTGTTGAATTATTTAATAACGATTTTAATTTTACTTCCATTCTTCTTAACAATATAAAGTAATAATCCATTGTAGCATATTATAAAAATACTTCAATATACAGGTCAGGTTAATATAAACTATATTTGTTTTGTCAAAAATAAATAATTTATTTTTCCTTGCTTATGTTACATATACAATATTTATTGATAAACATTGTGAAAAATATGTCGTATTATAAAATATATTAAAGACTATAAAACAATAAGGTTGGATTATTTATATTTTTTTATGCAAATACCTAATCGTAATCATTATCCACAAAATTAGCAAAATTGTTGCTATGTTGAAACAACGAAGATGTTTCTTCTTTTCTTTTGTTGCTACAAAAGAAAAACGAAAATTTTGGAAAAGTGGCGTTTTATTTTTCAACATAGTCTCCTTTTAGTTCGATACACTTGGCCCAGCGATGCTCCAACTTCTTTAACCCGTCTGAAAAATACGTTTCCTCGAGGTCTGAAAAGTAGGCTTCCATGGCAGCGATTACCTCCTCATTCGACTCAAATTTCTGCCTGGCGAGTGACTTTTTCAAGTTTGGAAATAAAAAGAAGTCACACGGGGCTAAATCTGGAGAATACGGTGGATGGGGCAGCAGTTCGTAGCCTAATTCATGCAGGATATGACCCACGCGGTCTTTTGAGATGCCTACGATCTATTAGCTATCTCGCGCACCTTCAATCGTTGATCTGCCAATACGAGATCGTGAATTTTTGTCATGTTATAGCCGTTTTCGTAGCACCTGAACGTGGCTCATCAAAAATCATCTCGTGCGACCACGTTGAAACTCGTTAAACCAATTTTTGACGGTTGCCATCGAAGGAGAAGAGTCACCGTACACAGCATCCAAGCGCTTTTTGATTTCGCTGCACGATTTCCCTTCCAAAAACAAAAAACGAATCACCGACCGATACTGCTCTTTTTCCATTTTTCAAAAATCAACGGACACACTTGCTTTCACACGCTCTCAAAAATAAACTACAACTCCGATCCGTTTATTTTATCTGGTGATTAGCAAACGTTTGATCTGTGTTATCGACTAACTGCCGCATATTACTAATTTTTACATTTTCCTCAATTTTGGATAGAAAATCGACAAAAGGAAAATTGTTTCATAATCCGGGAATAAGGAGCTATCATCCGCTATCGATATTATTTCTTTTAAAGCAGGAGAAAAATGTTTAATGCATTTTGCGCGCTGTACGAACGCCCGATTTTTTTTCGCAATTTACTTAAAAACGGAAAATCCGGAAATAAAATTTCAAACGAAGACATAATTCGGAAAAAGGGAGAAAACGTTTTAGCTCATGAAAACTCAAAAATATGATTAAAAAATTTTTTTAGGCGTCAGATTCACAAGTCTCTATATTTGGTATAAAATCATAATAAGATTTTTTCTAATCAACTAAAAATGTACCAGTTATTATCATGAGTAATTTATGTAATAAATAATTGATTTGATAACACAGGCCTAAAAAATTTCGAAACATTTCAAAACCAGAGACCGCAGATAGTGTATAACCGAAAGAATTTAGTAAACTGAATTTGAATCTGGGCTCAATATTGCTACATCACTCTATATAGGTTTTTGAAATATCTTAATCTAAAAGTGCAATACTGTTTTTCACAGTTTTTGGGCTTTCTTTACATCGTAAATTTTTATTCTATTATAAATCTAGGAACGGCATTGGAAAGAGCAAATGTTTTACTTCAAAACGCAGTATACTTAATTTTTTGAAACCAAAATACTCGCTTCGCTTGGGCGTAAAAGCCACATGAGACAAGAATCTACTTTCCCGCACTTGTATCATAATATACTAATACGCTACGTTATAAATGTATAACTACCCTGTGGTCTGTACTCAATGATAACTAACCCTAATTATTAATTTATTTATTTTTTTCAAAAGTAATATTTACATCATTTTATTTTATTAACTTGTATTTACTTAAATTATAGTAATAAATTAGTTTCTTGTTACTATAATGCAAAAATGAAGAGTATTAATAATTTTTTAGTATGTCTGAACACTCTTGTGCAACATTTGAGAATATAAGAAAGTGGATTAATATTAAAAATGTTCATATTTAATTAGTTATTTGCATTATTTTAAACACTTTTGTACCATGTTATTGTACATTTACATCACATTATTTGTTCAAATTTGTTCTTAACTTGAAAATCTTTCAAGTTAGGAAGAACATGATCATGAGTTCCATGATTTCCACTCCAAACCATCAGGTGGTTTTCTTTCAACAGTTTGATTGCCAACTTCTGACCAGTTAGTGCTCAATACAGTGCCTCCAGATTCTTGCTACATGTAACAAAAATTTTTTTATTTAAGAAGAAACATTTACTAAATATTTGATTGGATACTTACAAATGATTTGTTCATGGCCCTACGAACTTCATCAGAACCTTTACCATAAATTTGTTGAAAAAGTGAATTTAAAGCATCTTCTCCTTCTGGTTTTTCTTCTGCTTCTTGCTTTTCGATTTCTTTTTCTACTTTATTCCAGTCTTTTGTTTTTTTGCTAGAACTTGGATACTTTGGAGGCTGACCTGCTTGTAATATTTCTAAAACATTTTATTTAACGAAGTTTATATAAAAATAAATGTCGATAATATGGTGTTTATTCAATTTACAATTCTCTTCATACCTTGTGGAATTGGTTGTACAATTTGATTTACTGGGATACCTTCCAAAACTGTCCATCTTACACCATCTTGCTTTTTCAATTTAATTTCTATTGTAGATGGCATAGCTTTATGTGAGCATTGATCAGGTACAATATGATGAGCCAAGTCTAATTCTAAAGTATAATCGCTTCCATTTGGTAATTTAGCAGAAACACTAAGCTGAAAATTATAAAATTGTTTCCATTTCATTATTTGAAATATGCGATGAAGCAAACAATATCTACTTCATAACAATTGTTAGTGAAATTATAAAATATATTTTGCTAAAAAATTCTAGATATTTGTGGCTGAAATAAATAACCTAATTTTTCATTCATTAATATAAATAATTTTCATAACTCAGGTAATCTTTTTTACTTACTGTTGTTTTGTCATAAGAGACTTTAACATTCTTTGTGTTTTTTGCAAGAATGGTGACAATAACATGAGTCTCAGTCTGATACCAATCATGCCGTATTTTGGGAACAGGCATTTTCTAAAATGTAAAAAATTACTAAAAATGTTTTGAAAACCAACTAGCAACCTCTACTAAAAAAAATGTTATGTTACCAAGTAGTACCTGATTATCTTGAATATCATATTTTGCTGTTTCATTAGCCATTTCTGTCTATATTCATAGAATTTCTTGGTTGGATTTCTCAATGTTTTTTAACTTTTCAATGTTTTATTTTATTCAAAGATCGAAAACTTTTTTGTAGATGTTCTTAATTACCTATTTTTTTAGCTTAGTTTCTAAATTTCGTAACTTCGTAAATTGTAACTAACGATTTCATATATGAGCAGTCCTCCCAGACTGCTTTTTTCTTCTTAGTTTAGAACCCATGGAGACTAGTCTCCATGTTAGTACCGCATATATATATATATATATATATAGTTTTCTCGAAAAATCGAGGAGATTATTGCGCCATATTTGAACTGTGAATGTTGCAAAATTATAAAAATTGTAATGCATACTAGATGAATTGTCATTTATTATTGTTTACAGTTTAATATATTTTAATATTTTTTACGTTTCGATATACTATTTACATATCAATTAAAATTAATAAGGGAAATATATCATAAATTTAATATATTTTACATTAAATCTTGCTTTTATATTATACTTTTTTGAAAGTATTTATATTCGACATCATAAAATTTATTTCAATAAAAATCATTGTTTATCAATAAATTAATATTACATTTCTTGTAGTAATTATTATATATTTCTTAGTAACTTTAATCATAATTCGAGAGATATCGATTAATCGAATGAGCAGGCTTGGCTTGAGAAAATTATACACGATCATCGATTCGTCTCTTCCTCTTCATGAACCCACACGCAAGCGAGGGACGAAGTGAAATAGAACGATGTCAGATCAGTGAGTATTTTTCTATGTTTTCTACAAATAAAACTTATACTTTTAGTGTAACAATATATTGTAAACTGTCTATAAGTAGTTAAGTACACTTTTAAAACACTAATTTCGCGGTATTTCGCTTGTAAAATCTGAATGTTTGCAAATGCGTCTGTTACATCTACGATGAAGGTTAGCGATGATATCGCCTTTACAAGATGACGTAGTTAGCATCTGTGCTGACTGCTGGCTACTTCGTATCAAACCTTAAAACTACAGTCGAAACAATATCATCCATTATTTTATGTTATTCCGTTATATTATTGTTTATAAAATATATTATGCAATATAATCGTATAAAAAGATCTTGCTGTCTATTAAATACCTACGTTTAATACATTAAAAGGATTGGATTCAATACATTAACAGTTTTACATATATTATTTGGCTTTCATAGTGCGTGTGTCTTTTTAGCTAGAATTTGGAACAACCGTGGCAACGTACATTTTGATTTATAATTACCGTTAGCCATTATTTGAAAAAAATGTCTAATTTTCTATTGGTTTTATTCTTTGTTTAGTGATGATATCTTGCTGGACGAAGATCTTGGAGACGAAGAATACGACTTGGGTAACGACGAGGAAGAAGCGCTTTTAGCCGATGACAATGATTTTGAGAGGGTGAGCGTACAAGCGGCATATTCATTTTTGTTCGCTTAATGCCGCACATTTGTAATAATTTTAGATAAATACTATAAGGCAAAAATTATTTTTAGCATAAGCGTTAAAATTATTCGACTATCTTGACTATCTTAAGCTATAAATATTTATCCAGCATGATTTTATTTTTTCTAACTATAAGTTTTATTGCGGAAATGACCCCTTGTTGGTTATATGCACAAAAATTAAGTTACTTGTTTGAATTTGATATAAGGTGAAATTCTGAGTCCCTCGTATTGTAATACCTTTGATTAATCAAAACTTTGCTTTCTGGCTGAAAGACTGTGTACACACTAGTCTATGCCGCACTAAGCTATCCGTGTATCATGTTGATACTTTGCAATATTTCTATGCTGTATTGCAACCTGAACCAAACAGAAAAAAAATGAAAAAAATAAACTAAAAAAGAAAAAAAACATAAAAAAAGAAAAAAGAAAAAAACTATTAGATGAAAAGAAAAGAATAACAAAGTTGCAGTTTTATTGCTTGCATATTTTTGAAATTTCATCAATTAAAAAATCTTTAAAAAGTTTAGATTATTCTAAACTTGTATTGGAGTGGATGAATAGTGTGTGATTGCAATGTATGTTTAGGGGTGCTGAATAGAATACTTTTAATCAATAAACTGATCCAAAGGAAAAGAAGTGACATTTTCTCTCAAAAAGTTTCTTAATGTTAGAATGTGTAATTCATCAAATAATTTTTATTTATGAAAGTTTAAATCTTTGTTTAAGAAATAAATGTTTAGCTGCTAATAAATAACCACTTAATTTATATATTTTATATAGTTTCTTTTCCTTTGTATTGAGTATCTGCGATTATGATTTCAACCTTTTATAATGTACACATCTTTTATTTTTTTTAAATTCATTTTTTTACAAGCTATCAGAATGTACCTGACCATACGTAGGATCACTATTTATAATGTTTTCCATTCTTGTGCCACCTTCGTTAAAATGCATAAAAACTTGGTACTTATGTAAATACTGTTAAATGTCTTGCTGATTTACAGAATTTCCAAATTTTGAATGTAATTATATTCATTATGAAACTTTCCTTTCAGATTATGAATTTTTTCTTAACATAAAATTTAAATCAACTTTTTATATAAAAGATTTTGTAGATATATTAATGAATAATTTTATTTTTGAATAAATACATCAAGCCATTTAACACTTATGGGACAATATTTGGTTGTATGCTCAAATAAATTTACTCTTACAAAATGTATTTGTAAGAATAAATGGATACTCTTTTAACATCTGTCAATTGTATGAGGCGACTTGCGTACATTTTATAGATGTACAAAAGTTTATAAAAATTTTTACTAATATATTTGAATAGCTCTTTTAACATAGTTGTAATTTGTGATGCGCTTATTATTCTGTTCTGTAGCAATATACTGTTACACTCATGCCAGTAGATTTCCAATGAGTCATACTGAACAATCGAGATATAATTATGGATTTTTCAACTTAGAAAGTTCATTTCTAGCATTTCTCACTAAAATTTTTTCAATTAAATATAACCAAAATCTGTTTAATTTAAAGTAAATGAAAAATATTTTTTTAATTAAAATTCCGTTAAGCAAAATAAAAGTTATTTTATTTTTGTATAAGAATCTATACATAATGGTTATAAGAGATAAAGTTTCATTATCTAGTACCTTCTTAGTTCATATTGACACAGTAACAGAATTTTAAACACTGATAGAAATGTAAAATCATTTTGCGTTGGCTTGTAATATTCTGATAGAGCGTTTCGTTTTAATATCCTCACAGATGTTTTTAATGAAAATTACAAAAAAATTCTATAAGTAACTTTATTAGAAAGCTAAACAAACATTTTTATTGAAAAATTTCAATTCGATCAAATATTTTTTTTCATTTTCCAACTAAACATTCTACTTTGTATACTAAAATTAAGTGTTAAAAACAATTATATAGTAGTGCTCATAATTAATTTATCAATACCTCAGTAAAATGGTTTTATTATAATTATGGATTTGAAATTTGCTAAAAACATTTTGTTCATGAGCAAAAACTGTATTAATTTGGAGTACAGAGTTTATTTTCGATTAAACTCAGTAAAAAAAAGGAACCTGTTTTTCTTAGATTTAGAATGTATAATTATATGAGTAAGAATAACTTAAAAAACCCAATGCATGAAATGCATTTGATCTTTTCATACCCAATGTTCGCAATTTAGTTACCTGTGCAGCAGACCGTAAGTAAAGGAGAAGAAGAGACAGACGATGTACTGGACTTAGGTGTCACCGATGCACTTGATGACTTGGAAGCAGAAGAAGAAAATGTTCAATCTAGAAATAACAAGGATAAAGCGCAGCCAAGAGATGCTGCTAACGCTAAAAAGTTGCCCGAAATCGTATCGAAGCATACACCATCAAGGGAACCAGTTTCATCTCAGGAGAGTCAAGAGCGTCATTCGGAAGAAGAACCAGATGCGCCGCTCGTTCGGCAGCAGCAAGTTGATCTGCGAGAAAAATTGCGGGAAAAATCAAACAGTCAACGCGAGGCGTTCGCCAGAAATGGCCAGTCGACGGAAGACGACGAGTGTGAAGAAGGCAAAGAAAGACGGAACAGATTTCAAAGTGAGAGGTCCACGATTCCAAAAATGAATCACAACATACCCGATTCATTGGAAAATGTTGTAACTGCAGAACAACATAGACCGCACTATAGAAGTAGAGATAGAGTTGGTGATAGGGGTGACAGACCTGATAGAAGTGATCGAGGTGGTGATAGAGGTGACCGAGGAGATCGAAGAAACTTGCGAGGCAGAAGCAGTGGCAGATATGACATACTTCCATCCGGAAGGTAATCAAGTATTTTTATTTTTGTCAGAAGGAAAGGATTGATCTGAAATTTTATCTGATTATTCGTCACGTAACAGCTGACACATGTATTAACATTTTGGTTTTATTTCACTAGGTTTCTTCACGTTCATAATCCTCTGCCTGCGAATCAGCAACCACCATTTAGAGGACCTCTGCTGGAAAATCGACCACCATTCCCACCAGGGCCACCTAGTAATTTGTCCGGACAGCCACCGCATCATCCGATGTATCCTCATCCTAATACTCCGGCTCAACCTCCTTACCATCACCCTCTGGCCAATAGTCCTCTACCTGGGCATCCTCACTTTGGTGATCCTCGCTTACCGATTCTGCCTAATCAATTCCCGGACGGAATCAGACCTCAAGGCCCAAGATTAAACATGCCGAGGATAGACTACGGACCTCGCTGTCCACCACCACCGCCACCAGGAGCACTCAGCCTTCCTGGACCTCCAGGCCTCCATCCTTCAGGCCCACCAGGCATTCCTGGTCATCCACCCGGCCCCCCAGGAATACCTCCTGGACCACCCGGTGTTTCGGGCCCACCCGTACCTGGACCAGCATATAACTGTCAGCCGAGTCAGCCACCGTTTGGATCAAATCAAGGCATGTTTCCAAACCATCAGATACATCTGCCCGAGAGAGCGCCAGCTCATCTCGGTGGTAGTCAAGGACCACCGATGGCTATGATGCAAGGACCAAGTGGACCTCACATCCCTGGCAATCAGCCTCCCATAATTCCTAGTAGTCAAGGTATCCTAGCACCAGTTTTCAATCGAGCTCAAGCTCCGGCTCAACCTGCGTCTCTTCAGAATCATCCAAATGCGTCGCCCCAAGCAGCCTATGAAAATCGAGTACAATTTCCAGATCAGCAATTTGAGAATCATCCGCCGTATGATAACCGAAACTCGTATAATCCAGCGGTTAGTCAATTCAATCACAACGCATCGCAGATAGGTCTACCTGTACCACCGTCAACGTCTCAGCAACAGCAAATGATCGTAGGTATCACCAACGTACCCAATGTGCCAAGCATACCAAATGTTCCTGCCATTCCAACTGGACATAAAATTCTCATTAATCCTCACTTTCGAGGTAATCCGATAAAAAGTGATGGTACGTACGCATTGATTTGCTCTCTGACTTAGTTTCTTCGCGTTTGGAACTTAACAAACTCATTGTGTTTTTACACTTTTTATAGGTAAAGCACCACAAGATCCCGCAGATAAGTTTGTTCAAGCACTCAAAAATGCATCTAATGCACGCGAAAATCGATCCAATAGTGCAAAACCCGATGTAAGAATTTTAATATAGTATACGATTTTGCTATTTATCAATTCATATAATGAATAAATATGTTTTTCTAATTTTCAGGATCCGTTCTCATATTTCTCAGATATGTGGCAAGAAAGCAAATCACATAAGCCGGCGAGCGCGAATCCTCGCAGATCATACTCTCCTGAAACTAATTACAAGAGCGCGACTTATGATAGCAAGTACAAGTCTGACAGCCAGTGGTCTCATAGAGATAACCATACGGAGGTATGCATATACTATTCTGTTCATTGATGTCAATATTTTACTGAGTATTTGTTAATCAAAAATTTTTATGAATACAGGAGCATAGGAGTTCTCGCGACAAATATAGAGAAAGAGACTTATCACCTCGACCTCGTAACGATCAAAAGCATTTTACTACTTCACCTGATGTTGGTCATCGAGGCGAAAGTCACAATCATAGTTCACTAAAATCCAGTGCTCATAAAGAAAAATCCAAATCGGTCATTTCTCCTTCAAAAGAAGCAAGTAGACTGGCACAGAAAAGAGCGCTCGATGAAATGTTGGAAAGGAACTTGAAGGAAGAAGAAAGTCCAAAGAAATTGCGATTGAACTCAAAGCATGCAGAACATATTGAAAAACCCTTCGAAAAAGAAGAGAAGGTAGATTTTAATTTTACAAATTTACGTATTGCCAATAAATCTTAATTTATCAAAGGCTAATGTATATTTCCGTTTTAGGAGGAAGAAATGGATCCAGAAATGAGAGAATACCGTAGAAAGATGGAAGAGCAAAAACGTCTGCGCGAAAGGATTTTACGAGAAAAAGAAAATCGTCGCAAAATGGCTGCCATGGAAAAAACAAATGCAACTTCTGCTGAATCTAATAGCTCAGGTATCTATATCAATCCAGTTATCCATTATACTCATAAGAAAACACTGATAGGTCAATATTAATTACAATAATGTAATTGCAGAGAATACGAAGCAAGAGTCCACAATCGCAAATATTGCGAAAGAAGGTGCAAAAGGAAAAACTAATCTTACACTTGCTAAAGGACGAAGCAGACTAACTAATAAACAGTCTACAGAGGTATAGCAAAAAATATCTCTTATTCCCCTTACTTCTGTAGACATGCAAATTGCGTTATTGTATCAATAGCGTACGGTATTTTATATAGTTGTTGATTTTTTTACTTTATCAATTTATTGAAAAAGAAATCTGATTAATGTGGCCATTTTTAATGTTTTTGCATAGTAATACGTGCAATTAATAATGTGATAAGCTACATGAACAACTAAATTAGTAAATCTAACTTTATTGTGTAGATTTTTAATATTTGTTTGACTCGGAAGGTGTTTTCACTCTCATTTTATCCTTTGATAAATCTGTAGATTAAGTATTTCGCGTTCTATTTCTTTCTTTGCATCACACTATGCAAAATTATACTATTTTGTCTGTTCTTCCCCTCTCTTGGATTGACAAACTTAAGTTTTTTTTTGTTTTTTTATTTATTTTTTTTTATAACAAAAAATGCACTTTTTTTAAATCAGATACTCTAATTGTACATTTTTTATTTATTTGAATAAAATTTATATTTGTAAAAGCATTTTGTTTTCCTTCATTTCCTTCAAGGGTTTTGTTTAATTATAAATTTCATGCAAATCCATAAAAAATTTCGTAAATAATTACATTTTATTGCACGTGTAGTTTTTGATCAGAAGATGTGAACAATTTATGTATAATCCAAATATAACTACTTTTGTGACTCAATATAAATACAAAAAGTGAATTAAATTGTTGCAAAATTTTCAAAACTTATAATCTTTTTGTTGTAGGAAAACCCTGCTCCCGCTCGAGTAGTGCGTACTGTTCAATTAAAAACAGCCAAAGAACAGCTACAGCAAGCAAGTGACATTGAAGGCGAAGTCGACGAGGACGAAGAAGATGACGGAGGAAAGAGTGAATTGCTGTCGCGAATCATATTAAAAAAAGTAAAGAAAGCTCAGAAAACAGCTACTCAAAAGAGCAGTGCAGTTCAGAAATCGTCGAGCAACAAGACGGTAACGGCGAATCGACAGCTGGGTCAAATAAGACAACTGCTTACCAATTCTCAAAGGATCGTCGTACAAAGTTCAACAGGAAATCCACAGAAACAAGAGCAGCTACAACGCCAAAGAATCGTCGTTAACAAAGGCCAAGAAGCTAAGAAACTTATTAAAACCAATATCGTGAAAGTCGATAATTTAGCTGCGAGTACAACCGAGGCGCAGATACGTCGAATGTGCCAAGGAATCGGCAGTATTGAGGTGACTATTTTTACGTAGAAACACTTGCCTACATCGCACTGTCGTAGCATTTATTTTGTTGCACGAAAGTGCATTCAAATTTTGCTTTTTCTATTATTATTTGCTTTGGGCCATTCTTTTTGTCTATCTAATTAATACTTTCCACCTACGACAAATATAGCTTTACTCATGAATATTCCGCTTTTTTTGATATAATATGCGAAAAAAAGTTATAAGCCAAATTATTATTTCTTTTTTAGATTATAAATGATGAGCGATTTTTGTTGTTTTTTAACACAATTATTTTATAAACTAAAGTCGAAAAAATCAAAGATATGTGATTCTAAATAATGTACTAATTTATAAGATCATCTGTCTTGTTATTGAGAAGATGAGCCATGTTAAGATTATAAATAATATTTATTTGTGTAGTAAAAATACTACTGTTATTTTTATTTATTTATTTTTTGTTATGTAGTTACAATATTCAAAATTTAAAAGCTGTCATAAATATAAAATGAAAACCTAACATTGAATTGATATATGAGCATGATATTTATTATAGAATTTTATTTAATTTCTTTTAATAATTATGGTTTGATTCTTTGTATCTTCGAATAATTTGTTTATTTTACAAACGTTTTATTAAAAAGTGTGCCTTTACCCTATGCTTATTACTACCTGTAGTCTCTTGTAGCTATACTGCGTTAAACTAGACTGGTACCGTTAATCATATTTTACAATGTGATGAGCTGTATAATAATTTTATTATTTTACTGATTATATATGATTTATATGAAAGCTATGGAAATATTTTTGAGACATTTAGACAAACGAAAAAGCTGATGAAACAAAGTATCTATAATTTTTCAAATGTGGTTTAAAAATGCGAAAATCGCAGGAGTGGTTAGTCTTCAAACTTTTCAAAAGCTGATAATAATTTCTTTTAGCTTTCTATGTATCTTATTAGATCAGTATCAAATAGTTTTATTCATTGCTGATCTCGAGAAGAGAGAAACATGTTTGTATTTGATAAAGACTTGTGTTATCTTGTGAGCGTTATTTTTTAATAGCAAGCCGAATTTATCAAAGCGTTACGTAGTTCTATCAGCAAGGATGATCAAGCCTGAAAGTAATAAGGCTTATCTCTATTTTAATTTTGTCGAATGTTTTTTAAGTAACTCAACTATTATGAAAAACAAGAAATATTTCCATGAGCAAACTGTGCTTATTAAATAAGCATCTATGTAACAAAGACGCTTACGAGCATATTGATATACAGACAACGCAGCGTCTCGTGTCGAGCTTCTTTTCCTCAATCCGAACTTGCAAACCCTAAACGCTTTAATTAAAATACACGCTGACTGTTCTCGTGCACTACTTGTGTAAATACTCTTCTCTTCTCATTCCTCTAACTCCCAAACGTCTGCTTTTATAACTAACTGGCTATTGAATAAAACTGTGTTGGAATAATTATGGTAATGTGAGTTTTTTTCTTTTGTGTTCGTGTTGTAGAGCGTACAAATGGGAGAGGGTAATGCGACGATCGTCTTTAAGACGCAATCCGCAGCCATGGTCTTTCACAAAAAGTATCAGCGAAAAATGCTGGATTTGTCGCTGATCAAAGTTCAGCTGATACCGCAAACCACCACGCCCACCAAGGCGTCGACGGTATTGTTAAAAAATTCCGCTAAGAATTAATCTTGTATTTCAAGCGCTTGACTCTTTAGACGACGAGGATAATGGACGTTTAGTTGTGTATGTGCTGCAAAAGTGTATTATTATTTAGGACAATGGATTCTATTGACGTATCTATTTAATTCTATTTGTATATAACATGTAAAACTGATGATATATCTTGTTAATTTCTGAGTTAGTGTAATGAAAGCACTAGTAAGCATTTCTTTTTTTCGTTCAAGAGAAAACAATTGAGCTATACATAATGTAATAACTTGTATGATAAAAGTAAAAGCAAAGAACAAATTTGGCTGTTTCACGGCTGCTGTAAAAAATTATATCAATGTGGCGTGCGCACTTATCACATGCCTATATTTATAGATTAGATTTATTTCTACAAAGACCGCAAAAATATATGTCAAATGTTGTAAGACGATGTACATTCTTTTTTATAATTTGTCACTTTATTTTAGCCAACGACTACAATAAAAAAGTCAGTCAACTACATATTTGTAGTGTTTATTTAAACAAGCTACTACGACTTTTAATCGATCATTTACAAGCTATTATATAAATAAATAAAGTCACTAAAAGTACTTGATTTAACATCTCTTTTTATTTAGACTAAAAGTGGAAAATAAACATTATTGTTTTACAAAAAGTAACAGAGAACTCTAGCACACATCAACATTTTTACAAACTTGCATTCTTAACAGGATGATCCATTCGTTCACGGATTGTGACGTTTCCAAATGCACGGCATGATATTTATGTATTCTATACACAGTACGTCTTATTTTTGTCTGAATTTTTTAATGAAGATTTAGTTTGCGCAAGATTTATCAATAGATTTTCCAACAATTTTAAAAACAGAAGACGGTTAAATACATTGGATGAAGCGCTAAATTAGGTAAATAAAAACTGTAATAAAAAATCGCCTCTTGTGCAGTCTTTATGGCCATCTTGTTCAATATTTCATCGTAAGATTACTAATTAACAATACACATTACGATAATTTCTTATATAGGATCATGATCCTAAAAAATCTTTCCACTGTTCCTGAAATGTAATCGTTTGTCAATGCCATATCAAAATTATCGAACTTATAGAAAAGTCAAGTTTCGAATTATGCGTACGCGGTTTTGACAGTAATGTCAACAAACTTTTACAATGTTAATTTTTCAACGTATACACTGCTGTAAAGTAAGTAATCCTTTCATTATGCATATACTTGATAATATTCGATTAACATTTAATGGTTTTCTTTTTTTTAACTAAAATAAATATTTTCGACAAATATTTATAAGTATTGAATGATAAATGAAAAAAAATTAATCTCGTTTAAAGAGAACCATAGCTATAAATATTTGTATCGTGATGATCAATTTCGGCACGTGTGAAAAAGCGCACGAGTGGCAATATCGGTCTTTCTCTCAGTCTTTGAACGCAATGTAAGACCAGTTTACATCATACCGCCCATGCCACCCATGCCCCCCATGCCGCCCATTCCACCCATACCAGCAGGCATGGGCGGGTCTTCTTTAGGTAATTCAGTCACAACGGCCTCGGCGGTCGTCAACAGTGAAGCGACTCCAGCAGCATCGGTCAGAGCAGTACGAACAACCTTAGTTGGATCGATAATACCCTTTTCGATCATGTCAACATACTCATTGTTCATTGCATCATAGCCAAGCTTGCCTTCAGAAACTTTGGCAACAACGACACTTGCATCAACTCCAGCGTTTTGAGCGATCTGCTTGCATGGCATACGCAGAGCGTTTGCCACGATGTTGATTCCCGTCTTCTGATCCTCATTTTTAGGCTGGAGGTTGTTTAGAATTGGCGCGCATCTCAAGAGAGCGGTACCACCTGATTTTTTTATTTATCATTAAACTTAGACATTCGCTTTAATTTGAAGCTTACTTGAATTATATTGCTAATTACCTCCGGGAACAATGCCCTCTTCTACAGCAGCACGTGTAGCGTTAAGTGCGTCGTTGACACGGTCTTTTTTTTCGTTAACTTCAACTTCACTGCTTCCTCCAACTCTCAAAACGGCAACACCAGAAGCGAGTCTGGCCAATCGTTCCTGCAACTTCTCCTTTTCGTAGTCAGACGTCGTTTCTTCAATTTGATCTCTAAGTTGCTCAGCTCTTCTGTCAATGTCAACTTTTTTTCCTTTACCCTTTAATAGGAGCGTATCGTCCTTTGTAATAAGTACTTCTCCAACTTGTCCAAAATCTGTAGGCTGTAACCAAATCGATAAATTAGTTAAATATTATATATATATAAGAAACGGCTAAATTAAGCTCGCGATACCTGAACATCTTCGATTTTAACTAAGTTGGCGTCGTCTCCGAAAACGATACCGCCAGTAGCAATGGCCATGTCTTGCATCGTGGCTTTTCTATTGTCTCCAAAACCTGGAGCTTTAACAGCCGCGACTTGTAAGCCAATTTTCAAACGGTTGACAACTAAAGTTGAGAGGGCTTCACCATCGATGTCTTCAGCAATTATGACAAGTGGTTTGCGTTGAGAGTTTGCAAGTTCCAAAGCTGGAATGATGCTCTGTACTGAAGAGATTTTTTTCTCACTGAACAAGACAAGAGCATCCTGGAATTCCACTTTAGCTCCCTTAGTAGAATTGATGAAGTATGGGGAAATGTATCCACGGTCAAACTTCATTCCTTCGATTACTTCCAATTCATCGCTGAGTGTTTTACCATCTTTGACTGTAATTACACCCTCCTTTCCTACTTTCTTCATGGCATCAGAGATAAGGCTACCAATAGCAGTGTCACCGTTGGCAGAAATGGTAGCAACTTGGGCAATCTCTTCTGGGGTTGTAACTGGCTTGCTCAAGTTTTTAAGTTCCTCCTTGATTTTGTCTACAGCCATCATTACACCTAAATGAATAATTTTGTATTAGTTAAAAGTAATCATTAGCAAAATGTATGAAAAAATGTGTATAACTTACCACGTCTGATCTCAACTGGATTAGCGCCTTTACTAATTTTTTCAAAACCTTCTTTTGCAATAGCTCTGGCCAAAACTGTGGCAGTAGTGGTTCCGTCGCCAGCTTCTTCATTGGTGTTATTAGCAACGTCTTGTACTAACTTAGCTCCAATGTTCTGGAATTTATCTTTGAGTTCAACACCCTTTGCAACTGTAACACCATCCTTTGTTATTTTTGGACTACCCCAACTTTGTTCCAGAATAACATTTCTTCCTTTAGGACCCATAGTGACAGCAACAGCATCAGCCAAGATATCTACTCCTTGCAGCATCAGTGCCCGCACCTCTGCTCCAAATCGAACATCTTTAGCATAGCTACGAGACTGTAACTGCATCTGCTGTAGAGCAGCAGTGCGAAGAACAGTGGGTAATCTGAACATCTGAAATAGTAGTCACATGTTTTTTCATACTGTATTTAGTAAATACCTACTAAAAGAAAATTAAATCTAAACTAAATATATTTTCCATGTATAAGCTTTTAATAATTATTTATGAATAATTTATAGATAAACACAACTTGGATTGTGCAAAATAGTATTAGTTTTATAAATAACCGCATTTTACCATTCTTGTACAAATGACGTGTGACGAAATAAAATATTTTATGCAGGCAAAAAATTAATTCAATGCTCAAATTATTAATGTCACTGAATAAAAAAAAACAAATAATAATCATTGAAAATAACATTTCTACGTTCAAAAATAGAATGAAAGTACAAATCTAACCGCGATACTGGAGACATAAAGGTTGGCATACTCAGTGCTAGCGGCAAGCAGAGTATCACGGTTATATAAAACGCACCGCGTGGCGAGATAGTACGTTGCCGAGCGACGACGATTTACATAAATTTTTTAAATTAATATATGCTTGAAAGTATAGGAAATTGAATACAAAATTTCCAATACGATTACGCACGATTAGAGAAAAAAGAAAAAATCTTATTAATTCATGTTTGAATGGTCATCGGTAGTACATCTACGAAGTCTCATTACTTCTTACCATGCGACCGCAAGCAGCAGAACGTGAAAAAGAAAAATCAAAGTACCGGCAACAATTTCTAGCAAAATTTATACAACGTTGATTTCAAAGATATGTCAAAAGGTCTTACCTTGATTTCCAAACTTAAAAAGCACGGCTACGAGGGATAGTTAGTGAAATCGCGTTGAACGAGTGCACGAGTTGCACAAGGCGCGAGTAGAATGAAGAGTCGAAAAGCAGCGGTGCGAGAGAGGAGATATCACATGGGGCGCCGCCGCTCCCCCCTTCCACCAAAATGCGTCACCGCTTAACCTCCAACTGTGTCTCTCGAATTATCCAGAAGCTTTGAGCAATGAAAAAGGGATGTAAAAAAATCAATTCCTACATTTACAAAATAATTTTCAAAACTGTTTCAGATTTATTTTAAAATTTGGACAAAATTCTTTTCATTAATTTGTCGATAAAGCAAGCACGTTGGACCGGCATTCGGTAATTTTCTAGAAAGTACTACACGCTTATGACGCAACCGATCGGCAGCCGCCAATCATTTGGTTTTGTCATTGTCATTTAAAAAAGAATTTTGCTACATAAAAGCGTTTATGGCCAACTTTATAATAAAGTCATGAAAAAAATTATGTTGGTATTTGAAAAAGCCATATATTTTATCAATGAATAAAACATGAGAATGATTTTATCATTTGTATGTGAAAGAGAATTTTCGGTTTTCTTTATGAATTATCGCTCTTTTTCTTGATAACTAAACGAGAAACAATCGAACGTTGAACTTTTGAGTCTCCCCTTGAAAAGATATTTCTTTTATTCGTTCACGTTATAAATAGTTCATGTCGAGAGCAATGTCTCATAATGTTTATTTTGTGACTACCATACATATATTGCAAGTTCACTTGTTTTTTTAAGGGCGTTCTAAAAGAAAAAAGAATGAAGATTTTTCCGAGAAACTTACAGGACAAAAATATTCACTGGATAATCTAAAGATTGAGAAATCTTTAATGATCTTTCTCGCAAAGTTGAAATGATTTTGATAAAATGGGCGAAACACGTGGACGGACGCTAAAATGCAACGGTGCGCCGTGACCATGTGGTCGTTCTGCACGCTGGAGCCACATGTTTTTACACGAATAGTATTGAACAAAATTTTTAGCTAAATGGAACTGAATTTTAAAAATTCGATCAGCTTTTTTAAAATTCAATTTTTAGCATAAAATTTATTGACTTGGATAAATTGTTCTGACTATTTTCATATTCAGAACAAATTATTATCTTTCTGAATAGCCGGTTACGTAATCCAGCCATATTCGGAGTAGTCGAGCAAGAAAGAGATAGATAACCGTGGAGCAATAAGAAGGGGAAATAAGGCACTCATAGCATACACGCGTTGCGAACGGCGGAAGATTCGAGAAGGAGGAGAAAAGAGCGAAAGCGTACTTGGCCGCAGATCGACACGGACGCCGGCAGAGGTTTCATAGGTTACTCACGCAGCGCGTGCACGAGGTTTTACTCTGTGTTTCTTGCTTCTGTAAAACATATTTTAATTATGGTAAGTTAATTTACATTTCATAATTACAAGATTAATTCTCAAATAGCCATCAAGGTTTGAATGTGTATATATTTAGAAAGTAAAATATGATAAAATGGTGTTGAACGGGTTGATCCAACGAGGATGTATTGCATAGGAATAGATTGTCTCGTGTATTATCTCCTAAATACGTAATTACGTAATTAAAAAAAATTTTCAGGATGTAAATATCCCATAAATACTTTTGAATGAAAAATTAATGCTGTTAACTTTTTTCAATTTTCAATTATCTAATTTTGAAAAAATTGAAAATTCTAAGATGAAATTTCTTAAAATCTTGATCATGAATTTGTGTTAATGAAACCATGTAACAACTTTCAGGCTGCTGCAGCTGCTGTTAAAAGGCTTATTCCTCTGTTTGACAGAGTACTCATACAGCGAGCAGAAGCTGTCACTAAAACCAAGGGAGGGATTGTTATTCCTGAGAAAGCACAAGGCAAAGTTTTGCGAGGAACTGTTGTAGCGATAGGACCAGGACAAAGAAATGATGTATGTATTTTCCATCTCCAATATCTGCGTAAATAATTTAATCACTTGAAAATTAAATTATACAAATATTTTTTGTTTGTACAGAAAGGAGAACACATTCCACCAAGTATCAAGGTTGGAGATACTGTTCTACTTCCTGAATATGGTGGAACCAAAGTAGAGCTTGAAGAAAACAAAGAATATCATTTGTTCCGTGAATCAGATATCTTGGCTAAATTGGAAGCTTAAGACACTTTAGTTTGTCATAGGTTAATTATTGTGATTGTCATGAACCGAATGTGTATCTGACGAAAATTATGAAGTCAAATGTCATTGCATAAATGGACTGTTAAGCCTGTACTGTCTTACAGACACTTGTTACTTGAATTACGTTTTTTTAAAGTCTGTTAGCATTTAGGTATCATTGTTTCATACTTATTCCACTTAATAAAGAATTTATTCATTCTAAGAAGTTTTTACATTTTACATTTTACATTTACATATAAAACCTATATTACATAATACTTGAATAATGTATTTTATTTTTGAATAATCATTTACAGTGTAAAATTTATTTAAGCTTAATACTCTTCTTAACACTAGCTTTGATACCAGATATTTCTCCATCATATTTGGTAATTTCTTTTCTAACTGGTCGAATAGCTCCTTTTCTACGAATAATAGCTTTGCGATACTTATTTCTGTGTTTAACTCTAGGATTGCGTTGCTCCTTCTTCCTGTGTGGGGTGAGACCCCTATTTTTGGCTATTTGATATGTTATACCTCTCTTTTCGAGATCATTTTTAGTTTCCTTATTTTCTTCATCATATTCTAAATGATTGAAGTCTGATTTTGGTATTTCTTCATAATCTTCATCAGAATTAAAATCTTCAAATACAACCTTCTTTTTATATTTCTTACTACCACTGACTTCAAGTTCGATATTTTTAATAGTTTTATTTACAGTATTTGTTTCAACTGAACTATACAAAGATTCTCCATTTTTGTTTGCTTCTAGAATTAGTTGAACTTTATCTAAAAGATCTCCTTGACATTCCTCAAACTGTGATAGTAATTGGCGATACTGCGCTAATCTCTTTATTACAGGATGGGAAGCAA
This sequence comes from Phymastichus coffea, assembly GCF_024137745.1. Taxonomy (NCBI): domain Eukaryota; kingdom Metazoa; phylum Arthropoda; class Insecta; order Hymenoptera; family Eulophidae; genus Phymastichus; species Phymastichus coffea. Next base: position 13,476,752 of record NW_026706814.1, read on the forward strand.
CTGATTCTCTCTTTGATTTCAACATTAAATAAAAAGAAATATTTATACAATAGTGTAAAAGCAAATCATACTTTTTTCTTATAAAATTAGTTGCAAAACAATCTGGACAATTTGAATTTTCTACAAGATTCAGAAAAGGTCCTAAGATAGTCTTCATTTCTGTTAATCTTTCTAGAATAAATAAAAACCATATTAATTACAAGATCTTATACAATAACTTACACAGAAAGAATAAAAGAATTACCTGAAAAGTCAGTTACCAGAGGTACAAATTCTGGACTTTCTTTCTCTAGAAGTTCTTGTTTCTGTCTTTTACTTAATTTACTTAAATCAGTTTTAATGTGTTCCCCATCTTTATCAAAATCAGTGTCATCTTTTCTTGATATTACTAAATCTAAACCAAAATCAGCTTCATCAAGCTGTTCAGCTATTCTTTTTTGCAAATTTCTAGCTTCCTGTTCTTCCATTTCAGCATCAGCAATATCTTTTTGACTAACAGAAGTATAATCTGGATCGACATAATCAGCAGAATAATATGCCTGTTTCCTTTTACCCCAAGCTTTTTCATTGGGTAAATCAAATTTTTCTTCAAGACCTTCAATATCGGATGCCATTGAGTCTCTTTCATCTTCATCTTCATCTGCATCTTCATCCTCAAATCCCATAACTTCATCCTCACTATCATAATTTCTTTTCTGCCTTTTTTGGCGTATTTTTTCTAATAACTTTCTTTCACCATCTGATAACTCTTCTTCCGAATCTACCATTGCATTCATATCTATATCTTCCATTTCTTCATCAGATACTTCATTATCTGCAACTCTGAAAGTCAAAATAAAATTTTATTTTTATATAAATAATATTTCTGTACGCTCATTGTATATTGCGTATGAGCAATGGAATATTTGACGGATCATGTAATACGTATCGTTCAATAATCGATTTGCACCTTATACTGACCTATTTCTCTTAGACATTTTTGTATATTCTTCTCAATACGATTTATAATAAATTATAAAAATATATGAAACACAAATAATGATTATATTTAAAATTCATGTATCATACTTATTCAACGCTTGGACGCTACTGCAGAAAGCAGAAAACTAAATACCGAATTACCGAACACGCGGAGCATGGAAATAGTAATGCGGAATTTCTATATACAATGTATAGTATTATTTAGAAAGTGTTGGACAAGAAGCCACCATATTGCTGATTCTCCAATAGACGCACAAAAATCGTGTGCGACAAGCACTTTCTAGTGACTTTTCTACTGCTGCCAACTTGAAATGGTCAAATGTTTAACATAAACTCAAAATTACTAGACAAACTTAAATACAACTAGTATATTTTTAAAAAGCGTATTCAAATTATTCAAAATATTACCCAATAGTTACCACTAAAATATTGTTCAGATTAATTATAATATTAAAAACGTTTGAAAATTGTAGTAATTTCGTTATCACTTATGAGATTATGTTGTATAAAATTGCAAAGTTAGGTTATTTTGAATTCTTACGTTGGCAGAAATTTGTTGCGTGGAGAATCTTCATAAGGGTCTGTCTCCATAGGGCCTGCCTGAGTCCGTCCGAGCCGGCCGAGATTTTTTATGGGCACGCCATCTCTATAATTTCGTATCCAATGGCGAGTTTCATAGTGAATGGCTGCGTTTACATAAACGAGCCCGATCGGACGCAGCCAATACGAGAAACGCATGAACACGAAATTATAGAGATGGCGTGCCCATAAAAAATCTCGGCCGGCTCGGACGGACTCAGGCAGGCCCTATGGAGACAGACCCTAAGACTCCGGTTCATGGAGACTGTATACAGGGGGCCTATTCTGAAAAAAAATTTTAGCACGGGGCCTATTCTGAAAAAAAATTTTAGCACATGTCATAAGCATTTATCACATCTAAAGTGATTAATTCTGTGGTAAACTGAAGTGACAAACTGATTTACCACAAAATTTTTTTTCAGAATAGGCCCCCAGGAGGCGAGGCAGGCCTATACCGAATAATTAAATGGGACTGTTTGGTGAATCGTGCGTGGTACGTGTTAATACATCGATATTATCGATACCAATATTATCGATCGTAGCTCTTGCACATGGTTTCTTATATTCGTATTCATATATAAGATAAACCATAACCTCCTCGCTGTTTTGCCTCGTATTAAAATTAACAAAAGCTGATTATGAAGTAAGAATAGTTTAATTGCAAATTAAATTTGGAAAAATGGTTCTTCAATCTTTAGTACGATATGCAAGATCAAGGGGACCTGATGAGTTTTGGCGAAAAAGACGTATCTTCAAATTATCAGCTGTAAATACCTTTACTTGCTTTTTTAATAGATGTATTTAACTCTCTTTAAGTTTGATTGTCATTACTTTAATATTCAAATATTTATGTAAGCTTTTATATTTTGTATTCATAATTTGTAGCACTTTAAAGGACGTTTTAGAAATTGTTATAGTATGGCTATTAGAGCAGTGCACCGATCTTTACAATTTGCAACCAAAGGAAGACAAGCTCAAAGATCATACCAGAGAATGGTAATAAATAACTACTTTAACATATTAATTAATTCAATTTTTAACAACAGAGTGTCTATTATTTGATTTATTTGTAGGTGTCACATGAAAGAGTTGATGCAGCTTGTATAGAACATGGTATGAATTTGAAAGCATTGAAAGAAGGTTTATTAAGGTGTAATATTCTCTTGAATTCTAAAAGTTTGGCTGAGCTAGCAGTGTGGGAACCACGTACCTTCAAATCAATTGTTAAAATAGCATGTGCCAGAGTTAAACAAGATGGTTTGAATATAATTAAGAATTTACAAAAGCCTACTGGAGTTATTAATAGAGGAGAGATCAAGTAATTATCATTTTTTATGATAAAATGTTTTGTAAATAAATACAGCATTATTATTTGTAATCTAAATTTACTGTTTCATTTTGCTTCACATTTTTACAGCATTTACAATGATGATAAATTAACTGTAATAGTACTAACAGTTATAATATTTTTCTGATAGCTAATTTTTTAAAAATATTTTGTTTTTAAGAAAATCACATCTGAACATAAGGGTTAAGCATGTAGACCTCATATTAAAATTAAAAGAATGTAATATCTTAGTCTGCATTGGAACACAATAGTTTTGATTTTTATTTACGTTCCATTTCACTGTTTTGCATTGACAATCTTAATAAAATCAGGTTTTAGAGAAGCTCCTCCTACAAGGAATCCATCAATATCCTTCTCTTTAGCTAAATCTTTAGCATTATCTGCAGTCACTGAACCACCATAAATAATTCTCACAGATTCTGCTACTACTGGGCTGACATTTTTAGCAAACCATGCTCGAAGTTTGTCATGGACATCTTGAGCTTGTTGAGGAGTAGCAGTCTTACCAGTACCAATGGCCCACACTGGCTCATATGCTACAACCACATTATCCCATGACTTGATTTTGTCAGCAATTGCTTTTGTTTGTCTGAATACAACTTCTTCGGTTTTTCCAGACTCTCTTTCTTCCAATTTCTCACCAATACAAGCAATCACCTTGTAGCATTAAAAAGCCTTGTATTATCCAGAAAAGTTCAGCAAAAGTTATAGTATATAAGATTTATCAACATACTTTCACACCAGCTTCCAAAGCATGAGCAGTTTTTTCAGCAACTAGTTCATCATTCTCTCCAAACACATTTCTTCGTTCAGAGTGACCTAGAATCACCCATGAGATCCCATTATCTAAAAGCATAGCAGGGCTTATTTCTCCAGTAAAAGCACCTTTTGGTACTTTATAACAGTTTTGTGCACTAATGCCTATATTATTAGGCAAGATCCCTTTTGTGTACGATAAATATATTGCAGGAACTCCAACAACAACCTCTGAAAAATAAATAAGTTTAGTTATACCATTATTTATTGACAGTGATAAATCTAGTTATCTAAAATAATTAAAATAAACAAATTATTAAAATTCTTATAGTTCTGAGATCATGTCAATGAAATTGAAAAAATCTTAAGATTTCATTTACTCAATCTGATGTAATCAAAAAAGAATTTTTCTTAAGAATGCTTTACAATTCTATAAATAAAGCCTTTATGATTTCAAAATGATAATTTTTTCAAAGTAATTTTGGAAAGCTTTAAAGAATTTGTATATCAGTTGAACACTGGATAAACACTACTAATTGGAGTTACATTAATAAATTTGACTAAATAAATGAAAAGCTCCCATAACAAATTAACGTGACTTATAAAATGTAATCTGAATAATTAAAAATATATTCTACATACCAACATTAGGATCAAGGGGCCCGGCTTTCAAGAATGCGACAATATCGTCAATTTCTTTCTTATTACCGTTCATCTTCCAATTACCTCCAACGAAAAATTTACGTGCCATTTTGACTGAATTCGACTGTTGCCTCGTAAAAGGCGAAAAACTGTAATAATCTGTAAAAATTCACAAAAAAGTATAACAGTAAAATGCCCAACTGTCCTTACGACCTTCAAGCTGTCTCAAAGGTGAATCCAAATCTCAATCCGCGATGCCTATCCCCAGATTGTTCCCTCCTACGTCCCCACTATTTTTGTATTATGCGCCTGCTCAGCACATGCGTTTTATTCTATATATATATTTATATATATATATATATATATCAAAATATCGATAAGTCGGATGATATTATATTGTATTAGTTATACTGATTTTGTTAATATTCTTTACTTATAGATATTAATTTTAAATTTTTATATAAAACTGACTTTGCTATTGTAATTATTGCAACGTATATGCTCATGATGAAAATTAGAAGTTGATTATATAATAAGCCACATACTGCAGTTTTGTGACTGATGGTAAAAAGCTTTCGGGATTACAAATAAAAGTTTAAGAAAACGTAATTTCATTTTCATTTAAACAACTGCATCACCTTTGATTATGCAACTGCTACTTTCATTGATCACATATGTGAATGGAATCGTAACACGTACCCTTCGAAGACAAGCAGAGTGAATAATCGATATTTCGTGTAACCAAGAAAAACTTTTGCTGTCACATGTATAGGTGTTGGGAAATTTTTGTTACTTTACATTAGTTTTTACAACAAAATATCAGTTTTATTATTTAAGTAAAAAAGAATATTTAAGTGACTTGTTTCATGAAAATTGTAAAAAAATAATGGAATATTTTTACCGTTACTTTATTCAAGCGTATCAATATATCCTATACTCAAACATCAGTAGAACTGACTATAGTAGTCTTTAAACGTCGCAAATAGTTGGTAGTCGAAATAGGTATTATGCTTCAAAATAATGATCGTGTTTTGGTTAAGTACATCAGGTTATCTTTTGGTTTTTTCTAAAATATACTTGATTTTTTAAATATTTTAAGTATTATTAGAACAAATATTTTATCTTGTTAGTTAAAAATAATAAGTGAAGTAATTAAACACTTATATTTTCAACTGTCCATTACATACAAATAAAAATTATATCTTCATATTTTTTTATCGAACAATTAAGGTTTGTCTAATAAATATTTACATCTCATAGTTTTATTTTATGATGGTGAATGAAGAAGGAAGTGGTGAATCAAATAAAAAGCCTGCACCTATCTTTAAAAATAAATCGCTTAAAGAAAAATCTCGATCTACAAACAATTCAGGGAAAAAAAGAATTTGGAGATCTCTGAAGCAAATTTTAGCTCAAGAACGTACTTTACCCTGGCCCCCTGAAGCAGTCCATTGTGAGTTGTATTTGAAATTCAATAATCTACATAAAATTTGCATTGTATTTATTGCTCCATTTCGTTTTACAATTATAGACAGCTCAATAAATGCACCGCCTAGTTTCAAACCAGCAAAAAAATACTCCGACATATCAGGCTTACCAGTAAGTAAAAAAATTTAGTTCATATTATCAATTACCAATTATTCATTTTATACAAAGTTAAAAAAGATGCACATTTAAATACGAGTGGTAAATAAAGTACTAATGGATTTACAGGCACATTATACAGATCCACAGACAAAGCTGTATTTCGCAAGTGCAGATGAATTTATGACAGTACGAAGTTTACCGATGGATATTACAGCTGGGTATTTAGCTCTTCGTGGTGCATCTAATATTGTAGGATAAAAACTCCTTAATCTGCATATACTTAATCCATTACATTACTTCAACATTCACTGTTATAAAAATTCATTGCATAACTTATTTCAAGAGTTGCATAGCAATTACGTAGAAAAAATGTGTATATAACATAGGTTTGCAAGTTTCATAAATAAATAAAAGAAAAACGAAGTTTATTTTACACATTTAATCAATCATTATTAAAAAAGCTTTACCATATAACTTAGTTTATAAACTAAAGTCTAACGGGAATTACAAAGGTATGAAAGATGGATTTTTTAAAGTGAGTAAACTGTTAGTTAACACCGTTATTTAATTGGTGTTCATCAACATGTTGGATTTTTTTTTTTTTTTTTTTTTTTTTTTTTTGAGACTGGCTCACTGGTGCCAACTTGGCCATCACTTAAACTGCAAAAATTGTTTGCAATTCAATATTTAAACGCATGTTCTAATAATTAATATTTATGAACTTGCAACAATCTTTTGCATGTCTCAACTTCTTTGATGGGATATAAGTAATAATATTTAGAGTTTTCATTCTAAGTCTGGCATTTCGTCGTCATCACTGTCTGGTCCATCTTCTCCACCCATATCCAAATCATCAAAGTTAGGCTTGTCAATATTGTATTCACCACCAATTCCAGTACCCTCACCACCAAAACCACTACCTTCACCACCAAGTCCACCCATCTGACGCATCATCTATAAATAACGTAGGTGTTAAATAATAACATTCAGTTTTAATATTGCAAATATATAAAAAATTAAGAATCAGAAAGTACCTCTTCTAAACTATTAGAGTTCATGTTTCCAGCCTCTTCGTCGCTCTCGTCTTCATCTTGCCATTTGTTGAAATCACTCTTCAACCAATGGAACTTTTTGTTTTCTTGGGTGAGTCTTGGCCAAAAAGGACCACTTTCTTTTTTGTAAAGTACCAATTCAAAATTTCTTCCCTTTGGACTCTGCACTGTCTTATCTGGATCGATTTCTTTGTACAGATTTATAATGACTTCATGTAACTTCTTTTCTGTCCCTCCAACACCTTTAAAATAAACTTTGTCCGCTTCAACTTTTATAGTGGGGTCTGCACAATCCTCTAAACAGATTGTCACAAACAAGAGATTGCTCCTCTGAGCCCATATTACTGGTGGAGGGGTGACCCTAAGAAAGGCAGAAAAAGAGTTACTTATAATTTATGACAAACTTATAGAAATTACAACTATTACAAAGCTGACTATTGTATTGACAAAAAAAAAAGGAAACTCACATATCCATCCTGCTGTATATTTTTTAGTCTTATTACTACACGTAAATTAAAAAACAGCGTCAGAAATAAGAAATCAAGAAAATCGCCAGTCACCACGTCAATTTCCCGGCAAATGCTACCTTAATATAGAAAAATAGACGACCAGTTTGCTCACGCTTTACATACAAAAGAGCTTAAGACTGAGATGGAAAAAGTAAGATTTTTCGAAGCGCATGTGTTAAATTGTTATCATTAGTCAAGGGCCACGATTTTTTTTTATTTCTGTGACCAATAGAAACCGGATCCACGCGATCACATTACGCACACGCGGTCGGTAGAAACGACACTTCATCGAGACTTGAGACTACAAGAGAAAGAAAGAGACGGAGCTAACTCGCCAACTATAGTTCAAAGGCCATGTTACAAAGACAACAGGAATAATGTCGCATTAATGATGACATACACGAGGAATAATCATGATACAATAAAGTCTCAATTAACTGACAAAAAATTAACAAAAAATAGTAAAGACTAAAATAAATGAATATGAAAGGTAGACGGAAATTTCGAGAATCAATAAAATCCATGCCGCTCTCGCCATCAACATGGCGCGGTTGGACAAGCCCCTGCGTGTTCTCGCGAAAGCGTTGGCTTTATTTCGGCTATTCATAAAAGATTCACATTTTATGTTTGATGAAAAGATGATTGGATTGTCAATCTAACGACTATCAAAATTATTAAAGAATTTATTGAATACTTACTGGCCTTCTTGGGTCATTTTTCTGCAATTGATCCGGTGTTACTTGCAAAGGAAATAAACAGGCAACAGTTCAACAGCCGAAGAGGCGCACGCATGCACTCGACACACGCAGACTGCTGCTGCTCTCTCGCGCATACAACGACAATTATTGAAAACGCGACGCGCACTCTTGCGGCCCTTACTGAAACATACTAACATGGTGAACCCACGGCTCACGAGTAGCAACGCGACTTTTCTCGATGAGGGTGTGTGTGTGTGTGTGTGCGTGTGTGCGTGTGCGTGGTGTGTGTGTATATCATATATAAATACTGAGCTGTTCATTCTGCTTATTTTGGCTAGAGTTTCCAAGAGTAATTAATGGATCGTACTTCATTTTGATATTTTTCATAGAACACAACAGCTTTTATTATTTGTACCTTATTACACTACATTTCTATTGTTCAGCTCAAAACAAAATTTAATACAAGCTTTATCGGATTCAATTTTTCTATAAGATCATAATTATTCAAATTTTAAGGATGAGTTCAAGCTCTTTTAATTTCTTAACTCCTTTTTCACATTAATCTTGTATACACTTCAATTCAGATTAGCACTTTCAACATTCACATTAAAATCTCACATTGTTGCATTGAATATGGATCGTACTTTGTTATTGCTCAGCATACAAAATAATTATAGTAGAGAAAACATCACTTTTCATCAAAGCAAAGTAATTTACATAATCAATTTCACTGACTCAACTGTTAGATCAAGATATTAATTTTATATTCTTATACATTGATTTGAAAATATAAACTCAACGAAGAAATATACATTTATTAAAAGTATTGTTCTTTCGCTAAGAGAAAATATTATTATTTTTTTTATTTATTACATTTAAATTTTACATGAGATTTATTAGCTAAACATGGATATTATAATATTACATTTTCTTATATACTAAGATTGCATTCTTTAAAAGTTATTAATAGATATAATATACATGCATTCACATTAGATTCCTTGAGTATCATTGATACTTTCATTTGGAGATACATTTTAATTTTATACATTTTTTTGTGAAGTTGTTTTCTTATTCTGTGTACAATAGGTATCACCGAATTATATGATCTAAGTCTTGTTCAGATATAAGACATTCACATATAGAGTTATTTATAATACCGACTCTAAAGAGGCTGCTAAATCATAATTTGCTCTGCATCTATTTATAGTAATCACGCGTTAAATTTTTGCGTTCAAACCAAAGTCTAGTATTCTCAGTATAATAATTCATAAAATATTCTATTATACATATTTTTTTAAGTATTCTTTTAGACTAGTGAACGTTATATTTTTTCGTGCATTGTTTACATTTGTATCACAAGCATTTTTTGCTGCTAAGTTAGCTTGTTCATTTCCTGGGATACCATGATGTGATGGAATCAAATGCTTTTAAACGCAAACACCACTATTTACCAAATTTAGTTTATGGTATTTTTGTTTAATTTCAAATATGTATGAATCACCTCGGATGTCTATTTTACAGTTTTTTAAACATTCCAGTACACTAAGAGCTAAAAGAATCAGAAAAAATTTTGATAGTTTGGTTTGTTATGTTGGCTGTAATTTCTAACGCGTCGTTAATTGTAACACATTCGGCTGTAAAGATAGAAGTGTTTGAGTTTAATTTCCTTTGAATTGTGAGATTCAATTTGGGGCATGTACATATCGCTCCCACGTAGTTAGTGATCCTATCTTTACTTCCGTCTGTGTAAATCTCTATTATATGCTATTGTCGTTTTTTGTTAAATCGAAGAATTTATTTATCGGGCCTTTACTTATCTTAACTTCGAACCCTAAGGTTTTGTCAAACGGAATGCTCGTCATAATAGTTTTGTAGCTATAATCGTGTATACGATAAGCATTTTTCTTATAATACTCAGGTGTATCATTTTTAAGCACCTTTAAACATATTTCAAACAATCGTTTGCGTTTTTTCTTATATTTAAACAGTACTCTCTGATAATACTTATTGACATTTTGACAAACGAGGAGACTTTCGTTACTAGTTATATACGTTAGCCAAATATATATAACAAAGGAATGTCGCTCTTTCTTCAAGCGTCGAAAGTTTGGATTCACCTCGAAGTTCGCTTATGGGAGTGGACTTACGATAGCCGTATGTTAATCGAATGGTTCTGTTTTGTATTTGCTCTAATCGCTTTAATATTACCTTTCGTATTGGGTAGTATACAAAACAGCAGTACTCAATAATTGGTCGAATGTAATTTTTTTTAAATGTAGTACTTCGATCTGCTCCTCACCATCCCAGTTAACATTGACCAAGGCCGGTACGTACCAGGAAAGAAACTTTTGCCACGAAAGCGGACATTGGTACCCAAGCGGGTACGTGCCAGCCACGTTGCCGGCTGGTTCCACCATTGGTACCTACGTACCCAAAAACGCGTACTGGGTACGTACCGACCTCGGTTAATGTTAACTGGGATGTTCCACAAAGATATTTTATAATACTTAACGCTCTATTACCTTTGCTCACAATTTTGTTAACCTGGGCATTAAAAGTTAGTTTATTATCAAATATTATGCCTAAGAATCTAATAGTCTCCAAGGATCTGATTTGATAATTATTATTAATTTTTATTTAAGTTTTTCCTGTTCTAATATTTAGATTATTAAAGCTAATAAAGAAAGTCTTATGTGTGGCTAATTCAAGACCTACAGCTTGCAGTTTGTCTATTTTATTTACTACTTTTTGCAATGAGTTTTTGTTCCTGAGATAAAGTGCAAAATCGTCAGCGTATTGCGAAATTGAAACCGTGTTTGGTATTTGTTTTAGGATATCAAATACATATAAAATATCAAGTAAAGGGCTGAGCACGCCGCCTTGAGGTACTCCTTTATAAGTGTCTTTTATTCCACTGGAAATATTCGTATGTATGTACCTTTCATATGTTAGAAATTTAATAAATTTTATTAATGCGTAGGGGCATCCGATATTAGCCAATTTTTGTATTACGCTTTTATGTCACTAAAAACGCATTATCAAAAGCTCCACAGATATCAAAGAATACACCGTAAAGTTCTTTTTTATCGCTAAGAGCTCTTTGGATAGACATAGTAAGATTTAAAATATTATCAGTACAAGATTGCCCTTTGCGAAAACCACTCTGATTATTAGGCAATAAATTTTGTCTCTCAAGCCACCACTGTATTTTATTTTTAATAAGAGTTTCATAATGTTTGCACACTACTGAAGTTAAAACAATATGTCTAAAATTAACTCCATCGGATTTGGTTACAAAATGTATTTATGTATTTTTCTAGTCATCTGAAAAATTCCCGGTGCAGTAAATTTCATTGAATATATCAACAAATGTGAGCTTGTATTTGAGTAGAAGTTTTTTAATAGTGAAATAATCGATTCCATCTAAGCTTGGTGATGATTTCTCATTTCGAGACTCGAGTTCTAAGTTGAATTCGGCAAATGTAAATTCTGATTCAAGAAATGGATTTGGTGTGCAAGTTGATATCTAGTCTTTGTCTCGAAGGACCTATCGAGGACAGATTTTATTTAAAGCTACTTCTTTTCTAAGTTTTCGATTACGTAGGAGGAGGTAATTTTGGTCCATTAGTTTTTTAATAGTTTAGTGATTTTTTGCTTTACACTTTTTGCGCATAACAGCTTTGGCCCGTTTAAATTCAATGAAGTCTTCGAGTTTTTTAACGATCCGTTTTTTTTTAAAGGCTTTAATTTTAGTTTCTTTCATTTTCTGACACTCCTAATTGTCCAACCAAACTACTGGATTTCTGTGAATTTTGCTGTGAACTTTTATTTTATTTGGGGTTTTCTTTTTAATTGCATCGTTTAGGACTTCAATGAAACAGTTATATTTTTCAGATACTGACTTACTTGCGTAACTCCAGTCGGCTTTATCTCAGTCGGTTCAGGTAGACCGTAGTTTGAGAGATTTTTTAATATAGATATTTTTTTCTACGTTAATATAAATTTTAATAGGGAAGTGATCCGATTCTAAGGTTTCTTCTAATGTAAAGATTTCAATATTATTAGCCGAATTTTTATTTGAGATGACGTGTGGTCAATATCTGATTAGGAGGTTTAGTCTATGTGAGAAATTATGTCGTAGTTATGAAAAAATAGGTCGCGCTTATTTATACTTTCCAACAGAAATTCTCCATTCCTATCGGTTTTATTACAGTTCCATACAGTATTATGCACATTAAAATCACCAGCAATTCCATTGACTTCATCTTTATTTATGTTTGCTATGATTTTTTTCCAATTTTCTGAACTAAGTGTTTTTCCGGAGACTCTATAACATACATGTATATTGACTTCTGGATTAGTATTCGTTATACGGATTGCACGTAACTTAACAGAGCTGTCTGGAGTTTTGATGTTAGTAATCTCCTTAAAGGCTATGTTTTTGCGAATAAGTAACGCTATACCTCCTCCTGTGGTGTGCAGTCTGTCTTTTCGGAAGGTAACAAATCCTGGAACTTGAAAATCAGGTTTAGCTGAACCAGCTTTCTATGTAGGCTAATACGTCTATATTTTGAAGCAGAAAATGATTATCTTTTCGTTTCGGTATACTTCTGTATTATTTATTATGCACTCTATAAGAAAAGAAATGTAACGCGAGCCCACGAATTATATGTACATGTAAAGATAATTAAAGCAACGAAGCTTACTGATTGTAACGCAAAAGTTTCCACAACAATGTATTTATGAAGCGCAAAGTCTTTTCTATTTTTAGAAAAGAAGAAAACAATTTAAAGACTATTTTAAGTCTGGAGGTTAAATAAGTTAGGTTGAGCAATTTTTAAAATGGTCGTCAGCGATTTAACAAAAACTCTTACTGATTTCTAGTACAACCCTCAAAAGCACAGGTTACGCCCATTATCACATTTTTTTCAGCTAATTTAATAAAACAAATGTCTTGAAATATCCGTGGTTCGTAAAATAAAGAATATTTTCAATGCAAGTTTAGGCCGGAGAATTGTATGTATCTCTGGGCCTAAATAATTCCAATCGACTCGATAAGCAGTTCTCGCTCGATAGAGATTCATGACAAGTATCACAAATAATGCTTAACTATATTGGGAAAAGTTTCTCTAACTTGTATGCATTGAATCGCATCAATCGTCGCATTTTCGTCGAACAAATACTGATGTTTTATGTTCATGGGCAAAAATTGATACAGAGAACATTTGTCAAATTAATAAATCTTAATACTCATTTCGGCGATTGTCAATTCGAATAATTCAAGTTTAATCGCGCGTTCGATAGTAATTCACATCATTTTTGCTCTTCTCTATCTTCTGGCTTCGATAATGAGATCACTAATAAATTTTGAATACTCCTGAATTTTTTCAAAGTGTTGAACAACTGCAAGTGACCAACAGCTGATTCTAGGAAAAGTTTTGTTGCACGACTTTCTTCTCGGAGTGACATAACATATTGCGATGAATTATTTCAATTTAATTTAGTTTTACAAATATCACGTGAAGAACCATATTTTCCTAATTTAAAAGTTATATAAAACAATGAGTATTCGAGCATAAATGACAGATATATATATAATTGTGAAATGAATTACACGAAGTAGCAGACACATGCATTTTCATTTAATCATGGATTTTGAAAGGCATGTACATTCGCGATTGACCTTTCCAATAGATTCCGATATTCATTGTCGAGAAAAGTCGCAAAAAAGAGACGAAACGCGTGGCCTGGCGACCGCACAAAACGGAAGCTCGTTTCCGCTTCACAGCTCCGTGAGCGAGCGCATAACAAAGAGCGTATGCCCTTTTGTACTCAAACACGTTCCTATGTACCGTATCACTCGCATAAGCACGCACACATGTACGCGCGCGCGCGCACTGCGAATACGTATGCCTCACGAGAGTTGATTGCCTTTTCTTTCGTTTACGGACGTCGATTTCAACGTGACGTAATGCTGGATGCAACTGCCAACGCTGGACTTGTCATACAATAATCGTCTTTTTCTCTTATGAAGAGAGTAGCGAGAGCAGTGCGTGATGATTATGTCGTAACACCATGTAGATACATTTTCAGTGGTTTAATTCTTCCGCAAAGCATTTGAAAGCAATTTTATCGGCCAAGCGTCAATACAAACAATACTCATCGTGGCTCGATCCGCATATGGCGTGCACGATTTCCGAATAATAAAGCGCTGCAGTGGCGGAGCTTGAACGAACTGCGCGTAGTTGCGAATTTGAACAAGGAGGCCCTCGCAAGAGTTGCGTAGTCGGTTGCCGAACGACGGGGGCCTTCGCGCGCGAATCGCTCGGCCAAGCGACGTGGTACGATCCCAAGGAAGACCCACGATTATGAGCGGAACCAGCCGAAAAATCACTGCCACGGGGACGCGAGTCGCGAAGGACAATCGACACGGCCGAGGCGAGCTTGCGGCTCAACGGATTCCCCGTGCGATGAGCTTTATCCGACGTCGAATTTTGCTTCACGCGCGCGCGCGCGCAGCTTCAACTGCCGCGCGGCCTTCACGGCGGCGGTTCGGCTCGGCTCGCTGCGAGCGTTTAGTGCGAGTTCGTTCGCCAAGAAGATACGCGACGTCGACAGCCGGCGAATGGGCGCGACGACAGCCCAATTACTTCGAACGAGAGAGCGCCAAAGTGTAGCTGCAACAGCTGCCGCGTCGAGCGATTCGAGAGAGCGTCCCGCGTCCCGGCGGGGCAGCAAAGCCAAGGACAATCCGTCTGGGATGCGAGCGCAAAGCCGAGAGAAGCGGAGCTGCAGGCGCGGGCCTCGCGACCTCGTCCTTCGAGAAAACACCTCCGCGAGCTGGCGACTAGCTTTTCACGGCGCGCTCGCGGGGAGCGAAAAGACGCGTTCGCTCGTACAACACAACAGGAGTATATATACGCGCAGAACATAGTAGGGGAGAGAGAGAGAGAGAGAGAGAGAGAGATTGTAGGTCAGAGGCATAGGTGCCGCAGGAGTGGGGTGTCCCGAGCAGCAGCTCGCAGCGGCGCCGAGGCTCCAAGGTGCCACAGCCGAAGCGGAGAGCTAACTGGACACGCGGCGCATACACAGTCTCTTTCCGAGCCGCCGCCGGCTTGTGTACGCGCCAGTGAGTTGCATTGTGAGCGAGCGCCTCGCTCGCTGCTCGTGCCCGTTGTGCTCGTGCTTGATGGATAGGAAGCCGCTCGAGGATGTGATTTTCGCCAGTGTCAGGCGAGCTTTCCCCAAGTACGAGCGAGCAGCAGCCGCCGACATGTCGACCAGCTCGATCTTCTACAAGGACAAGTTCTCGGTAAGCACCGACAGCCGCCTTCGTCGCTCTCCTCCCGGAACAGCTCGCGCTTCTCTTCCTGGGGCGCGTCGCGCTGCGAGCGATGCTAATTACCTCGTGCAACCTGTTGCTCGGCTGCGCGCCGCCAGTTTTCTTCTTTATCGTCCCGATCTTTTCCGTTGGCTGCTCCACGCTACACGGCAACCGGTACGCGTTTCGCCATCTCGCCCACGACTTTTCGATTTCCCAAAACGCGCGCGCCCTTTTCTCGGACGTTCACCGGGAACCGATCGGTCGCGAAGAGCATTGACCCTGATAAGGGGAAATTTTTTTCGTTCCGCTCGGCGAGGCGCGACAAATTTATCTCCGCGTGGCGATCCGATGTCAACTAATTAGCAAGATGCCCCATTATATCTAATGAAGAAAATAGAGACGCACGAAGGCTCATTATCGCCAAAAAGATCGTCCACGGAGATAGCGCGTGCGTAAATCTTGGGGCCAGCTTATAAATCGCCACGCTGCGAGCTGCGTTCGCTCGCCTGGAAATTGCCGCCTCGATTAAGGCTGAACGACATACATAATATATTTCTCGCACGCTTGACTTCCACGCTTGCGGATTACTTATCGATTCGATTCATTAAACTCGGATAATCAAATTGTCTACAAACAAACGTCGATACGTATTTGCGATAAGAGTCACAGGTTGTAACGTTACGAACTTACAGCATTTGATACGAATTGGGCCTGCGATTTGGCAGAAAATATGTCCGTGTTTATGGGACTGTAAGTGACCGTGAGAAAGATAAGGATCGGATATTAGAAAAAGGAAAAAATAACATGCGCGAATGTACATTAATTAGAACTGTCCTCCCTGGCCAGTTGGTCGATGAACCTCTCAGATTATATAGCTTTCACTCTTTACATAATTTTAGATTAATTGATTAGGTTTCTGCTCGTTTCATTCGATTATACATTCAGACTCTACGGCGGTACTATCATATTATTAAACGTCTGTCCCGGAAGTGCAGCAAGCCACGCCAATGACTCGTGCACTACATTCCGCAAATGACAAGTTTTCGTTTCACATTTAATTGACGACGTTTGTCCGCAAATGTTTTTCAAGTCTAGTCGGCCGACTGCGAAAGAGATGTTACGCGTAATCGGAGATAAGGCAAATCATTTGCATCAATGAAACAGCGAACGATGCCATTTGCCGAACGCGCACATCGCCGCGCGCTATTTCTGTGGCTCGCGCGCGTTTTCATTATGCATGGCTCGCGTCGGCGTAAGCCGAAGCCACGCTCGCCCGAAAACTTCCTGGCTGTTATCGTGCTCGCTTGGAAAAATGTCCTTCCGCGCCGGCGCCACCACCGCCGCTGCCGCTGCATCGCCGGATTTCACCTGGCATAGCCGCGCACTTTCTAAAGGCAGGAGACCAAGTTTTCCTTCGACGCGCCTCTCTCGTATTCGCGCGGCAGCGGAGCCGTCGGCGTGAAAGCCCGTGTCCGTGGTGCCCTCGCGGTTTGTGCATTGTGTGCCAAACAAGACTCCTCCCCGCGCGCGCGCCTGCAAATCGATTTCTATTCGTCGCCAGCGTTTCAGCAATCTACCGCGCTTTGTCGTTGATGGGTATTGTCAAGAGCTTCCATTACGATGGCGATTCGCGGGAATTGAAAAGAAAAACATTTTTTTTCTGGTATTGTTTGTGCTCTACCGTTCGCGCGTTACCAATGAGTAATTAGCGCTGTGCGTGTGTGTATTTGTATGTAGAGGAAATAATAAGCCAAGTCGTGCCCCGCGCCAAGAACAGTCGAGTTTAATTGGGCTCTTTGTAGAAAAAAAAACCGAAGGTAGTTCGACGAACTCTGATTTTTTTCCTTCGCTTTATTTAGCGTGAAATGGCACCTGAATACTTTCTAATGCGCGACATTCGCTTGATCTTTGTCTTGAATGTGTCGACGGAGCAACGAACAATCAAGAGTTCGAAGGTGCATTTGTCAAGTGACGAAGCTAGTGGTACTCAAGCTAATTGGAAAATCGGCATCGCCAAGGCTAACGAGCGTAAACTTTCGTCACCCGCGCGATATCGCCACGGGGGAAAATGCGCTCGAATAATCAAGGCTGGCAAAACAAGAGATTTTACCGAGCCGAAACTGGATCGTTGGCTTTTTTTCGTTGCATATTAAACGATGCCGGTGAAATCGAAACGCGTTAACTTCGGACCGGCGCGGCGCTACCGCGAAAGTTTTCGAGCCCGAGCGAGAAACCGCTTCTCTTATCTAATCGCCTCATTCGTCGATGTGTAATCTCTCGATCGTCGAGGCGACCGTGGCGAGCGCATGCACGACGCGCCAGATTCTCGCGATCTCGCTAAAGAGGCGCGCCGGGCAATTTTTTTTTTCGCGCGCGCAACTCGGTATCGTCGAAAGGTTTGCATCTGGCGGGCGTTGCTGCTAGGCCGCACACGCGAGCGCGTGTTTTTTTTCCTCCGTCGTCCCATCGTGTCGAGAGAGCTTTCGGTCGCCCGCTTTCTCGCCGGTCTGCTGCGTGCGCGTGTACCCTGCCATACGTAGCGCCTGATTGTTTTTTTTTTTTCGGGCGCATTCGAATCGTGCAGTAGACCGACTGCGGTGCAAAAATCGGCGTTCGATTAATGTGCCTCGCGAGGCTTGACATTTTCCAATTGTCCAAAGCTCGTATATCGTTGGGATTTTATTTTGCCCGAATTACGTATGTCATACACGAAACGCCCGTTGCCGGACTCTAATAAATTCAGTCGCATTGGGAGGTTCTTTGTTTGGGCCGCTTTTCTGGCGGTTACGTACCCGTTTCGAGTCAATTTCGACCGACAATAGTCCGAGGCGTGTACCTGTGCGCGATGACGCTAGTAGCGGAAACGAAGATAAGAGCGAGTCCAGTGGAGTGGGGCAACAAAGTGCGAGTCCGGATCGGCCGTAAGACAGGCGGAAGGCCGCGAGGTTGGCGATCGTGAAAAGTTTTGCTCTAACGAAGACAACGCCACGGTGCAGCCGCGGAAGTAGCACTTGGTCAATGGGTGAGCCGACGAGCGCGTACGTCGTTCGCAAGACAGCGGCCGTTCGCGCGCCGAACAATAGACCAGCACGGGCAGCCCCACACTGATTTCACTTGGAGCTCTCTCGCTCTCTCGAACGAGAACATTTCACCGATGTATCGCAACGATCGAACTATCGTGCAGCGCCTCGCGGAGCCGTGCCGTTTCACCTAGCAATTTGATCATCGCGAGCTGCGCACGTAAAGCGCGGCGTACCAGTCGCTCTCTCGTTGAGCGATTCTCGAATGGAAGAAAACGTTGCTGCGCGAGTTGGTGGGAGCGCTTCACGCTCGGAGGCTCCTTCGCTAATTAAAGTGTCGGCCTTGGATGATGCTGCCGCTGCATCCGATTAATTGCGAAATGCGTTTCACTTGTCGGGTCGAGCTGTCCGCTCCTCGACGAGAGCGAGAGTGAGCTCGCACGAGGGGCGACGCTTTTTTGTTTTTTTTTCTTTCGGAGTTATTACACGACGCGCGCTTCACTTTTCCACTGCCTCGGCCAATGTAATTTTCGCCCGCTCAAGGTTGCGATACACCTGCCGTCAAGGACGGACGTTGCACGCGCGTTTTTCCCCGTTTCCTTGGGCCGCAGTGTCTCTCCCCGACCGATCGATCGCGAATGGACTACAATTTCAAAGTTTCGTTTGTAATCATTGCCCGGCTAATGAACGCTCAAAACATCGCGCGCGCAAAACATCACGAACAAAGTATTACAACGCAGGAGATAATTAGTCTCTGAAAATTGCAACTTACCGTTGCTTTTACGATGGACCCGAGCTACATTATACACATAGCTGAACACTTTACGTAAGTTTGATTTTTCGCGTCGCGATCGGCACGAGCACCATTACCGCCACGGAAAGTTCCGAAATTGTAAAATGGTCTCCAGTCGTGATATTATATAGAGAGCATCGGGCGCGAATTACATAAGGCACGGTGCACATTGAGTGCCCAAAAGCGGTATACGGCCTGTATGTACACTCGTAGCGACAGGTGGGCTGGAAGCTGCAACAACTTTGCGAGGCGGAGCAGCGCTTGCCTATTAAATATTATTTCTCGCGACGGCACAATGCCTGAGCGGCAATTTGTCATGATTAATGACGCGGTCTACGTACCAATGCTTGTAGCTGTCAATGCGTCAGCGAATTTTTCTGTATAGAACCTTAACTGGGACTATTGGCTTTTGCACATCCGAGTCGACAGTCTTCCGCATATTTTAATAGATTCTATTTTCGAAACTGAAATCTTCGGCATCGCTGGAAACTATATCATCTTCATCTTCTGTATAGCATTGGCACGATTGTGGATAATGAGCCATAATAACCGAACTTACAAAGACATTGAAATGTAATCAATGAATCATACATCGTCTGGCCAACAACCTCAATTTGCCCATGATCTGCGATCGCAGCGAGCGCAAAAATAAATCAACGGCCTTTCAGCAAGAACAGATCAAAGAGCTCGACTAGCGCATTCCAAACAGATATCACGAGAAAAAGAAACCAATGCTGCTTAGCATATAAGAGTTGAAACGCCTACGTTATTTCGACTGGCGGTGAACGATTCCATAAATACATAGCTTCGACCGCGCACTATTACGCAACGACTATCCGCTATCTCGCGCGCGACTATATTTTGCAGCGATGCGATGGAAATTGGCGGAAAAAATATGGAGCCACCGTTACGCAACGCAGAGTGCAGAGTTCACACGGGACTGAAGTTTTAAAGAGGAAATCATCTTGTCAAGTCGATATGCTGAACTCCCGCGAGATTACCATTGCTATGTGCATGTTTGGCATGTTTAAGAGAGAAAGAGAGAGACTAAGCACATCTTGTGTAATGAGCATGCATCCCGATCGCCAAGTCATGTAAGAGAGCAGCGAACTTCGTGTGTCTCCGTTCTGAAATGAAATCGTCATACACAAGTATCACTCTCTCTCTCTCTCTCTCTAATTACTTTAAGCTCGCAACGATTCGATAAAATGAAATAAAAAAGAATCGCGCAGCGCCATACTTCGTTGCAGAGAAAGTTCTCTTGTTAGCGCGAGATCGGATCTACCTTGTTCAAAATCCGCGTGCACGAGCAGGCAGATAGCAGTCGCGGGATACGTTCATCGCACGCGCGGAGAAAATATTCATAATAGGAGATGCGTTACAAGGCCGTTAAAGCGCAGAGCTGGCTTAAATTGGTCAACGTGAGGATTTCACTTTTTATGATTATCCAGTTGCTATCGCAGGCCACTTTGTAATTACGCGCGCGCGAGCGCAGCCTTATAGATCTGCATCGCAGTGGGTACCTTTTGCACCACTGTAAAAAGCTCAAGTGATTTTCATTTAACGACGATCGCTAATGTATTATCGGCTGTTGACTTGTGCTTAATGACTTAGCCGCCATGTAAAGAGACTTGTACCGATCGAAAGTATTGACATGTGTTTTAATTTTATTGGTTGTCGCTTGTAACTACTACTAACTGCAATTACCGAGGATTATTACTCACGTCGCGTTTGACTTGGACATTAACTACTTAAGCTTGGATTAATTTTTTTTGCTTGTGAATATGCCAAAGTTTGTGTAACTGTCGTCTTAGAAATATTTATTATTCGTTTTAATTAATTCAATCAGGAGTTTTATAAATTTTTGAATGCCGTAGACAGCAGGCAATAGCATAATTATATGCGCCGAGGAAGATTCTCTCGATTGTTTTGTGTACGCACGTTGAGAGGCATCTCGCTGCGTAGGAAGCGACAGTGGGTGGAGGTAAAAAAAAAGAATTTTTTTTTTCTAATGTAACGGGGTCGCCCACTTTTCTGTACCTCTCGCGCGTACACGCGAGTTCGCGTTCGCTTAATTAAACCTAATTATAACCGTGCGGCAGCGGCGGCGGCACAAATGACAAAGGTCAATGCGCACCGAATAACGTGCTGCATTCTTTTTGTTTGCTTTTCTTGTTTTTTGTTTTTTTGTTTTTTTTTTTTATTTCACAAGTATCGAGTTATACGTGATGCGGAAACCCCCGCAAACGAGACTTAGTTGACAAAAAATGTACATCTCGCGCTTGTTCCGTATTTTTTCCCTTGCATTTGCATTACGAGCTGCGGTATATGTGTATATAGATACCGAAACCGGCTTGAGTTGCTAATACAGATCCGCTATGCCAGCTTGTTGCATTATATCGTCACTCGGTCACTGAGAGTAACAGTATTATTACTTTTTTGTTTCTCATTTTCACTATCGAGTTTCTTTGCTCTTCGTTGTGGCGAGAATAAAAGTATTTTAAGCAGTTCAGTGAGTAAACACGTTTTTTATTGCTTTGTTAAATCGGGCTTAGGTATGTTAACCTTGAGAGCCACGGGCGATCAACATGTATGAAGAAAGTATATACGTAATTGAAAAAGGCAAATAGCGAAGATAAACAGTAGATGAAAGTGACATAGCGGCTAAGTAAAGTTTATTGGGAGCAGTCGCTCATGACGTACATTGACCGAGAGCAGAAAGAAAAGATGACGACGAGCTCTCGTTGTCATTTCTACTCAATGTCTCGCACGCGCGAGTCGCAATTAATCAAACGATCTCTCGATCCACGCGGAGCGACGGCGAGTATAAGGTTTGCAGGGCATCCTCGCTCGCAGGAATATCGTTAACGGCCAGATAGACAGGCGTGTAACCAGAGACGAGAAATAGCGCGCACGGAAACCCGTTTTTCCCGCTCGCGCGCGCGACCTGAGAAAGAGATGATGCGCGTACGCGGCCCGTTATACTGCTCGATCACGCGACTGTCTCTAATGAGCGGAGAAAATCGAAACGACTTTGACAATGGCTCATGAATTAAAGAACGAGGAAAAGATGAGAGTGCAGCGGATTATAACGTATAGCCGAGGGCTTCGTTTGAGTATGCGGCACGCGAGCGAATTTTCGGACGTTGCGTCGTTGCGATTTGTGGGCCGCGCGCGCGTTATGGATTTTCGAAACGCGAACAGGAAGTGCGGCCCTTTTCTTCTTCCACCGCGTTGCCAGATGATATGTCAACTCGTTCAGAATGTACGTGTCTCATCGTCGAGCCGTTTGACGCTTGATGCGCTCTTAATTGAGCGTCTGTAAGGATATAAAGCAATAAACTCTTGTTGACCTAATTTTGATTTCTTTCGTTATGTTATTCTGACATAGTTACTCATAAACTTGTCTTACAGACGATTTACAACGCTTTATATTCACGATGGAATCTTTATGAGAGTTTCATGAATCTTTTGTCGCAAAATGGACGAGCCTATTATGAAATTAAAGTGAACTTCAAGTTTTATTTTTCATTTAATTAGGTTATCGTAATTTTGTATACCTTCATTGAGAGTTGAGATGACAAAATCACATATATAGTATAAATTATGCACTTGCGTTTTTTAAATAATGGAAGAGTTCATCGTTTCAAGTTGGCATTTGCTTCAAAATAAATTTCTTCAGTAATTACAGGCTAATACAATTCATCTTCTTGAATATTGAAATTCTTTTTAATATTTATTGTGTATTAAAATACTCGTGTCAGTCTGTTCACAATATTGTACAATCTATACTACCATACTACTAAGTTCTATACCGAATGTTTATCTCAATTTAATATTAACATTTATCATATATATAGTTCATTTTTCCAAATACATTCGATTTTAATACGTAGCAATGTTTACTATTTTTAGTCTTGCTTTCTAACAAATTTTTTAAAGAATATTTGCTAATATAGCAGAGAAATTCATAATTTTGAAACGTAAACATATTCAACAGAAAGTATACATGTATCCTTCACTTTCTAACTGAAGATATGTATGAATGTACGTTTATTCAGAAAAATAAAAGCTGTCGAAAGCTCTAAGAAATTCCGCATCCAGAAAGGAAAGGTGATTTACCTTAGTATATCCTTATAAAATAATGCCTTATAAAATAAATATGCATTTTCACCAATAGAGTTGAAATTGGCAACTTGTATCTTTAAATCAAATGTATGTATACAACCGACTACGTACACATATTAATCCAAAAAAATTGTACCAAACACAGGTATGAATGAAAACTCACATTTAATAGAAACTATGGATCTAACGAAAAATGTTGGATTTCCTTACTCATTAATGAACTTTCTATGAACACTTTGGCAATTCAATAGAAAAATTAAAATAACATATTTCGTGATTATGTAAATACTTACAAACAACTGTCACAAGCGTGGCGAAAACACTACCAATCAAAGTAGCAGCCAATAGTAACTAATAGACAGAAGTCGAGACATTTCCACGTAAAAGGTGCTCCTGCCAGTGTAATCATCGACGAAAACGCGCATTGAAGCACAAAGCCCGCCTATTCTACACACACACGCACGTATACACACACGCGCGCGCGCAAAACCTATGGGAATAGTCTTATAGGGTTCATAATTCACCATTAGCAGCGTCGTCGTCGCGCACATTCACTATCTTCCGATCTATCGCAGATTTATTTATGCGCGAACTTGCGGATTCTCACGCGTCCGTAGAAATCTTTTTTCCGATTATGCAATTTATATATTCTTCTTTCATCCGAGCATATTAATTGCTTTATGTATCTCGAACACGGTGACGGCTTATGATTACATGCGTTTACTGCTTGGCAAAACGTAATTTCACTTACGTAATGGCTGTGTGTGCATGTGTCTGTATGGCGAAAGCTTTCGGCGGTGGTGCCTATAATACATTTTTCGTGTTTCATATCTTTCGAACTTCTTTGAATTTAATCGCACGTGAGTGATTGCGAACCTCGCTGCTGCCGTAAATACTGGGATCGTTTAATTAATGTTATCTTGCTGCCTAGGGACTTCGTGATTTCTCACCGCGGCTAATGTACATACTATACAAAGTTCATTCGCGTTTTATCGTGCTGGCTGATGTAATTTTTGAATGTACATTATAATATATATAAATGTATATTTAACGTAGATTTATAATTCGAGAGCAGAGTCGTAAAATTCAAGTGCGTTATGCATGTATTTGCGGCTAGTTTTTTAAATTGAAATCGAATGAACTTTTAAGTAGACCTATCGAGAGAATTCGTGTCGTAACAAGGAAAAAAAGCGATTATGCAGCGTGTACCTTCATTTCAGCCACGGCCGATATTTTCCATTCTACCTCGTGTCACTGATCTTACCATTTTTCTTACCGATCGCACAGCTATTAGAGATAAATAATAGTTTGGACATAGGTACAGAAACTGATATTTCTCTTGGGACCACGAACTTCACTTGCGAAAGAACCTATAAAAACAGCGTGGAAATCGCGCGAATATATCGATAATCATCGACGTTACGTACGTATCGCATCGTCGTGATTTTTAAATTGCCTAGCAGGGACAATGTGAAATATATCATGTATTCCGTAGAAAACACTTTTAATGGGTTTAGCTGCTATTATCGTCGATTGCTAATGAACTTCCCTCAGTTTTCGCAACATATTGAGTTTCGCATAATACACGAGCAATTTCTCGTGGAAAGTTGAGGAGAAGAGAGGCGGTTTTTTTTCCTTTGCGTGCCAAATTGATACGTTAGCCGGTTAACACGACAATATCGCGTCTGGAAAATTAATTCCCACTCTGAATAGGAAGAAAGTAGTAGATCACGGGAGCGCGCGTGACTCACAATGTAGAATGCAAATGCTGAATTTATCCGAGTCTCGGTGCAGTAGAAAGCTTCGAGAGGCGACAGCGGAGCTATGCGCGGAGAGCGCAGGTGCAGGCGATCGGTCATATACGGCGAAAGGTGTGAGAATTCGCGAGCAACAGGGCAGCGCGAGCTGGGAAACGTCGTTGCCCTTCGATTCTTCTCTGCATCGACAATCCACGGACGCCCGCAGGGGTGAAAGTTGGCGGCGCTCACGCATCTCATTATTCGTGGCCCCGCTCCCATGTTGCGCTCTCGTCGATGCGATTCTTTATATATATATACGTATAATTTTTTTTTTTTTGGCCGCTTAATGACCGGCAATGCGCGCGCCCGCGATTGTGTGTTTGCCCTTGTTTTTCTTCGATATACCGCGGCGCTGCAATTAGTAAGCCAGGCTGGGAATATCTCGCGTGGTGGCATTCGTGCAGACGTCCAACTTTCACGCAGGCGCGCGCCAGCGCTTTTAGTTATTCGAGGGAGCGCTGCGCTGCATCTGGGTTTATTGGGTCGACGCCGCGCGTTGTTGTTTACTTTAATCATGCGTGCGCGCCGATCGCTGATTTATTGTATCCTTGCCAGCTTTATCCTGACGTGCCGATGGCGCGCTTTCGCTTTATAGCAGTGGCACGCAGATATTCGTTAACTATTTCATTAACATTTCCGTTGCGGCGCTGCCGTGTCAATTTCTTGTACGCGTGGTTGTTGGAAATGCCAGCTAAAAATATCTTTCTACTCTTTGCCAATGTAAGAGTGCGGATCGAAGAGGTACTGTACTACCGTTGTTTTTCAAACAAAAAGGGCTGTAACTGTACCAATAATCTTTGTTTGAGAAGAAATTATCACGGGACTGTCGATGGGCGGATGGAACCGCAGCGATGTAGCTCTGTATTCCGAATGAGAAAAAAGAATGTTTGAAAATCCAGGTCGAACTTATTTCAGTTAAAATGAAACAGTAGCGCACTCCGCGCGCATATAGCGTACGATGTGACGGCATGATGTAAAGCATGAGGCTAGAGCAATTCACGGGGGTCTATTAAACGGCGCAAGGCCGCCACCGGAAATAGTACGCATGCAATTGCAACTACGCCTCGCTAAACTCTCTCTCAGCCGTGAACGATGAACTTTCTATGTGACGACTTGTTTTTTCAACGAAGCAAAGCTTCTTTTTTTCGTATCTTCTCGCCACACTCTCGATTTTAATGGCCTCTCTGACAACGATCCTTTGTTTTGTGGCTTAATTACCGTTAGCGTATTGCTTTTCATCTGTCGTTTACGTATCGCCGCGGGTACACCGAAGACGGTTTTTTCTCTTTTAACTCATTACGGATCTCTGTGGGTTGGGTGGACTGATGATTGTAGATTTCGATTCGAGGCGATTTTTATAATTGCGTCTATTGTTTTAGGGTGTATCTGTGTCTGCAAGTGGTTAATCAACCTTCATAATAGTTTATCTTTTTTATTTACGAAAAATAATTTTTTTTCAAGACGACGTATTGTATTTACGCTAATGTGAATGCTAGTAATTTTATTGACCTACGGTGTAGCTTTAATAAAAGTCACTATTCATTAATTTAATAAAACTAATGAAACGTTTTGGGCTTAGTTCTTTAAACCCTGATTCTAATTACCAGTTCATTGCTCGATTCAATAATTCTAAATTATTTATCTCAAAATTACTGATTCGATCTGACAACTGACGTTACTAAAATTTAATCTCTTGATCTACAGAATCTGTGAGTTAACGAAATTCAGATTTGAAGATTATAGCCTCCTACATCAAAAAATTCGTGGATTAATGAAATTAGGGGTCACAGGTTTACGGTTATAAATCTGCTATGTTAAAGAATTCATGGGGTAAAAAAATCATAGGATTTAAAGATCTAGCCTTGCAGATTACAGGGTTCGTAAGCTAAAGATATTTGGGTATAGAGATCCTTTGAAGATAAGAGTCTGCGAGGCTTACGTGAATGCTTTTGTATAGAAAATTTCTTGTAGGACTCAAGAATATTGCATTTGATTCCATAATTGTGATTTCAAAATTTGCTCTTTTTTAAAAGTTTCCAATGAAACATCGTAAAATACTAAATAATAATAAACATCGTATAAACTTCAAATAATGTCATCTCCGTAGCAAAAAAGATTACATATATAAATTCGGAAAATTGATCTTGAAGAGTATAAATGCTAATTTGAAATATTGATGCCTTTTTTTGAAAATAAAAAATTAATTCACGATGTAATTGATCTCGTAATAACTCAGAAAAATACGTATTTTTTGTACTTTAATATTAGGATTACTCAAAATCCTGATGCGATAGAGCGATTCTGAGGCCACATTTGTATTTTATGCAAAAAATTACTTCTTGGATAACTTTCTACTGCTCTAGAACAAAACTTTGCAAGCCTGTGTTATTAATTACTATGAAATTGTTGTCGTCCTTCCCAACAAAGCAGAAAAAAAACAGCTGCTATGATTCACGTCCATTTCATAATTAATTGTACAGTAATTGCAAAACCTAACGTAATACATTTTCTATGTATTGATTTTCAAGTATTTGATACATAATAATTTTATTAGACTTAAGACGCGAAAATTGTTATATATGTGAATACAATTGTCTTTCGGTAGCGTATCACTAACTTTTACGATGTTTGAAATTTTGCTATCACCACTTGAGAATTCAACCCGACGTAACATATCCGAAAGAGATTGGTGAGCTTTTATTTTAAGATATAAATGCGACAAATGAAAATGAATATTCATCGATCTCGAATAAAGGGCCAAATCAAAGGGAAAAAGTATTATGTATATTATCAATGAAGAGAAAGTCATTAAAGCGTTGCTACGAGATCTACAGTTACGGGTTTATTCGCTCATAAAATTCAAAAACGCATGCGGCGATATATATGTGTGTGTGTGTATGTGTACATATATATAACAATAAATAAAAATAGTGCACGACGCATTCTACAGAGATCAATCTCATCTTTGATTGTGGCGCGTCAATCACACGTACACACTCTTGTAACAGATATATATGTAAGCAACTGGAACAAGGCTGTTATACGACGTGCAGGAGGGAGAGAGATCCCGTTTTATACTGTACGTAGAGTCGGGAAAAACGTTTAACAGAAGAGAGATAGATAGGCCATCAAATGGGCGTGTTGCTCTCTTTCTGTCCCGCGCTAATAAGAAACAAGAGCTTCCGTCTGCATGTATGTACACACCGAGAGAATTGATTTTATACAATTTGCCAGAATTCGTGTAAAAATTATTACAACAAGTAATAATCCTAGGATATACTGTGATTGTAATAAATATTGCTATATCTAACATAGTAACATTAATATGTTGGGAATTTTATTACGCAACATATGTGGCAAAATTGACTAGAACCTATTGTAATTCATACAATAAACATAAGGTAGGAGATTAGCTTGGTTTTTAATCTTGAAAATTTTTTTTTAAATGAGCCTATACGATTCAACAATACATTACCGTTATTACCTATTCACACGTATATTGTTTTTCTTATCTATTTATTAGTTCGAAGATTAACCTGTTATACGTAGCTCTCTTGTTATCTGCTTAATCGTATGCATTTTTACAGACTGGCATGTTTTTATAGTAATTAATATATTTATTCTGCTCGTTGCAAGAGCTGAACCGCCATCTACACGTGGCCCCTGCAAGTTTGCACTTATCAATTGTTTCACCAGTTGCTTCCGCAAAATTGCAGTTATTATTGTGCATGCGCTAGGGACATTAACCTGACCTCAGTAATTTTGGCTATGTTCATTGTAAAAATTATTTAAATTGTATTAAATTTTACTAGCTATGCTAACATATATCATTGCATGTAATGATTATAAGATAATATTTTTTATTATTTATTACGATAAACTCTTCGATATCGTCATATAAAAATTATTATGACTATATTTTAAATAAATAAAAGCGTAATAAATTTGATAATGATTCTGGTACGCTATATTTTATAGTAAATTTTAGTGCAACTATAGCTTATTTCATTATAGCGATTTCCTCGGTGTATAATAAAATTGGCTTCCTATGTCGGCAAATAGGCAAAGCACTGTGATTTTATCTCATTTTACACTAACGGATAATTCGATAATACCGGGAGACTGCGTACGTGCAACTTTCCTTCGTTTGTGTGGCGCTTGGCCGTGAAACAATGATAAATTAGATGCAGGTCGTATTATGGCAATGAGACGAAATGACTTTCTCTTGCGCAGCGGTAACTCAGGGGAGAGGGTTTTAAGATTGACCCGAAATATATAAATCGTTGTACATTTTCGCGAAGAACGCGTCCTAGTAAGTTATCTGCTGCGAGATCAAGTTTATCCAATGCACGTCGATTCTCATAATGATAATGAACGAAGTTATATAAATCACTAATCGGAAACTGTAATGGCGCGTCCATTAGAAATCTGTTAGGCGCGCGATAGCACGACTTGCATCGCGCATAAATCCTGCGCGATCGAGCAACTTAATTCGCCCGGGAGGAGAAAAAAATAAAGAGCGGGCTATAGGCGGTGCAACGCGCGCGGAGCGAAAAGGAAAGAGGAGCGGTGCCCAGCGTGCGGGAAAGCAGCGAGTACCCGCCGATAGCGCTCGATCGGCCGGCGACGCCACGGAATCCCGAAACAAGGTTAATGTCCCGCGCGCAAAGCTGCGTTGTTCTGTGCGGGTGCGCGCTAGCGGCGTCGTTACCTGCCATTTTTCACGACCGACCGCGCGTAGCGGCCCCGACGCTGCTTTCCTCGTTCGCGCGCTCAGCACGCGTGCTTTCACGTTGCGCTGCTGGCTTTACGCGAGCGATTCCCGATCGGAATAATGCGCCGATAACGTGCCAATATGTGCAGCGGTGTAGCGCGCGATCGGATTTCTTCTCCTCTTTCTCGCTTGTTTGCCCAATTAATTTATAAGCTCGATACAAATGCCGGCTTTCATGTATCAATGCATTCGTTAACGAGCTATTGTATAAATCATTCATTGTAAAAAGGAGCGCGATCGTGTGGATGGGGTGTTCGATGTGTGTTTTGCATGAAATATTGCGAACCAGTTATTAAATTATTAGCTAACGCGAGAGAGAGAGAGAGAGAGAGAGAGAGAGAGAGAGAGAGCGGACTTGCTTCAAAGCTACTCAATCTTATCGACGACTTTGCCGTTTTTCAAAGTTATTTATGTTGATTTGAATTTCCTCGTGTGGAATAATCTGTAATGTCCGCTGTAAATCCACATTCAAGCAACCAACTATTTACACTGACTTTATATCTACCGTTAATCGTCATTTTTTTTACCGAACTGATTTTCCGTTTCATTTATTTTCATTTTTCATTACTTCGCATATTATTTCTATTTCAATAACTGCCGAAAACAACCAAGAAAGGCGTAAGGAGTGATATTTCTTAGACGATGAGCATATCATTAAATAAACATACGCGAGATTCTTTTCAATGAGATCAACGAAGAGAAATTATTCGTCTTCTTATTAGCTGAAACGAAAGAAGAATCACTTCAGAAATTGAGAATATAGAAGTATCAACTGAACTTTATATTGAAATCGTTCATATAGTTACATTACGTACTTCTCCAAACATAAAAATACACACACATATCGTTTAATGTCAATGTTTGAAACGGTTGCCTACGCTCAACTGGAACACTCACGACGTTCAATGGTATTTCTAATGTAAAATTATATATATTTTTGATAATTTTGTATATTGCGATCAATATAATGACGCTTGTATTTCTACAAAATTGGCTAAACATTTATTATTCTTTGTCTTTCTGGTGCAGGTAAGATTTTTTCTCAAGTTCCCTTTACCGCAACGTAAGTCATGCTCCGAGCATTTCATGAAAGGAAAAAAACGATAGCATCAATTAATTATCATCACTTTCACCGCACGGATTAATGCACTCGGGAAGAAAGACAAAGCTGCAACAAACAGACATAATTAATCCTCGATCGTCTGACTAAACGCGTCACGTGTCTACTTAAAACCAATACACCGCGCATTTTCACTTTTCCCACGGCAAGCGACGGGGAAAAACAACTCTTCGTTTGCGACACTTAAATTTGGTAAAGGCATTGCAACAAAGCAAGCGGAAGGAGCTTTTGACAGCTCTGCAACAAAACAAACATTTATCCGTTATCAGCGAGAGTCGAAGAACGGAAAAAGAAGAAAAAAAAAAAAACAAAAAATACGCAGCGTCATTTGGTCGAGCAGCCGTGAAGCAAGAAGCAAGAAAGGGCAAGGAAGGCGCGTCCGATTATTACGCGCGAGTCGATGGCGACGTCACGGGAGTGCGCGCGCGGAAGCGCAGAGCGATTCCGCGACCAAGAAGCGTCGATCGCTTTATTTAGCCGTCTAACGACGCTGTCTTCCCTGCCGCGATTCACACAGCTCACGCGCGGTGAAAGTGCGCGCCAGTTGTGTAAGGTGGCGTTAATGCCTCTCTTTGCGCGGATCGAAATTCTTTCTTTCTCTAATTCTTCTTTATGTCGCCTTATTTAACGCGTGCGATAACTCCAGCGATCGAGCGATGCACGCGCCGTTTGATTTTGCATTGCGAGAGCGAGGGAGAGAGCCAGATGTTGCTTCGGTGACGGCGTATTTCTCCCCATAAGGTTTCGATCTTCCATCGCATGTATATCGAACCGCTCCGCAGGCCTTATAAACTTCTTCCATGAATGGCTTACAGTTATATCTTTCTAGTCCTTTTGAGTACGCGCTATTTTAATCATCGTTTTAACCATTTCAATGGTTATGCGATTTTTCATGCTTACGCGCGTCTACACTCGCCAGGTGTCGGGGTAATCCATGCTGTCACGTTAAAAATAATACTCAACTTACTATAACGATAAAACGACTTGGTTTATTACGTAAATAATCTGTAAATAAGGCATATAAATAAGGCACAGGCTCACTTGGCTCCGACACTACCGTTTCATTCTCGGCGTTAAAACCGCGCGCAAAGCGGCGCTTTACGCGTAATTGAAGATCATCCGCGCGCAAGCGAGCGAGAAAAAATCGACGCTAACGAGCAGCTGTTAGCGGAAGCCCAAAAATTAGCAGATCCGAGTGAAGCGGGAAAGTTGGCTTACGGGGAGAGACAGCGTCGAAAAGTAGCCGTTTCAAAAGCCTAATTAGGCGACTTATCTTTCTCGCATTGGCGGTCCATTTGTAGCCGAGTTCTGTATATGGAAGGGCCGCGCGATTTACGCGATGTATCGACGATCTAAGCACGTGTCGTTACGCGTGGCTCGCCAAGCGCGACCCCTCTTATCTCGCGACATTTTCGCCGCTTTGCCCGATCTCTGCCGACGAGGCTCTCCCCGCGCATATACATACAGCTTATGCACACGTTGCATCCGCGTCCTCGCATCTTCCTCGTCGCGATATGCCCGCGTACGTCGCACGGGCGCCCAGCGCCGAACTGCCGCTCCGCGCTCTCGATCGCTCGCGCGAGATATTGTCGGCGTGCGCTGTATTGTATGCAAAAACCGAATGATCCTGCTGCCTTTTTTGCCCGCGAGATCGTTGTGGGCGTTGTTCTCGCGCAACGCGCGTTTTTGCGAATTATACACGTACCGGCAGCGCTCGCCGCGCCGTATTCCTTTTCGGCGTATCTAATTTTCGCTCGCGCGCGAAATTGCCAACTTCTATTTTCGCGCGTTTTCTCACGCGCTCGCGCGACGCTGGGGCGCAGCGAGGCTCGGGAAAGCTCATTTGCCGCGAACGCAGTCTCGTATAACGAACTCGCGTCGAAAATTCATCGCTCTTTAAATATTCATGACGATAAACTGCAAGTCGAGCGGCTCGAGCGGGGAGTAGCAAAGTACAATGAACGTGGCGCGCGACCGCGGGCAGAATATTGTTCGCCCGTTGTTTTCTTTTTTCGAATAAGTTGCTGTACAATCAAGGAATGCCTCGTGGGTACACTTTATTAGCATATATGCATCGTGACGTTGCTGGCTGCTGCTGCTCATCGGGACGTAAACTCGAACGATAAGAGAGATTTTCACTGACGAGAGAGCAAAGATAGAGAGAGCTCTCTCTCTCTCTCTCTCCCTCTGCTGACTTTATCTTGGTGTACAATCCCGTTATGGGATTCATTATTTTTGTATCTCTGAATGCTTGCTTTCGTCTCTCTCTCTCTCTCTCACTCTCTCTCTCCCTCTCTCTCTCTTTGGGCGCGCGGAAGCGAGTATGCAAACAGCGTTATTACTTAATATGAAGTACAGGTACATATCCATCCATTCCTTCGGATGCTCTACGCGAGATACGATTCATCATACCACGCGAAACGAAAAAATATGATGAATATATTACGTTTTGCTCTCCTCTTTTACGCAACCACTCGCAAAATCGGCGTGAATTTTTCTCTTTCTTTTTGGCGCTAGCGAAAGTACTTTGCAACGTTTTCGCCTGACGTATACTTGCGTCGTCGACTCTTTCAATTCGTGTTTTCGCGGGGCAGCGATTCGCCATTGCTGCGAATGCATTTCGATGGATTATGCTGGTAAGAGGTGAAAAAAAAATAATTGTCGTTTTCGTGGCACGATGTGCGTGGATTTGCGAAATTCAATCTCGGAGCGGGAAATTCGTTTGAAAGGCAAGAAGCGAGTAACAGTATAAAGAGAACACAAAGAGAATGCAAACGGAGAATCGACGTATGGCGCACACGAAAACCAGATTATAACTCTCATCTCGGTTTTCGTTTCTTTTTTATGTTTTACGTTGTAACAATTAATCAAAGTTTTCTGCAAGCTGCGCGACAGGCTTTTGCACTTCGTGCGTCATTGCAAAAAGGACGGTATACGAGTTTTCTCTTCGTTTTGTTCTTTCCGCGTAGCGGATACAAGGCATGTACGCACAGAATCCTCTCACCCGTATGAAACATCCGTGTATTCGACAGCCATTTAAGCCATTTAAGATAACTATCTGCTACGCACGGATGTATAATTGCTTAATCGCGAAAATACTTCAGTAGTTGAACTTGGAATAACATCGATTTTGCTGATACGCTGATATCTATTAATTTACAGTCATGCTTTTTAATTCGTCAACGACCATCGGCAATGAAACAAGATTTTCTTTAGAAAAAAAATACACCGTTGACCTAAAGAAAACGTTATCATCATTGACGAATTATACGTAGAGCCCATTAAATTCGGTGACCGTTGATAATCGTTTGTTATGGTCAATCAATCTAGAATCACTGCTTATATCTATATCCGAGAAAAAAAGTCGAAATTCATTTCAATGCCTTTCTAATATTACGACTGTCGAATTATGAAGCTTCGTTGCGGATCTATCAATGACCGAATGGTACATGTTTTGGTTGAGTAATCACGCTGATTATCGAGCGACCCGCTTATCCAGTTTATTCGACTCGCCTTTTTTTTTCAACGATCCGATTGCGAAGCTAACGATGGGAACGATGCTAAGAGCAAACTTGGCAGAGTCGCGTCGTTAATAATTATAGGACGAAGAGGTCCATACAATGTTTCCGCTCTTGCTCTTGCAAAGTGTAATGGCGGCCGAGTACTACCGAAAAACCGTGTATATTAGTTTCTTCCTTCAGAGTCCATCATCGCCCCGTGTGAAAGTCTTTCTCTCTGTTTCTCGTTCTAACGATCGATGCGCTGCTGCGCTATGAAAACGGTAAAAATCAAGCAAGCGGATCCTCTCCACGAGCACATCTTTATATAGCTCTGGCAGCGTTGCGGTCGAGAGTTGAAACAATTTTGCCGGTACGAGATAATGTATCCTCCGCAATAGGCAAACAGCTCCCTCGGCGAGAGAAGAGGAGGATCGCAAGCAGTTTAATTCACTTCCGCGTGGCGCGGCTGCTGCCTTCTTTCTTGTCCCGCTGTCGCGCGACGACGTTTACACTGCGTTTTGCGCTTCTTCCTTATTCTCGTCCGGTCAACCCAGTTCGCCCGCGTTTTCTTCTCTCGACTATTCATATATATGAGAACTGCTGCATGCCATCTGTCGTATAATTGAATTAAAGGCTTTACGACGTCTCGCGCGGGAAAGTTAATTGTCAGCGGCGCGGCGACGCTTAGTTCTATGCATTGGTAATGGAGAAAAATCTGATTTTACACGCAATGGCTGTTGCAAGGAAAAATGTTCTGTTTTTTTGCCTTGCAGAATGTAGACGCATTATGAGAGCGTTTTGATGGATTTGTGGCTGCTGCACGTAATGCATATTTATTGGAATTTATCGTGGCGCATTGGAAAGCTTCGGTAATTAAAAAATTGATTTATCCTTCTTTCCCTCGTATGCTTTCTTCGTCTCTTTCTAATCGATTTGCCATCAATGATGCGCACGTAAGATGAAATATCGATCGCGATCTCCAGCATAGAGATTGATAATTTTCAAGAGAATTTCAAGGCGTATGGTTACGGAGCTAATGTACATTGGTTATCATCGACTCTGATTTAATGCGCATTCCGATCGATTTCACTCCAACTCGACGCATATTTTTATTTATTTATTTATTTTTTTCAAGAACATCTCACGTTTTATTGTATAGCCGTCTGACTAATTGAGCTTGTTTTTTTACTGGCATTTGGAATTGGCAATTTTCCGTTTGAAAAGTCACGCTGGCACGCGCGTACCAGATACTTTTGAAGGCTTTGCGGGCATGCGCGCGCCAAAAAGTGAACGAGCCGAAAAGGCGCGAAGTGAATTCGGAAAATGCTCGACGAGCAGGGAATCTTTATCTAGGCATACAGGGCAACGGACGACGACGACGACGACGACGACGACAATGCCAGCACGCGCTCTTATTTGAATGCCTCGCGTCTGAGCCGATTTTTCCCTCTTTCTCGTTGGTTTCATTGACCCGCCGCCAACGTCTCGTCGGGGCTTCTTTCCGCCAGTACACAGACCTCTGACATAGAGAGATGGCAGAACGTCTATATCCATTCGTTGGAGGCTTATCCATCGTTAGTCCCACGACTCGCTTAGCATTGCAAATTTGCAAATCGACGATCTGCCCAGTGTTATGTCACTCTGCTGACTCTGCTGTAAGATTGCTTTCCCGGCTCGAGTCGCGCGATCATTTTTCAAGCGGCTATCGGTACTTTTTCGCACGAGCCACGAATCTCAATTGGCTCGGATAAGTTTGTTCGAAAAATAAAAGCGCATTGTCTCGCGGCATGATTTTTTTCTCACTAAACCCTCCCGCACGTTCCACACACACACACACACACACTGCAAGTGCAAACGATTAGCGCAATTTCGCAGCGCGAATGTAGAGCCACGCGGGCTGCCACTTTCACTACCTCGCGCATACGTGCCCCTATCTTGATTATAAATCAAAGCTGTTTAATGCACGGCTATGGTCGTCGTCGCTAGTTAAGAAGATCATTAATAACGAAAGCCGACGCGCGGCTCGTTCGCACAATCTCTCTCGAGCTGCCACGCGGCTTATTCGTGTGTGAAGTGTGTATAGCAATCGATGATCGTGACAGCGTGTACAGCTTCAATGCACCTTTTCTCTTTCTATTGGTCTATTGGCCGGTGTTTCTTAACGATACGCCTCAAGAGGAGTACTCTGTCGCACGCTCTACGTTGATTCATTGGCTTTTCTCCATTCGTAACTAGATTTTTCTAACTTTATCGTACCAGATGCTTATTCAAAGTACATACTTTTCGCATCCTCGAATATCCTCGAATCCAATATGATTTTCTTTTCGGTAATGCGCCTACGAAAACACGCGACGGCTTTTGGGAAGCTTGCGACACTCTTTTACGTATTGCGATAAATTATTAGAGACTTTTACTAGCAGTTTTCTCAGGCTTTTGCGAGTGTACGTAGCCACGACTTGATTTTTTTTTTGAAACAATGATACCAACATTTTACGAAATGATAGTAGTATCTGGTTAATTGCTTTCCGAGAAATACCAGACTATGCCACGCAGAATTATTTGGGTAATTGCAGGAAACAACCGTTTTACCATTAAAAAAAATCCACGCTCTAATTGTGGATATTAACGTGCTCACAGACAATGATCCCGATTAAAAAACTCTAATCGAATACAAAAAGAAATGCTCTATAAATCTCCACCGAACTACATTGTTTAAACTGATTTTCATGTTTTATGTCGTCGATCAGGTTCTCCACAGAGAGAATTTCAACGACCCAATAATCATTGAATTCGCTGTTTAATAGCGTATAATCAGGTTGTGTCGTGCCATAAGAAATAAAAATATAAATACAAAATCGCATAAAAACCGCGCAATTCATGGTCTTTCGAATCTTTACTGTCAAATATAACCCAATGTAACATTCAATTAAAACTTTCGCTCGACCTAAGCGCTGCCGTATGCTACAACTTTAATGCTCTAACATAAAAGTCCACTCGCTAATATGTGTAATTATTTCAAATGTATGTATGTGCAACGACGACCGAGAATTGTTATTGCTTCCTAAATTGTACTTTTTCGGCTTTACTTCTCATGCGGCGTTAAAAATCACGATGCATCCTCTAAAAATGTTTTCGAGTGCCAATGCCTTACGCAACTATTATGAATTGCTGGATTTGCATAATAACTGACGCGCGAAGCTCGCAAAATTATTGAATTGACGAAAAGAAGGCTCTGATTGCTTTTGGTTATGAATGAATCTTTTGAGCGAGAAGTGTTTGTTTTTTGGGAGACGGCGAACGGAAATTCAGCGCGCGAGAGAGAGAGAGAGAGAGAGAGAGAGAGCGTATTAGAAAGCCCGTTACTTCGGAAACTCGTACGAGCATCCGAGCTCGTTTTCTTGAAAAGCTCGAGTATACCCAATAGTTCGCAACAAGGAGTACCTCGTACGCAAACACTCTTACACGAGAAATCGATTTGCATTGCTCTCGAGCTGGAAACGCGAACACATCTCCCCTCGCATTTACGCTGTACTTTGACAAGATCGCAATGATGATCGTCATACTAATATTGCATTAAAAGATAAAAAAAAATAAGCGGCGAGATCACGGAGCGAGTCAAGCCGTGAGCTTAGGTTGCGCGTACATGACTGATGTCGGTCGATGGCCGCACGTAACTCGCACTCGTTGGCCCTTGGCTCCTCTCGCGAGTCACGCGCTCCGCGATTATTTTGTCTCTTGCAATGCTGTATCGCGCTGCTCGCGGGACGACAATACCTTGACTTGGATCTGTTTCTTCTTCGCTTGGCGCGTGGAAGATAATTTGGATTAGTTATTATGTTATTCTTAACGCGGCTGCTGATTGCGCGTGCAAATTGACAGCTTTCGAATGGGCAGCTGCGCTGTTCGTATTGAATAAACCGAGCGCGCTGCGCTCGAATATTATGGTCTGGAACTTGACAGTAAAATGTGCGAATTCCAGACCACGTGTGCGCGATTGAAAATAGCCTCGCGGGCATCGATTTAAACAGCGCGCTAAGACAGTTTATTATTGCGCAACGCACTGCGTCAGTTGTGGTTTTGCCGTTGTAGCGCTCGCTGTCGTCAACTGAATTTTAATTAGTCGGCTGAGAAAGCGATATTTCAATTGCGTGCATCACAATTGATAAACTCAAATCCGTCTGCATTGAGAATTCGTCGGAAAAGAAGAGTCGACTTGAAAATACTTGGACCGTTCGTCCGCAAGAAAAAGTTGAGTGAGATGCGAAAGAAACGGTATAAACTGCGTCTAGCTGTTTATCTAAATCAACGATTGCACGCGGGCACATAAATGATAGTCTCCGTTTCTTTTTCCAGCCCAAGTCGAAGCACAGAGAGACGCAAAAGTGGCCTGCCTGTAAACAGGCTGGTAATCTATCTGAAATGAGGTAGCATTTGTCAAAGCCCGCATTTAATGAAGCATTCGACCCAAAAGAAAAATTGAAAAAGATCGGTGGTACGCGCGACCGAAGCTCCCGACGATTAATCCAATAATGCGACGCACTCCTCTTTTCAGGTGGAAGTGTGTGCACGAGTAGTCGACCTCAACGGTATCTCCTCTAATTCGTATTTTCAGCGCGCTCCGACCGTTAGCCGATTGTAAGCCGCGGCAGCGTCTCTCAACGGTCCAAAACCCAGCGTCGGTCGTTTTCAGAAAAGAGCATCCACATTCTAGCTTCTCCTCTTCTCCTCGCTCGAACATCCGCGACGAGTGACACGGTCACGGGGTTGCTTATCGAGAAACT
Organism: Phymastichus coffea; assembly: GCF_024137745.1. Lineage (NCBI taxonomy): Eukaryota > Metazoa > Arthropoda > Insecta > Hymenoptera > Eulophidae > Phymastichus > Phymastichus coffea. The sequence goes on from NW_026706814.1 coordinate 13,516,146, forward strand.
TTCCAGTGCGACGGATGCAGTCAAGCGCTTTTATTATCCGTGTAAATCAATGCACAGCTATGACAATTATTGCTTTTACTCTCGAGGCCCGCGATGAAAAACTGCTAATAACCGGCGCACACCTTCGTATCCTTGCTCGCGTTGATGATCGTTAAATTGCCGCGTTTATCCGTGCGATCGAGCCAAACGTTTGTAAATCTTACTAGCTATCTATCGAAACTTGACCTATAAATTCTTCGCGTACGCCGCGGCTATCGGATACATCCATTAAACGAGAGGTCTAACCATTTTTCTCTCTTCAATGTCTGTTACAGGTGAGTTCTAGCGCTTCTCCCAATTCGACATAAAAGTGTCTGGTCGTCGGTAAGTGCTTCAAATCGAACAATTACGTGCGGCTCGAGCCAGAGTCATTTGCATGCGAATTTTCAATTAAAATGTCCTCATCTTCGCTTGGCTTTCTCGTCGCGACAATTACCAAGAAGCTTAGTGGCGCTATTGTAAATATCATTTTGAAATCGTATGGCTTTTGCGGTAGATATTCATGCTATAGAAAGATGCGCGCTCACGACCTCGGCGGAAAGTGTCATGACAATCGCCGCGCATTAGGGCTCCTCGCTCGTGGTCCCTCACACTGAGAAAAATCTCCTGATTTGGACTTACGTTCTCCTTTGCCACGCGACATTTGCCACGTACGTAATTGTCGCCCAATCGACGCGCTATTTTACTCGTACCCCCACTGCGGAGAAAAATCATCTACACGTGACGATTCTATTTGTAGCTAGCAAATATTTACTTTGCTGTTTGAGAGCAAGAGTTCAGAGCTAAATTTGCGTCATAGCATTATGAGCTTGCGGTCAAGATTCTATGAGCATTTTCAGCTAAAAATATTTTGGATACAGTCCAAGGAATAAGACAAGCACGCGAGGCACTTCCTTGGAATGGCTTCTATTAATGTCAGTGCACGCTCGAATTATATTCTCTATTTCGACCGAAAATACTCGGAATTACATAGAATCTTGGTTCTATGTTCGTGAAACAATTTATTGCAGATCACGGCTCTCCCACATTAATCATTATTATAGGATTGACAGCCGGCAGGTGATGTATCTGGCGAACGATGAGTCGGTGAAACAGAGCTATAATCATTCGTCCTTTTCATCTGTCAAAAGCTGATTATTTTGGTGTGCGTATGGTATTGTGTCGTCTGTAGACATCTATTTATCTATCATTATCGTTGCGACGCTAAATCATGCTATGAAAAAAAAACATATCTTTGGATGCATGTCTAGTTAAAATATTTTAGCATTGCTCTGCTAATTTGAAAGAAGCCATTCTGTTCGACATACGCTTATCGATACCGTTTTTCGATTGCAATTCGAAAGTGAAGTAGCACACTTTGTATCTATATGAGCACGTGCAAATGTGTGTTACGTAAGAAATATTCGACGCATTTGAAAGGCGCCAAAGTTGCCATACGATAAGCTGTCGCACACCCCAATTAGCCGCAAGCTCTTCCGTCCCTTCAAAAGCTCCCCGACAGCATATCGCCCTGAAAGCCCAGCCGAGCGCGTCGAGAAGTCCAGAAAGCAAGTGGCGCGTGCATGCAAGTGATAGACGCGGATCAAAGCTTCTCCGGCGCTTTTCAAACAACGCCAGCCGAAAAGACAAAGCTGAGCGGGGATCGTCTTCTAAAAATACGGATAAGAGAACCGGCGCGCGTAGAGCCTCCCCCCTGCCAAGTCGTCGGTGCCGGTGCAGTTTTAGCGGAGAAGTCGGAGCATAGAGTCGTTCGTCCCCTGCCCCCTCCAGCGCCTCGCCGCGCGGCCCGACGAGTCGCAGGTTCACAGTTGCGGCTCGCAGGCATTCCGCTCTCGGCGAGCGCGCCGCGTGCTGCTGCTGCTGCTGCTGCTGCTGCAGTCTGTCCGGTGCAGCGCCTCTCGTTTCCTTTTTCTTTTTTCAACTCTCGCTAGCTCCCGCTAGATTTAACGGGTCGCCATCCGCGGCCTAGGCGGCCTCTCTTTTTTTTCGGAGGCCTTCTCCTCCAAGTGCGACTGCTGCCTCGGAGTGTGCGTATATAGTGACACGCGCGTCGACAATTATTAAGCAAAAAGAAGCCACAGTCGACGGCCTTACGTCGTCGCCGATAAGCTCACGGCTCGGCTCACGGCGACCGTCGCACACTTTCGTGTGCGCGCGAGTGATTCACCTATTCTCCTCTCGATTGGCTCAATTGAAGGTCCGAGGCGAACGCAGCTCGACGCGTGCGGAGTGCGACACGATCTCTCTTACGTAAAAGTGACTCCCGAAGCGAATCCCCAGCTGCACGTGTGCGAGAATGGATGCCCGCAGTCTCGAGCGAGGAAACTGAAAGACGCGCAGCGAGCGAGAACAGGTGCGTGATCAAAAGGTAAACACGCGCGAAGTCAGCTGTGTCGAACTCTTGTCGGCTTTTGTCGGTTGCTTCTTCGAGAGCACTCCTTCCCAAGCGTCCTCCATTGCGAATTGTTTACGACGAGAGCGAGGAGAACAATTTGATATCGTGCGCCTGTCGCCGTAGTTTTTCTCTTCTCTGCGCCGGCGATGCCCGCGACTGCAATGACTCTTATCTCGCGGCACGGCATTCGCGTGGCGTTGTGTAATAACCACTCGGATGACAATTGTCCAATGCGACGTCGTTGGATTTTCAATTACCTCGAGCCGCTTTTTTTCCAAGTGCGCGCGGCATGACCGGCACAACGGAGCTTACACGTTGATAATGCACGATTCCAATGAGGTTTTACTTTCCGTTGGGTTATGAAACTGCAGCGGGTATTATCTCGATTGGATTTGCGCTTCTAAAATTAGGTACACTCGTAAAGCGATCGACGTTCGACTGACGTGCACTCGTGGCTCGCGAAAGCAGCAAAGTACGTCGCCGAGGTGAAAACGAGTTGACCCGACAGTTCTTTTTTTTTTCTCTTGTCACTCGCGAGCTCGCGTTGGCTTTACTACAGAGACAGGCAGACGCACGCGCGATCATCTCGACGGTCCATCGAGCTTCTTTTCCTTTTCCTCGGCCACTGGCAGCCACGACTCGCGCAGGCTCGGTTCGTCCCGAGTGTGATAAGAAAGCGTGAGACACAAAAGCCCATTAGCGGGTCTGCAATCGGCGAGCGATGCCGGCGACTCGCGTTTATGCGGAACAGTAACATTTAGCGATGCTGCTATATATCGTCTTTCGAAACCGCACAGTCACCTACTTTCACGCGCGATATTCGGGGGAAAAAAGTCGCGACGCAAACAATGCATTGATTATCGCGGAAAGACGCGGAAAGAGGGGGGGGGGGGCAACAGGGCCGCGCGACAAACGGGGAAAACGGCCCGAGGAATCGCTCAATTAATTAATCAATCCAAGGGCAACGTACTCCGCTCGTCGTCTAGCGCTACCGCGGTTCGGCTCGCCCGTTAACTGTAACTCTGTTTTGTTTACGCGTGCCTTAAGCTTTCTTGTGGCGCGCGCGCGCCGATTGTTTTGGACGAGTGCTCTCTCCGCGGCGTGTACCCGCGACGATGAAACTTACGAGGCCAATCATTCCACTGCGCCACGCTGATCGCGGACCGAGCGCGTCGGGTAAACACGCTCGACGTTCTTTTTCCTCGCTCTCTTGCTATCCGCGCGATGCTTCGCAGCGCAGCTGCTGCCTATGCCTCGACGAGGTGTTTGTCTTCGAGCCACAATATTGACGAGCCTACGGGTATGCGCTCCGAGTGTCGCGTTTTTATCGCGCTGAACGACCGATGCACTTTATAATCGCACTTTACCATTGGGTCGTCGCATCGCGCTGTTGTTGCGCACGGCAGGAACCGCGCTGCAGGATCAATATCGCGTGCCGCTCCGAGCGCCGGGAGCAAAGCGCGACAGTCGGACGAAAATAATACGAAGCGACGCTTCCGCTGCGAGTAATCAAGCCGACGGCCGCTCGCAGGTGTGATTGGAATGCATATACGAGTGTGCGCGCTTCGCAAGGAGAAGACGACGCCGTTATTTGTCGACCGCTCGATCCGCTATCGTTTTCCCACTTCCTCTTTCGCACGGAAGCAGCTTTGAACGCTCGATTTCACTCCGTTTTCATGGTTTTGCTTTTCATTTTATCTGCCGCGCGAGCGCCGCGTTATAGCCGATACACTCGTGCGGTTCACAATGAAAGTTTGCGCTAGACAAGTGCACGCGGCATTGTTACGTTGAGCCGCGCTTTTTGCTGCCGCGAGGCAACACAAAAATGACCAAATTGAGACTGCCTTATTACGCCGCGCCGCAGTCCGATGCACTCTCCGGGTGTATTTGCCATGCACTTTTTCTTATCGCTTAATTAAAGATCAGCGGAGCGCCCGTTCGATAGAGACAACTCGTTCGGCCCATTCCGCTCGAGAGCAATGCGATATCGAAGCAACCCGAATCGCGCGGCGATCGCAGGGCCACGTCTGCAGCCGTAACGATACGACGTCGTGGCAATTAATTTTCAGTTGGCCCGCTCGGAGCGTGATCGGCAAGATTGTTGTCCCGCAATTCGCGAGCCAATTCGAATCGGCGGCCGCGCGTTTTTCCGCGGAAAAAGAGAGGCCCGACTCACGACACGCGGTTTAATCAGGCCGCAAGACAAGACAAACACTTGCGAAATGTGCGCGAGCCAATCGTGTCTGCGTGCCTCTGTGTGTCCGTGTGTGTGTGTGTGTGTGTGTGTGTGTGTGCGTCGTACTTTCCAAAGCAAAAATGATAATCATCTGTCGCAAGCACATAATCGCGAGCTCAGTCTAATAAAAAGAAGGGAATCGAGGGACAGAGTAATTAGGCGACGCTGTTGCAACGGGACGACGACCGGGAGAGAGAGAGAGAGACTGTCTGTTCCTTCGCAAATAGTACGTCGATCTTCCGCGCGGATAGGCAGCGCGCCTCGTTGCGCAACGCCACCGCATAGAATTCCGCTCGTATCGCGCAGCGCGCAGCCCTGGAAAAGCGCGCCTGTTGTATAATGCGCGTGTGCGAATCGTCGCAGACTTTAAAAACTCGCGAGTTAGAGAAGAGAGAGAGAGAGAGAGAGAGAGAGAGAGAGCGAGTGGCAGGATCCGGACGCGACGCGATGATTATGTACGATTTGGCGCCGCATTCTTTTCGCTCGCTCTCTTGCTCAACGGCTGCGCGCTCTTCTTTCTGCGCTTTCCTCTTTCGGCCGCGCTCGAGACGGCACTCGAGCAGCCGCAGCGAGTGGATGTGCCGCGCGCGACTCGCGCCTATTTCCACGCCCGAGCCTTGCGGAACGACTGCTCGTGCGTGCGCGCTCTCTCTCTCTCTCTCTCGAGAACACAGTGCAATCCGGCCGTCCGAGGAAAGCTCGCGCTCGAGGATCGAATGCCCGGGCCGCGATAATTCACCTCCTCGACACTGGCGTAACGAGCTAACGAGCGAGATAATCGGCGGTCGTTTCATTAGCGCGATGCCGAAACGCCGCTGCGCCGCGGGAGAAAAGTAGCGTCGGGCCAGCGGGAGAGATGCAAATGGCGTAAAAGTTTTCACCGCGTGTAGGCTTGCGAGCGAGCGTCCAGCGAGCGCGAAGGCGAACGAACGCGCAGGATGCGTCGCGCGCGTTGCGTCAGTCCGCGCGCGGCGCTCGCGCGAGCTCTCCGAAATCGTTGGGAGCGCGCGAACAACGCGAGGCTCTTATTATGCAAACGGCGCGCCGTGTCGCGCGTTGCCCAACCTTTAATGGGCCGGCCGAGTCGAAACTCGATTTTTCGGGCCGTTTTCTCGCTCTCGCGCGCCCGCCGCGCCCGGTCTATTCAAATTTCAGCCGAGACGCTCCGTCTCCGTCTCGGGCTCGCTTTCCATTTTGACGAATGCGTTTCGTACGCCCGCCGATGGATTTGGCTATCGAACGTTTGCGTTTAAACGAGGCTTTTCCTTGCGTAGCGAGTATATTCGAGTACGGAGACTCGAAATTTCTGCGAAATATAGATTGGGTTACGCAGTTTAACACAATATTAGAAAGAGCGCTGGAGGTTTTGAAATCCGTGAGAGTCCGATGGAATAAAAGGCAAGTAATCGGCATTCGATAACGACCAAAACAATGCGCTAATTAGCAATCGCGCAGCGAAAAAAATGATGGGTTTCCCGCACAGGGAGCAGAAGAAACGCTCGAAAGCTCGCGTCTGCGCAGCGAAAAATTGACCGCCTATTGTACTTCAAAGGCATCCTCGTTCAGAGCAGCGAGAATGCGTCCTTTCAAGCGCGCGGCCCATTAGCGTCTAATAACGTCGCCGACTCCGTATATAATTGCGCGTCCCGCGCGGCAAAAATCTCGAGTCCGAGAGGTACACTGTGGGAAAATCGGCGCGCGTCTCCTTCTTTGCCCTCGCAATTGATTAATTAAGCCTTGGACATGCACACGCCGGCTCGCTCTTGAACTTGGACGGTGCGCTAAAGGATCGACGGGTATGCCGGCTGCTACTCGCGAAAATCCTCGCAATTACCCCTGTCGCGCCTGCTATTAATGGCCGCCGCCAGACGTATACGTGCGCGTCGGATTGAATTGTCACTGTTGACTCTCGCGCGCGCGAACGGAAAGTCGAAAAAAATAGAAATCTCGCCGTGCCCGCGGCGCTCTCCGGGAATTTCGCGTGTCCCCGTCGTCGCTGCACTTTTATGCGAGCGCCGCGGCTATCTTAGTCGTTAGAAAGCTTGGGATGCGTGCGACTTTTCTAGGTTCTCTTTTTCCTTTTTTTTCTTTAATTGGTGCTTTCAAGCTTACCGCGCGTAATGACGCGTGTAATGGATAATTCGATTATCTTCTCGCAATTTTTCCGAGGCTAACGATAAGAAATGTCAAAAGTCAATTAAATATATAATTTTTCGTTGGCAGGGTTCTCGTCAAAATGATACTTCTGTTCGTTAGCCTCGAAGCATGTTTTGCGCGACTCTCGCGTCTTGGTTAAGCGCCAAGGAAAACAGAGTGGACATCGGACAACGACGATGCCATTGCAATTGTTTCTATTGATATAAGTAAATAGTAGATTTTCAAGTATAGATTCATTGATGCACGAATAGATTTCCGTTATCACGGCAATCGTATGCGAGAAAATGGTAGATTTCACAAAGGCAAATTCAAGTATAGTAGAACACGAAAAGTATAGTACCTATAAAAATTGTTTATGGTAATTGTCAAGAGATTTTCACTTTCGCCGACAGTTCTCACGTGCAGAGAGCAACAAAGACCGGTGCGACGTTAGAATATACACACGTCTCAAAGAAAGAATTGATAACCACGTTGAGATTTTTTCGGAACGTGCATGACACATTTACACAGGCTTGAATACGTATAAGTCGCTCGTCATGTGATTCTCGCACTTGGCAATAGTAATTTACCACCCACGTTCCGACGGAAACGAATTTTCGAGCTTCTTATTTTCCGTATTCCGTTTTCTCGATGTATTGTACTCTATTAAACTTTCTCTTTTCCCATAGCTCTCCAAAGATAATCGATTTTAAGAAATCACATGACAAATCCGTAATGCCGATAAGAGTTCGACGATACATGAAGTGTATACCTTGTAAAAAAAAAACGCTTATCGCGAAATACAAACATTACACAGCACGAAACAACTCTCGCAGCCATCGACTTTCGAGCGTCTCTGTCGCAATCGTTCACACTCTCCTTACGTGTATGAGTAAGTTGCTGAAACTACACAGCTGAATGGCGGAGGCTGAAAACGAAGAAGCATCATCGACGTAGCTGAAACAACATCGTCAGCAATGAACGACACTCGACGCAGTTCGATCCTCGTCTCGGGCAACTCCACCTGGTACGACGTGCCAGCCCCGGTGATCGTTCACAGTCGCTCGTTCAGCATCGAGAAGTACGACGAGTACGGCGGCGGCGGCGGCGGCGGCGGCGACGTCGGCTGCGGCGGTGACGACGACGACGACGACGACGGCGGTGCCAACAACGAGAATCCCAGCGACGAGGACAACGAGCGCGTCGAGGAGATAATCCTGAGCAATCGGTCGAGCAGCAGCAAGTGCGTGAGCGAGGCAGTGGTGGAAGTGCTGTATCAGAATCAAGTGGAGGCGAAGCTGAACAGCCTGAACGCCCAGCAATGCTCGTGCGGCCAGGAGGCAGCGGCGGCGCAGCCGCGGAAGAGGTACAGCACGAGCATCGAGCTAACGGCCGCCACGACCCTGAGCAGCGACTCGGACGGCGTGCCCGTCATCACCTTCAGCTTCGTGCGAGCTGATCAGCAGCCAGTGGACCAGGTCGACGCGGCGCTGTACGACGTCCCGCGCGCGCCGCTGCCCGCGATCGAGGCGATCGAGCCGCCGACCGAGTCGCCGTCCGAGTCGCATCAGCTGTACGAGGTGGTCGGCGCCAGCGAGGCCGGCTCGTCCTCCGCCTCCGAGAGGAGGCTCGGCGGCTTCAAGGCCCGGCGCAGCAGCTCGAGCAAGTCGCTCAAGTGGCGGCGCAGCCTCGGCAAGCTCGAGGACCTGGTGCGCCCGTCGCACGCGGGCTCGCACTCGGACTCGGAGGCCCCGGACGGCTCGGCCGCGCGCAGGCGCAAGCTCGGCAAGGCCTGGGGCAGGATGCGCACCTGGCTGAGCGAGGAGCGCAGTAAGCTGAGCGGGGTGGTGGCCAGGCACGCCAGGCTGCAGGCCGTCGGCGCGCGACTGGACGACGTCGCCGAGGAGTCGGCCGCGCAGGCCTACAACGGGGGAGCGCAGTCGGGCTCGTACGACCTGACCAAGGCGCGGCTGGGCAGCGCGCGGCAGGCTTCCTGCTTGCCCAGAGTCGAGGAGTTCGGGCTGGAGCAGGTGGCCGGCGAGGAGGCTCGCGTTACCGCCAAACTTCACCTCAGCATCAAGAAGACCGCCAGCTCGGATGACATTCTTGGCGAGAGGCGGCAGCCGCGCGCCCTCCTGCCTGCCGCCACTTCCTTTAGCCTCGAGAGGCTGTGCTCCGACGACGGGGCCGCTCTCGAGCTCAGTGGCGGTGACTCCGCCGCTGCCAAGAAGCTGCAGACGAGGAGATATGCCAAGGGTGGACTGATCAAGAAGAGGATGCTCGGCTCGATTAGGGGGCTCATTGCTAATGCTCATTTGCTTCACGACCAAGACGATGAGGTATTTTCTTATTTTTTTAAGGAAAAAAGAACGAAAAAGAAAAAAGAGTTCTTCGATGCGTTTTCCTTAGGGCGTTCAGTCGGAATATCACATAAAAGACGTATATGTTTGTCAAGTCAACTTATCGCCGCATCAATCGCGCACAATAACTTGTCTTATCAGGCACGCTACCTGAGCTCAAAAGACTGTGCGCGAGGTAAGGCGTTGCAAACAGTTGGCTTGACTGATTTCAAACGTAAAAAGTTTACGTCTCGCGCTGTTTCGTTTTATTAGTCGATCGCAATGATTTTATTTGAGCTTAAACAAGCTTCTCGGAGATATAATCGATGGCTGTTACAAACAGGAAATGACTGTAATGAGCCGATACTTATCCTCCTCGGCGTAATGGATTAGTAGAATGGCTCTTTATACACAAACGTTGTCTTGAAGTTGAGAGTTTCGTTGATTGAGTTGATTGGGATATGTAGGTTAATAAACATTAATTCGATTGCGAAAACAATTGATCCAATATCGACAGAAGCTCTCGGAGCGATCGATAAATTCGATGAAGAATTTGGATATATCGATCGCATCGTCGCGTGGCGAGTGATAAACAATGCTCTATAGCAATCGCGTAGAGTAAAAAGCGGAGACAGCGAACCAATGAGCTTTATCAGCCTTCAATTACTCGGGGCTGTCTGCTGATTGATTACTCAGCTTCCGTTTATGTGATGTTAGAGAGAGCGAGAGAGAGTGATTCACATCGCGAAAAATCTATTATTATATCAGAAAACATTCCTTGCGGCGATGACGCGATCCACGCATCTCGCGCAATTTCTCGGATTGGTTTGTCGCGAGAAAATGTATTGGCTAAGCGCGCGCAAAAAAATTCCGTTGCGAAACGTCGCGTTTGACACGACATTCCTGGGATAACGCGGAAAGCAAGAAAAGTTTCTCGAAAGATTTACCGCGATGTCGGGATGCGATTCTCTGGAAAAGGTTTCAAACATACGCGACGCACATGTCCAAGGACGACTGTCTGGTCGGCGTACGTGACAAAAGGCGAACGGAGCGCGGTGCTCGCGATCGATTTCGAATTTTCTCCCGACAAAAGTCACGCGATTGACTGGCTCTCTTACCGTAAACGAAGAATCGAGGAAAGTGTGGGAAAGTCGTGGCATCGTCGCGAAGAATATAGATGGGCGACGCGCGTTAATACCGCGCTTCGATTCTCGATTGACTTGTTCATCGTGACTCAACCGTACATCTGTGCCGCGTTGCTTCGAGCCCGTCTTTTTCTAGTTTTTATTTTTCTCTTTTTCTCTTCGCAACGTTGATTTGTGCGCCCGGTGTCGCGCTAATTTTTCATTGTGAAACGCAGGCGAACTTGAAAATGAGTGAACAAGTGTAAAGAAGGTGATTCAAGCCTGCTTCGAAAATATGCTGATGTACTGCACTGTTTACACCTATCGCGCGTGTTATTTTAATTGCTAATGCACGGCAACGACAGTTTTCTGGAATTCGCCGGTTAAGTTTACGACCAGGCGTGTTTTCGTTAATTAGTCAGTAGGCCGGTATGCATCGAGGAATATTCCATTTCAACAAAAGATCTTTGAAGACTTTCTTGCTTTCATTATCCCCCCCCCCCCGCCCTTTCTTTTTTGGCACAAGTACGAAAACTTTTTTTTTTTTAATTTCATGATTGCCTGGAGTGCGTGCATTGTCACGTAGGAGAAATTGCGCGGCGATTTCACGAAGGTGCGCGCAAAAATTGAGCGAGTCAAGCGAGTTGGACGTGAGCTGAAAAAAATTTGTAATTAGCCTTGTTTTAGACGCTCGTAGATTGCTTTGGTACTCAGGTGTGAAAGCCTGTTTCTGTATGTTTACTGGACATCGTTAACGACTTTGCATAGCTAGTGTTTCTTTCTTTTGCGTTTTTTTCAAATCGTGCATGTGAGGTATGACCACTGATATCACATGTTTTGAAGTTAATTATGTGTGCGAGTGTCTCAAACATGAGTATAAAGACTTAAATTAATGCATATTCATACGACAAAGTTATTCAAGTTTTTAACCAACTTAATGGTTACTAGATGGTAAATTATTAGATTAATAAGATTGTACACATATTCTCAAGTTAAATACTATTAAACTAATATCAATCAATGCATTCACTTAAAATTTAAAATAATCTACAGGACATTTAACCATACTATTATAAAGACAAGAAAAAGTAAAAGTTGGCTGGCTCATCGCCTCCCTTTTTTTTACCTTTCGTAATCAAGCTTATTGATAAACTTGGTTGTGTAACCATGCCGTATAATTGCAGTTGATTCAGAAATAAAATAAAGAAACATTTCTGAAGTGCTGGATCGCTGAAGTAAATAATATTCTATTTGAGGATTCGAAATTTTCCAATTTTTCAAATACGTTTACTTCTTTTCGCGGCGAGTATCAAGAGATGAAATCTATATTACAAGCCATAACAATATATGACTATAATGTTGCGAATCTTCTATAATAGCTGCGCCTTCGGTTTAATCATGAAAATTAACCGAAGACAGAGTTTATATCGTACATACGTCGCTTGGCACATTAATTTTTGCAATAACATAATTCCGGTGTAATAATTACATTTTCAAAAATAGAATAATCCAAGAGCAAATAGAGGACATTACGCTCCTGCCACGACGTCTTTAAAAGTAATCTTGCGCTTATATTAATCGCGAGTAAGCCTCGGTGTCAGAAAGAAAATCAATGCACTTGCTTGGCCTCGCATAAAATCTACACTTACTCTCTGCTGGCACACTTTTCTCGGGCCATTTGCATGCACGTAACTCTTGGGCATTTACGACGCTGAGCTCACGCGAGCCTTCAACTTAACGCGAAAAACTAATTGTTATACGATAAGTTGTAAGCAATAATAATGGTCCGCGATCTTGTCATTTGTCAACTTCAAAAGCTTTTCGATAAAAACGCCGATGATCGTAATGTCGTTGTAGACAAATGACTAAAAGCGCCTTTTTCCGTTTTCAAATCACGAGCTTATGCGTGACGCCGATAACTGTTACTCGCTCGAGTGAGTAACTTTGCAACTTATTTTAGATTATATGGAGGCTCGTAGCAGCGACCTGCGCAACACTATGCAAAATACTTTCGCAATGCACGTCAAATTTTACTAAAATTGAACTTCACAATTATTAAGTATTATAGTTAGTCAATACTCACAAACTACTGTGAATCACATTGCTGATTTACATTGTTCTTGTATGGCTTTGTCATGAAATGGTCGATTCTTTTTTTTCCTTTCTGCCAGAAACTGTGCAACACTTGCTATTGCGGTCCATACATAACAGATACTACTGCAATACTTGTACCAGTGCGTATGTTTACTGGCCTGTGTCTGTCATTCGGTTCGCGCGTCATACAATATATTTTGATACATGCATTAGCTTTCATTCGGTTCATGATTTCTTAAAGATTTATATATTCAAGTACAATGTATATAGCAGTTTGAATAGTAAAATAAAAATGGTCGATAACAATTTTACCAGATGAGTTATTTTGACAACGAGAATAATTTGATTTTCTTAGAGCAAAATTATAATTATATGTCGTTAACTAAATCGATTAAACATATAAAGCTTAAAAATACAATCTCAAAATCAATAATAATTTAAATAACTAGGTTATCTCTTAATTAATCATTTCTCTTTATAAATGTTAATTTAATGTTGAATTTCGATAAGACTCTTAAAAATGGTATGGAATTACCATATGCATAAATGAAAAAAATCGATTATTCCCTTCTAAATTTTATAAAAAAATTTTTATAAAATTTTTATAAAAGAAAATCTATGTTATATGACAATTTTATTGTTTTATAGGACTTTACATTAAATAATAAAAGCATAAATACGTTAAAATTTTTAATAATTTTTATTAATTCGTGGTAACTGTCATTCTTCTCGGGCTTGTCTGCCAGCAGTATTAAGTAGGTACAAACAAGGAAAATAAATAAAAATATGATACTTATCATAGTTGGTTACAAACCTAGTTATAAACATTATTTATTGTTACACAATTTTGAGCTAAATTTCATCTTTCCATGATACATAAATAATTTATAGAAAATGAATATTTATAGATATAATTTTAATACTTAACATAAAATTCAATTAAGTAGTAAGTTAATTTCAGTTATTAAACAAGTATTATTATATGTCTTTTTATATAAATAATATTATAAGCTAGATGAATATGATATTGATAACATACAAATTTAATATAAATTATGAAACATTTGAACGTATAAATAACGCCAAATTGCCATTTAAATTGCTTGATTATGTTTTTATTATTTAATTTAAAGCCATTTAATTTAGTATATGAAAATAACATAGCATCCGTGCTATTTTTACTAGATTTCACTACTTTCACAAGTTTGGATATGATTCCGAAAAAATCATTAAATGAAATTATAACATGTGAGATTATAACTAGAAATAAATATAATATAAATGTACCGTTTATTAATTGTGAAAAAATCAATAATTATTTAATTGTTATAAAAAGCAAAACTCTTAAAAAAGTATTCGTGCCGTCTTTTACTTTGACCAAAGTTTTTATTTTATGGATATCTATACATCTTCGACGTTTTGAGATGAATGAAATGCTACAGATTTTATTCGTATTTTTTTGCTTTAAACTATATCGTAGTGTATTCGTAGTGATGGTAGTTTTTACTGTACTGCTGACAATAAACGACTGCAAAAAATAACGAAAAAAAAGAAGCTAAGATGTCTTTTTCGGAAGAAAATAAGTGCATCTTCATAAAAGTCTTCACAGCAAGCTTTCATTAAACTCCTATTAGATGTAAATATAAAAACTTATCGCGGAACGCGCATTACTATGCAAATTTCACTCTTTTACAATAGAAAGTGTAATGATGATAAATTGACAACGTCATCCGGTTGCAACGTTCAATAAAAAAATATTCGCAGCGGCTTGTATGAGTGGTTAAGATTATTATTAAAATTCGTCACAATTAATTCATTTTTTTTTTTTTTTTATTTATTTATTTATTGTCGCATCCCCCGGAGTGGGTATTAGCGACAGTGATACATAGGTAAAACCGTTACAGGATCTTATATAGTTAACATTTAAGTATACAAAGATATATATTATTGCATGGTTAAATTATATAATGTTCGTTATTTTTGTTCTTTTTAAGAATTTAATTACATTTTGACATTGGTTTACATTATTGAGTAGGGTATCTATGTCACTAGATAACTTATATTTTTGTCTATCATTTTGGTATTCTGGGCAGTGTAGGAGTAAGTGTTCAATATTAAGTCGAGTAAAGCATTTATCGCACATTGGTGGATCTTCTTTGTTCAGAAAATGCTGGTGCGTTAGAGGGGTGTGTCCAATTCTGAGTCTTGTGATAAGGATTTGATTTCTTCTGTTGAACTTGGTGGCCGGGTTGGACTGAAATACATGTTTTTTGATTTTTCGTAGTGAGCAGTGATTCGTTTCTTCTATCCATTGGTTGTTCATTTCTTTATTTATCTCATTTTTCACCATTTTGATACCTATGCTTTGATTTATTTTGCATTCTATGGGATAGTTTAGTTGACAGGCCATTAAAGCTGTATCATGTGTGATCTTATTGCCTTTAGGATCAGCTAGATTTATTTCAACTATCCCTTGGAGGGAAGTTAATTTATTCTGTATGTGTTGGATAATCGTGTTTTGCGGTTGATCCTGTTGCAGTTGGATGATTAAGTCTTCGCAGTATGTGTAAATCGTTGTTCTTCCAGTAAAGGTAGTGTTACATAAAATGTGTAGGATTAATATTTCTTGCGAAGATTGCAGTCCATAATACTTTGGTAGCTTCAAAAGTACTTTTTCTTGTGAAGGAAGGATAGCGGCGGCTCCAATGCTGTTGGCCGACAAACTGATCCTTGTGTATATATGGAGCGGGTTGGAAGAGGAATTGGTTTCTTTACAGACGTTATTTTCACTGTGTTTTATAGTTTCCTCATCTGCTCTTGGTTTAGATGTTTTGTTAGTTGTAGTAGATTCGTAGGTAAGAAAGTCATTGTAACTTATGTTGTAATTGCTGAGATATTTTTTGGCTCTCTGATAAAAAGGTTTTCTTTGTTGTGGTTTGTTTGGATCATAAATGCTGAGATTTTTTGCTAGGAGACAGTGCGCTTGATTATGAGGTGAATGCAAGAGTTTTATAGCGTAGTTCAGAATTAACTTTTTCCGTCTTAAAGCTAGGGGTATCATGTTACTTTCACTGAGAATACTGATTATTGGGCTGGTTCTATAAGCTCCGGTGGCTATTCGCATGCTTTCATGTAGTATGACATTTAGTTTGCTCAGTGTGCTTTCACTGGCTGAATCGTATGCTACGCAACCGTAGTCTAATTTTGATTGGATTAGAGCTTTGTATGTGTTAGTTAGTACTTGTTGACTAGCACCCCAATTTTTTGCGGATAAACACTTTAATGTATTCAGTCGACGTATACATTGATTTTTTAGTTCAGTGATGTGCGCTTTCCACGTTAGTCGTTTATCAAAGATGATGCCCAGAATTTTAACTTGGTCGACTACTTGGATGGTTTCTTTGCCGATGGTCAGTTGAGTGTCTTGATTGTTATTGCTGTAATTCTGAAATAATATGGCTTGGCACTTTGTAGACGGAAATTGGAATCCGGTCGTATTGGTGAATTCAACTAATTTATTTAGTACGTTCTGCATGAGCTTGATACTGGTATTAATGTTTTTCCCTTGTAAAAGTAAGGTAATATCATCGGCGAAGGCTGTACATTTAATCGGAGCTTGTATGAGTTGGAAGATATCGTTTAATGCTATAAGAAATAATGTTACGCTAATCACTGACCCTTGTGGGACACCATTTTCGATTGATATCGCTTCTGATAGTATATTAAATATGCGCACTCTTATAGTTCTGTTGGATAAAAAATTTTTGATGAAATGCAGGATGTGTCCTGTGATTTTGAGTTCAATTAATATTTGTAGAATTCTTCGGCGCCATAGTAAGTCGTAGGCTTTGTTCATGTCCAGACAGACAGCAAGTAGATGTTGTTTAACTGCAAAGGCTTCTCCTATGTTTGACTCAAGTGTGACTAGACAGTCAGTTGTGCTACATTTTTCTCTGAATCCGCTTTGGCAATTGTTCAACATGTGATTGGATTCAAGAACCTGTTTAAGTCTTTTATTAATGATTTTTTCTAGAATTTTGCACATATAACATGTTAGTGCTATTGGTCTGTAACTATTTTTGTCATATTTACTTTTGTTGGGCTTAAGTATTGGTATAACAGTAGCTTGTTGCCATTCGTTGGGAAAAAGATTCCTCGACCATATTAAATTGTAAATATCTAGTAGACATTTAATGCCTTTAGATGGGAGTTGTTTGAGAAATATGTTAGGAATGGAATCTGGCCCTGGGCTCGTATTTTTGCTGTTATTAAGTGCCGATGTTAGTTCATTCATAGAGATTTGCCGGTTTATTGTGTTGCTACTGGTGTCGTCTTGCGGAATTTCTAAAGGGGTTTGAGATTTTTTGTATAGCAGAAATTCTTCTGTGAGATTTTCATCACTTGCGTTATTTGCAAATGATTTTGCTAGTTTATTGGATATTGTGTAAGGATCATTTATTACAGTGTTGTTTTCTTTTAAAATTATTGTTTGATGAGAGTTTTTACCTTCGATCGATTTGATTTTGTTCCAGATTTGGTTTATAGGCTTCTGATAATTCATAGATCTTAAAAATTCCAGCCAAGATTCTTTTTTACTGGTTTTTATAGTTCTTTTTGCTATTGTTTTTAATCGTTTGTGTTCAATTTGGTTTTCTAGTGTTCCTTTCCGTTTCCAAGTGTTAAAAGCTCGTTTAGCATTTTTAACAGCAGTTTCACAGTTTTCATTCCACCATGGAGTGTTGTGTTTAGGAGTTTTCTGAGAGCTAATAGGTATGCTTTCATTGGCTGCGTAAATGATTATCTCTTTGAATTTTTCAATGATGCTATTTATGTCGTTATTGTTGCTGTCGGCGAATATGCTAATTAATAGTTCGAGCTCATTGATTTTGGAATTGATGCTTTCTTCGTATTTTCTCCAGTCAGCTTTATAATACTTCCAGCGCTTGATTTTGATATTTGCTTCGTTTATTTCTGTGTTGAATATAGTCGTCACGAGAGGAAAATGATCGCTTCCGTATAAATAGTCGAGGGCTTCCCAGTTGAGTAGTAGGGCCAGTTCATTGCTGCAGATAGTTAGGTCTATCGAACTTAAGTTGCCGGTAGCCGGGCTGCAGTACGTCGGAGCACCATTGTTAAGTAGTTCGATATTGTTATTTTCAAGAAGTTCTCCTATGATTATCCCTCTATTGTCAATTTTGTTTGAGCCCCATAAGGAGTTATGGCTGTTAAAATCACCGAGAAGTATAAAAGGTGGAGGGAGTTGGTTGATTATGTTTTGTAGCATTTCCTTGTTGATATTGTATTTATCGCTCAGGTACACATTACAGATCGTGATAAGTTTATTGTTAATAACCGTTTGTGCGGCGACTGCTTCAATTTCTGTATTTAGAACTATTTCTTGGCTGTATAACTTTTCATTAATTAAAATGCATACTCCGCCACTGGCTATTAAACAATCTTGTCTATTTTTGTTATAACAATAGAAGTTTTTAACTTTAGCTTTTTCGTTACCTTTTAAATTTGTTTCTTGTAAGCATACGATATCAGCCTATTCCTGGGAAATTAGGGACTGCAGGTATTCGAATTGTTGTGCTAAGCTATTTATATTCCATTGCATGATTCTAGCCATTTTTAGTAAGTTTATTCTACATCTGAGTTGTTTGGTGTTAGGTCTGGTGTAAGATTTGTGTTTGGTAGTTCGATGCATTTTACTAGTCTCGTGCAGCGATTTTTGATGCTAGAGTTACGTACGTTTGGTTTAATTTCTTCTTCAATAAATTGTTTAAACTTTTCTAGATTAGGGCTGTATTGTTTGATAATGTCGATGGGTTGTTTGACTCTACAAGTGTTTTCGAGAAGACTTTTAAATTGATTATAGTTTAGAAGTGTTCCATCTGTGTTCAAGTAACCTCTGATGCTGCGAAGTTTAACGTCTAGATCATCTTCGAATTCGTTATTTTGTTGGGACATTTTGACATTTTCATCGCTTTCGTCTTGTTTGTTAGTCATTACAGTGCCTACTGTTGCTTCTTTTGATGTATCGGCGTCTAATTTACTTAGTTTGCGCACTTGTTTGATTTTATTTTCATTAGGACTAATGCTTGTGTTGGTAGTTTGAGTAGGACTAATCTGTGATTCGTTCGAGCTGATTTCAGAATGTAATCTTTTCTGCGCGAGAGTAGTATTATCCGGTGCTTGTGGTATCGTGGAATCGTTCTGGCTTTGCGAGTCAGCTGTTTCGTCTATCTCCATGTGTCCGATGTTTGCTTTTTCTACGTTAGTACAGTCCTTTGCTAGGTGGCCTTCTATGTTGCAAGCAAAACATTTGATAGTGTCTGTGCTCGAGTAAATAAAGTAGCTAACTTCATCATAATTGATTTTGAAGAGAGTGGGAATTTTCTCGATATCTTCCGGTTTGACATATACTTGTTTGCGCCAACTACCTACGTGTTCATATCCTTCTTGTGTGATTGAAGCTTTCAGAGGTATAACAGGGGACCCTCTGTTTACTAATAGTTGGTCGAGAATGTCTTCAAATATGTAGTTTGGTATACTCGGAGAGACATTTGAGAAGATTACTCTCTTGAATTTACTTACTAGTGGTCTGACAGGTACTGCGTGCTCGCCGATTGTGATGGTCTTATGCTTGTCGGTGAAGTCGTCAGCTAGATTTTTGTTTGATAAGTATATACAGATGCGGTTTTTAGATATTCTTGAAGCGAACAGGACATTGATAGGTTTGACAATTTTTCCTATGACACACGTGTAGTCCGTGAGTGTCAGGTCTCCTACACAGTCCATAAGGATGGCTTGGTCACGTTTGGGAGTTTGGTCTTTTTGAGCGATTAAAGCATAGCTGGTGTAGAAATTGTTGATTGTGAACGTTGGGACTTCTTTTGGGGATTGGGTTGAAGATGTAGGTGTCATGGTTATATTCACTGCACAATTTTCACTTGATTGTGAGGAATAGACAGGCTAGGCCCGTACACGCACAACGTAACAATAACACTCGCGAGGAGCGATTATATCACACGTCTAATCGATACGAATGCTACGCGTGAACTGATTAATTCATTGGTTGTGCTTAGCCAAACCAATATCAATTCAGGTTGGAGTCATAACCGTAAGCGTAATATCGTCAAACATGAGTCCAACTATGGACGAACAACACAATAATATCGGTAGCTGTCGAATTTACAAGAATGTCTTGTATATATACGTGCATATTTGTATTTATGTATTATGTCGACGTAAATTAATTATTTTTTATGCTGGACTTGCAATTATTGTATTCCTTACAAAGTTGAATTATTTGAATAAAATCCTTAAATTTGCGCGTAGGAGAAAAATGAATTGCTTAAGTTATTCAAAATCCAGCGTGTCACTATTAATTACACAGATCTGCATGGTTTTGTTGTTGGCAAACTGAAGGTGATTTCCGAAGTAACTTTTTGCGTAGAATTCGAATCTGGAGTTAGAATTTGTCTATCGCGTCAAGTTTTTTTAGACATCCAAACCTAAAGGGGCAATAAGACGGTTTTTTTGTATATTTGAGGTCCCGTAACATCGTGGAAAAATTATTTTTTCTGAAAACTGGGAGCACCGTTTAATAGATCTACTCTTACCTTTTAAAATATATTTTTAAGATTTGAGATACCTTTTTTACATGGAGATATCGTTGATTGAAATCAAGTATTTTAACAGTTTCGAAACAGCTAATTTCCTGGATACGTACACATGTCATATGCAAGTCTATAACCTTTGACCCTTATACCCTAATTTCCTCAACCCTCGAGTCCTGTAACCTAAGACAGCATAACCCCAGACCAATATACCCTAATTTTATGTTTCGAAACTGCTAAAATACTTAATTTCAATCAACGATATCTCGATGAAAAAAAGGTATCTCAAATCTTAAAAATGAATTTTAAAGAGTAAGGGTTGATCTCTTAGATGGTGCTCCTTATTTTCTGAAAAAAAAAAATTTTTTCGCTATGTCACGGGACCTCCTTTTAGGTTATGATGTCTAAAAACCTAACGTGATAGACAAATTCTAACTCCGGATTTGAATTCTATGCAAAACATCACTTCGGAAATGACCCTCAGTTGGCCAACAACAATCGCAACTTTTTATTTTACAGATCTGTGTTATCGATTAAAGAAATATTGGCATATTACTTTTGAAGTGTATATCCGTGAAAAAGACCGTTTTAAAATGGAACTTGCATAGCATTGAAGCTTAAGATATTTTGCATTGATTGATTCGTCAGCGATTCATTTAGAACAATTAGCAAAGTTTTGGTGGCAATCGGGAAAGGGAAAAAATATAGGATTTCGAACTACTTTAGTCATGGGAAACGTCGGGAAAAAATTCAGTTTATAGTTCAAAATCTTTTTAAAGCAACTGTGGGCGAATTAAGAAGATATATTAATCAGTTGATGTGTAAACGGCAATTTCCGAAAAAAATTATTTCGTCAGTGGCTTGCCCCATTATTTTCGGGTTTGATGCAAAATTGAAAAGCTTTAGAACTTTTCAAATATTTCATACATTTTTAACATATTACTTAAATGTTTAAGTGGCAGCGTATCAAAACTTAGCATTATGTTCACAGAATATTATTTTTCAAAAATACTATTTTGTTTTAGCAACAGGCAAC
The DNA here is from genome assembly GCF_024137745.1 of Phymastichus coffea. Classification (NCBI taxonomy): domain Eukaryota; kingdom Metazoa; phylum Arthropoda; class Insecta; order Hymenoptera; family Eulophidae; genus Phymastichus; species Phymastichus coffea. The sequence goes on from NW_026706814.1 coordinate 13,537,167, forward strand.
AATAATATATTGTTGGTATCACGCTATACTCAAGCCACCATACATTAAGATTAACTAAAACAAAAACAATGTGGTTTTGTTTGAACTTCTTCATGCTCAATGTTGAAACGCTGCCACTTAAACATTTAAATAATATGTTCACAAAATGAAAAATTATAAATTTTCAAAGCTTTTCAATGTTTATCATGCATCAAATCCGAAAGTAATCGAACAAGTCATTGGTGAGATAAATTTTTTCAGAGTTTTACCGTTGGTAAATAAATTAATTTTTTTAATTCCAGAGTAGTCATTTTAGAAAGACTGTGAATTACAAGTTGAAGTTTTTCCCTAGTTCTTCGAGCTTTTCAAACGAAACGACAGTTATGCAAAATTTCCCGTGTCTGAAATAGCTGGAAAATCTGTGTTTTGTATCCTTTTGATTGCTAATTTAACTCGGCTAATTAATCGAACGAATCAATGCGGAAGATCTGAAGCTTTAACGCTACGTAAGTCTTATTTCCAAGCGATTTTTTTGTCATGAAGATATACGCGTGGAAAGTAAGGTGTCTATCTTTTTTCAACCAATAATTTTATATACTTGTTCCGGGTGATTTAAAGCGGATTTCCACGAGATCTCAATTTCAGAAAAAACTACTTAAATGTATGATTTATCGTATTGCATGAAAAATGGGTATAATGAAAGTAATATCCATTGAAAAATAAACACGAAACATTTGAAATACCTCTTTAAATCTCTGAACGAAAAAAAAATCTGCGCATAAATCGAAGTGTATGGTATCTACAAGTTAGAAAAATGCTTAACGGTACGAGCTTTGAGCGAACGATCGGCTATAACAGCAAAAATTATCCGCAACTATATTTGCAGTAAAACTACACGCGTAATTTGTAACTGACGAAATCTTCTCGAAAAGATTCATTCTAAAGAATTCACTAGGGTCATCATTCTTTAATTACTATAAAAACGTAACATGAGAAAAGAAGTTTTGGTGATAAGTTTGAAGTGTATTCCAGTAACCGAGTATGGTGTATATGCATTGACATTGTTTTGAGCAATAAATATATTTGAATTGCGATCTGAATATATCTAATTATTTGATGGTTCAGGCAAGATGTTCATTAGTTCGTTAAATTACCGAAATCTTTTCTTTGCAAGAAAAGTCGGATCGCACAATTAATGTATTGTAGTAGATTAATTTAAGTATCTAATTAAATTAACTGCAGTTAATTACCGATTTTTCACACAAACTTTGTTTTTTGAATTTCGGTGTAGAAGCTATTTTACTCCCCACACCGCAACAAGTACTAAATTACCTCTTCAGACTCGCAATTAGACGCAAAATCGGTCATGCAGTGTTACATTTTCGCTGAATTTCCTATTCTAGATTCTCATCGAATAAAAGCGACACGGTAAACTCTCTGCTATAATTGCAGCATCTTCAGCTATATGAAAAAAATGTTTGTCGCAGTCGAATGAAAATTGGCAATGGACATTAGCGCGCCCGCGGGACTTAGACCTAGAAAAGATGAAAGTTTGCCATGAATGGTGAAAATGATAAATAAGCGATACGTGACGAGGCGATCGCTGCAAAAATCATAGCGTGCGCATGCGGCCACTCTCCACGAAATGATCTCTCGCCATGTAGCACTACGAGCGCTAAAGGTCGATTCAGCCGCCTCCTATCTTCATTTCCATTGCCATACAGCTTAGTTTCGAAAGCTATTGCCTTACACAACGACGACTATTCACTTTCTGCTCTTTCTTGTTATTCGAGAATCGCATCTTATTTGCCGATGATGTATGAAATTGCTTGCTCTTTCAGAGTGGACCTGGAGGTTTCGAAGAGGTGCGGAAATACGTGAAACAAGGTGGTGATTTCTGCAAGGAGCTCGCGGCTATTCTACACGAAAGGTAGACTGTTCTATTACAGCTGTCGCCGATTGGCAATGTCGAAAAGCAATACGTTTCTCGACGAATGGCTTTTTCAAATTGCATTAATTTTCATTCAACGAAAGTAATTTGTTTTGATAACAGGGCCGAACTGGAAGCAACTTATGCCAAAGGACTTAGTAAATTAAGCGCGAAATTGACGAAAGCTTGCGCAAAAGACCAAGGTAATCTACACTCGCACGATAAGTTATTTCTTAGGTTGATTTTACAGTTAATAACTGCCGGTTAGCAAAGAACACACGTTTTACTAATCCCGACAATTTTAATTGCTGTTTGCATTGTTAACCTCGTTGTCTAATTGCACCCTCGAAAACTTTTTTTCCGCGGATACTTTTGCCGCGCACGAAGAAACGAGCGCACAACGCGCGCACAATGCAATTACGCAGCTGGCGCGTTCTTTCCCCGGAGATTGCACCTGAGCGTTCCCTCGGCCGCGAGCGAAACGGCAAGCTAAAGGGCGACGTTGTTCCGCAGGTGGCAACGGCAGCGGCGGCGTGAGCGAGGCATGGCGCTGCGTCGGCGAGGAGATGGAGACTGCAGCGGAGGCGCATCGCGCCTGGGGAGGCGCCCTCGGCGAGCAGCTCGCCAAGCCGCTCAGAGTACGCCTCGTCGTCGTCTCGACCCTTCGGCCTCGTTTTGAGCTCGTTTCGGCATCGCTCGAATCGTCCCCCCAACCTGGCTGGATCAGTCGTTTTCTTCCGAGTAAAGAGCACTTCCGTTGCAGGTGGGCGTAGCCGAGGTGCAGGGCCGCACTCGCAAGTCCATCGAGAACTCGGTGGACAAGGCGTCCAAGTCGCTGCAGGAATGGCGCACCGTGGCAGCGAAGACGAAGAAGCAGAGCTTCGCGTGCGCCCGCGAGAACGAGCGTCTGCAGGATCTGGCGAGGCTGCAGTCGCTCAGCCAGTCGCACCATCAGCAGCAGCACCAGCACCAGAACAACAAGCTGGCGAGCAACGGGCATCACCACGTCAGCGAGAAGGAGGCGACGAAGCTCGAGTCTCGGCGCCGCAAGGCGGAGGAGGCAGCCAGGCGCGCCGACAATGAGTTTTACACGGTGACCGTGAGGGCCGAGCGCGCGCGCCTCGAGTACGAGTGCACCGTGAGGAAGGCCGCCAAGCAGATGGAATTGCTCGAGGAAGAGAGGCTCAGCGCCTTGAAGGACTTCGCCAATGTCTACCTGGCGCACCTACAGGCTCTCGCGCCGAAACTTCAACAGGTTCGTGGCCGACGCCGAGTGGTCGATGGGCACGCGTTGCTCGTGCGATGCAATGTCAGTGCCGAACGTTATTGTTCCGTAACTCATGCGAACTGGCCGTGTGCGCGAAACAGAACTGTAGCAGTGAGACAAGCTTGCACGGCTGATAATTCCTTCTTTTTTGCAGTGACTACACTAAAGAAATCAACTTTGACAAGGCAATGCCATAGCAATTCGAGCAATAGATCAAACGTACACTTAACTTTGATTGCGGTTGTAAAACAAAGAGAAAACAAGCGGCGGAGAGAGAGAGAGACGCATTTATATTCGTTTTGCTAATAAACGCTCTCTTGCTGTTTTGCCAGCAATAAACTTCGAGCGAGGGAATCACTGTTACCGTTAAGCGCATTTATTTAGGCGAACGATTGAAAATAACTTAACGCTCGGCCTGCATTTTGCCCGATGCCTTGAACTAAAATCCCCGCGACCGTTATACATTTGTTTTTTTTTATTTTTATTCGTGTCTTTTTTTCTTTTTCCTTGGCTCGCTGAACCGCTTCGACGATGCGCCGCGCGTGAATTTCATGATGTAAGACGCGATTCGTCAAACAGACGCGTAAATGCGCTGCCGATCAACCGATCGATTATGACGCGCCGATCGCGCGAGGACGCGTAAACACTTTTGCTCTACTTTCTTTCGATTACAGTGAAATTCATTAAGCGCCGTTAATCGTACGGCTGTTTGTTAAAAGGTGTGCTCGATTAAGGGTCACGCGACGAGTCTAACGCGCCCGTAATTCGAAGCACGGCCTATTCTCCATCGCCGTAAGCGGTGAAATCGAATTATCGAATTTTATGATTAGCGCGACTGTGGTCGATCGGTAATTTTGCATTGGCAGCGTGCGCGCGATGGGAAAGAGCATCGCGCTCAGTGGAATGGCGCGCCGAAGTTCAGGAGAGGCGAGAGCTCGCCAATTGCGATAACTTCGCTTGGTCACACGCGAGAATAGTCAATGTCGCAGGCAAACAATAAAACCGTGCCAACTTTTTCCCAGCAGAGCGTGGACAGGCTATCGCAACCCATCCGCAGCTGCAGCGTATCGCAAGACGTGGAAATCCTGAAGAATCTGATCCGACGAATAGACAGTGGCGACACGTCGAGCACCGAGCAGCTGCTACCCGACTTCTACGCCGAGCACGTCACACTGGCAATGAATCGCGAGAGACGTAAGCAGGCACTCGTGCGCGTCTTGCACCTCATCAGGCAGGATCTCGAACGCGAGAGGCGAGGTCGCGAGGGATTGGAGACTTTGCATCGAGCTTTCATCAAGACCCCAGCCTTCGCCGCCGACGAGAGCACGCAAAATGTCACCGACAAGCTGCTTCACGTTAGTTCGCACGCGCATTTTCATTATTATTTGTCCTCGCAGAAGAGTTCCTCCTTGCAATAAGCTTAGATTCACTCGACGCTTTTCTCGTTCGCATTTCTACGCTCGATAGTGAAATATCGACGAGTTTTGCGCCCGACCTGCAAGATCTCAGCTTCCCTTGCGACTCCTTTCTACCGTGAATTTCTCACTTATCTTTTCAGATGCGTTCGATGCTAACGTATCTGGAAGCCGCGAGGTACAAAGTGAGCGGCGCACTCTCGGAGCTGGAAGGCGGTAAAAAGAGCAAACACCCTCTCGCCGAACACATCCTGGTCTCGCGAGACAAGCAAGGACTGCAACAAAGTGTTCTCAAGGTGATGCTTTCTTCCTTTTGCGTTATATATATATTTTTTTCCAATTCAATTTCTGATGTAATTTCGGGCATGTTTTCGCCCGCGAAAACTGGTGCGATAAAAATACAGCAATTGCTTGACTGTGGCTCGATTACAAATTATTGCGCGTACCATGCTTGCGATTGAGAAACGGCATTCTCATCTGCGGCCATTGGAAATCAAACATCGAGATAATCGACATGCTTGCGATTTTCAGGTCCCGTCGTGGGTAAAGAACGAGTCGTTCGAGTACCAGGACACGTCGGACGGCGAACTGGAAGTGCTTCACTTGTCCAAGTCCAACGAGGCTGAGCATCAACGTGACTGGGCCGACCGGACAGCCGGCGACGGCAATTCCGAGAATCAGCCCGACGAGGAAGACTTCAGTGACTTTGACGAGTTCAGCAGCAACTCCGAAGACAATAACAATCAGGACTGCATCGATGCCACTGAAGTGAGCAGCGGCAAAACCGACGATGGCTTGGAGAAGTGTCGGGCCATTTATCAGTATTCGGCAAACCTCAACGATGAGCTTAGCCTCAGTCCTGGCGATCTTATCACGGTGCACGAGAAGCAAGCCGATGGATGGTGGATCGGCGAGTGTAGAGGTCGCACCGGCATCTTTCCCGCTACTTACGTCCAAGTCATTAATTAGATTATCTTTCGGATTTGGTTTTGCAAAAATCGCATTCAAACAAAACCAGTGTTCACTAATGTCTGAAATGACATTATAAGCGTTTGCTTCGGTCCAATTTCACTTTTGTAAATAATATTATTTCGTAGTATATGTACGAGCGTTACTTGCGATACTTAATTATTCACGTTATTAACGTAAAACTACGTAGAAGGGCGGCTTATGATGCTAAAACTTAGTCACGTGTAAAGTTCTTATGCATAGAGTTAATTATCACTGCGTACGCATTTACTTTATAAGACATTCAAGTATTTTATCGCAAAGTCTTACGCAACTAAACAATACCAGGGTGGGAAAAAATTGTATATTCAAGATATAACCGAAGTCAATGAAGTGTTCTTTGGATGCCTTAAAATTTCAGATATTAGATCGAAGATATACGATTTCAGACATTTATTTAGCGTATTAGCTACTTTTCAAATGTGACAACAAATGCGACTCGCGAAAATTCTTTTCTATTTAAAATATTTAAGAAATTGATTGAATGAATAAAATTCAATAAAGAGCGTGGAAAACGTAAGTTACATTCTGGATTCCTTACAGAATAATCTTTTTGTGTATTAATTTTTGATAGACTGTTTACACGTTTTAATTCTTATAATGATTTGGTATAACGTAATTATACTATTTGCATTTTTTAAATATATTATTCAAAATGTTATCATCTTGAATATGTCATGTATTTTATATACAAGATTTTAGGTATTTTGATACTACTATATCAATTCAAAAGATTGAATTATCAACGCTAACCGCTACGTTTCATGAAAAAAAACAATAATAATAAAGTTGTTTTCTAAACAGAATGTTATATTTAGATAGACTGACAAAAAATTATAGTTCATTGACTTGAACATTATAATGGAATCCTACGTTCGGGTGGTTTTGTATTCCTATATTACAATCGAAAATTTTTTTTTATTCTGTAAAAAGATTCTTTAACTCGTCAGGAATCTAGAAATTTAAAGTTATAATAAGAAAGAAGAAATTATTATTTCAATGGTGATTTGAGAGTTTTAAAACCTTATTTTTTCATTTATTTTTTTTTTAATTTGTGTTTTCAAAGCAGTCTACGTGCATTAGAAATTAACGAGTGAACTAAACAAAGCCTTTCGGAATGAAATGGTTTGCCCACTTTTCAAATTTCATTCAAGATTCATATGTTCACAGGTTTAAATAAAAATATTAGTTTTTCTATATTTCACGAATAAAATGTTTGAATTTTTTTTCAGTATACAATTGACAATTACAAAATCTGATCAAGCCGTTCTTTTATGTTATATTGGTAATAACTCTGAGAATTATTTGGCTAGATTAGATAATCATAATCTGCACATAGGCTATTTTGAACCCCGAAAAAGCATAATATATGATATAATTTTAATAATAATCAATATAACTTGAAAATTAGTAGGTAACTGCACAAAATAAGTATGAATACAAATGTAAATGTTGATTTGATTCAAAGTTTCAAATAAAAGAAAATTAATTTTAAGTACAGACCCACCTTGAACGTTTGTAACTGATTCCAAGAGTTACATTAACTTTTGGGTAAAAATATAATTAATTTTGTTTGCACTCAATATTATTATAGTAGAATCATTTGACACTGTAAATATTGTGAATTTCTGAAGTGATTAAATATTTTGTAAATATAGTATATGTCGGTCATATTGTTTCATCGATTATTTAATTATGATTTATACTAGAATAGTAAAAATTAATAAAATAAATTCTATAATCTATTATGTATCGTTTATTTAATTAGGAAACCTCTATTGCACTTTCACTACTTCATTAGAAAAAAGAAGTTGAATATTTGAAACAACTGAAATTGATAGTAAAATGAGAACTCGATAAATTACGGATTTCCAAGCGGAATAATTTTTTTGGCCAACCGTGCCAACGGATTTTTCGATGAATAAACTTTGAATACCTCCTGTTCATTGTGGGCACCTGTAAAACAAACACGTAGTCGATACATTAATCATTGAAGCTTGCGAATCTATGGTAAGATATAATGGTTTCGTGTTGGCGTACCGCAGAAAGGTGCTTCTTCGCGAGTAGGAACGAAAAAAACACCAGCGTTTTGTGGATAATGCTCTGCAGCGTTAATTCCCATCTCCGTGCAGAAGCCATTGCTACATTTCTCTTTCGAAAATTTGACTACTTCTTTCGACTGCTTGTCCCACTTGAAACCGACAAAAGTACAATTGCCGGCTGCATGATCTACCAATGATTCGATCAAATAATCGTGCGATCTTCCGTGACTGCAGATAGTTTCCTTGATGACTGCGACATTGACGCCACGAATTTGTCAGAGAAACAGATTCGGATCTGGAGTTTCACTTAGTAATTAGTACTTACTGTCACTAGGTAGCAATAAAAACTCCCAGACCGACGGGTCAATTTTGCCGCAGCCTGGCTGAGTTTGACCGCCATTCGGATAGAAATCGGCAAAGCCTGCGGAACAAGAAAAATATCGTTCAAGGCGTACGGAACCGTACTGGTTTGACGTCAATAAGAAAAGATAAAAATCTTATGAATTACCTAATTTTTCTGGAAGGCCGAGTCCAAGGAAAAGTATGTGTCGAGCGTTGGTGTGAATAACATCGACGAAAGGTGCATCATGCTGATCAAGTCTGAGTTTCAAGTCGGCTTCGGAAAAGCAAGGCTGCGCAGGGTCAAGTCCAGTTATCCTTGTTACGAGCCATCTGTCGGAATTATTTTTCTGGCTCTCGGCAATGAGATAAGCAGCATGAGCGCAAATGTGAGAGCCCAAACTGTGACCGATGAAGTATAGCGAGCCCCATTCTTTGATGCCAGGTGTGTTGGGAGATGCTTGCGCCAAGCCGCGTATCTTGGCAAACAATCTGGAATGTGTTGCAGTTGACGCATAGCAATTTACGCGCAATGGAAACTTTTCGATTGGAAAGATTTATCAGACCGTATCTAACGTTCTCAAATCAAATATAAACCTTTACTTACTTAAAAATATTCTATTCCAAGTCCATCGACAAATCGTATAAAAAAAAACTAACTTATTGTATATATTGATGATATTTAAAAATAGCATGGACTTTCAACGGCTTGCATAAGAAAATTTCCCAAACAGATGTATTTTTCATTGTGTGAAGAATTGATACATTAGCATTCAATTGATAGTACTGTGAGTATCGCGTCTAACTTAGCGCGCTTAACTTAAACGTATTTCCATGAGAGTACATACATATTCGCCAACCAACGTGATTTTCGCGCAAAACTTTTACAATAGTCATCTTCAATTTCCATTTTCTGATTTCGTAACCATACAAAATTTTCCAGTTGCTCGTCACCTGGCGAGTTTTTATTTACTCTTAATAAATTGAAAATATTTACCAATGATCAGTTATTTCTGCCGTGTCGGATACTGATCGACTCGTAAATAAAATAATCAACGAACAATTAACTACATTAATGCAATGTTTTAAGCGTCAGCCCTCGAGGATTCCTTCAAAATAGATCAAACAGCCATATTCATCATGCGAATAACGTTTCATCGTCGTGGTTTTCGATCTCCACAGATTCAAGGTACTTGTACAATATCGTTATGTATGAGATAGTATCTAATTATTTTGAAAATTATACAATTTATTGACCGATCAGTCGAGTCATGACATTATCTCATTTTCCATTTTGTTTATCTAGAATACGTTGTTTACGTTGAAAATGTCTATTTTTCAAAACAATTAGTCATTCTTTCATACGTAATGACGTGATACAAGTATACGTATTTAATCTGAGGAGGCCGCGAACCAAGACGGCGAAACGTTGTTTTCATGAACATTGCATCGATGTGGTTAATTTTTCAAAGAATGGAGAGCAAAAAAACGTGTAATAATTAACGAAAAAAAGTCGTACCGCAGCCAATGCAATTTCATACGATGCGATAGATGCATAATTTTTTTTTTTTTCTAAATCAGAATGTTTTGAATAATACATTACTTGGCAATTTGTAGACCGACAATTCGAGTGCTGATTGCTGCAGAGTAATAATTCCACACGTTGCTTCCTTTTTGCCAATCTACAAGCACTACGTTAAGGTCATCCTGAAAATCAATAATATCTCACATTTTTTCTCGAATTTGTTTTATTTGAAAATTTTCTTTTAAAATTTCACCAGTTTCAAGAAAGCGTCTTTCATCTCGGTCAGCCAGTCATCTCGTCCAGTAGCCATAAAACCATGCGAAATCACTACAGTTGGACGTCTTATATCGAAATTAGTATTTTGTAGAGTGAAATTGTCAACTCGAACAGTTGTCAAAGTGTGATTTGTTGGGGTTGCTATGTAAAATCGCACGTCTTCAGCCTTCGTCGATTGGGTAAATATCTTTTCAACCACGTTTGCAAACGCTGCGATTGGTAAACCAAAGCAATTGAGCGACACGTTATTCTTTATGAAAACAGCAGTCGTTGTAATCAATTCGGTAATATTCTTTACTCCGGCAAGAGGATCGGGAATTTGCTCGGAAATTTTATTGAAAGCATCCAAGGGATCTGGTATATTTGGCTGGATTGTTTTACTAATATTTTTCACCGACCCAAATGGGTTTTTGATTTTTGATTTTATAGAATCCGAGGGAGCGACTTTTGGTATTTCCAAACCTTGTGACTCGATCAAGAATATATTCAAAAGTAATGTTGACAAAATCATTCCTTTTTTAAAAAGCATCTTAAAAATCGCAATAACTCACACTAGTCCCCCCAAAAAATATAAAATTTTATTTTTATCAAACTTTTGACAATACTATAACACTACTCTGCTCACTTCTCACAGTCTCCCCAGAAACTGAAGAAAAAATTATACTGGCAAAATAAAGAGCATAGCGAAAAATTGAATGAGAGGGGGAACATATTTTCAAAGTGGCCGACCTTCCTCAATTATAAATCGTGCAACTGGTACACTTGTACTTATAAAACGTTCAATGAATTATTGCTCTTTTGATAATGGAGTCGGTTAATACAGCAATCTAATATGCACAGCTCATTCAAGTTCGAGTTCAAAATACTTTTTTACCACGATATATTTTTAAGTTTTTCAAGGAAAACTTTATTAATAAGTATTTAAATTCATTCAAATATACGATTTTGCAATTTGAAAAGTTACGTGTACATTTTATAAATCTTGTTTAAATATCTGCAAATTCATTGTAATATTTGCTTTCAATTTTTATCCTGTTTTTTATCCTATATTAACATGAATACACAGCATTGTATCTATATTTCTATTTTATTACAATCGAAAGTAACCAACGATTATTTTGTAACAAAACTTTCAAAAATTTATAAAGCGTGATTATACTATTATTATTAAATCAATTGTCCTGTTCCGTCATCGGAGCTGACACAAAATCTATCAAACTCTGCATTGGATAGTTCATGAAATGATCTTTACGAAGTTGTTTGCCTATTGCTGCTATATCTTCCTTGGTAATTTCTAGAAAAAAAAACACGCTTCCGTAAATTAATACGCAACCTTGATCCACATTCCTTGACAACCACAATGATATTGAGATGTAATAAAACATAAGAGAGAAAAAAGAAGACAAACCGCAAAAGTTAGGTTTATCCCCAGTTGGTACGAAATATATTTCATCCTTATTTTGTTTACGATAATTAATGGCATTAATCCCCATTTCCGGGCAAAAGTCATTGCATTTTTCTTTCAGAAGACTCCTTATATTTTCATATTTTTGGTTCCATTTGTGGCCTCGATAAGTGCAAACTCCCGAAAGTTTGACTTCTATCGAGTCAGTAAAAAATTCATGGGATCGACCATGACTGCATATAGTAGTTTTGATAACTGTTGAAACAGAAGAAATGGAAATATTATTCTTACTGGCAGTACTGAGAAATAAAACAAATATCTTTTATTATGTCGGATATTAATTTAATAACATTTATCCTTATTTGTGGAAAATGCCACTCTATTGTTTTATAAATTTAACATTATTTGTCGATAAAAAATTAGGTAAAATAATTAACTCACTATTTACAGGCACCATAAGCGATTGCCAAAATGTAGCATTTATATTATCGCATCCAATTTGGGTTTGCCCGCCATTAGGATAAAAATCATCATTACCTAAATACGAAAAAAAATAAATTGATTGACACACATTGTATCTATTCCCCGAACAAATATTTACCCAATTGACCAGGTAGACCTAAACCCAAAAATATTAGTTGTCGACCATTACTGTGGATTACGTCGACGTATTCTGCATCGTCTTTGTCCAGCCGTAATGATGGATCAGCCGTTTTGAAGCATGGCTGAGCTGGATCAAGCCCAGTGATTCTGAAAACGGTCCATTTTACGGCATCGTCTTTCTCCAATTGTTGAATTTTATACGAAGCATGAGCACATATATGTGCACCTAAACTATGCCCAACGAAGTATAATTTCCCGAAGCTTTTGGACAATGCATTCGTATCCAGACCCTTCCGCTTAATTTTATATAGTAAACTGCAATGGGAGCCAGTTAGATTTTAATTCTGCATAATATCTCTTACCAAACGATAAAAATATGTGTAAGCTAGTAGAGTACATTACTTGGCAATTTCTGAACCGACGAGTCTCGTACTTACAGACGCTTCAAAATAATTCCAAGTATTACTACCTTTCTGCCAATCAACTACGATAACATTAAAATCGTCCTATAAAAAATAAAATTTTCTGGAATACTACTCAATCAGTTGACCATATCTTCTACTGATTGTTACTGTGTATTTGAATATCAAAAAGTATATTGTTGATTCTCTACAATTATGCGATATAAGATGTCAAAAAACAAATACAAAATATAGAATACGTACTAATTGCAAAAAGGCACGTGTCATATTACGTATCCACTCTTCTTTTCCGCTAGACATGAAGCCATGCGAAATAATTATAGTTTGACGCTTGGTAGAAAAATTGATGTCCGACAAATCAAAATATCTAGACTTGGCCAGCACCGTTACTGGGATTACACGGTTCCGTGAGTAAAAGTAGAAACGGACGTCTTCCGCCGTCGTAGTTTGCGTGAATATCTTTTCAAAAATTTGATCGAATAATCGGACAGGAAGTCCAAAGCAATTTAGAGTAACGTTATTGCTAACGAATTCAAGTATAGAATTATTAGTTAATTTATCTTTCAAGCCAGCAACCAGTTCGTTATCTTCGATGGTAGAAATTATCGGTTTATTTTTTAATGTACTGAATATGGCATCCGATTGAACGTTGGTCACAGTCAAATATACGATGAACAAGTAAAATATATTTTTACACATTATACTTAAATTGCTTATAATCGATTACAATCTATTATTCGTAATTAGATATTGAATGAAGGTTTTGAATTGCAGTTAATACTTTAACATAGAATTACCGTTCGCAGAACTTAACGAACGTGACACTACACTCGAGAGCTCTCGCTATTTTATAGTTATTCCTTATCTCTTTTGTTTAAATAAATTTGAAATGTGTATTGTGATGTATTCAAGAGTGCACGAATTGGTGAATCTATGGTCAATTGTAGTACGTACATATAAACTCAAATCAAAAAAGTTATAATTTATTATTTATTTTGTCGATATTGTCATTGAGTTTAAATTTAATTTCAGAAAAAAATCAAGTTAATAAAGTGCATTCGGATGGAAATAAAACATTAATCATATCATTCGGCTTTGCATATCGAAGTTTAATTATAAATTTCTATGCACCATTAAATAGATTAAAACGTAATTGGAAAGTACAATCTACTAACATAAATGAATTTACGATTAGTTAACTTAAAAATTCAATTGACGTATCTATAATTCAATGTTGTAAGAACGCTTTATATATATATATATATAAAGGGTATAAATACATATAAACATTAATATATATATATATATATATATATATATATATATACCAATGAGAATAAGTAATAAAAATATGCGATTACTTGATCAACTATGTTTAATTATTATTGTTCCAATTAATTAATCCTTTGTTTATACATCGCTAAAAGTAATCGAGAACTGTTTGTAAAAATAACTTTTACGATGCCGAACACAGGATGTTGAACAACTCAGTCGCAGCAACTTTAGCAAATGTATCGCTAAATCGATATGTCACGTGCAGGCCATTATGAAAAAGTCAAATAAAGTATTCACCTATTAAATAACGTTAAGAGTTATAATTTACTGTAATAACGAAATAAAGTATTTATTTATTAAATAACGTTGAGAGTTATAATTTACCATATTGATGAAAAAACAACGAAAACAAGTATCATCAAACTTTGAAAAATTACTTTTTTATTGAAAAGATACTAGAAAGTAGCGAAAGTGTGATTCGTTTACAACAACGAGAAGTATACATGTTATTATACATATTATAATATGCACAAGCGTTTAACTAAAATGTTTATATGTATGTTAATATTTTATACAGCATCTATAATTATCAAGGGGAAGTTTTTAAATCAAGCGTCCAAAGAATATAAGTGTTATATTCTTCCAAATATGCTGCACAATATTTATAATTGCTTCAATAATCAGCACATCTCTCACATAAAAAGAGCCTTTAAGTTTTAGCTATAAATTGGCAGATGATTTTCAAAAATTTTAAATACTAAAGCATAATTAACAATGCACTACATATTATATTCCGAAGCATTAGCACATACAGAATCATTGAATGGGGCAATCCACGTAGAAATCAGATAACAACGAGTATCCGGTAACCATTGAACAATAAACTACTTATTTGAAGCTGTGGTGATAAATTATGATAAATTTTCGTCTGACTGCAAGCAATCAATTATTAATAAAAACAGCAAGAAATAAATTCACTCGGCTAAGTATTAACAAAACATTTAAACTAAATATCATGAAATCATTGCACTAAATACTTTCAATAAATTAAATTATATTATAAAAACACTGAACACAAAAAATAAACATTCAAGGAAAAACTAAGAAAATAAATTTAGAAATACAGAATAATATTAAACCGCTAAAAGATTTGAACATAATGTATGATACTTATAATATTTCTCACATTATCAATAAATTTATTATTATTATCATTATTATTATTATTATTATTATTATTATTATTATTATTATTATTATTATTATTACTAGTTGGCAGTGTAAAAAAAAAATTAAGCTGTGAATTGGTCACGAAATGATATACCATTATTAAAGTTACAGCTACCACGAAAATAAATCACAGTTAGTAATATGTCGTTACGATAAAAAAAACATGATAAAGAAAATAGGTCAAACAAAAATTTACAATAAATTTAATTGATGAAGTACTTTTAACGTGAAAAGAACAATTTTTGAGTTTTTTCACGATTGGCCAATGTATAAAACTGTTAAAATAATTGCACTTTTGACTTGTGGATTTCTTCATTGTTGAAGAACATGATCGGATATAAATAGAAGTAATTTGCATAATTTCCATTTGATATTATATACTACTTTAAAAATATCTCTTCTTTGCAACATTTGCAACCATAAAAATAGTAACTCAATCATTTGAAGCTGCTTAAATTTTAATATTGTGTCTTATGGCATATGTACGAAAAATGCATTTAGTCACATAATTTTATAATATTGAACAATAATAGCGCATTATTTGTTTTCTTAGATGATACATTTTAGATAAATGTAGTAATGTTTATAAGATATTTCATCGAAATCGATAACGAAGGCTTAACTCATCATTTATATGCTATGAAATTAAAAATATTAAAGTATTCTTCTTAATGCAAAAAGCAGCGTTATACAAATATAAGTTAATATATATTAACTTATATTTGTAATATAAAACTACATCTTTAATTCAAGTTGTTCGCGTATTTTAGACATCGACATTTTTAAGCACTGCTCATTACGAGTTGACACGTGTAACATTCATGAACGTACATACAAATGATTTGTCGTCAATGCAGTTTATATCTCCGTGAACAAAAAAAACTACTTTTATGCAAGCTCACGAAAATTTTAGACAAAATATTCAAAATAAGAAAATTATCGTTCAACATATAAAAATAAAAAATGTTTAATATTTTCTCCAATTGATAAAATAGAATTTATGATAGTCGTATAGGAACTACTCATAATTATTTAGTATTGAACATTGCGCTTTAGTCTATAAGTAATAACTACTTGTAATCACAAGTTTTATCTGTCGATCAAAGAAATTTTTCTTAAAAACATCGAAATTTATTTATAAAAACTTATGGAGTTTCATCCCAATGATGGTTACTATTCTGAATATTCACCGCTGATAATATGTTGTCTCAAGTTACCACATGCAACACACACACCCACGCGCGCGCCAGCGCGCGCGCAATTAAATATACTTTTACATATACTATACTCGTAATTTTAACGCAATACAACGGCAGCTTGAAAAAAGGCAATTTGAAAAACATGGATTTGGTCAGTTTGAAAGTTGATCATGCGAAGAATCATGTGAATATGTATTTGTAAATGTATATTTCAAATGAATGTTATTATTGTCAGTGAATCAAAAACAATGAAAAATCAATGTAAACAACAAGGTACTTCGTATAATTAAACAAATAATTAAAACAAAAATGATTTGCAAACGAAAAATCTGCAGACATTTGATGTTTTCAAAACGTTTGCGAAACATTGTTACCAAAATCTTCTAACGTTTGAAAGCTTGCCAGCAAGTGTTTTCAGAATGTTTGCAAATTGTTTGTGTACGAAATCAGGAACGTGTGGAAAGCACACGTTATGTATCCGTGTGGGCGGAAAGTATGATTTTTATTTGCCGCATGCCGGCGAAAAACATGCGCTCACACATTCACGTTTTCAACACTTTAATTTGAAAAAAACTGTATCTGTTGTGTTCGGGAAAGAAAGGAGAGTCCACTTTCCCATATTGCCATATTTTATATTAACTTTTTTGTAATTTGTTTATAACGTCTGTAAGAAATGTACGTTTAAATAAAAATATTTAAAAGAAAAATAAATGTTATCGAATTTTGAAAATAAGCTATAGACATACAGCATCAAGGAAAATCATTACTTGTAGGTGTAAAATATATTCCATTTTTTCTGAAAAAGTATTGAGAGCATCGACATCTGTATAGCTTTCAAGCATGAATCCATCTACTTTATATTATAATATTGTCGATTTCATGGGTGATTAATGAAGGAATATTTCCCATGGAGCGACTTAAGAATATAGTTGGTAAAACGTACGCTTAACCATGGCTATAAATAGTAGCATTTTTCACTAAAATACAATCGAGATATTAGTAAAGTTCATTCAATGATTTAAATAGATGTCTTGATTTAAAGTTTATACGATTGTTAAGTTTCGATATTATATTCGTCGTAGCATTTTGAGTATTTAACACGAAATTGTAGATAAATATAAACACTTAATTATACAATTCAATTAAACAAGTATTTATGCAAAAAAATTGGAAATGATAAATTCCAATATTTTTATAGTAATTTATAGTATATTAATGATATAAATTTTATAGTTTATAAATGTAAATTGCATAAGCAATTAATAATTTAGACTGTATAAAGTAATAAATTAAAGTAATATTGTAACATAATTAAGTCCCGATATAAGTATAATAGTTAATTGTTCGTAAAATCAAACTCGTAAAATCGAAATCGTAAAATCGATAAAGAAAAAAAATGATTACGTCTCAGGGCATAATACTATCCTATAGTTATGGAAATGCAAGACCAGATGGAATCTTCATAAATGGCGTATTCTGGTTGTATTGTCCCCCGTGAGGATAAAAATGAAGATGACCTGGAATAATTCATTGATTTATCAAAACATGGAACTTAAGAATTTTATATAATACAATAGATATATACGATAACAACTGTAGTATTTTGACTTGTATCATTTTCAACTTAATGAAATTTTTGTACTGAAAATACATTTTTTTCTTCTTATTTATGATTAGTAGTGGCCAAAAATATTTGTGAGCGTTGGAAAAACTTGTAGAAACTATTTTTTCGGTATTTTTAAATTATCGAGCATTAAGTGCAAATTATCAGGAGATCAAGTTTGATTTCTTTCGCTGATAGCATGGGCTGATAAATACTTACAGCAGTTATAGTGCAACATTAGTAATACAGATACTAGAAGTCAAGAACTTAAATTTGATACTTTAAATGACCAAACATAGCAAGTTTCACACGATTGCCGTTGATTTAAAAGGTCAGTTAAAAATGACTAAAAATAATATTATTTGCAAATTAAAGTGTCCTTACATATCCAACTTATATGGTTTATAACCGATATTATCGAATTTAATAAATGGATTATGTGTAACTTCAAATGATAATTATTTAACGTACACGGTATCAAATGAAAACGCTTGCCTACTTCTATACTCTCTATGCACCTTTTCAGACTTGTTCAAAATAATTGTCACCATAAGCTATGAAGAAAAGTTAGCCGTAATTTTTACAATAGTTTCTATATGAATTGTATTATTCATGAGCATTTTCGATCGCTATATACCATCAATAAAAAAAATGAAACAATGTCCAGATAATTTAGCGAAAATAATTTTTTCCATTTTAGATACTACAAAAGTGCATTTTTTATAGGATTCGGTTATACCTATTCGTCGAAGCAAGCTATACCAAGTATACGAGCTCGTGCATTGATGCGTAAAATATATCTACGATTTCCGCGTCTTTCGTAGTGATGCTACTAGTGTTCTTCATTCCGAGGGAAGCAAAGTTGAGATGGATTCAGTTCCGTTATTCTTTTAACCAACATTGATCCTCTGTTATCTTATTAGCAGTGAAGGCGAAAATGCGCGCACCCTAACTGTATACCGCAAAATAAAGTTTTCCCAGAAGATCTATAGATCTAGATTTATTGCTATTGCATCGGTGTATATAAGATCGAAAAGTCTGTATCAAATATTTAATTGATTATGTTATTTATATGATATTTTCTAAATAAAAGCAATATGTGTGTGCGTGCGTGTGTGTGGGTACGCGCGCGTGTGTATATGTATGTATATCTTACTTATAGCTAATTCTTCTCCAATGACTTTAGTAGTGGATGCAGCTATTATAATATGTCATTCCATATGTATTAAGGTCTTATATTCAATCCGATCTCCAAGTAGTTCACGTCACCCTGATGTATTAGAGAATTGATAATTAATAATGAGGAATAACAGCTAGAAAATAATCAGAATAATATTTAAAAAAATACGCATTCAATGGGTTGAACCAGAAAATTAGTTATATACAGTATACCGATCGAGATCAAAATCGGTATTGCTCAATTATACGCACCATCATAAACGGTCACAGTTGCACAATCCTGTAGTCTAATTTAATTTGTACAGCATTCTTTTTGAATAGCAGTAACTTGAATATTACACATAGATTATGACGTGTTGTAGTAAAAATTAGTATGCGAAACACGCATATTTCAAAATACAAAAAAAAGAAGTTCTGAATGTCTTCTTCAAAATTCGTTACCATCTGATAACTGCGTACTCTAAATAATATATACAACTTCGCATAACAATATGTATGTACATACGTACTCAAAAATATGAGTAAAAAATATATTGTTTTCAAGAAAAATTTTCATTGCTTGAAGTATCAGAATCGTATGATATTTATATCTATATATACTCAGAAATTTAAAGTACTTTTATTTGGTTACGATAATTATCATAATAATTATGATTTTCAATAATGAACGAAAAACTGGGATTATATTTAAATAATTTATTTTAACGTACCTTATTACTTATTCATACTGATTATTCTATATGTAGAATTAAATTTTTTACCAAAGCTACAATCTCGATTAATTTATAATTTACCTTGATATTCCAATAGTGTGACGCATGCGTAAGCAGATCGTAACAGCTGGATCTGGAAATGAGCAACGCACACGTCGAAAAAATTTGTCATGTCTACATTGCAATAAAATAGATTTATTATGTATGTAATAATACACGTGACCTTTGAGAAATTTAAGATGTATATCGATAAGTTTTTGTAATTTTTCAATTGTTATCCATTTGTTGCACCATTTTGTTATAACTCAACTAACATATATAAGGTTATGTTTTTAATTGGTTTAATGCATAGGTGTTTTGGCAATGAAATAATTATCATTATTTGCCGTTACAATGTTTATTTACAAACCCAGATATTTTTTAAACTTCTCGCTTATTGAATTTTTGTTGACATATAAATTTACCGACATTAATCATCAATTTGTATGAGTAAACTAATCCATTTTTATTTCAGATATTGTTTTCAATTTTATATAGGCTCAAACAAAATCTCACCTAATGGATGCGTCATGGCAATACAAACGTTTGGTACAGAAGTATAAAATTCGCACTTGTAATTCTTTAGCTCAAGAAGAGGCCCACAAGGAACCTCTTAATCATGTAGGAAGAAGAGCACGCCCTGTTTGGCTGCATCTTATTACAATATTTTTTTCAAAGAAAATGTTTTTTTCCGCAGTGAAGATTGGTATTGCCGGAGGAATTATGTTCCAGTATCATGCACGTCTAGGTTTATATTTATTACTTTTAGCTGCTTGTTTGGATTTTATGTGATCATATAGACAAATTTTTTTTAAACTTTTTTCTTTGATAATATTAATATTTGAGTTTGTATGTGCATTTCTGTGTAAAAAAGTGAAATTATAGGTTCATAAGAGTTAATATAAAAATGTCCATTGTTAAAATTAGTAACATCGCTAAGCGCATAGCTACCAGCAAGTTTAGAATAAAGTCATGTGCAATTTCTTACCGCTCATTTACAAAAGTACATAACATTCATCAAGTGCAATTGAAAACTCAAGTTAAAGTTCTTCACTATTTTGAAAAACAAAGATGCAGCTTTCACACTACACAGAGAAGAGATATTCCTCCCTTCTTAGCACTTGTAGTGCGGCCCTTAATTAGAATTGCTGCTTTACTATTTGGAAGAAAATTTAAAAAATGGTATGCAAGTAAAAGTCCTGAAGAAAAAGAAGAATTTCTCAAATGGCTTCGAGCTAAAAGAAAATACATATTTAGTAAACAATTGACTAATATCAATATTTGAACAAAAATTGAGATTTGTTAATTTTATATATTTATTTCTTGTACTTTTTAGGTGGCTTAGGTCTATATTTTGTTTGTTTGTTTCTATATTATGCAACTCATTTAGAATATGATAATCTGACAGGAAGATTTCAGTTTATTCTATTAAATGAACAGCAAAAAGAAAAACTTTCTAAATTAACTTTTGATACAGTAAGTATACATTGACTTTTCCTCATAGAAAAAATAATTAATTGGTTTATCTAAATATGATTTTGTGCATAGCATCTTCAAGAATTTCAGTCCATACTGCTTCCAAAAACACATCCAATATATTCAAAGCTATTGAGAATTACTGCAAAATTGATTAATGCCAATAGAGATCTCCCAAATTTCAAAAATAAAAAATGGACTTTGACAGTCATTGATTCACCGTTAAAAAATGCATACGTTTTGCCTGTTGGTTTCTTAAGCAATTTTGAAAAGATAACAAGAAAACAAATATTATTTTAAATAATTTTTTTATTTCAGGGAGGAAATATTTTTGTTTTTTTAGGAACTTTGCAAATGGTGGAAAATGAGGATCAACTGGCTGTGGTCTTAGCTCATGAAATGGCTCATGCTGTATTAAATCATTCAGTAAGAATACATTTCTTTATTAGACTTTATTATTTATGGTGTAATTGATCTTTATGATGGATTATTGGTGTATTCTCACAGTATGAACAAGTCTCTCGAGGAATTATTATTGAGCTTTTGCTTGCATTACCAATAGCAGCTATATGGGCCATATTTCCAGACCTGCTGGCAGGCTTCTTATTATTACTAGGTCAATCTATTGTTGACGTTTTTCACACGTTGCCCTATAGTAGAGCTCTTGAAACTGAAGCAGATACAGTCGGGTTACTTATTGCTGCCAAAGTGAGTAGACATAAGCTATTTATCAATTCTTCAAAGATATCATCAGTTGAGTTTTTAAATTAGTTGACAAATTTGTTTTAGGCTTGTGTAGATGTCAGAGAAGCTGTTGTTTTTTGGGGTACAATGCGAACCTTGACTGATCTGAAAGTAGAACCTAATCAAATCCCGTGGCTATCAACTCATCCAGACCATGGTGACAGAGAAAAAAGAATTGATAGAATATTAGAAGAAGTTTTGAGTTTTCGAAGTAAAGCAGGAGTGAGTATATTGATAGAATATTTGAAAAACTAAGGTCTTTTTCGTTTAATATTAAAACTTTAATTTTAATTGTAATTGATTTCAGTGTCCAGCATTGAGTGGCGTAGATCCTCGAAAATTATTTTATCGACGTTCACTCGAAGAGCATGCTGCACGTCTCAAACAACGAGGAATTATTCATACTTAAAAAGTCCATCGTGAAAGATTCTTTTATAAAATATGAGCTTAGTAATTAAGTTTTTTGATTCAGCAAACAGATAAGAAAAAGTATTTTGAAAGTCGTCTGAATTAAGTAGTGTTTTGAATTAACAAATCACATAAATTTATTGTAAAAAGTTTGTATCAAATATTAGATGTCACTCAATCTGCAATCTTTATAATGATAAGAGTATAATAAACCGATGTTTGAGTATGGAAAAAACTAATTAAAAAACAAACAGCATGACACTTCTGTCAGATAATTTTATCATTTGTTCCATCCTGTTTCTCACATCTTCGCGTTGTCCCTATTTACTCTTATGCAGTGTATCAATTGTTATGGTTTGAATTACAATGATCCTGTTCTTTGTTTTCATCATTTCTTTGTTAAATGTGTTTTCTTATAATTTAGACGACAAATATCCACTTATTTACTTCGAGTCTTCACAAAACCAAGGCAGTTACTTCGGTTTTAGTGTTTTACTTATTCCAGAATGGAATTCATATGAACCTACGTATGTATAACGCAAATATTTAAACAAAATCGACTAGTAAAAATTCGCTAAAAGTTTTAATCAATAGATTAATTGTTGGAGCGCCAAAAGCCAAAATTACAGAATTAAGCAAATCTGGTAACAAACCTGGAGTTATTTATCAATGCCCTTTATTTGGAGAATGTCACGTTACAAGCGCTACTTCAGATTCTCCTCCGGATATAGCGCTGAAATTCGGAATGTACGCGAAAGTGATCCAAGATAATGGCTGGTTTGGCATGTCGATCGCCGCTCTTCATCCAACTTTGTTAAAAGTAAAGAAATAGTACAATTTTTTAAATCATATTTACCGAATTAGAATCTATAAATTTATATAAAGATACTTATGGCTCTAAATTTTTAGATTTGCGCTCCACGTACGGAAGTTAATTTATTTAAGCCTTTCACCAATCAATACATTTCGACAATGCAAGGAATGTGCTATTTTTATTATAGCTATAACAATACTTCATTCTTACAAATAGAAACTGAAAGTTTAACTAAATACAGTAAAAATTATCCAATTATATCACAAATATAATTTTTTAGTGTTGAAAATTAATTTTATCTTTATTTAGATTTTAGTTCGCATCATTGGTATCATCCTATGCATGGCTTTTCGCAAAATGTTGCGCGTCCAATTCAAGTAATGCTACTATTTATATAAATTTAAACTGTGACCAATTCAGAGTTATTTAACTTAATAACAACATTTTCTTTGTTTTGCGTAGTCGAATATCAAATTTAATGATATAGAAAAAAGTGAATCAGTTATAAGATCTCTGCTTAACAACACTTCAACAATTGTTGGAAACCCGAGTGGTTCAATCAACATCATCCAAGCAAACAATCGGAAAACTTTGGTTATATCCAACTATATCCATGAACAGGCGGAATTTGGTATAACAGATGTGATAACGACGACTGATACGAAAACATTCATGTAAAGTAAACTTTTCGAGTGAATTGTCATTACAGGGTATTCCGTGACGTCCGGCCGGTTCTTCAGCAAGCAAGAAATTTTATTCGCAAGCGGAGCCCCCGTTTGGAAATTATTTGGCAAGGTTGAACGACAATAGCTATGTCTTGTCTCACACATCGAAAAATAACATTAGATACATGTGCGAGAAAGCGATTTCAGCCTGGCTTCACTCGGCCGCAAACGTCCGCACGAGCCTGAAATCACTTTGTCGATAGTATCGAAACGTAGTATCGCAAGACCTTATATGAATTTAACTGAATTTTTATTTGTAAAATAAAGGTCGCAATAATCAACAGCAGTACAGACGAGCCGACAGTCCTGAAATATCTTTACGGTAACCAATTGGGCGAATACTTTGGCGCAAGCTTGACTACCGGTGATCTGAACAATGATGGATTTGACGATCTTATTGTCGGCGCTCCGCATTTCGGCGATGACGTTGGCAAAGTTTACATTTATTTAGGCACCCAGGATGTACACCTTTTACAACGACATAAATTTACAATTTTTTTCTAAAAAATTACGACTACAAATCCCGCTGTTCATTCTAGGGATTCATAGATGATAATCCTACGATTGAAGGCTCCGTTACCGAAGCGCAATTCGGATATTCTTTGTCTTCTGGTGACTTAGATGGAGATGGGTTTGACGGTAACGAAATCAATTATTTAACAGTATTATTCCAGAGTAATATATTAACTTACGTGTTAAACCGCCTTTCTCAAGATTTGATTATTGGAGCTCCATGGGAACAAGCTGGAGTAATATATATTTATAACGGATTTTCCATTCTCGGCGAGGTAAATAATTTACAAGTGTCACAGAGAATTGCAGCTATCGGCATTTCGACGATTCTTCGTGGATTCGGATTTTCCGTTTCCAATTTAGTTGACATGGATGGAAATGGGTGGGTTCTGTCTATTCGAGGCAACTGCCAATTTCAATTGCAATTGTTTTTAAAACCTTCAGGTTCGTAGATGTGGGTGTTGGAGCTTACAAATCTGGACACGCTGTGATACTTCGCGCGATACCGGTCGAAAAATGTCAAATTAACTTGAAAGTTCAGCCCACAGCCATCAAAATTGGTGTCACCACGAGAGTTTCACCGGAATTTTGCATGGGAAATTACAAAAATACCAATCCGCAAGTAGTTAAAAGTAGGTTGCTTTTTGATTTGTCGTCTTATTTTTAAATCGAAGTAAACGAAGCATTTTCCATTTTATTTTTTCACAGATTATACGGTAAAGCTTGTAGTAGATTCGAAGCACAAAAGATTCATGTACGATTATATTGTCTGGCACGTACCGATCTCGGAGAAAAATCAAGTTTTTTATTACCGTTATTCGCGACAAAGTAAGATGACAAGAGTCGCTAATACTAACTGGAATGGGTGTACCACTTCGCACTTTTCAATGAAAGTAAGCTGAAATAAGTAGCTACAAATTAATTACAACTGAAACGAAATTCACAATTTCAGCCAGAAATACATAACATGGCTGATCCTGTAGACATCGTTCTTACGTACGAATTCAACACTTATCAAATAGATGCAACTAAAAGTCATTCCAATGGTAAGTTCGAGCCTTTTTTCGCCAATATTTTGTCATTGTTTTATTTAACGACACGATTTGTAGACAGTTTTTGCAAGTTTTGTCCAATGGAATATAAAGGACGCGAATTGAAAACTATCAAATTGTTAGTTCCTTTTGAAACTTATTGTGGAAAAGGTAAAATTTGCAATTCTGACATTTCTGTTACAACGACGATGTTCGGTGTCGTAGGGTAAATCGTAACTTTTAAATAGCTATTAATAACCAAAGTTCATTGCAATCCATTTTTACGAAAACGTCACTCTTTAGAGAAAACAACACTTTGGAAATCGGATCAGGCGATTTGAGCGTTGAAGCGAAATTTCAAAATCACGGCGAACCCGCTTATCAAGTTGTTGCCGTCTTTTTCATTCCAAAGAGTATTCACTTGCGAAGTATTTTAGCCTCCTGCCAAGAATCAATCGTAGAAGACCTACTGGTCGTCACCTGCAACGTAGCAAATCCGTTCAATAAACAAACGCAGGTAGGTATGAAACTATTCCGCTTATCATACACCTCTTTTAATTGGGATGTTGTACAACTTAGAAAACAATCAGATTAGATTTGGATATGCGACACTTTGAAACTCATAATTTAACCGGCATAGAGTCATGTACACTGTATATAAATATGACCATTAAAAGTATTACCAATAACGTAGGCGTGAAAAAAATTTCGATGCCAATAACGTTCAAGAGCAATATTTCCACTTCTATATCAGGGTAAAAGTTATTGCCGTTAATTCCTAAAAAATTTCAGAGTTTCGAAATTTCCTTAGTACATCCTTTCTATTTTCAGTAAAACTGCCGAGGATAGTTATTATTTAACCGAGCACCGAGACAGTAACAATATGTCCTTTCAACATATTTATGATATTTTTAAAAATGGACCTACTCCAATAAATGATGGGAAAATAATTATTGACGTTCCAACAAGTATTAGCCACGGGGAGCCGTTTATTTTTATAAAAATGCCACAGGTATTCAGAATTGAATTCTCAAACTTCATAAACAGTCTTCGTAAATATTCAAGTGATTTGTTTTGGCGCTATGTAAAAACTCTTTTATTCCTTTGAAGCTTCAAATCCTTGGATCATTGTATAATTGTATCATGAACGGTATACCAATGAAATCGTCTATGAACTTGACATTAGATAGTCTCAAAGATAGCCATTATCAATTCAAAAATATTTATAAAATAGAAAAAAGAAATACACCGTTGACACATCTGGAGACAGAAAAATTTATAAAGACAGTAGAATCCAATGAAAAAAATTCAAGTGATATTGTTTTAATTGATTGCTTCAATGACAAAGTGCAGTGTGGAACTGTAACTTGCGATCTGACAGCTTTAAAAGCGCTTCAAGGTGCTACAATAGTTTTGTCTTTCACATTGAATATGAAATCTTTGCAGAAGCTTTTGCCTATTGGGTCAATTCTTCAGTATAGCACGAGAGCGCGGGCGCAGATATTAAAACCGTTGAAAGATGAATCGAAAATACTTAAACTAACAACGAAGTTTTATAATGTGAGAAATAAGAAAAGATCAGTCGATGTATGGATAATAGTGATCTCGGTGATCGTTGGTTTAGTTATTTTATCAATTATTACAGCAATATTACACCAAGTATGCGCAAATTTTTGTGTATATTAATAATCAATGCGTACTAAAGACATGCTCTGAATTATAAACCTTATTTCAGGTGGGATTTTTTCGAAAAAAACAAAATTCAAACTCTAATATTCTCAACATTAATGAACGAGAGCACGACCAGCAATACTTTCTAGGATTCCAGGAACAAGATGAATCGTTAGAAAATGATAGTTTTTCATTGAATTCGGGATGAAGCCAACGATAAGTTAAATATTCAATTTATAAAAAACTTTATTTTTCATCTTTTTATTCATTATTTACACTTACTTAACAAACGTGTCTCATAAGTAGACAACTGTTGGATCAACGTTTCAGTCGTTGTGCGGGTTGAAATATTTACACGATTGGCAAATTATTACAATTACAGAATGAAAAAAAATGCTGTTTTATCATTTTCATTCATAATTATGGTCGGAAATTAGCCATTTATCGAAAGTACAAAGCAATATTCAACTAATAAATTAATTATTCATGTATGAAAATAGACTTGTTGATGTTTATTTTTCATTTATAACGATGGTACGCATCGCAAATAAAATTAGAATTCAATGCTACTCGATCACAAGCATTATACGCGAATTTAAATAAACTTATTGAATGATCTTGATACTATACATATATCAAGAGATGACAGTAGTAAAGATTTATGCCATTTTAATGACAAAGATTGACGACTCAATAAAAAACTAGTTTTGTCAAAGTACCTTACACACGATGAAATAATAAAAAAATTTCAAGCGCGGCCGTTTATCTATGAACAAGAAAAATTTTCTTAAAAGGGTCTTATTAAGCTACAGAAACCAGCACAGCCCTTAAAAGTATTATAAAATCATTATTAGCAATTATTCATAGTTTTTCCAACATTTTTATCATTCGCTCCAAAATCAAACATAAAATATAGTAATCTTAGAGAACAACCTGCATTCAGGCTTGCAAACAATTTCTTTACGTATTTTACATTACACTTTACTCTAGAAATTACACATAAGTTGTTTTTCGTGTGTACAAAAAATCTAGCTTAAAATTAATAAACTTATTGTATAAAAGCATTGGGAGGAATTTTGTTCAATGATAATGCTTCTCGGAATGCTAATTGAGCATTGTCATAATTCCACTGAACTTCTTCCAAACACTTATAACTCCATTCTGGCATCATTTTTGTGTGTTGACTGAGTTGAATCGCCATATGTTGTTTCATCTCTTCCGTCAATGCAGCTGCATTGGCTATAGGTGCTGGTGCTGTGGATGGTCCAGGAGTTGGTTGTTCAGGAACCAAAGTATCAGCTTTCTTTTTTTGTGCTGGTGTCGCATTGCTGACTGATAAGTGTTCTTCGTGTACACAGAAACCTGCTCCTTCTGGAGCAATAATGAATTGTCGATCGAAGTACCTTAATAACTCTTTGTTATCTTTGCTATTTAGTTCTTTGAACAGACCAGTTAGTGAGATGAATATCATTCCTTCCTGTAACAAAAAATAGTATCTTTTATAAAAGCTTTTATTTGAAAATAATTTGAAAATAACTGAAAACTCCTACAGTAGCTATACACAAATCCATCGTAAAACTGTTCAAATCATGCTTTGTGCGAGGCATTTCTGATATAAATGACACAATAGGCAATTTTCCATATTTCTTCAATTTGTGTCTACGACTAGCTTCAGTCACTCTGAGAATATTACAGTTTTCATTATGGTATGGACTAAATCTTGGAAGGACATTAACTGTCATAGAGAACAAAGCATTTTCGTGATATGCATCCAGAAGTGGTTGACGACTTTCACTGTCGAACACAAGAAAATATTGTTGGAAAAACTGCGATGCAATTGCATAGGCTTTGGTATTTGATTGAGCAATAAATATTTTCTGTGTTGGTGGTAGTCTGATTACTGGATCTTCTACGTCAAACAAAATAGGTGGTGGCAAGTCAACACCATCTAGTTTCAAAAGCTTAGGAAAGCTTTTTCTTATATCACTGAAAATGATAACATTACATTACAGTTAATATTGAATTTTCTTGAATTTACATTTATTTTAGAAAATTTGAAATTGATAATTCGTACTTGATATATTCTTCTTTTTTATTTTTGTATTTACTACAAAGAGGATTTCCCTCTAGGTATAACTCTTCTAGTTGTAAGTTTCTAAGAGCATTCAGGTGGGAGACTTCCTTTATCTAAACAAATTTAAGTTAATAAAGAAGACTAATAAAGTAAAAACATAATCTTGTAGAGAAAAAACTAACCTTGTTATCTCCTATATAAAGGATTTTCAAATTCTCAAACTTGTCAGCAAGTGTTCCAAGTCTATCTATGTTTTGTAATTTATTTGAGTCCAGTTTCAATGCCAACAAGCCAGGTATATGTTCATGTACTATATTTAAAACAACCTGGAGTATGTTTGATCGATCCAGAGGACAAAAATATTCTGATGCCAGATCTGGAATAAAAAAAAAACACTTAAGAATAACAGCTCGATACACAGTTAAACTTTCTGTTTTTTTATAAGAGAATTGAGAATTTGTCACAAGTAACAAGTAATTTTGAATGAGTTTCTAAGTCATTTGCGCAAAATTAAACTTTTCTTTACCTGAATCTTGATGAAACTTAGACAAGTCCAAGGCGCAAGTTTCTTGATTATATCTTTTGGCCATGGCTAGTTTCAATCTTTCCTTGAGAGCATCATCAATTTGGATTCGAGGTTGTCCTGGAAACACTCTCAGTCCTAATTTAGAGCCATCAGTACAAGAAATTCTTTTGTCACAATTATTCAATTTATTTGCAACATTAAAGCCCTCAACATAGAACACTGCATCATTATCACGAATTTTATACTGTAGAATAAATACGGGTCAAAAAATTTCTCTTCCATGTTAATTATGTATAAATTATACACGAAAATTATACTAACCGCTATTGGCGTAAATGTACATGGTGCCATCATACTTAGCAAGTTGCTAAGAACAAATTCTTTTGTATATTTGTTTCCTTGTTGAATCTGAAGAATAATTTAAAGTATTTTAGTCTTGAAAAATAATTATAATTTCTTAATACCATATCTTTACAAGTCTAGAAATTTGGTTATATATTTTTTGTTTAAAAATCTTTTCATGAAAATTATATTCAAGATTTATAAATTGTATATAATATAGTAAATTCACATATTTTTTTAGAGTAAATCGCAATAAATTTTTCTGATAAATAATTGCCTAATAAATATTATTAGGATGACACTTTATATGGTTAGCAGTTTACAATAACATTTTTATTGCAAAAACGAATAATTTAAGTACATAAAACAAATAACTTACAATTATTTTATACCAATTGGAATCACTCATATTCACTATCCATCTACCATCCATTCTCGAGTGACTACGAGGTAGAGGACTGTTTCTTCCTCGAGAAAAGTTTTTGCCTCTTCCCATAATGTTAACAACAGGTCGGCTATTATTATTGGAGCCAGTTGACATCAAAATGTCATCATCTAGTTTTATGAAACGATTTTTTTTAGCTGGATCGGGCTTGTAGTTGGGTTTTTTGAACGTAACTCGCTGTCGATTTTGTAGATGCCTTTGCCCTTCGTTTGGTCGGCCCATTCTGTCGTCGTGACCTAAAAAACAGTTTATTTTGATAAACTTTAGAAAAAAGTAATTAAGTATGACGACTTTTCAGAACTTTTCAGATACGGAGGTGAAAAAAACTAAGAAAAACAACTAAATTAAAAGCTTTTCATGGACGTCCTCTCGGACGGTAAAGGTTATACGAGCTAAACAATTGACTTGAAAATAACGAAAGTTGAAAATATCCATACCAAAATACTCTCTTCTCGATCTATCCTCAAAGTTGTTCGCTGGAAAACCTCGTCCTCCGGATCCACCCCAGAAGGGTTTATTTGTTGGTTTCCTTGGCATTTTGTGCTGAAGCGCTGTAGTGGCACCACAAGAGAGAAAGACGTAGTCACGACTCACACACGAGGAGTACCAAGTATAAAAACAGCAAGGTTTTTACGGCAGAGCGTACCTTCAACAGCACGTAAACTGCCCGGGTGCCCCCTTGACTAATCGCTTAATATTCACGAAAATGTTCACAAAAATTATTCTCTTTAGAGGTTAATAATCTTTACGAACACACGATTCTTACACAAGGCGCGGATCAGTACAACCTACAACGACTGCGACGATTGTACAGACTACAGTGTACTTGTACCTGCTGATATCTGTGTGCATGGAGATCTATATATATAACTATGTAACAGTAAAATGGGTATTCCAATATGGCGTTGATTGCGCCAAGTTGCGAACGCATGCGCATAACCCTATCGTAATATTCTTACCGTGGCTGTCAATTACGATCACACACACTACGCATAATTTCATTTTCAATTAAGTTTATGATAGTGTGCGATTTCATAATGCTTCATTATTATTATTACACAATCACAATGAAAATTGAATTATTAAAAAAAAAAGAATAAATAATAATTTTTTTACTAAATTGTTCATAGACACTTTTTATTGTTCCATTCATAACGTTTATCATTAAAATCTTATTGACCTGTATTTTAATTGAATAATGTTTACAATACTATGATTTGAGAAGGCTGCTGCACTGCTGGACAATCATGTATAGTATATAGTATAGCGTAAAATAAGGTGTTCCACTAGTCGACCATTCGTATGTCACGACTCACGAGTCATGAGGATCCCGTGACAGCAAAATTAGCTGTACAATATTGATTGTGGAAAATTGTCATATTTACATATATTATTTTAAAAGTATTGTTAAAAATCCTTCAATATGGACGAGGTAACATTAATATATATATTATTTACATATCAATCTCATCTTGTTTAAATAACTTATTGAAATATAAAGTTGTGCTTACCAAACATAACCTAACAATTTCACATAAAACTCATTCCAAAAATATTTATTGTTGAACTAATTTCTTCTTTTACAGAATCTAAAAAATAAAATCGATTTAGCTTGTAGAACAGCAGAGGAATTCACTAAATTGTATTATGATAGTTTAGATAAGCAGAAATATGTAAGTGATAGTATAATTACATTGCATTTGGATTATTTTCATGCAAACTAAATTGATTATTATGCTTATAGCTAATGTCAAAGTTATATATGGACAATGCTATTCTAATATGGAATGGGAATGGTATAGAAGGAAAAGACCAAATCCAAAACTTTTGGACAGATCTTCCCCCATCGGTGCATACAATTAACTCATTAGATGCTCTACCTATTACTGGTAAATGATTAGCTTATAGTTTAATATTTAAATTTATGTGAATTACTGATTCTATTATTTGGAATATTATGCTACATAAATGAAGTTTTCATTTATCCATTAAAAATATAGCAGAGGTACAATTTGATTACAGCTTATTGTTCTAGTGTAAAGTTTGATGTTTTTCCATTAGCTTAGACGCTACTTGAAAATACAAATAGAAAACAAGTTTTATGTTATAATTGATTTTAAAAATTTTTTTAGTGCCTGCAGTAGCTAATCAGCATACTTTCTTAATTAAAGTCAGTGGTCAAGTGAAATACCAAAATAAGAAAATTGGGAAAAGTTTTAATCAAAACTTCACAATCACTGCACTAGATAATAAATGGAAAATTGTGAGTGACTGCTTCAGAACACAAGAGTCTTTAGACAGCTGAAAAATTGACTTTTTAAATAAAATTGTATGATTGTATTCCATCTATAGTGGCAGTTATTAAAGAAGTAGTTTGTGATAATAATATTTAATAAGAAATCTTCATCACTTTTGTACCATGTCTGTATAAACATAATTTCCAATTCAAAATGTGATTATCATTTATATTTTTAGAATTAACATTTATAACTGTAATGTCATAATATTTTGATACCTGAAATGTACTTTATTTTAGAAATATTAACTAATACTGATGTTATTGAAATTTATGTAAATAAGATTATTTATTTAAAATCTTTATTTCACAATATTTTATTGTAAAAGTTGATATTTTAATAATTGTATATAAATGTTTTATATATAATCTATTTTAATGTTATATACAAAGGTGCTGGACGATAAAAATTTTACAATTTACAAATATAAAAATTTAGAACATGTAACATGAAAAATTAATTCGTTAAAAATTGAGCCAAGCTTTCGATGTCAATTAACTGCCCATTATACAAGTCTACAAGATATAAAGTGATTGTTATGAAAATATTAAGTTATTTTCAAAGTAATTTTTTATGTAAAAATCGAATTCGGGCTCAGAATCACTCCATCAAGTTAGGTTTTTGAATAATCCTAACCTAAAAGTGCAAAAAACAATTTTTTACTTTATTTGAGCATCAATAACTTAGCAAATTTCTATTATTTTTTAAAATCCGATAAAACCATCAAAAAGTAACACTTGACCTATCTACTTCACTATTTACATTTATGATTAAATTTTTCTAACCGGAGATATTGCAAGTTGAAAAAAAAATTGCAAGTTTCTCAATAACCGATGTAATAAATAAAGGGAAAAACAATAGGACGTAAAATTTGTTTTTAATACTCCGTGCGGAAAGTGCGTTTTTTCCGCACGCTCGGCAAAAAACGTGCATTGAAAATCGCACTTTCCACACGTCGTATAAAAAAATACGGTACGGCACATGTTCGGGAAAGAGTTTCTCGTCTCGTGTACCTTTCTACCCTCGCTTCGCTCGGGTGTAAACGCCACGCGAGACAAGACTACTTTTCCGCACTATTTCATTGATATTTCTGATGAACAAGGAATTATATGAACGAAAGATCATTGACCGCAGATACGGCTCTGCTGTTCTATACTTTTATTATGCCATATAACACATCAAACCCATGAAAAGTAAAGAGCTCTATTCATAAACCCAAGTAGGGTTTATGAATAGAGCTCTTTAACCTCAAAGACAATAACATCAAACTCCTAACAGATTGAGTGTATGGTCATATAAACTAGACATTTTTTGCAAGAATCAATACATGACCTAGTTACTAAAGGAACGACTTACTAGCGACCCAGTCATCTTAAGGCTATATAGGTCAATCTTCAGCCTCGTATTTTTTTTCCATTGACGATATCTCTGCTTAGAATATAATTCAAATCATAACTATAAATAGTGAAATAAAAAGCTAAGAAGTGGTTCCTTTTGATGGTTTCATAAAATTGTTAAAAATTATAAAAATTTGTAAAGTTATTAATGCTCAAATAAAGAGAAAAACTAGGTTTTTCGCATTTTTAGGTTAAACTTACTTAAAAACCTGACGTGATGGAGCAATTAATTATGAGCCCGATTTCAGTTTCTACGCCAAAAATTACTTCGAAAGTAATCCTCAGTTATTCCATAAAAAAACCATGCAAACCTCTATGTTATCATAGATATAATATCTATGTTATCATAGATATAATATCTATGTTATCATAGATAGACAATTAATACACTATATATACAACTGCCATGTAGTTACAATCGAAAAAATTCTTATTATATCGAATATAGAATTGCTCAAAATAGTTGGCTTTGTTTATCGGAAGAGGTCATTTGGTGAGTGTCACTAGTTCGACAGAGTGATTCAGTGTATAGTTCTGTTGCGCGTACATTGAATTGAAATTAAACACCGAGCGATGTCAGTCAGTGTAATTCGAACATTCAAACAATCATGTGGTGCTACGGTGTTGTCTTTATCTTTTTATTGAGACAGTATGTTCAGGGTAAGACAATTAGTTGTAGTTTTGTATATAACCTTAAAAGAAAGCTGCGTAGAAAGCTTGCGAGCTTGACAATATTCTATGTGGATTTAACTTAAGTTTTAAATAAACTAAGTAGTCTATTAGTGAAAGCAAAATATTTATTACATAATCAATTTAACAAAGCTCAAAATTACGTGCACGCTCAAAACTGCTATTCTCTCTATTCTATCAAATTCTTTCGAACTGTTCTACAATAAAATGGCTGTTAGACTTGTAAAATTTTAATCTAATTTCCATTGTAAATCGTAGATGACTCGTTCAAATAAAGAGTAATTTTCCGTTAGTTCTTTTATTGAATTCTCTAAATAATCAGTCACTTGCTGTAATCATAACATTTTCTTTGGAAATTGGATATAGCACCTTTTATGCTTAATCATACAAATTTAAGACAGTTTTTGTGTAATAAACGAATTTCCTTATTGTGTCAAGTAATTGCAGTATTATTAGATATCTTTTATCGTCCATTTTCCACGAAATGTATATTAGAAAGTATAATGAATTATTATATTTGGTAGCGAAAAGTCCAATCTCGCAGTAATAAAAAGCTAATGTAATAATTGTAATATTCAGCAACATCTGCTTTGGGGACGGAAGTAGGGAAACTATCAGTGGCAGGTCCGAACGACTGTTTAGGTTTAGGATCTACTGTCGCGGGTATGCTCGAGTCATATCTTCGAAAGGCTGTTCATGGTTCATCAGCGCAACGAGCTCGGTTCTTCTTCACTTCCCGCAAAATGCCACATAGAAACGAAGTTATGCTTGATGATCAATTTGGTCTCGAATGGACTGACTTTGAGCCGCGGCGTAATACCGTTGTTATCGTGCATGGATTTTTATCCAACAGCAATGGAAGCTGGATTCATAAAATGAACGAAGCTTTTTTAAAATATGTAGGTTTATTTGGTGTCTTTAAAATTAATAATTATTTAATTAAAGTTTTACCAAAATCAGCCATTATCCGAAGATATCTCATTAAAGATGCTTTTACAATTGTAATTTACGTCATTCGTTAATTACTGTAAAGAAAATCAACACAGGGCATTGGAATAAAAATCATAACAAAATTTATTTTAAAGAAAATGTTCGAGCACAACTATTGATTTTAATTTTTAGGGGGATGTTAACGTTATTGCAGTGGATTGGAGTGATGGTGGAAATACCTGGAATTATTACAAAGCTGTTTTCAACACCCAAACTACTGGCAGCCAAATTGCGGCGTAATTAATTTAACATTAATAAAAAAATTATTGCTACGAGCGAATAAAAGTGAATTGATGAACTAGGTATTTTAAACATCTACATCGTCCATTTAAGTTTCTATCAAATAAGTCATACTGTTCGGTAAGACCCACTCTAAAAGTTTCCTTTGTGCAAACAAAGTACGTTTCTTCATACACTCGGATACATGCTCATACGATTAAATTCGCACCTGTTATAATTGCTACACGAGATTTATTACAGTCACTAGTTTATGATAGATATAGAAAAATCCTTCATATACAGGCTGTTCGAGCACATAGCGAATTACACTATGATGCACGATGGTCCAAGTGCAGAGCATTGGGGTCGCATTCATTGCGTGGGTCATAGTTTGGGTGCACACATCTGCGGCTACGCTGCAAATGCAATTAATCAAAGCTTGTCTGGATGGTCCATTCAGCGCATAACCGGGCTTGATCCTGCTCAACCATGTTTCACGGCCGTCGACTTATTGCTGAGACTCGATAAGTCAGACGCGCCTTTCGTCGATGTTATTCACACGAATGGGGTATTCCTATCGAGGCTTGGACTTGGATTGCCACAGTCTATAGGTTCTTACTATCATATACTGCTTTTGCGTTGTCTGAATTTGTGTATCGGAAACATAATTATATTGCAAGTGAATTGAACCAAGTATTTATTTGTTTTCATGGTCTTTTCGTAGGTCATCTTGATTTTTTTCCCAACGGCGGAAAAATACAGCCTGGCTGCGAATTGTCCAAATACACGATACCTGTCATAACAGCGCCTAAAGAAGGTAAGTTTCCGTGTTTCTGAAAAAAAAAACGAATTTCA
Source organism: Phymastichus coffea (assembly GCF_024137745.1). NCBI lineage: Eukaryota > Metazoa > Arthropoda > Insecta > Hymenoptera > Eulophidae > Phymastichus > Phymastichus coffea. Next base: position 13,573,833 of record NW_026706814.1, read on the forward strand.
TGCTTTAAACTGTAGCACAAAAAGTAACAGATTTCATTAAAAAAAATTCATTATCAACAAAAATTAGTATTATTATGAGTGAAGTGAAATTTCAAAAATCATTTTCCACGTTGGAAAGTAATGTGATTATCGATATTGTATTGCAGTTATTCAAAATGCGATTTGCAGTCACGGACGTTCTTACTCGTACTTCATGGAATCGATCAACATTGCGGTTATGAAAAACTGCTCGTTTTGGGCTCAACCATGGGATCGAACTTACAGAAATGCTGAACAAATTTTAAGAACGGACTGTAAAACGTCGAAAACATGTATAGAAATGGGTATCAATAGTGAAAATTACAAATACCGAGGAACTTTTTTTGTTCTAACTTCGTCAAGCGAGCCTTATTGCAGTAAGTATTGATGAGTAAATTCTAATCAAATTCTGGAAAATTCGATAAAATCGGCTTTTGATTTTATTTTCAGATAATGGATATCGGGATGTAGAAGAAGTGAAAGATATTTTGAAAAGTTTAGATAAAGATAATCTTGATTGAAGCGTGTGATAATCCATTTGATTGAATTAATCATCACTGAAATTACTTAAATACATTAGTACCGCCTATTCAAAGAGTCGAATTGACATTCTATACAAATTTCGGGAAGATTCACGATTACAAATTATTTATTGTGATACAACTTTTTTAGAAAGAATGTTAGTGTAGTTTTAAATTCTTGACAAAAAAAATTAGACTGAAACTACAGAATACTCATAGAATACAAGATCTGCCGAAATTCCAGCGATATTTCCACTTCACGAAACAGTTCTGGAACTCAATTGTAGGGTGCTCGTCGTATTATTTTCAACTGTCGTTTTGTCATCGAATCGCTGTCTTTTGAGTGGTTTTTGGAGTTTTGGAAACAGCCAAAAGCTACAAAGGGCTATGCCGGGACTATACGGAAGTTGTCGAAGCATTTGGATACTGTATTTACTTAGAAACTACTGAACAAGATTCTATAAATGCGATGGGGTATTATCGTGATGGAGAAGCCAATAACCCAATAACCCAAAGTGTGGATGTTCTTTTCGCACTGTTTCTCGCAAACGTTTCAAAATTTGAACGTAATAGTTTTTATTGATTGTCTGTCTATGCATATTCATGGTGTATAATATCTTCACAATCGAAAAAAAACAATTAACATTGACTTAATATTGCTCTGATTTTGACGTGCTTTTTTTGGTCTTGGCGATCCAGAGTACTTTCACTGTGAAGAATGTTGTTTTGTTTAGTATTATAATCATAAACCCATGATTCATCTTTAGTAATAACCTTTTAAGGATTAAGTATAATATCATTGTTATTGACAATTACTAAGTTGTCCTGACCGATTTCTAAGCGAAGCTTTTTTTACTCTGCGCTGTGCAATTTCGGAATGAACTTCGTACACACACACGTGTCATTTGTAAATTTGAGATTCATATATAAAATGATCTAAATCGACCGCAAATCGTACCCGTTCAATATTAATGAGTGTTTTTGTCGTCGAAGGTTGGCCAGAACAAAAATCACACCAATAGAAAGTCCTGTCTCCTTTGAAACGATTATACTATTCTTTTATTCGTGTTTTGCTCATACATTCATTCCCGAAAGCCTTATTTGCATCATCTGAAAGCAAAATTTGATGCAAATTCGTTGATTTTGTTTTTCAATCACTTATAACAATCACAAAATTCGCCGATTTTAAAAATAGCTTTGTAATCAAAAACATGCTACGCATGAACTATACATCCGTCTTTTTCTAGTTTTAGAGAAAAAAATTTTCGATAAACTCGACCGACATAAATACTTTTCAACTTTTCGAGCATTATTTATTAAGATATAAAATGTAATTAAAAATATATTATGGTGCGAGAATTATCTTGTCACTAAGTAAGACTAAATAGCTATTAATTAATATGCATAATATGAAGGAGTATGTTGAATTATGAGGCTCGAAAGTGGATAACACGTAGCTAATTTTTTTTGTATTTATCACAAATATTTTGTACACTGAAAACAATTTTTGTCAGATGTTAGTTTATTTTATTGGGTAATTTTAATATAAATCGTTAATATAAACATAAAGTAGTCTAGAAATAAAAACACGAAATGTTTTTTCATAATTAAGCTTCAGCAATTGTTATTTTGTTTAAATGAAAGATACTGCTCTTTTACTTTCATTTCAATATATTTTATAATTGTATATTCAATATAATTTACATATTCGCTTTAAAAAAATATAAGTAATTCGTAAATTGTTTCTGAAAGATCGTGAAATTGTATTAACTTTAAAAGTATTTTACTCTCTTAAAGCAGTTGATAATAACATAAAGTTTAAACTGTGGCATTTAAAAGATGCATTTTTCTTCAAACTTATAAAAGTAACCTATCGTTTTGATTTTATTAGTGAAATATTTTGCATTTCCGTTTTTTTTAATAAAAATTGATTTCTAACTGAATACTATCGTCAGTGTCCCTGTCGTCGGCACCTATCATAATTTAATGTATTAAAACAGGTTTCATTAAATGAAATTATAAAATTTATTTACGTGACAATAGAGTAATAGAACATTTATCCTATGCCCCATTGGAGGAATAATAAATGAATTTTTTTATTTTTCACGTAAATATAAGAAGTGCAGCGAAACAAACCTTGGACTGGATTAAAATATGACGTATTAATCGTTTTTTCAGTGTGATGTAAAAAATAAACTTAATTAAAGGTGGGATTAGTGTACCTACTAAAAATATTCTTTTGAGTTCTGTAAATGAATTAGTATAGTCAATTACTCGTTTAAATCTGATACCAATACAATAGGAATATCATTTTCGCCAACATTACACATTTTTACTATTAAAATTAAGGTTAGATTTTCTGTATTCTCGCCTAACCAGGGTCATCGCTGACCAGAGTAGATAATACATGGTTACTTGCATGTGAAATGCAGCGTATAATTAAATAAATGTAAAAGTTGTAGCAAAATGTAACAAATTTTTAATTTTGCAAGGGAAGATAAATATCGTAAAGGCCAAAACAAAAATGGCTACAGAGGATAATATCGTGACGGTCGAGGATTCGAAGTTCGATGATTTCATTCAGGTATGTTTTGATATGTTCTTTTAAGTCGAATTAATTGAATATTTTATCATCTTGAAATTTATTTTTGTCTATTTTTATTATGGAATTTTTACGATGATTAATATATTTTCAGAAATCATTTACTGTTATTAGAAATGGACTCAAGGCTGCTAATAGTTTGCCAAATGCTGAAAACTTTAATTATTACACGTGTTTTCCTACATTTAACGAGATTCGAAATATACAAATTAAAAAAATTGTTGATTCTATGCAAAATGTTGTTGAGAAAGCAGGAATTGCAGGCAATATTAAACAAAGAGATGTGGAAGAAAAATTTGACCTTTTGCTAGAGTCAAATGATATTTTCTTGGATCGAGCTGTAAGTACTACGTCTTTTATATTATATCCTAATATAGATTCTACAACTATATTTTTAATTTAGGGAGTGTGTATGGATGAAGAAGTTGGTATAAGTAAAAATCCCAGTGTTGAATTGATTGTCACACAAACAAGAACTCCGAGCAACCTCAATGGAAGTTGGAATACTTCATCGTACATAAATAAGCAGGCTAAGCCAAGTTCAAGTCCAGTTCAAGCAGTGAGATTATTGGCAGGAAAAAATATTCAACGACCACAATTAACTTTCAAAGATAAAATAGACAACAGCCACAAACCATGGCAACCTACTATCAAAGAAAAGCCAAATTCTATAAAGCCTCTAGCTATTTATGTTGAATGTGGAGAAGAAGGAGAAGAAGTATTTTGTCATCCTTATGAATGCGAACTTGATAAATTTACACCTCCAGAAAAGCAGTTACTCAAAAAACCACCTATCAAATTTAAACCTGTAGACGAAACACCATTAATAATGATTGAAAAGGTTCAAGACCTCAAAATTATGTTGCAGGACCTAATGAAGTATAGTGAACTAGGTGTTGATTTAGAACATCATTCTTATAGAAGTTATCAAGGTATTACTTGTCTTATGCAAATTTCAACAAGAGATACAGATTATTTAGTTGACACTTTGTCACTCAGATCTGATTTACACATTCTGAATGAAGTATTTACAAAGCCATCCATTCTCAAAGTATTTCATGGAGCTGAATCTGACATTTTATGGTTGCAAAGAGATTTGTCACTTTATATTGTAAATATGTTTGACACCCATCAAGCTGCAAAGCATTTGGAGCTACCATTTTTAAGTTTGGCTTATCTTCTGAAAACACACTGCCACATTGATCCAAACAAGCATTTTCAATTAGCTGATTGGCGAATAAGACCTCTACCAGAAGAACTCATGAAATATGCACGAGATGATACACATTATTTGTTGTATTTGAAAGATGTTTTGACAAATCAATTAATTGATGTTGCAAATGGTCAAACTAATGTTCTTAAAGCAGTGTATGGCCGCAGCACAGATATATGTAAAAAAACATATATAAAACCAATTTGGACTGAGGATAGTTATTTAAGCATGTACAGAAAAAGTCAAAAGATGTTCAATAACAGACAAGTGCATGCTCTAAAAGAATTGCACAAATGGAGAGATGAAACAGCTAGAATGGAAGATGATAGTACAAATTATGTTTTACCAAACCATATGTTACTTAACATAGCAGAAACTCTTCCAAGAGAAATGCAGGGTATTCTTGCCTGCTGCAATCCTATTCCTCCATTAGTTAGACAAAATCTTTTGAAAATTCATAAAATGATACTCAAAGCCAGAGAACAGCCATTGATAAAGCCTGTATTGGAAGAAGATATGAGACAAAGGTTGACTCAAAGGAGTCAAGTATTGAACTCTGAATCTTGGATTTTTCAGCCGCACGATTTACCAAGTGATATGGAAGCCAGGGCGAATCTTCCTTGTTTGCTTAATTCTAAAGAATTAAAAAATAAAGTAGATCAGCCACGACTGAAACCATCTATTTCAGTGTTTGATTGTTCGTCTTCCGAGGTAGTATATAATTTTACCAATAAAATAATAGGTAAATTGCGTAAATTAAAAATTTTTAATCTAATTCGTAGGATGAAATAGTAGAGATGCAAGTAAATAACGTAAAAAAGAAGAAACTTATATTTATAAGTCCTTTTGAAAGATACAAGAGAGTACAGCCTATGGTAGCCGAAGAAGAGAAACTAGAAAGAGAAAAACAAGAGAAAGAAGAAGCTGAAAGGTTGAAGCAGTTACAAAAAACTCAAGAAGAAACTTCGGCGAGTATCAGCAGAGTTCATGATCATTTCCTCAAAGTAGTTCAACAGCCACCAATATTGAATCCTATTAAAGCCGAACCAACAGATCCTATTCAAGAGAGTCGAGAAGAAGAATTTATAATGGCAAGCGAGCCGTCAAATTCGAAGATGAACACTTCCCGTAAAAATAAAAACTCACCTCGACAAAAGAAAATGCAAACATTAGGACAGTTGTATGGAAAGAAAAGGAAACGGCAATTGAGTCCAGAAGTAACGCGACCATTCAAGAAAAATTTTCGTAAAAACAATTTAGCAGAAGAAAAACAGTTTAAAAGACGTAGGTAAATGTTACTGAAGAAATTTTTATACAAAAAGATTTAATAATATTTTATTACCTCTTCCTACTCAAAAATCTGGACTAGATAACTATACTGAGGGTAATAAATATTCGTTTATTAAGTGTACTTACGAAATTTATCAGTGATCTTTGTGAAGAATTCATCTTATATTTGTTATTCATGAATTAACTATAAAGTATAAAAATGTACTCTAATGGATATGATCTACATATGTGTATTTTGTAAATTTCATATGAAGTCTTCTCATATCTAATTAAAGTCAATTTATACATATTGTGAAAATGTAAATTTCTTTGGTTCAAGTTTCAGAAAGTTTGTAAAAAAAGTTATTTGAGTTTGAATACTGTAAAAACAAAGTCAACTCTGTAAATAAATTTCGTTTTTGACGTAATGTACAGCAGTCTTCAGAAAATACATGATATACTACCTAATAATTAAATAATTTATTCAATCACTAATTTGTATAAATTATTTTATTGTTTTGTTCGTGTTTAAACCACTTAATGAACTAACAATTTTTTTTAATAAATGACGGTCTACATTACCAAGGAAATGTTTTGATGCATCGTATTAATTAAATTAATTAAATTTCGTACGTTCATAACTTATAGTAACGTGAAGTTTTTACTAAAGTACTTTAGCAAACTAAAGTATAAAATTTGTCTAAACATATGGCTAATAGTAACGTACTTGACACTTTATTAAAAATTTAGTGGTGTGGTTTTAATATTATTATAAATGTTACAAATGTAAAATGTAGATTAAAAACTCGAAAATTGCATGACCGCGCTAGTTCACAGTCCTGCATTCCTACTGTCCATATACGAGAGACGCGTGTCGCGCCCCCGGTAGGCAAGGCAAGTAGCACTGTAGCAGGAGTAAGCGGTCTGAGGTGTCGCTATCAAGAATCAGTTGTCCGGGCGGCGTGGATACTGCTCGTGTGTCGTGTCTTTCTCGTGTTTGTGGGTGCGCATGTGTGCGTGTATCTCGTCCGCTGCAGCAGCTCTTCCAAAATAAGTAAATAGATCCGAAGATGGTGCCCGTTTGGCAAGCTTGAGAGTGTGAGATGCCGCGCAAGACGAGGCGTAAAATCAAGCGGCCCCAAGCCGCCCAGGCGACGACGTAATTATTCAGGCTGCACGTCGTCGTCGCCCACCACCAGCTATCTACCTAGCAAATACTTTGCACCTATACCTACCTCCGGCGCACGGTAAGCTCATACCTTGCTTTTTACAAGTTGATCAAAGTTTAGATCCTTGATTGCTGCTCATTGCTGTTTAGACGTGTACAGGCCCTGTCGGTCGAGTACTGGTCGCGTATCAGGACGCTATTTTCGGCCCCGGAAACCTACATACCGCGAGAGCGAGAGAGCGAACAAGCGAGAGTAAAAGCGAGACGAGGATCGAGGATTTCCCCAGAGCGTTTGGCTCTCTATTTATAAATGCGACTGTCTGTGCCTGCAGCCCGACCACGATAAGACTCATCCTGCTCTTCTTCACTTTCACCTATTAGCAATGACTCGCATGGTCTTCAAACCCCTCGTTTTAATAACGCACGCACGTGCGAAGAGCCGGCTCCTTGCGAGCTGCATGAGCAATCGCCAGTAGGCATATAAGCAGGCAGGGATGTAACGGGATACCGGTGGCACGGTAGAATTCTGCTTTTTTTCGCAAGTATCAAAGCATACGGACTATGCCTGTCTTTCTCCCCGTGCTGTCTCTCGCGTGACCGCGCGACGCTAATAGCCTACGCGGAAATAACTTTTAATAATATCCCGTGATTCAGGGGACGCTACAGCCAGAGAAACACAGAGAGAGAGAGAGAGAGAGAGAGAGAGAGAGAGAGAGAGAGAGAGAGAGAGAGAATTTATTCAAAATTTTGCTTAGACTCGTCGCCCGCACGCGAATTTTCTGATGACGTTTGACGTTTATTTATAGCTCGGTTCGTCGTCAGCACAAAGGTGTCGATGAACCAAGCCATCTCTTGAATCCGATCAGGACTTGTTTAAAAAAATTGTCGACTCTTAATTTTGACTTGAGCTTCCCTCAACTGTCTCTCTTACTCACACTGTTCTTGTGTGTATCGTGATCGCAAAGAAGAATGGCTAACGTATGGATACGTATCGTCGCACGCAACTCTGCGCTACACTAAAAGCACAGGGCAGCGAGTTTTTCTATAAATAGGACGTCTCATCGAAAAACGCCGATCGTGCGTGCGTTGTCGTCGTCGTCGTAGTCGTCGACGGCGCTCGATATAATATAAGCTGTCCTTATACTACGTTCAATGTTGCTCGTGCGCTTTTAGACCAAAAATAGAGAAAGAGTGTGAGAGAGGGAGAAGGAGCGTGCGCTGTTTACATGCGACGACTCGAAAGAAGCCTTTTTTTGGCAGCCGACGGTTCGCTACTGACGTTTTTCTCGGGGGATTTGCGCGTCACCAGCGGCTTTCTCTCGGAACCGGTGGATTTGACCTTTTCGCCCGAGATAGCTGCTAACGAGATAAAAACGAGGAAGAAAGCCTCGAAATACACGGAATTTTCGGCACGCAACACGAGCATCGCAATTAAAAAAAAAAAAGATCCTTGGCACTCGCAGTGATGTTCATGGAAAAGAACGAGCGCCGAGGTGCGCGGTATGCAGACGAGCGAGAATTGACTGCAATAAGATCAAACTCACTCACTCGAGCACTAATGCGACCATGTACGCGCGTTTTACGATCGCCGTTGCATGCGGGATGACTGCGCCCACGCGCCTTTGAAATTCTTTGGTGTCCGCTCGCCTTTTCTCTCGACGCTTATATGATCTGCATGATTATGCACCTACGTGCGCAACCATCTTGTAATCGTTCGAAAGTAACTGGCGTATACCGTGCGGAATACCACTTTTCATTAGTCACTAATACTTGATATTTATCGCTCGCTTAGCATTGCTGTACGGTCATCGTTATTTTTTAAATCATTTGCTGCATCTAACATTGATAAGTTCCAATTCAGAAATACAGTCATTTTATTCTTAGAAAGTTTTACGGGAATTATGAAAGTGCTTTTGCTTCATATTGTATTACTTGAAGCAAAAATAATTAGTAACTTCTAGAAAGATTCACAATTGTTGAAAAACTAGTATAATGTGTATTAAATGGTTATACCTACATTGGACTATAAACTTATACTTTTTTCATTTGTAAAAACTAAATGAAACCTATGAAAGCTAAAGTGAATGCAAAACAATTTTATGCACTCCGAAATTATGGTATATAATTGAAAAGTATTTCGCTTCGTTAGAGGAAAGTACTTTGACGAGGAAATCGCGTGAAAATATTTCGTATTTGTCCGTTACGGCAAAAAAGAAACTGCCAAGTAATAAAAAAGGAGGAACGTGGCGCGGCGTTGCACGCAGGTCGACCGAACAGCGACAGCGCAATGTGTCGGAAAAACGAAGCGTGCTCCCCTCGTATAAAACACAAAAGCCACGTACGCGGCAGCAGCCCCTTTCTGCAATTAGCCATACTTTTTGCGACTTTCGTGAATGGCGCGGGCGCGCGCGCGACGCGCCTTGCGAGCACCCCACTGTTATTGTCTCTGATGCGCGCACCCCCGCGCCCGCTCCTCGTGCGCGTCCGGGATTCGCAGCTGCTTTCAACCCCTTGTGACTCTTCGCTCGCTTCCTATCTTTTCGTTTCGTCGCGGCGCACGACTGAGCGCTGCGCTTCCGGAGAACGAACGACGCGCTCGTCTAACAGATTCGATTATTTACTACTTGCTCACTTTGCGGAACGTACGGTTCGCCACTGGAATCTACAATTGCAATTTCTTATCCGGCTACTAGCTTTTTTGTTGTTAATAAGATAAGGTGAATAAAAAGAAGCCTGTAATTGCTTATTGTTGCTTCGATAAAATATTGTCGACAGGATATTATAACGTTTAATTGCTCAATAAGAACAATAAGTTACACGCAACAATAGTTTCTTTAATATGTTTTCACTCGTCGGCCAAAGAACGATTCATTTTGACCATTATCCAAAAGCATTTTCCGTACCAACAATAAAAAAAACAAGATGTCGGCAAACAGCATCTTATCGTGCGAATCGAAGGATGCTCATATAAGGCATTCAGTATTACGCCACATACGTTTGCTACGCTTGCGTTGTGAATCGCTCTATTCCTACGTGGGCGCGTACGCCTATCGTTCGCTTTGCTGCCAAGAAGTTTGTCGGAAGTTGTAAGCCGACCCGCGGTAATTCCTCGTGTACGAACAATGAAACCAAACCCGAATGAATCGAGATTTGCCAATAAATAAGAAAATAAAGAAAAACAAGAAAGAAAATGAGCCAGCGGCGGACTTGTTGTCCAGTCTCGGATTTACGCGCAGCGTGATCTCCTGAAAACGAGGGAGAAAAATCAAAGTGTGTGCGACTACGCGCGATCGAACATATTGCAGAAGCGACAGCGGAAGCGAGCGGCGTCGTTTCCTCTGAATGACAAATATATAGAGAGCTGAAAACGTGCGGGCGGTATATATTACAGGCACATTCATAGGACGACGATCGCGTCTAGTGAAGTATGTACAAGCGAGACGGAGGTGAACGAAACGTCTGTTATATAGGCGCAGCTTCTCGACCTGCGACTCGCTCAGCGCGAGAGACTCGGCCAATAAAATTTGCCCAACGCGCACGCGCCATTCAAACTTTCGAGTCTGATTGCAACTCTTGCGTTTATTAGCGTTGCTCACCTGTTGCTGCTGAATGCTCACCGTTTGTGGAATACGAAAGCTGCATTTGAGTATTTATAGGCGTTCCGAATGAGTATACGTTGACAAACTGGGCGCGCGTGCACCAGAAAAAAAGCAAATTTATGCCTTCCCGGCACCATCGCTCGAGTCCATTTCTGTGATTTTTTTATTCGGGTGCCTTTAAAGACCAAATCAAGTAAGTGCATTCTATGCATAAACGATCTTTGCTCAATATCAATTTCTTAAAAGTGACGTATCGATCTCGCACGTGTTTCATTTAATCGTCTGAAACGCGTGATTCGAAATCACGAAATATGTTGGAAGGCCACGGGATATGAGTTAAAAAAAAAAATCGAATCGTTGTGCCGCGAAGAAATAAATCTCGTTATTTACATCTTGCAAGGTGTTTCGCGAAATTTAAAAGCTAAAGTGACGCGCTTTATTTGAATTAAATTTGATAGTAATTCTTCGATATTTTCGTACGTCATGATTCAAAACGGCCCTTTGCATACCTCGAACTACGGCAACAATGTAAGACGAAACAAAGTCGAAACAAGATATATTCGCAGACCTTGGGGGTCAGGTATCGATCAGCGCCGGAAAATGTATGTGGAATCATGAAAGAACGCGCGTCTTAATATGCTACCCAACAACAACAAACGTACGATGATCGCGCGTCGAGAACTATATAAAACAAGATTGTCCAACGAGACCATTGAAAGGCCACGTCGCACTGTACGCGAACGATAGATGGAAACAATAATTACTCGGTTCTAGTTGAGCTAAGGTTGCGCCTCTCTCTGTATATTATTCCCGAAAATCTCGACAGAAGATCGTCGTTTGTGTGCCAGACGCCTCAACTGTCTCTCTCTCTCTCTGCCTCTCGGGAAACGCGGCAAGATTGCACGCAGGCCAAATTGCCTTGGCTGTTTCTAGTCGGCGCCCATTGTCATCGTTATATCGATGACGAATCCACACCTTGTTGACGGGTATATTTCGGTCAACGTCATCTGTCTCGTTTAGCAATTTGAATCAGCATATCGCTCGTCTTCACGGAGTTTTATTTTCAGAATACCCCCGAGCGTCGGCCGAGGCAGCAAGACTTTCGCCTGCACGGAAGATCGATTCTCTGTTTTCATCCGTGACGTACGAAGCTTATCGAATACGCGTGCTCCTGGCGAAAGATCTGCCCGATTACGGAGAACCGTTATTCGCTGCAAGTTTCACGTATCGCTGGATAAATATGATCAGGTGTGAACTTTGATATGCGACAGCTTTACCGTAGGCGGCTGTGGAACTCTTTTTGCAATGAATATTTATTTCGATTACCGAATCAAGTGATCTACGATGTTAGTCTTAAACTCTATTAAAAATTGCATTAAGTTTCGTTGATTCGGAGTGCAGCTAGTTAATACTTCGATTTATGTACAGCGTATAAGCTATTTTAAGCTTTGTTTCTCTGGAAATCATTCGGAATTGCAGTCTATCCATAAAAATGCCAATACGAGCTTTCATGAAAATCGATTTTCAAAGAGCCACGAGATCGTCGGTGACGAGCGAAAAGAAACTTTGACGAGCGGTGAAGCCAAAACGCTGCCGAACGAGTAAACCTGCCACAAGTAACAATCGAAGTTTGAAATTCGTACGCGTGTGAGCACGTGCTGCTCCTCTCTGTCTCTCTTCTTGGTGGAGCTTTGCGCGTCGTAGCTGGCGCGCTGGCGACTAGACGGAAATAAACTTGCGGCGCCTTTACTCGCGCTCGCGCCCTGCTTCCCCCCTTCTGAGCAGCTATTAACGACGAGCCTCATCTCCACCCGACTTTTACATGCATACGCGCAACGTAATCCGACCAATTTTTTTTTTTTTCATTTTTCGATTGCGCGATTCGTCGTGGCGCAGAACTCGTGTTCGTGTGTGTGCGCGCGCGTGGCGCGTATGTGTGTGTGTGTGTGTGTGTGTGTGTGTGTGTGTGTGTGTGTGTGTGTGTGTGTGTGTGTGTGTGTGTGTGTGTGTGTGTGTGTGTGTGTGTGTGTGTGTGTGTGTGTGTGTGTGTGTGTGTGTGTGTGTGTGGCGGGGACAAAAATAGACGCAAAGGAGGATCGATAAATCAGCAAGGAGGGAAAATGTGAAAAAATATTGTTTCGCGTGGCTCCGTAAAAATAAATTGCCTTTCGTTTTTGTATTTTGCGTCTTGGGGCGTGTTCGCGTGCTGTGCGCGAGGAACGCGTACGTGCACGCGGACACATTCATAAATGTGGACACGATCCAAGATTCGAACTTTTAGATTTCGCCTGTGAATGTTCAACATATTCACGCAATGTTATCTGTTCGCTTTGATCGTGTTTCATTCGTAATTGGATGATACGACGAGGAAGAGAAAAAAAAAACAGAGATGCTTTTGATTACTGAAGAAATACACGTATATACTTGTATTTTATTGATTATGCGTGGGTGTTGTAATCACGATGCAAGAATGCTTTTTTCCTGCTTTGTGATAAAAAATAAACAAAAAACAAGCAACACGTTACGATGAAAGCTATTTTTGCGTTTATGTTGCAGATAAGAAAAAATCGCCAAAATGGTCGTCGGCGAGGCGAGCATCCATAACATTATGGGTGGCATGGAGAGCACCGGCGGTGTGCGTCTCCATAACCACAGACGCAAATTAAAGCAAAGGTATAACTAATAAAGAGATGGTGCACTCTGACCGCAGCCCCGTTGATTATTTTCCAATTTCAAGAAAGAGCGCGTCGCTCAATTGGTGTTATTGGATTCGAATTGAAGACGAGCGTTTTAGAAATTTCGGGATTACGATTTGCGTTTGCCCGAAGAAGGCGCTTGTTACTTATTACAAATGGCAGATAGATGCGCGACAGTGAAAAAAGACGCCGTCAAAAATTATAGTTTGTGTACTTTCAAAGGGAAACAAATCGTAGAAACACGCTCGAGTAGTTTTCATTCGGGCGTTTTCACAGAAATACCAAGTTAACTATTCAAATTGAAATCGAGAGAAACAGATACGTTACACAACATTTTCGGGAGAGTAATTTTAGCCTTTCGATTTCTAGCGCGAATTTCAGCCAGTAGCCCGCAGAGCTTGAGTGACATAAAAAAAAGAAATACCTCGTTAGGCAGTTTTTGCAACGCGCAAAAGTTGGCCAGATGTCTGCCAAGAAGCCACTGCAGTTAATCGGGTGACTTTATTACTGGCAGCAAGTTAAATGCATGCGCCTGGCAAATACGGTGATGTCGCGTTGAGCGGGGGGGGGGGGGGGGTGCACTTGCACTGGGCGCCCTGAGCGCATATCGATTAGCAGTTGATTTCGTTTGTCAAGGTTCGACATTATCAAAAAATTGGGCCAAGGCACTTATGGCAAAGTACAGCTGGGAATCAACAAAGAGACCGGCCAAGAAGTTGCGATCAAAACCATCAAGAAGTGCAAGATCGAGACCGAGGCTGACCTCATTAGGATACGCAGGGAGATTCAAATCATGTCCAGCGTTCAGCACCCGAACATCATTCACATTTACGAAGGTCAGCTTTTATTGTCACGCCCCGCTGCTAAATATTAAGAGGCGAAGAACCTGCTGGATTTATGACTGTGACAAGTAATCGTTAAGTGTCGCGATTACTCGCGAATGTTTATTATACAAAATAACAAATCGGTGTGATCATACAAAAGCAATTCAGTTGTATCAGAAATAGCGTTCAAGAAATTTTTTTAATATAAATTCTGGCTGCTTTTACAATTTACTTCTTGTTAATCACGATATATTCCAGTCGCCCTTGCAAAAAATGCATTTTTATTCAAATACCCTCGTACTGGCATAGTAAATGGATTGAACTACTTATTATTCCAATAGACAGTTATTATCCTGTATAGTCTATTACTCGCTTACGTTAGTCATCCCAAGTTATCATCACTACTGTACGCATTATTCAGCAGCTCCTTGAGTGAAAATGACACTTCTCGTTTGCAAAATAACATTGAACAAGCGGTAGGAATCTAAATCAAGCAATTAATCGTTGCAGTGTTCGAGAATCGGGAGAAGATGGTGCTAGTGATGGAATACGCAGCCGGTGGCGAGCTTTACGATTACTTGAGCGAGCGTAAAGTGCTGACGGAGGAAGAAGCGCGACGAATATTCCGCCAGATAGCCACGGCGGTGTTCTACTGCCACAAGCATAAGATCTGCCATCGTGACCTCAAACTCGAAAACATCTTGCTCGATCAGAATCGCAACGCCAAGATTGCCGATTTTGGTTTGTCGAATGTCTTCGACGAGCGACGATTACTCAGCACATTCTGCGGTAGTCCACTTTACGCCAGTCCGGAGATCGTTAAAGGTACTCCGTATCATGGACCTGAGGTGGATTGCTGGAGTCTTGGTGTATTGCTTTATACTCTTGTCTATGGTGCCATGCCCTTCGATGGATCCAATTTCAAAAGACTAGTCAAACAGATATCCTCGTCGGACTATTTCGAACCTAAGAAAAAGTCGCGTGAGTTCTGTAGGCTAAGTCTATTTTACACTATTAATTTTTGTTTTAAAAACACGTGAGTAACTGTGTTAAATTTATATCCATTTAAGTAAATTCGTAAAATCTATAAAAAAGGAACTGAGATGCGTCATGCATTCGAATGAAAAAAAAACCGAGATGTCGCACGATGACTAATTTGAAATTTTCAGCTGGAAAAATAATGTTTACGAATTAACAAATGAATTTCTTTTACTTTGAGCTCAATATTATAAAAATTATGTTTAACAATTTACTCACTTTTACAGCCGCATCACCGCTTATAAAAGAAATCCTGACGGTATGCCCGAGACGGCGAGCGGACATCGAGAAGATCTGCACGCACTGGTGGGTAAACGAGGGCTACGAGCAGAATTGTCTCGACATAGCAGAAGATCTCGCGGCTGAAACTCCTGTGCGTCTTGATCTATTACTTTCTCTCGTACCTCCATCGGCGAGTGCAGAAAAACTGGTGGTAGGTGATCAATCATCTCAACCAGCACCCTCTGACATCACCAATAGCCTTTCCAGTGAGACGCTTGTACCGACAAGATCACAGTCGGTCGGTAGTCTTATGGAACTCGAACAGAATGACAGACGAATTAGAGAGATGATCGAAGAAGAGGCTGTTGCTGTCGCTGCTGCACTGATTCCTCCACCGAGTGGAAGCGAAGCCAAGAGGAAGCTTGAGACAACGCCGTCTATGGATGAGACGAATGCGGCGGGTGCTAAAAAGAAGGAGCGTACCAGGAGAAAAGAGGGAACTGATGATAGAGATCCCAGAGCATACAGATCTGCCTCTAAGTGAGTTTTTTTTTATACAGTTTGTAAACTTTAACCAACAATGAATTTCTATTTTAACTTTCAGTTAACATTTAAGTAGATACTTAGTAATGACATTAGAGCAGTTATTTTTATATTAACACACGATTTAAAAGTATTGCTTTTTAGCATTGATTAGTCGTTGCGATACTTTTCACGAGACTGTTAATTGGATTGTATTTGCAAATATTCAAATATATGTTATTATTTTTAGGCATCATTCTGCGCCGCTGCCGAACTCTATACTCGAGGAGGCAATGGAAGTAGATCCTGCTGTGATCGTATCAGTTCCTACAAGTAAGACTGTCGATATAAAAAAAGTAGAAGACTCTGCGTCTTGTCTAGAAGTAAAAGAAGAGGAAGAACAGGAGGCGTTAAGGAAGAAAGTACCATGCAAAGAACAAAGTAAAACCGTTATTTCACAGCCACATCAAAGTATGACAACCGAGGACACAGTGATTGCAAATAATAAAAACGAAAGCGTCGCAGAGAAGTCAAACGAAGTCGTATCATCGCCGTTTATTGAAAAGATCAACGAAATCGAAGGTAAACCAGAAGCGCAAGCTCTAATCGTCGAGGAAACAAAGTCTGATGTGCCAAAGCAGAAGAGCTCAGCAAAGCAAATTCCTGAACCAAAAGTAGAAGACATAACACAAGTACAACCTAAAGAAACGAAAAAACTAAGGAATAAAGCTCTCTCCCTCGACTCGGAAATAATCTCAGCCGAAGCGATACCCAAAGTATCGACCGAACGCCGAAGATCAAAAATTTTCGAGACTGCCGAGAAATTCAATCAATTATTGTCACCAACGACTACCGAACCCGAGAAACCTAAAAAGATCTTTATCCCTGGTGTAAACGTTGGTGGTGCAAAAGCTGCTTTTGAAAGAAAAGCTAGTTTGTCCTCGGCGACTTCGGTACCTCAAATTATTAAATCTCCTCCGGTATCCAAAGTTATTATTGACGTGCCAAGTTTCGAGAAAAAACCAGAAAATGAGAAAAAAGATACTTCAGAACCTGACAAAGAGCGAGATAAGAAACGCGAAGAAGAGAAAAAGCGCGCTGTGGATATAATCACAGGAGCTCTTGGCAAACCACCTATGCAGAGAAGAATGAGCGGATCACCACCAGTATCGCCACAAAGTATCGATCCCAAGAAACAACTTGGACTTAAGATACCTCTTGGCCCGAATGACTTGAGGAATGCCACGGTAACCGTGACAACGCCGACGGAAACTAAATTTGAGTTCGAAGCAACAAAACCAGAGTTGCAAGCTAAAGCCGTAAGTATCGAGTTATAGTTTTATCACTGTTCATCGTAGCGGAACAACCGAAAATTGATCACAATGTCTATTTTCACAGGTATCAGTAAGCTCAGAAGTAACAAACCATGACGCTTTTAATCCCATAATTGATGAACCAAAGAAATGCAGCAAGTTGGAAATCACGCTGAAGAGTGCGACGTTGCCGCGGCCACGCAAGACAAGCAAAGCCGAAATAACCCTGTCGAACGTGCGACCAGTAGATGGCGGCTTTCGCTCTGAGGTCGAAGCCAAGATTGATGCGTTCGAGCCGCAAAAATTACGCACCCAACGCTCTGAAGTGGCCTTTCCCGTGGCGGCTGTTGTACCACAAACTCATCGAAGCTCCAGTCTCGAACCCGAAAGTAGTCGTAACAATTCCTTCAAAGAACGCATTATACCGATCCAAGTCGAGCCGATTCCACAAACAGCTACTGTACACTCGACGACACCACCACCCAAGCCACCATTAGCTCAGCGATCCTTGTCCCAGCGTTCGAGTTCATTATCGAGACAATCGACCAATGACTCTGATACGGACAGCGCGCTAGGATCCGCGATGGGTCCAGAGCCTATTAGAAAAAGTCCGAGGGAATATATTATACCAATAGCCGTCGAAGGCGGTGGTTATGTCACACCGAGATCAGGTAGCGTCGAACCTGAGAACAAGAACAGTACGCCCACCAGTATAAATCCTCCGAGGTCAAGATTTGTGAGACCCAGACGAATGGGATCACTACTATCGGATGCTAGCGAAGACGAGTCACCGTTCTCTTCGCTTCACAGGTATGCACTCTGCCGATTGGTAATTTAAATATTAAAATAATGCATTCATTAACTATATTTTTTTTATTCTACAGAGATAATGACGATCTCCTTCAGAGACATATGCACCGTCTGAGAAGTTCGCGACCATCAAGACAGCCACCTGAGCACGCCGACAGTTTATCGTCCGGTGAAGACGACGATGACGACGGCTTCGAGTTGTTGACAGCTGAGAATTTATTTTCTACACTTCTGTCACGAGTGAGGAGTTTGACGCAAAGACTTAATGTAGATGATAATAGGGGCGCTGGCTTCCCGAATAGCAGGCTACTTGGTAGAATGGGATCGAATTCACCTCAAAGTTTCTGGAACATGCACGAGCCGTTATCGAGGTATCTGTAATTAAATCTTATTTACGATTACATTACACTAATGATTCAGGTTTTCGGATATTAATTTTATAAGATACCAAATTAACCTAGAATCAAACTCGCGATGGATGAATATGTATGATTCTGTCGCAAATTAATTTATCTTTTAGTGATCAATCATTGCATCAAAAACAAAAAAAAACTAACACGAGCATTTTTTGTGTGCAAGCTACGAGAGCCAGTTTCACAGTGAAACTATAATAGAGTGAGTTTTTTTAACAGAAGTCATTGTTCTGAATGCTTATTTCATACATCTCACATATTTCAAAGTTAATAATAGCTTTTTCATTTATTATAAATATTTTTGCTACATATGTTGTTATGTGCATAAATTCAATTGCATCATTGTAAGCTTTTCTATGCACAAACAGAAGTCGTTGTATATGCCCGCTAAAGTTGTTAGATTGAAAAGAAAGGAAGAACTCGATCAGCAAGTATAGCAAAAATAAGTCAGCTCGAAATATCTGCAGTTAGCTAGCACTATTCCATACATTCTAAATCGAATCGCACACACGCACACATAGGCCGCTCTGCTAGATCGCACTTTGTTCATGCGCTGTCACGACCCCCTTTTTTTCTCGCCAAGATTGAGCTTGCAAGCACATTCCTTTGAGCACTATGTTACTAAAAGGCTTACTAAGCGTATTAGATCAGATACAGAGAACTAAAGTCTATAACATAAAACTTCTGATGTTTGTTAAAAAGTAAACCTTTTAAAACTAACAAATACATGCTTATATTTTCAATAAAAATTGCATATTTTTTTATTGAACCATCACTGCATAATTGCATTTGTTAATGAAATATCACACAATAATTATGATGTATAAGAAAAAAATATCAAATGCCAACAAAGGTGATTTATCCAATACGTTATTATCGAACAGACGGATATCAGACTCGCAATTTAGGCGCTCAATGAGCCGAGAGAACAACGACCGTTTCAGTCGCAAGGACTCGAGCGGATCAATGAGTTCTCAACAAAATAGTTCCGGAGCACGCACGCCTTCACGCGATAGTCTCTTCGAAATGGGCAACAATACCTTGCCGAGAGGTGAGTTTTATTTTTGATTGAATCAGCTCTACCGAACGCAACAGATTGCTTTGGAGTGTCTCTACATCTTGCGTGACTACTGATCACGAGCTCTAATTTATAGACGCGATCGTTTGTTTAATTAACGACAATTCTAAATTTGTAAAAGCGAGCGAGTTATTTCATTTCAGCGCGTTAATGGGGATACTTTTATATAGAAATTCATGCTCTTCGAAGCAATCTGTTTGCTTGAAAAAATATAAATTATTTAATATTCACGGCACGCCTCTTAGTAGAAGTCTCAAATTGTATCATGAGAAAATCCTTTTTCTTTTTCTAAGAATAACCGAACTATTTCACTTTGTATATTGTAAATTGTATAAAATGTAACGTGTATAACTGACTCTTGCCAAGTGGCAGTGCACGAGCAATGTAAAAAAACTATACCATATATATATAACAGAATACAGAGTTCTGTCTGCATCTTCTAAAACCTAGCTATTGTCGAGTCGTTGATAGACAGAGCACATAAATAAAAAAATATATATATTTCTTATTATTCGTTTAGCTGACTTTTTTTCTTTTAATTGAGTTACCTATCATATTTTTGTTTGTCTTTCAACAATTGTAATATCCTCTCTCTCTGACTTGATTGCCTGACGATGTTTTTTGCAATTACTTTTTTTTTAATACTAACACACGTAAATTTAGGTAGTCCGGTTTGTGTTTGGCACAGGTGGGTAGATCGCAATTCTGTTGTATTCACACAATGATTCCAACGTTTTTCGTAGGTCTATTTACAATGTTTTGATATGACTGCTTCTTAAAAGCAGCTTATTTAGCTTTATTGCATTGAATGTTTCGCCTACATTATTTTATATTTTTAATTATTAAAGGGTTATGAAATATTTACGGAGTACGTCATTGAATGTAACTAACGTAATAAAATTTTGTAACTTACTTTCCCTTCCTACATAGTAAAATTTTGTAATTACTAGTATTTAAATTACAAAATTGTTAGCTTAAAATATTATAATTAATTAAATTATAATAATATACATTAATTTCAATAAAATATCTGCAGCTAAAACAGTAGATTTTGTTAATTAATCATTTTTATTAATATATATAAAAACATGATAAAAGCTTGCCTTTGCCCAACATGAAACCTATTTAGTGAGCAGTAGATTTGTAATTGTTGTTGCTGAATTTTGTCACTTTTTTTTCTATCATCAATTTCTCCATTAACATTACATCTCATAATTGGTTTTGCGCGACACCTTATATTACGTACTATGAGTGTTCAAAACTATATCTGAAGCATGAAACTACACCATCAACTTCAACACTTGACATATACTACTACATTTGCATATAAAACGAATATTAAATGTTATCGCTTATGTGCAGGACGTCAGTTTTGAGAATATTCATTACGAATAAGAAAAATCTTAATTTTGATTAGCTTTATTTTTTTGTGATAAAATTACTTACAATGAGTAAATATCAATTTTATTTAACAAAAAATAATTGTAACCAAAAAATGTTTTGCTTTGAAAAACTTTGTTTAAAAGTATATTTCTAATTTTCATAGCAACGCTATTTTTAATACTTCTAGTTAATTTCAGGCTTCCGGTTCTCTATAAACTAAAGTCTTGCACGTCTATTTATTCAGGCACATTTTTTATTTATGTTTTTGGTCACCCAAGAGATAAGTATAACAGAAATACGTGTTAAATTATTACAAGTCTATCGTCGACTCTTCAATCAGTTATCAAAGAATAAGCAGCTTTTGCTGTAGCCAACTGACTTTTTTCAAATAAATTCTCAATTTAAACAACTCAATAAAGTAAATATTACCATCGGACTAAATTTTACAATGGGAGCTTAACTGTTTATGTTTAGTGGTGATTTCGAAAGAGATTAAAAATGACTAATACGAGTATTATGTAAAAAAAGTCAGTTGCACTAATGCTCTCTGTGGTATACGTTTTCTTTTTTGTATTGACGGTCTTTTTTTATGACGGTTGTTGCAGCGACCGTGCGAGTCACTCTTCGTAGGCGGGCCGACGGTAATCCCCAATAGTGAAATCAAGTTAGATACAACTTACTTACTCTATCTCTCTCTCTCTCTCTCTCTCTCTCTCTCCTCTCTCTCTCTCTCTCTCTCTCTCTCTCTCTCTCTCTCTCTCTCCTCTTCTCTCTCTCTTCTCTCTCTCTCTTCTCTCTCTCTTCTCTCTCTCTCTCTCTCTCTCTCTCTCTCTCTCTCTCTCTTTCTTTCTCTCTCTCTCTCTGCCTAATCTCAACAACACGATACAGTGGTCGCGTTTCTTCGTTCAACAATAAAACAAACAAAAATAAGTAGCAACAGCTTAAAGGAGTCAATAAAATTATAACAAAAAATATTGTAGCAAACAAAAAACAAACCAATTTGTTTTTATCATACATTATTGCAGTTCTTACTAATCTCGGTTGTTATAACTGATGTCACGTGTGAGAAAATGCTTGACTCGCGCACTATTATTCAAGAAGCAACACCGCAACCTCAATATATATCTCAATACCATATTGAAACAGCACAGAGAAAAGAAAATTTTTTTTTATAAATATACTTATTACAACGAGCCATGAAACACTTGTGGTGACACATTTTACTATCGCGCATCAATTCTCTTTTTTTATCATATGTATATCGCAGAACATGACACTTTGGCTCTCTAGAAGTATGATGTATTCTATAGCGATATTCTATAGAATATGAATATCGTCAGTCATGGTAGACTTGTTAGTGAGTGACAACTACTTTGATAGAAAAAAATAGTGTGATTTCAGCCATATAAAGCAATGATAATCTTATATCACCATGAGTAGAATAAATCATACTGAGCCTTTCTAATGAACAAGAAAATTAGAAAATAACAAAAAAAAGTACAAGCCAATTTACACTTAGGATGATTGTTGCGTTACCACAGAAGCAATTATATATATATATATATATATATATATATATATATATAACTTCAATTTTTCTTCTAACTATATTTTCAATAATCTATATATATATATATATATATATATATATATATATATATATATATATATATATATATGTACATGTATACGTATATGTATAAAGAACACGATAAATTTTTGTATATGACAATGTTGAGAGGAGAATGAAGAAATGTTTCATAATCTTAACGCCAGCAAGAACTAACACTTTTATAATGGTGGCTGCGATTTGTTATGTTTTCAAGAGTTTATAAATAACAGCGTTTTATTATTTCATATTTGCCTTAAATAGCATGTTGCGACTTATAACATGTATATGCTGCTCTGTCCATTGTATCGTAATGGATGTACATTGCGCAGAGTACAATTAGATAGGAATAAAGGTTTACTCATTTTGATTGACCTGAATTAATATAAAACATGCCGGTAATTCAATGAATAGCAAATCAATAGGCATGATTTTTATTTCATACTATATTTTTATTGAAAGAGGCAAGCATAGTTTTCTTTTTTTTTTTTGATGGATCGACAGGTCTCATTGAATGAGCATTCCTTTTTCCTAATCACATAGTTTTCTTTCTTTCCGTGAACTTACACAGTTACCTCTCCGTAATGATGTAGCACGTTCCGAGTGATATTGTGTCAATGCAATTTGATACTGTACTTTTTAATTGATTCGATCGAAACATGGATCAAAGAATTGTTCAAGCTCAATAGTTCTGAGCTTTTAAAATGTGTAGCTTTTTCATCGCGCTGATTTGACTTTGGTTTGATGGATATTTTCTTTTGAAACGTAAACCTATGTTACCTCTAAGCGCCTGTTTGTCACCTGTTTTATGTGAATCCAATCCTATAAATTATCAAATTACCATAACTTCAATTTTTCTTCTAACTATATTTTCAATAATCTTTTTATAACAATAATACTCTTATTACGACTGCTACAAAGTTTCGTAGAGGTGTACGTATAATTTCGATTTACGAAATGTTGATCTTCTAATATTTCATCAATAAAAAAAATTACTTTTTTCCGTTTTATTTTCATTCATTCGTAGTTTTTATAAACTTTTCATTTGTGGTAGAATATAACGGTCTACCGTATAAATCTAAGTCACACAGCAGTCAAAAGGAAGTATGCAGCTTACAATGATAACATATAATTTTTTACATCGCGATATATCTGCTATAAGTCAATAATTTATAAGAAAATAAAAATATATAGAGAGAAAGATTAGCTATCGAGTAATTTGCAAATAACAGTCTTTATTTATTATTACTTTTTCGACGAATTTTATAAAAACAATATCTGTATGTAGAAATAAAGAAATGTACATATTGAAAAAACGAAAGATTCAGTTTTATTGTACCTCTGTCTATGATCAATGATTTCGGTAAAATTGTTAGATTAGTCGAATTAGATTATTTTTAGAAATGATTGTAATGCTTTCAAATGAAAACTTTTTGAAACATCTTAGACAGTCAATAGTAATATTGAAATGTATATAATGTAGATTGAATGTTTATTTATCATGCACACCAATATCTAATTCTGATTTTGTTGACTTTAACCATTAATTGACAAAGGTATGTATATTAATGTTAATATAAGGTATATTAATATTAATATTACCTTTATAATTAATAAAGGTATGTATGTTATCTTCAACCACTTTCACCACTTGAAAAAAATATTGTCACTGAGTCCAAAAGCATTACAATTATTGCCAATGAAAATAGTAAAATCCACCATATTTCTGCACGAAGCAAACATAGAGGCACCACCAACCGAAACTGCCCTAACAGAGGTAAGCAAGCGAGCTTTTGCTTTCACATTTTTTGCAGTGAAATCCCATCAACGAAGTTCGGAGCCAACGTCAATGCCATCAACAACATCTTTATCGCCATCGTCCATACCACCGCTAAATGATCCAAAGAGTCCGGAATCTCTCGACCAAACACTCGCACGTCGGCTGAGTCGTCAGTTCATCGAGCAAACTCGTCAAACCCTACCACGTTCGCCTTCACTACCACGCGAACGAGCTTTCCGAGTAAACGACGACGCACTAGAACGCTACCGTAGTCGCTCGCACGACCGCGCTTACGTAGGTATGCGCCGAGCCAACAGTTTGCTCGAGACAGGCTCTGGACACGAGAGGCGATCGCCAAGAAGGAGTATTAGTTTGTTCGACGATGAGGATAAATATCTGCCACCTTTGCCTCGTCGCAAGCTCACCACCACCGTTGCCCCGATCGTCGTCGAGAAAATACAAGAGGAACAGCCCGACGAGGTGATCCAACCTGTTCAGCATCAAATACCTAGGATCGTGAAGAACGATGACTTCGACGACACCTCGCTGTCTGAGGCACCGTCGTTTTCAGTGTCCAATTGTTTCGAGACGACTTCCAGTCGATCGGCCATTTCAGGCGAAACTTCACCAACTGAATCCACCTCCAACGTTTTGGACTACAGCTCGTCTTACAAGAGTGCCTCCACCAAGGATCTGCACAATCGATTATTGGCCGTTGAGAATCTGATAAAAGAGTCGAAGATGAAGAATCTCGGCCTTTCCAAGTACAATCCCAATCTCAGCTCGAACTACAAGGATCTGGACAAGTGCGACAAGGAGTCGTTAAGTGCCATCTCTGACACCGCCAGTGCTGCAATTGCCAAGCGTCGCAGCTGCATTCCGAGTCTTCGCTTTCGCTCGGGATCACTCACTCGTGATAGCTCGCTCAGTCGTGAAAGGAGCAGCAAACCCGAGGACACTTTGAGCATGCATGCACTCACGCCCGAACGCTCCTTATTGAGCAAGTTCTTCCGCAGTAGCAGCAGCCGAGACGTCGAAATCAAGGACAAAGATAAGGACAAGGACAAGAGCGAAAAGCCCAAACCACGTAGAATTTCCAGGTTCTTGAGGCCTGACTTCTTCGATACGCCACGCGAGGAAAGCCAGTACGTAAAGGAGAAGGAAGCGCAGAAAGCCGCGGAAAACGAGCGACGCAAATCGAGGTTTATGAGGAGGAAAGCTCAATTGGCTGGTAAGCCTTCCGAGGATAAATCGATTGAAGATGAACAGTTGGAAAAGCAATTGAAGAACGAAGTGAATTTGCTCACGAAAGGTAAAGCTGAGACGTCGAGCAAGGAGCCGGACGAGACTTCGCACGAGAAGCCCAGTATCAAGAGCAGCTTCTTGCAGACTCTCGAGAGAAAGCTTGAAAAGTTCAGATCCGGCGACGATTCTGCGTTCAAAGCAAACAGCGCTAAGCCGCCGATTGCACTAGATAATAAAGCCCAGACCAAGCATAATGTGGAGAGTAATGTCCAGGTGGTCAAAGACAGAGAAAATTCTGTGCAACCAGCCGAGAATTCGAGGTCGCCAGTCGAACCTACAGAATCGACAAAGAAAACTACGAGCGTGGAAGATCTATCAACGAGTAGCAGCGCGTCCGCGCCACTTCCAAAGAGCAAAGTCAACTCGGTCCTAGGCCTCTTCAAGAATAACGAACAAAGCGGAACACCACGCAGCCAAGGACAAACGATTTTGAGTAGACTCAGAAAGAATGCTTACAAGGGCTCGCGATCGGACACAGTTTTGAGTCCCGATGCAAATGGCACTGCTACCAGTAAAATTCCCACCAAGTTTGCTAGTAAGAAAATCGCCGAGGCCAAGAAATCACCGGAAAAGTCAACGCTTGGCTTCAAACGATCGCCATCGAAAGACAAAGAAACCACTCCGCCAAAGAGAGTCAGTCCCGAGACGAAGAAACCCACAATGGAAAGATTGTCCAAATCGCTGAAGAAGAGTCCTGAGAAACTGCTTAAAGGTAAGACAGAGAAGTCGCCGGAAAAAAGCTTTGTCAAAAAAAACAGTTCGCCGGAGAAGGCTAAATCGCCAGA